>NC_065582.1:97984344-98643899 GCF_024542745.1 Macaca thibetana thibetana
TTCACTTCTACGCAAATAGAAATACTCACAAATATTAGTATGTATTAAAAACATCAAGGTTAAAACTAGTCATGCTAGTTCTGAATATGAAACAACAGTGAAACAGACTTCTTCCAGTATAAGTTAAGAGAAAAAGACAGAAAGCAGGACTCCAAAAAGTTACCAAAAATTAATTCAAAAATTATCCTTGGAACAGTGGTGCACATACTTTGATTTACCAAATTAAGATATAATTAACATGCTGAAAATCAAACTGATGAAGTTTTATGACTTTCTTAATATGTTTAATCAATTTATTTTATATGTTCAGCTAAACTCCTAGTAAACTGTTTTCCACTCACGGGTTCTCAGAATGCAAAACTAATATTCACTCAAAATGGACAAACTGATCTACTTAATGTTTTTAACTAGCATTATGTCTAATCACAGAAGTTATTGAATAAAAACCAAATCCTGGCCGGGCGCGGTGGCTCAAGTCTGTAATCCCAGCACTTTGGGAGGCCGAGACGGGCGGATCACAAGGTCAGGAGATCGAGACCATCCTGGCTAACATGGTGAAACCCCGTCTCTACTAAAAATACAAAAAAAACCTAGCCGGGTGAGGTGGCGGGCGCCTGTAGTCCCAGCTACTCGGGAGGCTGAGGCAGGAGAATGGCGTAAACCCGGGAGGCGGAGCTTGCAGTGAGCTGAGATCTGGCCACTGCACTCCAGCCTGGGCGACAGAGCGAGACTCCGTCTCAAAAAAAAAAAAAAAAAAAACAAAAAAAAACAAAAAAAACAAATCCTACACTGAATGTATCAGTTGACTGGTCTAATATTTTTGCTGTCAAAAATATGACTCCTAACAATATTTTGTCACTTACTAATTGAACAAGTCACTCTGTTTCTTTTCTTTTTTTCTTCAATTAACACATTCCTAAAATACTAGTGGGTGGTCATTAGCTGCAGGGGGAAAATTAGCCAGCGAATTAAAATTTTATCAGTAAAACAGAAATGAATGGCAGCAAAGAGACATGCCATTCAGATGATGTATAATAAAAAGAAAATGTATGTATTACTAATACTGAGAGTCCGCAGGAATCTCTTTCATTGCCAAAAAAAATTAGAAGCACTTTTTGTATTGAAGATAACAGAAGTGAGGACAATGAACAAAGATATAAGAGAGGCACTATTATATTGTTGTTGAAGATAGACTTAATTTGGAATTTCACTTTTGCCAATATTAACTGTGTGATTTTAAGAAAGTAACATTAGCCCTTTATGGCTTTGTTTTCTTATCTTAAAAAGTTAGCCAAATATTTTATTACATATTTAAGGGTAACTGCTAAAGAAGAAAAAAAAATCGATGGCTTTCTAAACAGTAACGGTAAAAATAAGGAATAAAAGCCTATCACTTCAACAGAGGTAAGAAAGAAGAATAAAAAGAGTCAGAGAAAAGAGGCAAGAAATAACACAAAATAAGATGTAGATCTGTACAAATATAATTAATTACAATTACCAAAAAATACAAACAAAAACTCATTTATTAACAGATAATTTATGAAATTATATTTACAACAATTTTTTGGTATTATATTGCTCACCAGATATACACCTAAAATAAAATGACACAGAGAGGTTGAAAGTTACCTCCTCCACTCCCTTCCCAGTTCCTTCCCAGTCCAAAACCTGTCAGGCAATTATTCTGCCTTCGTCTTTCCTGCAGGCCAGAGCCTTCAGCTTCACTTAGCCGAAGGAGATGGAAATTGGGGGCAGTGTTTGGAAACAAGTCAGACAGAAGAATTTAAGACAAAACACATTAATAGTGATATTTTGGTAAACTACATAATGAAATAAAGAATAATTCACTAAGATACTAAGTCTGACTGTGTACAGACTGACTAAGATACTAAGTCTGACTGTAGAAAGAGTGTCAATGTTTATCTTTAAAAGAGATGCAATGGATATAATAGTTTTATTTTATTTTTGCATTCTAGTGCACATTTCCACACTCTTTAATAACTAGTGCTTAGCATTTCTTTCAAGTTTTCCCCCTCTTAGTGCTAATTTGACACTACTCCATTAAAAGAAATCCTGATTAGCTTAAGCCAGTAAGTTAGTGATTGATCCAGGCGTGGAGGGCTAACTCACCTAAAGAGACATTTGTTAAGACTCTTCCAAACAAAGTTCCCCTGCATTTCCCATGCTTTCAAGGTGTGAAGTTGTCTTCTCTGTAATTATAGCCATCTTGCAACCAAGAGTGGAGACACTAAAGCTACTGACAGCCATTACCAGGATCCTGCTTGGATAATGTACAGCCAGGAGACAGATCCTTGCCTACTTGCAACTAGAATCAAGTCATACCATTTGTTGTTTATGCCAATTCAAGTTCTTTATTACTTGAAAATGAAGGAATTATGACTCTATTTTTCTTTAAGGTTATTGTGAGGATAAAATTAGATTATATAAGTTCTCAACACAGTACTCAGCACATTGCACTTTCTCAATAATGCACATTGAAGGACAAATGGTGTGTGAACAGCTTAGACAACAAAAAATCGTTTCAGTGGTTGCTACCAACAGTCTTTCTGGTCCAGTATGCATTTCATCTTACTTCAATTCAGCAAGTACTTATTCATTTGAGCATTAATGCAACCAATACTGGAATTTATTATGAAGAAGGCATTGTGCCCAGGACTGTCACTTATACTGAGAAGTATAATAATGGTTACTTCAATACTGTTGCTGATACAAAAAGAGAGAAACAGTACTTTAGTGAATTGAATTACTTGTAATTTCTCAAGGAGACAAGCATTCAGAGAATCATATAAACTGTGTGATTATGTGCCAAACTGCAAGGCATACAGGCAAATGAGTGTAATAGATATTCCTCTAAAGGAAAAGAATAGTGCACAGAAAGATGAAATATTCTCACTAGAAAAATGCCTGAGTGTTAAATTTTATTAGGTAACATATTACAGACTAAGTGTGTGAGAGAAAGATGTCTAACAGCCCAAATGCATAATTTCTACTCCCTTCCCTTTGAGGCTTTTTGTTTTGTTTTTTGATATTTGTAAGTTATTTCTTTCCTTAAATTAATTTGGATTGTTAGTCTTGCTTGAAAACACCAAAATCTTGCTTTATGAGGTTCTTTACAGCTCTGTGTTATTAATAAACACTGTTAAAACAGGACTCTTAGGTATTTCTAGTAATACAAACATCTGGAGAGAATCCACAAAAGATTTAGGGAGAGGATCACAGATTTTCAGTGATTGAAGATACCCTGGAGGCCACATACCTAGTTCTCTACCCAAATTATTTACAGTAAATTTGACAAAATGACAGAGTTGCTGATTTCACAAATGTTTAGTATATAAAGAGAAAAAAATTAAATTAGACTGGGAATTTGAGGTAGTAGAAGTATGTTTTTAAGGCAAGGAAAGAATTATGTGTAAATAAGTAATCATTAAAAACAACATGAGATGTCTATTCTCTACAAAAAGCTGACAACTGAATTATTGATTACATTTATCCAAGGGCAAAAAAAAAAAAAAAAAAAAAAGGGATTCAAATGTAATTGCTTTTATTTTAATATAGTCCAAACTGTTAAAAGGTTGTGATAGTGATTCATGAAAGAATGTGTTTGGGTCTCTGTGCTGGAGGCAGGGTAGAATGAATATGCATAGCATAAGTCATGCTGCTGACTGGTAAATGAGAAGGTCTAAGCAGAGGGAGACTGACTGAGGTCATGGAAACCTGAGGAAATACACTTAAATGCACTACTGTAACTATCAATTGTGTTCTTGGCCTGAAGGAGCAAGTGAGTATGGGTTCACTGGTCTGCTTCTAAGGACTCTATTTTTTTTATTTTTTATTTTTTTGCATTGTTTTGTTTTGGCTTTAGGCTGTCAAGCCTCAGGAACCTATTATAGAAGTCTTATTAGAGAAGATCTTTTCTCACTCTTTTCAGCCACCTAGGTTCAAAGGCATGACCTTATTTTCTCCTTTGTGGGAACACCTGTTAGTCGAATTTTACTTTCTTTCATGATAGCAGTTTGTTTATTTTAGGCACTTTTATATAAGTGTGTTGTAATTTATGATATTTTGCAGGGTTTTTTTTGTTGTTGTTGTTTAGATGCTATCATTTACTTGTTAAAATATAGAAGAGAAAATGGTAGCCTTTCCTTTGCCCTAACCCTGTTGGATCTTGTCTAGCATTCTCTAATATCTTTCCCATTCTGGTCCTAGATTAAGCCTTGGTTAAAATCGCAAATTGCAAGTGAGCAGTAAGTTTGAAAAAATCCTGTTAATTTATGCACATTGGTATGGACTATTTGTGTTCCCTCCATTCAAATTCATATGTAAAAACCCAACACCCCAATGTGACAATATTTAGAGGTGGGCCTTTGGGAAGTAATGAGGTTTAGATGAAGTCATGAGGGTGCAGCCTCCATGATGAAATTACTGCCACTCAAATAAAAGGAAGATGTCAGAGCTCACTCTTTCTGTTATGTGATGATACAACAAGAAGGCAGCCATCAGCAAACCAGGAGAAGAGCCCTCACCAGATAACAGTCGGCCAGCATCTTGATCTTGAATGTCAGATTTGAAAACTGTAAGAAACATTTGTTAAGCCACCCAGTTTATGATGTTTTAATATAGCAGCCTAAACTGACTATGGCACTCATTTTATTTAAAAAGTCTCTGTTTTAAGAAATATTTGGACTTACATCCATTCTCCAAAATCTAACTGCCGTAGGCCAGTCAGCAGGAAGATTTCAAGATCATGCAAGGGTGCAGGAAGACAGAGACAAACCTGAGCTCAAATGTAGCTACTCTCATGCATCAGTTTTGGGACTAAGAATACAGTGCTTTACTTATCTTAGCATTAGGCAATGCATCTATAAAAATGTTTATAGCATCCACACCATTGAAGAGACCTCATATATGCTATCCTAATTGTTATTACTGCTTCACTTGATGGCTCTCCTTTGCTTGAAAGTTCCTTTCTCCTTCAGAGCTCACATAGTTATCCTCTTGAACTTGGGTTCCCCATCAAAAACATTCTTCCAAGATGGATGTGAACTATTTTTAGTTTAAGTGTTCTTTAAAATACTCATTGAGTGCCTGTATGTGACAGGGACTCCTCCAGGTCTTTGGAGTTCATGAGTAAATCAAACAAATCCTTTCCCTTGTCATGTTTCACACTTATATTTAAATAGCTACTTCATTTTCAAGAAGCTCCCACCTACAAACATTATATGGTTGCTTTGAGGAACACAAACATCTTTGCAATATTATATCTATGAACCATCAACAGATTTTGATTCACTTTCAGAATGGAAAACCTTTGGTTTTACTTCAGATATTATTCAACTTCAATACATTTTCATCGATGTATAAACTGTCTTTATTTGGGTTTCCTTAGAAGCAGATCCCGAGAAACTGATTTGAGTACAAATAGTTTAGTTAGGAGCTGATACTAGGATATCTAAACCTTTTCCTAGTGGAAAGGGGAAGAAAATAAATAAAGTTTGCATTGTCAAACATGTTAGCAATCTAGACAATTGAAGCCTAACCCACTAGGAAACTCTAAGTGTCATTGCAGAACTCACAACTTAGGGTCTGCTCAAGGAGATAGGGAGATGAGTATTTATCCACCAACTTCTGTAATTTTTTGAGGGCTTCCCCTAGAGAGAGTTAATGCCTTTCTACTTCAGGTCTACCTGCAGAGCCCTCCTGGCAAAGGTGATAGCTGACTGGAATTTGCACTCACAAGCACAGAAATGATAATTAATCAAGAAGTATGGGCAGGGCACCAATAGCATGCACTACAGGAAATTCTAGATAACATTCATTATAATGAAAGAATAACTGTGGTAGTTTGAGTATTCACTCTTCATACAGCCGGGGGGCAAAATCTGCTCTGGAATTCAAAATGGGATCTGACTTCTCATTCTGTGTGGTCCAGGCCTTCATCGTGGTATTCCTTCCTTCGAGTACGAAGGAAGGAATGCCTTCTCTCTAATCTATCCCTACTTTCCCTCTCTCTCCTCTCCTCTGGCCGCTGCCACACTCCCTTCATCTCACAATTATAAAACGAGAGCAAATCCTGTTAACTCAGTCTGCACTTAGTATCATCGCTCTCACAACAAACCAACTTCAATATCATCCTAACTAGTCTGCCAGTTTCTACTCTTTACCTTCTAGAGTTTATTGTTCGTCAAGAACTCAAAGTGATTATTAAAAATCATAAGTCAAATCACATAATGAACACAGTTCAAAACTTTCTTCTCTAACTTACTTTCATGAAGGTCTATGAGGCATCACTTGTTCCTTGTCCTCATACAACCTTAGATGACTTATCTCCTACAGGTCTCCCCCTGCTCAGTCCACTGCAGACACACTGGGATCCATGCAGTTCGCAGGGAACACCCTCTTGCCTCAGAGCTACCATATTTCCCTATCATTTCTCCAGATTATTTGCAGGAGCTCCTAACTGGTGAGCTCAGGACTACATAGTTTGTATTTTTGGAACCTGTGTGCCAGGCCTTTTGCAACCCTTGCTAGTGCAGCTCCTAAGGGTCTTGCCCTTTAAGTAAGGTCTCTGATGAAGTATCACCTTTCCAGAAATAACTCTCCTGAGCATTCTATCTAAAATAGCATACACCCTGATTATTTATCTCCTTACTGAACTTCATAGCATTTAATGTTATTTATCATCATATCCTATATCAGTTTATTATCTTTTTTAGTTATAGTTTCATCACTTGAACATAAATTCCATGTAGGCAGGCAATTTACCTGCTTTGCTTAAAATTATATCCTTAGCACCTACAATGGTGCTATATCAGTAAGCATATGCTAGGTTATGCCTCATTAACAAAATAACTCTGATGTTTTATGGGTTAACACACGGAGAGTATCTTTCATCTCAGTCTACACAGCCAATGTAAATGTGAAATGGAGCTCTATTCATCATGGTCAATTAATCACCAGATGAATATAGGCTCCAATGGCCATGGCCTTCCACAATCACTTTGATATTTAAATCTATTCAGAAGTGACACAAGTTAAGACTACCACTCACATTTCATTGGCTAAAAAAAGCAGTCATATGGCAGCAGATGGAGAAGTATAATTCTCTCAAGTGCCCTTGGGAACAGCCTTAATAACTACCAGAAGTCCTTAGCTCATATTAGATCATCAGTACGTACTTGCATAATGAAAAAATAAATAGGCGAGTTGAATAAGCCACACACCATATAAACAAATTTAAAGACATTTTTCATAACGTCTATCCAGAAATACAGGTAAATATATAACATTTAAAATACAAAATATTTTATTAAATAAGTTCCATGAGTATAGGACCTTGTCTCTTATATTCAGATCCCTGAAGCTTAAAATTCTCAATACATGATAAGCTCACAATATCAAAGATATTCATCATATCTTTGATGAATGATTGAAGAATTAATAAATAAATATTAAGGTAATATGATGACTGTACTAGTATCTAATGGGCTTTGCTTTCAAAATATATTCAAAATGTTTTGTATACATACATATATACATATCTTAAATATAATTTAAAAATATATAAATATATGTTTACATACATATATTAAAATAAAGCAGTGCATAATTACTAATTTCACATCAGAAAGTATAACTTAGAACTATGAAAGGAATTTCTGTTTTGTTTTTGGATGCTTGGAAGTAGTTGTTTGCCTTTTTCCCTCTTCTAGAATAAATTTACAATTCTATTCAACATTTACTGTACTTAGGGAGACACTTAACCTTGTTTTTAGTTGTCATAATATTGAAATACATATTTTGTGACAGTAAAAGATTACCTCCAAAATGGGAAACTGGTATTCAAAGGACTGTGTCTGAAGTGAAATTTTATAGGAGCTGAACTTCATCACACAAGCTTTCTAAAGACTATCACGTAAACAATTCCCATCAATGACTTATTCACAAACCGTGCATACAAAATATATAAACCACATTTTCCAAGGGAATATCATCTAACCTAACTGAAGCAAAGAGAAAGATTGAATTACAGTCTATAGATCCCTCATCACAAAGCTAATTTTGAGATTGCAATTTCAATCTCACTCTGATTCATTCTTATTCAGTCTACAGAATTATTTATTATTTTCATATTGAGAAGCTATGTGAGGACATTCAACACATTCACTGAATCTAAATTAGATTGATGTAACATAAATACATTAATTAACTGCAGATTTAATGAAGCAATGAAGAAGAAAAGAAAATAATAGACATTTTGGAAAGACAGACTCGAGAGGTGTTTTTAAAGTGGCAGATTAGGATCTAATTATGCATCCTGACTGCAAACTATTGTTTATAGAAAGTATTTTTGAGAGCTTTCCATACATTCATCATTGTTCCAAGAGTTTTGTGTACATTAATTCTTTGAAGTCTCTTAAAACCCAATAAAAAATATTAGTATCCTCTTTTTACCATTGAGGAACACAAAATATAAATGATTAAGTGACTTGTTCGAATATATCAAGGTAGTAACTTGGTCTGTCCCCATATAGTTTGGTTGCAGAATTTGTGTGCTAGGTCATTTGCTGTTATTTCAGTCCCTGAAAAAGCATTCTATGAAAATATTTGAAAATATCCACTCGTATTTTGAATCTAGGCTGTAGATCAACAAATATCCAGCCAAATGTTTCATGTATTAGATGTAATTTGCAGAATATCAGAAACTCCTAATATATATGTATTGCAATTGTTGTCAGTTAATTAATGACATCATTGAATGCTTGTTGCATACATCATAGCACATAGGGCATTGAAAGGAATTGAGAATATTATAGAATTAAACAGATACCATCAAAATGAAAATAATACCTAAGTGAATCATTACAATGTTTGCTTATGAGCTAATCTATCATCTATTAAATGTGTAAATGATGATGGAGTCAATATCCCAGCCCAACAAGAACTGACAATGAAAAAGAGTGGGAATGGGAAGGCAGATATGTAAACAAATAATTACAATATAAGATTATGTATGTTATATTAGAGGTTCATTCAAATTATAAGAAAGCAAAATGAAGATGTTTCACAGAGAAAGTTCCTTGGAGCTAAATATGGAAGAATGAATAGGAAATTATCTGTCTAGTGTACTCCTATTCATTCACATATATGATGTCTATGTATGTATACATATATAATTGCAAATATACATGTTCAATTTATAATGCCAGTATAAGCAATTTGAAATTATGTAGAAAATTACAACCCCACCAATTCAAGCACATATATGCATTTATATATGTAATAGAAACACATATGTATGTGTATATATATACATATATGTCAAAGATTGCTTTTAGTCGCAAGTATCAGAATGCGTAATTAATCAATGGCTTAAACGAGTTAGGAATTTACTTTTGTTTCTTAAGAAGTCTGGAGGTAGGTGGCCCAGGGCTGGAACAGTCTCCAAAATGATACCAAGAATCCTGGTGCCCTCTGTCTTTCTGCAAAGTCTTGCTTAGCATGAGGCTTTAGTTTATATAGTGTTCTCGTTATCACAAGTTGGTTGTTGTACCTCCAGCATTATATTTTTATTACAAATATAAAGAAAGAGAGCCAGAGAACAAAAGGTTGGTACCAACAAAAACTAAACCATTTTAAATAAATTTTTTGGAAGCTTCACTCAATTTTTTCTATTTATATTTTTATAACTAAATTAGATATAATTTTAAAGCTTTTAAAATTTTATATATAAAAAATGAAATCTTATTTTATTTGCATTTTGGTAGGTGAACATTTTTCCACTTTCTCTGTTTCTTCATGAGTTGTATTTTGATTTTGTTTTTTGTAAATTATACGATCATTCTGTTTTCCTTTTAGGTAATTTGATTCACAATACTTTTCTTAATAATGTGTCTAGCTTTTTAATGTAAATTAAAATATTAATTCTGCATATCAAAATCTGTGGCAAATATTTTCCTTAGGTTAATTGGCTTTTCTATACTAATTATGCTTGTAACACAAAAAATAAAAATTAGAGCAAACTGAACCAATTTCAGAGATAAACCTCTGACTTTTTAAAATGAAGTCACCAGTACAAAGGGAGTTAAATGAGAGGTTAAGGTCACACAATTAATAAAAGGCAAAATTAGATTTAGACATGTTACCTACTCTAAATTCCCAGTAAAGGTCTCTTTTCATCATTCAACATTCTAGAGCTTTGGGAATATAATAACAATAAATAACATTCTAATTTATCACAATTAATATGATGAGTATTTTGTATTAGAAAAAATGTGTTACTTTCAAATATTGTTATAAATATATATAGGATATCTTTTTGTTTGAAACAAACACATTGCTAATAAGGTAAAAATACACTGGTAATAATCTGATGTTGCAATATCCTTACATAGTGACTGGATTTTCATCTGTTTAGCAATAAAAATAACAATGACAATGATAACCATATTACTACTAATAATATAATGGCCTGGCAGAGAGAAGTTGCAGTAATTAGTGAGCAGATTACTTAGAGACTCTGTTTCCGTGTTTGATAGTTTCATTACTCATTAGGTATCTGTTTTTTGTATAACAGCTTTATTGAGATATAAATAACATACCATAAAATTCTCTGTTCTTTCATTATTTTATTATTTAGAAAAAAATTATTGTATAAATTTAAGGTGTACAATATGAAGTTTTTATGTATAATAGATAGTAAAATGGTTAGTATAGACAAGCAAATTAACATATCCATACATCTCAATTTTAAATTATACAATTCTGTGTTTCTTTAGTATATTTGCAGAACTGTTCAACATACACCACTATCTAATTCTAAGAAATTTTCCTCATGTGAAAAATAAACCCAAAACCCATCAGCACTCATTCCCTATTCTCCCTTCTCTTAACCCCTGATAAATGCAAATGTACTTGCTGTCTCTATAAATTTGCCTATTCTGAACATTTCATATAAATTGAATCATACAATATATGATCTTTTGTGATGAGCTTCTTTTACTAAACATATATTTTCCAAGGTAGATCTATATTGTAAAATAGATCAGTATTTCACCATATGTTAAGGCTAAGTATTATTCCATCATATGGATATAATACTTTGCTTTATGGATTCATCAGTTCATTTATATTTGGATTATTTCCACATTTGGCTACTAATAATGCTGCTAGGTACATTTGAATACAAGTTTTTGTGTGAACATAAGTTTTTATATATTGGGTATACACTGAAGAGTGGAACTGGTAGGTCATTTGGTAATTCTATGTTTAATAGATTAAGAAAGCATGTTGCTGTTTTCTAAAGTGACTATACCATTATACAATCGTATCAATGAAGTAGGAGGGATTTCTCCACATACCTGCCAACAGTTGTACTTGCCTATCTTTTTGTATTATTATTATTTTAACTATCCTATGGTTATGAAGTATTTCACTGTGGTTCTGACTTGCATACCCCTAATGGCTAAAGGTGCTGAGACTCCTGTCATGCATTTATTGGCAATTTTTATATCTTATTTAAAGAAAAATAGGTTTTATGTATTTTGAATATGCGTCTTTTATCAAACACATGATTTACAAATATGTTCTTCCAGTCTGGGGGCTGTATTTTCACTTCCTTGAAAGTTCTTTTTCTTTTTTTTCAAGCACAATTCTCCCAGCTTTATTGAGTTGTAATTGAAAAAATAAAAATTGTATAATTTAAGTATACAATGTAATGTTTTGAGATATGCATACAATGTAATGTTTTGATATATGTATTGTGAAATTGTTACCACAATCAAGGTAATTAACATATACATCACCCCATATACTTTTTTGTAGTTATTGAGAACACTTAAAATCTACTGTTAGCAAATTTCAACTATACAATACAGTATTGTTAAATCTTGTCACATTGCTGCACATTACATCTCTAGAACTGATTTATCCTGCGTAGCTAAAGCTTTATACTGTTTATTCAAATGGCTCATCATTTCCTACGTATCCCAGCCCCTGAAAACCACCATTCTACTCTCTGCTTTTATGACATCATGATTTTTAGATTTTCCATATGAGTGAGATCATGCAGTATTTATCTTTCTGTGTCTGGCTTATTTCACTTAGCATGAATGGACAAGGAACACATTCTCATTCATTCATGTTGTTGTAAATGACAGGATTTTCTTCTTTATGGCTGAATGATATTCTGTGTGTGTGTGTGTGTGTGTGTGTGTGTGTGTATGTGCCTGTGTCTGTGTGTATGTGTGTGTGTTTGTCTATTCTGTATCTCACAGTTTCTTTATCTGTTCATCCATGGGCAGATATTTACATTGTTTCTATGCTTTGGTTATTGCTAATAGTGCTGCAATTAATACGGAAATGCAGATATCTCTTTGATATACTGATTTCCTTTCCTTTGAATATATACCCAGAAGTGAGATTGCTGGATTATATGATAGTTCTATTCTAACTTTTGGAGGAATCTCCATACTGCTTTTCATAATGGCAGTAACAACTTATATTCCCACCAACAGTTGACAAGTGTTCCTTTTTCTCTACAACCTCTTCAACACTTGTCATCTTTTGTCATTTTGACAGCAGTTATCTTAACATGTGTTGAGTGATAGCTCATTGTGATTATGATTATATTTTCCTGGTGATTAGTGATGTTGAGCACCTTTTCATGTAACAATTGGCCTTTCATATGTCTTATTTGGAGAAATGATTGAGCCTTTTGCCCATTTTTTAATCAGGTTATTTGTTTTCTGCTATTGAATTACTTGAGTTTCATATATTTTAGATATTCGCCCCTTATGGGATTGATAGCTTGCAAATATTTTCTTCTTCGCATTCCTTAGGTTATTATTTTACTTTGTTGATTGTTTTCTTTGCTGTACACAAACTTTTTGCCTTGATGAAATCCTACTTGTCTATTTCTGTTCTTATTGTCTGTACTTTAGGGGTCAAGTCCCAAAATCATTGCCTAGCAAAATGTCAAGCAGCATTCCTCTGTATTTTATTCTAGTGGTTTTATAGTTTCAGGTATTATGTTTATGTATTAAATCCACTTTGAGTTGATTTTTACATATAGTGTGAGATAATGGTCCAGTTTCTTTCTTCTACATATGGATATCCAGTTCTCTCAACATTATTTATTGAAGAGATTATTCGTTCCTCCATTGTATGCTTTTGAGAATTCTGTCAAAGATCAATTAACTATAAATGTGGAGAATTACCTCTGCACTCTCCATTCTGTTCCATTCTTTTACACATCTGTTTCCACTGTACTATACAGTTTTGAGTATTTTATTTTTATAATATATTTTGAAATCAGGAATTGTGATGCCTCCAGCTTTCTTTTTACTCAAGATTGTTTTGGGTATTCTGTACCTGTTATGATTCCATATGAATTTCAGAAATTTTTTTTGTTTCTGCAAAAAATAAGAGATTTTAATAAAGAATGAGTTGAATTTTATCACTTTGTGTACTATAGATATTTTAAGAATATTATTTTTTCCAATCCATTAACATGGGATATCTTCATTTATTTATGTTGTCTTCAATTTCTTTCATCAATGTTTTACAGTTTTAAGTACACAGATCTTTCACTTTGTTGGTTAAATTTATTATTAAGTATTTTGTTCTTTCTTATGATATTTTAAATGGTGTTGCTGTCTTAATTTCATTTTGGATATCTAATTGTTAATGTATAAAAATTGTATAACCTTAAGGTGTACAACAAAGTAATTTGATATATGTATAATATTGATTTTTAATGTTGGTTTTATATCCTGTTACTTTATTGAATTTATTTATTAGTTCTAATAGTTTCGGGTGGCATCTTTAGGGTTTTCTTTATATAATGTCATGTGATCTGCAAACAGAGAGAATTTTTTCTTCTTCCTCAGTTGGTTGTCTTTATTTCTTTTTCTTGTTTAATTGCTCTGGATAGGACATACAGCACTATGTTGAATGGAAGTGGTAAGAGTAGAAACCTTTGTCTTGTTGCTGATCTTAGAGGAAAAGCATTGAGCTTTTCACTGTTTAATATAATGTTTTCTGTGGGTGTTTCATATATGGCCTTTGTTATGTTGAGGTACATTCTTTCTTTATCCAATATATTGATAGTATTTATCAAGAGAAGGTGTTGAATTTCATTAATTTCTTTTTTTGCATCTATTGAGATTATATGTTTTTATTCCTCATGCTGTTCATGTGTTGTATGACATTATTTTTGATATGTTGAATCATCCTTACATCCCACAGTTAAATCCCACTTGACCATGGAGTGTAATCCTTTTCATGTGTTGTATCCTATTATTTTGGAAAGGACTTTTATATCTATGTTCATCAGGGATATTGGCATGTGGTTGTCCTTTCTCATAGAATACTTGTATGGTTTGATATTCAGGGTAATGTGGGCCTTGTAATATGAGTTTGAAAGCATACTATCCTCTTCAATTTTTTTGGAGGAGCTTGAAAAGTATCAGCATTTATCATTTTTAAATGTTTGTAGAATTCACAAGTAAAACCATCTGGTTGCAGGCTTTTCTTTGCTGAAAGGCTTTGGATTATTGATTCAATCTCTAACATGGTTTGCTTTGTTTCCCCACCTAAATCTCATATTCAGTTGCAAACCCCAAGGTTGGAAGAGGGGTTTGATGGAAGATGATTGGATCATGGGGGTGGATTTCTCCCTTGCTGTTCTTGTGATAGTGAGTTCTCATGGGATCTGATTGTTTAAAAGTGTGTAGCACTTCCCTCTTTGCTCTCTCTCTCCTGCTCTGCCAAGTGAAGATTGTGCATGCTTCCTTTTCACCTTCTGCCATGATTCTAAGTTTCCTGACGCCTCCCTAGCCATGCCTCCTGTACAGCCTGTGGAACCATGAGTCAATTAAATTTATTTTCTCCATAAATTATGTGGTCTCAAGTATGTCTTTATCATAGTATGAGAACAAATACAATTTTGTTGATATTTTCTATTTTTTTTCTAGCCTGTACTTTATTTCTGCTCTAGTATTTTTACTATTTCCTTCCTTCTGCTAACTTTGAGCTTAGTTCTTCTTTTTCTAGTTCTTTGAGGTATATAGTTAGGTGGTTTATTTGAGGCCTTTTTTTCTTAACATGGGCGTTTATTGATATAAAATTCCTTTTAGTAGTTTTTTTCATTGTATTCATGTCCTAAATGTTGGTATGTATTGTTACCATTTTCCTTTCTCTCAAGGTATTTCCCCTTAGATTCAACTCATTAAGTATTTAGGAGTATGTTTAATTTCCACACATTTTACATTTTGCAATTTTCTTCCTGTTACTGATTTCTGGTTTAATACCATTGTGGTCAGAAATAATTCTATGATTTAATCCTTCTTAAATTTGCTAAGACTTGTTTTATGACTAAACATATAATCTATCCTGAAAGATGTTATAGGCATACTTGAGAAAAATGTGCATTCTGCTGCTGTTGGATAAAATGTCTGTTGAGCCCATTCGGTCTATAATGTTGTTATGTCTGTTGTTCCCTTATTTAATTTTCTACAGAGGTGATATATTCAATGTTGACAGCATAGTATCTACCTTCTACTGTTGTATTTCTATTTTTTCTTTCAGTTTTGTCAATGTTTGCTTTATATATTTGGGTGCTCTACTTTAGATGTATATATTTTTTCACTTGCTATATCCTCTTAATGAAATGAACTTTTCTCATTATATAATGGCATTATTGGGTTTTTTTTTTTTTGATAGTTTCTCACTTGATGTTTGTTTTGTCTCATATAATTATATTCACCCTTACTCTCTTTTGGTTACCATTTGCATGGCATATTTTTTGTATTCCTTCACTTCCTGTCTATGTCTGTTCTTAAAACTAAAGCAAGTCTCTTGTAGGAAACACATTGTTTGATCTTGTGTTTTAATCCATTCACCCACCTATGTATTTTTATTAGACAGTTTAATCCATTTACATTTGCAGTAATTATATAGGTAATGACTAGATTTTGAAAATTACCATTTTGTTGCTCTGAACATTTTGCAGTTTGTTTCTGTCTTCCTTTCTTGTAGTATTCCTTTGCAGTTTTATGATTTTTTTTTTTTTTTTTTTTTTTTTTTTGCTGTGGTATAATTTGATTTCTTTATGTGTGTACCTACTAGAGGTTTTTTTTTTTTTTAATTTCTTATGTGTATCTACTAGAGATACTACTTTTTATATTGTATAACTTTCAACATATTATTTTGGTTCTAATCATTTTAAACACTTTTGTCTTTTACCTTTAGAACAGAATTAAAAGTAGTTTACACACCATGACTGCTGCATTAGAGAATTATGACATTAACTATATATTTATCTTTGCCAGTGAGTTTTATACTTTCTTATGTTCCTCTTACCAAACAGTATGGTTTGTTTCATCTTGAAGAACTCTCTTTACCATTTTTTAAGGCATGTCTAGTGTTAATAAATTCCCTCTAAATTTTTGTTAGACATTTTATAGATTGTCATTTTGTTCATCTGAGAAAGTGTTTATCTCTTCTTTATTTCTTAAGGACAGTTTTTGTGGGTGTAGTACCTTGGTTGGCGGTCTTTTCCTTTCAGAATTTTGAATATATTATCTCACTCTCCTAGACTGGAAGCTTTCTGCTGAGAAATCACCTAATAGCTTAATGGGGTTTCCTTGCTTATAACAAGTGGCTTTTGTCTTGCTATTGTCAAAATTCTTTCTTTGTCCTTTACTTTTGATAATATTTTTATCATGTGTCTTGGTATATTCTTTTTGAAGTTATTCTTTTTAGAAATCTTTTAACTTCGTGAACTTGGAAGTTCATATCCCTCTCAAGATTTGGCACATTTTCAGTTATTATATCTTTGAATAAGCTTTCTGTTCCTTTCATTATCTTCAGACACTTAAACAATGTATACACTGTTTCATTTAATTGTGTCTCATATATCTCACTGACTTACTTAACTCTTTTGTGTTCTTTTTTTATATCCTCCGACTGGATGATTTCAAATGACCTGTCTTTACATTCACAGATGCTTTCTTCTGCTTGAATCTGCTCATGAAAGACTATTTTAATTTTTATTTCATTTATTGTCTTCAGTCCTATATTTATTTTTTTAATAATTTCTATCTCTTTGTTGAACTTTACATTTTTCTCATATGTTGTTTTTCTTATTTTTGTTCATATTTCTGTCTTTCTGTAGCATCTTGAGCTTCCTTAAAACAATTATTTTGAATTTTTGTTAGATATTTCATAGATCTCTAATATCTTCAGGTTGGTTAGTAGAAAACTACTATGTTCTGTCGTAGTATCATGTTTCCTTGAGTTTTTGTGTTCAATGTAGTCTTTGATTACAGTCTTTTCATTTGATGAAGATGTAACTTCCTGTAGTATTTATCAGCTCTGGAGAGAAATACCTTCACCTATCAGCCTGGATATGGATTCATGGGATCTCCCAGACCTTTTCTATGGATGTACCTGTTCCACTCCTCCTATTCCTTATTGAGGAGAAGTTTTAATATTGTATGTCTTCTCTCAGTTCTACAAAGCCATGTTCATGGGTGCTGACAGCCCCCTGTTTATTTTCTCCCTAGGGCAGTTTGCTCTGAAGTGCTTAGGTTCTGTGCTTTCTCCTAGTCCAGCAGTCTGTCAAGGTGACTATATGTGCTACAGCACAGTTTTCAGAGGTTTGCATGTGCCATCTGTGGGGGCACACATGGAGCACCTGCTAAGGAGGGGATGAATGCTGGGGGCATGTGTGGGTTAGTTGAAGAAATCCGCAAGGGATGCATATCACAAGCTTCATAAGTGAATCTCTTGGTGGAGTTCAGTAGGTGGTTTGTAGAATCTGTGGCTCTTTTTTTTAAGTTCTGTTCTCTGGTTTCTGTGAGCCCATGCTTCTTTTTTCTACTCTTAGATATCTGCAGAATACTTAGTTCCACTGTTCCTGTGTTATCTGTGAGGTTTGGAAGGGGCATGCCTCTTAGGCAGCATTTCACATGATTAAGAAAGGTGGGAATTCATTATGCTTTCAGTTTTCTCCATTAGAGAAATCACGGATTAAGAGGGTCTCTCTTGGCACTGAGCTTTACTGCCTTGGAAAAAGGTGATGCTGATAAAGTAAAACTGTTCTTACTTTTTTCAGCGTGTCTATTTTTGGATTATTTATCCCATTGGGCTGCTGGCACTTTTCCAGTGGGCTCCCCGGTTCTCATAACAGTGCTTTTGCCCATGGGAGATTGTGAAAATTTTTGTTTCTTTGGGTGGAATAAGGGCTGAAAACTTCTATTTTATCATCTTGTTGGCATCTCCTCGAAGAACAAATTCTTAATTTTGTTGAAGTCCAATTTATATTGTTACAGTTGTTTATTGTGCTTTAGGTGTTGTGTGTAAGAAACCATCACTAACCATCATTGGATTTACTCATTTGTTTTTCTCTAAATATTTTGTAGTATTAGCTATTACATTTAGGTCTATAATCCAGTTTAAGTTATTTTTCTATATGCTGTGAGGTAGGTGACCAACTTCATTCTTTTGCCTGTGGATATATTGTTGTCCTAGCACCACGTGTTGAAAATACTTTTTTTTTTTTTTTCTTTGAGACAAAGTCTTGCTCTGTCACCCAGGTTGGAGTGCATTGCCGTGATCTTGGCTCACTGAAACCTGCACCTCTTGGGTTCAAGCAATTCTCCTGCCTCAGCCTCCCGAGCAGCTGGAACCACAGGCATACTCCACCACGCCCACCTATTTTTATTTTTATTTATTTATTTATTTATTTGTATTTTTAATGGAAATAGGGTTTCATCATTTTGGCCAGGCTGGTCTTGAATTCCTGACCTCAGGTGATCTGCCCACCTTGGCCTCCTAACATGCTGGGATTACAAGCATGAGCCACCACGCCCAGCCCCAAAAGACTTTCCTTTTACCATTGAAATGTATTGGCACAATTGTTGAAAATCAATTGGTCATAAATATTAGGGTTTAGTTTTGGCTTCTCAATTCTATTTCATTTATCAATATCTCTGATGTTATGCCAGTACCACACTCCCATGATAATTTTAGCTTCATAATAAATTTTGAAATTGAAAAGTGTAGGTTATCCAACTTTGTTTTTCATTTTCAAGATTGTTTTGGATATTTTGTGTACTTTGTATTTTCATGTGAAATTTAGGATCAACTTGTCAATTTCTTCAGAGAACTTAGCTGGGATTTTGATAGGAATTGTGATGAATCTGTAGATCAATCTGGATATTATCATCTTAACATTAAACCTATTGACCTATGAACCTACATAAATATAGTTTTACAACTATTGGTTTCTGCAATTGTATTTGATATCAGAGTAAGAGTTATGAATAAAAATAAATGTATAAGTTTTTCATATTTTCCTATGTAGTTATACAGGTGCTCTTTATATCTTCCATGGATTCAATTGGTGATTTATTGTCCTTTCCTTTCAGTCTGAAGGACTTCCTTTAAAATTTCTTGTAAGGCAGGTTTCCTAGCAATGAATTCTCTCAGTTTTTATCTGGGAACATCTCAATTTCTCTTTCACTTTTGAAAGACAGTTTGGTTGGACAAGAAATATTGTGAGCTTTTTTCTTTTGTTTCAGCACTGAATATATCATCCCACTTTCTTCTGGCCTCCCTGCTTTTGATAAGAAGTCAGCCATCTTTTTGAGGAGCCTTTTGTGTGATGAGTTGCTCTTCTCTTGCTTTCACATTTTTTTCTTTGTCTTTCAACAGTTCAACTACTATGTGTTGAAATATGCATCTCTTTAAATTATACTACATGGACTTTAAGTTTCTTAGGCAGATCAATGTTTTTCATAACATTTAAGAAAATTCTGGCCATCATATCTTCAAATAGTCTTTCTGCCACTTTCTCTTCACTCCTTCTTAAATCTCATGTGCATGTTGGTACACTTCACAGTGTTTTTACAGGTTTCTGAGTCTCTGTTGATTTTTATTCATTCTTTTATTTTTCTCTTTATCAGATTGGATAATCTCTATGAATCTATCTTAAATTTAACTGATTATTCCTTTGCTTGCTCAAATATACTGTTGAGTTCATGAAGGCACTTTCATTTCAGTTACTATACTTTTCAACTCCAGAATTTCTCTTTGGTACTTAAAAGTATTTCCTATCTCTTTGCTGATTTCTTTATTCAGGGAAAAAAAACAAAAGAAAAAACAAACAAAAAAAAAACAGCACTTTCCTTCAGTTCTTTAGACATGGCTCCATCACTTCTTAAATATATAAAATAGGTTATTTTGACTATTTTTCCCCTACTTAGGAGTCACACTTTCTTTTTTCACGTCTTTTACATTTTGTTGGCAAATGGACATTTTCATATAATGTGGAAACTGTAAAAATCAGATTCTTCTCTTTGACATGGCTTGTTGCTGCAGTTTGTTGAATTTGCTGTCATCTTTTTTTAATGACGAATTCTGAAAAATCTTTATTCTTGTCATGTGTAGTTCACTGAAGTCCCTGGTGGGTTACAATAGTGATCAACTTATAATTAAACAAAGATTGTTTTGAATGTATTGGCCAATAAGTCTCCCAGCTTTTGCCAATTGGTTTTGTGTATGTATTGGGGGCATGTCCTCAATGATCTGACAGTTTGCAGTCAGCCTTAGCTTTTCCTTCCTACCTATGCAGCAACTCAAGGTCAGCCACAGGTGAGGAAACAGGGCCTTGTCAGGTCTTTCTTGGGCATACACACAGTCTTGAATATGTGCATAGCCCTGCACAAGCTGTGGCTTTCTAAGTCCCAGAGAATTTATAAGAAGCTTTTTTAAAGGCCTCTGTAGACATATCATCTCCCAGATTTTCCATTTAAGATTTTGGTCAGACTCATTTTCCCCAACTTGTATCACTGCCTCAAACAACTGGAATATTAAACAATTGATTGTTTCTGACAAATGTCCTGTAGACAGGATAGGGCTTTTTGCACTGAGTAAAGCCCTGAGTGCAAATAAAAACAAGTCTTGTAAATGACCCTGTTCCAGGGAGCTGGTAGACAATTCACATATTGATAAAACTCTGGAAATGAGGCTTTTGGGGGTAGTTCCACATAGACAAGGCCTCCTTAGTGGCTACAAAGGTGATCTTTTACACAGATGTCTTTGTTGCAAGGCCACTGGATAGCCAGGCAACTGCACATGAGGGAGAGAAAGTGGACAAGTTAAAATACCACAATGCTGTTAGAACTGAGAGTCAACCATTTACCCCTAATAAACACTCATTGGTTATTGAAAGCCTTTGGTGGATTTCTAGAATTAAAAAAAAGTTGATTGGGACAATTTTTGCCCATATCCTTGTTGCTTTAATGGAAGAGTAGATTTTCAGATGCCCTTACTCTATTATTCCAGAATTGCTGCTTTTTATTACATGTCTCTTAAATAATTTTTATCTTCTCTATTATAAGGCAGGTCCATGTTAAAAAATACATATCTTATTATATTTATACATACAAAAAAATCACAATTTATGGGAATACTTCAATTTGGAAATGATGTTATTTTTAGTTGTTCACTTCTATGAACTATGGTGTGATCAGCACCTATTTACAGAAAACTTTGAACAACTGCATTGTTTAGTTAAAATAATTTATAAAAGAATTATTCAGTAAAAATATATGAACATTTTTAAGGTGATTTTTAGGGAGGTATGTCAATATTATATAATTTTGCTCTCCACAAATAGTGTAAAAAAGAGTTGCATTGAAATAAAATAATTGGTTTCTAATAATGAACTGCTGGAAATCACACAAGTTAGTGAGAAAAAATGTTTTTCTACCCTAGAAATTCTTTATCAACAAAAGCAAGAGGAGAAGGAGAAAATAAAAAGAATATTTGACAACTCCTAACTTCTTGAAGCCCTATTAAATTTACTTTTTTTTTTTTACTTGAACCTGTCAATAGATCATACAACAATATGTTAGTTTGCTAGGGCTGCCACAACAAAATACCACAGACTGGGTAGCTTAAATGCCATATGAGAAACTGAGAAATTTATTTTCACACAATTATGGAGGCTGGGATTCTAAAATCAAGGTGTCAGCAGGTTTGGTTTCTCTTGAGGCCTCTGTCCTCTCCACTGGATGCAGATGGCTGCCTCCTCACTGTGCCCTCATATGGCCTTTTCTTGGTACATGTTCTCCCTCTTCTTACAAGGACACCAGTCATATTGGATAAGGGTGTACTTTCATTTAAATGACTTAATTTAACCTTAAATACTTCCTTAAAGGTCCTATCTCTAAGTATGCACATTCTAAGCTACTGCGGGTTATGACTTCAAATATGAATTTGGGGGACACAAATCAGTCCATGACAAAAACTAAAAATGCATATATGTATTTAATAATATATGTTTATACATATCTCCATATTTGCATCTCTGTCATCTATAGATCTATCTGTCATCAATTTTCATAATTCATAGACACTGCTATTAAGGAACCTAGTTTGGGATTCTGTTAGATCACATCCTCAGAGATTCAAGATGCCATCCAATAGATGTACTGATCAAATTTGCTTCAGAATTTTAAATTCAAGCTTAGTTTCCTCAAATGCCTTTAAATAGACTAATCTAGGGAACTATATAATAAGAGCTGTTCAGTACAACTATAAATATCCAATAACAAATTTTGTTAAAATACTATTTTAACTTAAAAAAAAACCTGAACAATTAGCAATGTATTGAAATCCAATATGATTTATTTTATTAAAGAATAATGGTATTCTGATTTAAAACATGATTTTTTTTCTTTGCTAAACTAGAACAATATATAATTACCTAAATCCATGTTATAATTTGTTTCTTTCATGCTACTCTGGCTGCATTATCATTAATGCTGATAAATTGCCTAGAGTGACTAGTAGAATTTTTCATTATCCAAAAGTGAATAAATGAATATTTAAATAGCCCTGTATGAAAAACATGCACACTCTAGCTACAGTGTAGGAAAAAAAAAAAAAAAATCCTGTTATGCCTGTGATTCTAGCTAGAAGGTGAAAGGTAAAAACCCAAGTCATAGCTTGTCTTTTGCCATTAATAAATACTCTGTCATCCCCAATCAGTACCCTACTAAATATTTCTTTAACATTACATATTTCAAATGGTTTTTACCAAGCTCTAAACTTTTGCAAATGTAATATGGTTATATTCAGTTAAAAATATTACCTATGTGGGCCACTGAAGTATATTCTGAGAAGCAAGTTTATAGGGCATATAAGTATTCAGAATTTCAAATACTCTTTTATTTTACTGTCAAATTGAATTCAGATTAAAATATTCCTTTTTAAAAATTAAGCTAATACAGTCAAAATAATATTCTTTCATTGCTATATTTAAAGAGTATATTAAATACAGAAGTAATAAAATATTGTTTATGGTTTTGAATGTGACAGTGCAAAAAGCCATCATTTCCATTTTATAACAAAGAAGAAATCAACAATCTTGCCATTTTCCATTCCTCATACCCATTTACATCTTACTATGTTTATCTTTACTAAGATAAGTTTTTTTTTTACATTGACATCATAATGTTTGAGGGGATGTGAATGGTACAGAATGCTCTGTGAGTTGGCAAGATCTGAATCTTATTCTGGGATCCACTATTAACATGTGTTATCATAGACAAGTTACTGAACCTCTAAATCCCAGTTCTTCTCAAAGGGGGATAAATATTTTCTCAAAATATTTTCTCAACGAGAATTAAATGGGATTTCTCATTAACGTAGAAAAAGTGCTCAATGGGGGACTTTAAACAATGCTTTTTGTTTTTGCTTTCCTGAAATGTGATTGTCTAAGCATTCTGAGTATCACTGTTTTCTTATTTTCTGTTGGTGCCATCAGGCTAAATGTGAAAAAGATCAATTCAAATTAATTAATTTCAAGAATCTATTGTCAACTTTCAGATCAGACAAATGAAGTGTTTAAAACAATTCTACATTACATTGACATTGAAGACTATTAAGAATATTACATTCTAGTATTTAGTAATTGCAACATTTTTCTACCATGCAGAATAGTAATTAAAAGTATATATGTTTGATTTTTATATTTATGAATATAAACATATTTACTTAAAATTAAAATAATATCATTAGAAACATTATATTTGTAAGCCAAATTTGTAAAATCTATCATTGATCTCTAAACCATTCTTAAGGTGTCAGTACTTTATGAATGAAACTTTATATTAACATTCAAATATTCATATGAAACAGATTTTTTTTATTTTTTTTGCTTTCAACACATTGTTCCATTTTCTCTAAGTTTCATGTTATATGTTATTCATACATCTAATATAGGTATAGACATGTACCTATGAGACCAGATTCATTAGGTTAAAAGCTAAAAGATGGATCAGGTGATCTAATGGTTGACCATTTTTGGTCCTTGAATTGAACCACAGTTATTATCTCATATATATTTAAGGATTTTATCTATGAATAGGAGAAAGAGGCAAGCTAGAAGGTCTATACTGGAAAGAAACATTTGACACATGCTGGATAGGCAAAAGAAGGGGATCTGGGTGAAACTATTGGGAAAGGGAACTCTAAATAAGGAATGAATGGTGACACGTAAGGAATTTGAACCTGGGAGGTCTGGGAATATAACACAACGGATAGGATAAAGTAGCATCTAAGAGCAGGTCCTAATGGGAAATCTCAGAGTTTGTCAACATTAGGGCAATTCTAGTGCTATAGAGGCTGGGAATGAAAGCACAGCTGTAAATGCAAGATATAATCTGAGAGACAGGTTGCATAGTCATTATGAGCATGAACTCTGAGCCAAACTGCCTGTGTTACTTCACCTTTATATCCTTTATTTATCTCACATATTAAATGGGGATAAAAATAGTACCTCCCTTATAATGTTTGTGAAACACCTGTAGCAGTGTCTTAACATATATTAAGGTGCTAAATAAGTATTTCATAACTTCATAGAAACTTCTAGACCCAATCTAGTCTTGTAGCTAAGAATAAGAACAGAATTCCAGCAAATGCAGCAAGGAGTCGAGAATTAGGATTCCATGTACAGTGGTTCCATAAACAGAATAAGAGCTCCGAGGTGAAGGCAAGTGTAGCTTTCACACTGAAAATGAAAGCCCATTGGTCAGCAGTGAGGCATTTAGTTCACAGAGAAGTGACACTGGAAGAAGACACAACTAAATCTATCTGAGCTGGGGATAGGCTGAGAGGTGTGCAGATCAGATAAATGTGCTTCTCATTTCTGTCTAATTTGGCTTAGGAATTGAGGTTCAGTTGAGGTTTCAGGTAGGAAGCCTGAACCTTATGGTGTAGACTGTGTAGAATAAATAGGAGCAATGAGTAAAGACTGACAAGATACCAGAACATAGGTGAGGAGTCAAATATTTCTACTGTGGGGAAAGGAGTGGTGCAAAGATTACAAACAAGGCATTTCATGTTTCTGTGTAGTTTCTCTAGTGAGTATAAAGTTCTTAATGGCTGAATCCATTTCAGAATAATGTCTAATTTTTCATCTCTGTATTCTTGAACTATGCGTCATGATGTTTTGCATATAAAAGCATTACATAAAATCTTTTTTTAAAAAAAAGAATGAATGATTAATGAAAGCAATGTGAACAGACTATCCCTGTGAAAGATGATTTCAGATATCTTTCCATTCTAACTCATGACATTAAATGACCAATTATTACAAAGGAAAGCTATTTCCTTATCTTTGAAAAATGGAATTTAAGCGATTCTTGTTGAACTGTCATGCTGGAGCACAATTAAGAGACAGGCATAGACAAATCTAATGTTAAAGCAAAAGGCATAATTAAAATTCTGGATTTGGGTATTAGATTGAAGCAGACACAGCAATGTGGAAATGAGCTCCAGAATACAAAGCATCTGTATTAAATGACAGACTCCAAGTCAAGCGTTGAGAGGTCACAGGCAAGAAGACAAGTGCTGGATTAAAGGTCAAGGTTGACTGAGACAGGCAAACAAGGCAAACTGCCCTCAGAGAAAACAAACGAAAAAAACAAACAAACAAACAAACAAACAAACAAACAAAAACAAAAAAACCCCAAGGCAGAACTTCCACAGGATGCAGAGATCTCTTTCTTTATCTGATCATATATTATGAAGTCCCAGGTAATGGTGTCAAATTTATCTTTGGCACATTATTCAATTCTACGATGCCTAGTTTTCTCATAAATAAAGTAAGAGTACTTTATTTATTTATTTATTTATTTATTTTTGAGACGAAGTCTCGCTCTGTCGCCCAGGCTGGAGTGCAGTGGCGCGATCTCGGCTCACTGCAAGCTCCGCCTCCCGGGTTCCTGCCATTCTCCTGCCTCAGCCTCCCGAGTAGCTGGGACTACAGGCGCCCGCCACCTCGCCCGGCTAATTTTTTTGTATTTTTTTAGTAGAGACAGGGTTTCACCGTGTTAGCCAGGATGGTCTCGATCTCCTGACCTCGTGATCCGTCCGTCTCGGCCTCCCAAAGTGCTGGGATTACAGGCTTGAGCCACCGCGCCCGGCCAAGGGTACTTTATTTTTAAGTTATTTTTAAGATTAAATGGTATAAGACCTATAAATCCCTTAAAGTAGTGCATAGCATATAGTAAGTTTTAAATAAAAGAAAAATAAAACTCAGGTGCTACTTACTAATAGTTTGAACTTTGGAAAATGTATCTTCCCTGAGTCTCAGTTTGTTTATATAAGAATTTACTTGGCAGCTATTTTAGGCATTAGATAAAATGGATTCTAACATCTGACCAAGTGCCTGGCATAGAGTCAGTGGCCAAGAAATAAGAAATAGAATAATCACAATGATTAACCCCTGTACGTTGATACAGAATTATGAAATATCCTTTATGTGTGATGTTCACCTCTGGGAAGGGGGTGCTTATATTGGCTGAGAAGCACTACATAGGAATTGACATGTTAAGAAACATATGATTAATAAAATATGTGACTGTGATAATTAGAATTATTGATAATTAAATAGTAAGTTTCCTCTTCCCATTGTGGTCCCCATCCATGTCCTGCTCCATGGATACTGGACTTTGCTATGAAACTTGCTTTGGCCAAGAGGATATTGCCAACGTGATGCAATGATTGTGTAGTTTCACACGGCTCTTGTCCTTGGTTATCTAGCACACTAAGAATACACCCAGGATGGCTTCTAGTCAAAGAAGAAAGAGGAAACATGGAGCCAGCTAGAATGCAAGCCTGGAATGAAACCAATTAAATCTCATTTGAATCCAGCATAACCAGAGGCAAACCACAGTCCAATGAGGAAAGAAATAAGTGTTTGTTGCCATTGGGTTTTGGAACAGTTTGTTATGTAGCATTACTGTGGCAAGAAGATGAGTAAATAATCTAATATACTGAAAAAGAGTTCAAGAAAGGGCAGACATGGTGCAGTGTATCTCTTAGAATCTCTCTGAGAGCTCACTGTGCATCTGATTGGGGACATCAGGGTTGGCCATTTGAGTCTGAGGTATGTATTGGTTAATGTCAAGATTAGCACCCAGGATAGCTAGAAGCAAAGAACTAACATAGGAAATATTACGGGGGAATAAGTAGTATAACAATAGCAGACAAAGAACTTTCAAATGTCAGAGATAAATCCAAACAAAAGATTTACAATCAGAGAGTCCATTCAAAAACAACTTTAGTGAGCTGTTTGAGGACACACATTATAGAAATATAACATAGATACTGGAAACAGGCAAAGAGAATACGGGATGTTCCTCCAGTGGAGCACTGTGCTACAGCAGCATGCACTGACTTCCTGTTAATGAGGCTGTTTTATAATTCTGTAGGAGCAGATGTTCCCTTATAGAAAATTTACAGCAGAGATGCAAATTATTTACATCTGTTCAACAGACCACTCCTGTCATCTTATTCTAATATTCTCTGTTGCTTATAAATATCTAATTCCTCAAATGCAATTTGAAATGATTTTAATGTGCTACTGATAACCTAATTAACTGCTTTGTTTAATAAAATCTTTGACCAAGATTCATTTTAAGTTTGTATGAGACTGCTGTTTTTAACTTTTTGAAAATTATACTCTAATAATCTAAACACAAGTGGAGACAGAAGGATGGAATCTGTTTGAATCTGCTCAGGCTACTAGAGCAAAATACCACAGTCTGGGTGGTTTAAACAACAAGTATTTATTTCTCACAATTCTGGAGGGTGGGAAATCCAAGATCAGTGCCTGCTGGGGATTTGCTTCATAAATGGCTGTCTTTTCACTGGGTTCTCATGTGGCAGTCTGGACCCTTTTAAGGACATGAATCCTGTTCATGAGAATTCCACCCTCACGAGCCTATCTGATCCTAATTATCTCCCAAGGGAAGGACACGAGCATACAAGACCTGTCTCTAAGGTTAGCAAGTGCGCTGCAGCCATCACACTGACCTGCATGCAGCCTCCTCGACCCAAAACACACAGCCTGCTCCAGAATGTCAGTGCAGAAAAAAATGTTTTACCATAAACTCAAGCAAAGGCATGTTGGCTGACAGCCCTAGAGAGGAAACTTTACCCAAGAGTTATGCAGAGAGACCACAAGGGATACAGCCAATAGCTACAACAGTTTGAAACGTGAGAGATATTACCTTACTGTTTTATTAGCCCCTTGCAGAATTTAAAAAGAAGACAGGAAAACCAGCAGACAACTAATTACTTATTATAAACTTTATCACAGTTGGTATAGGAGAAACTCAGTTATTTCACTACCTAGTTACATTACCCTTGACCATTTGGGTTGTATAAGATCATAGTTTTCTGAAAAAAAAAGAAGGATTATTTCTAATTCAGAGAAAATTCAGAGGTCTTAAACATTAAATAAAACTTGATGCATCTCATAAATACATTTTCAAAATATCTCCAAGAGGATTCCACGCATGCCTAATAGAATGCTCTTAACTATGTGCTGGAGTTTGGAAAGTCCCTTAGCTAACCCAGAAGCTCTCTCAAGTAACCCTTTCAAACTGTAACATGTTATTCGCTATTTTTCCCAGTTTATTAAATATGCCTTTTCAAGCTTGCTGCAGGTGTAAGTTTGAATTAGGATGCTATTTTTAAGAGCCAAGACAGAGTCCCTATTCCTTTACATCATTTTATGTCAATATGTGGTAATCTGTTAGGCTGATTATTGTCTAAATATTTAACAAGACATAAACAAGCGTTCTCCATCAGGGGAAATTTCAGTTTAAAAACCCAAATCTTACCTTTTGTTAGTTATATATATACACACACGCATATATATACACACACACACGCACACCAATATATAATTATATTACTTATATATAATATATAATATATAATTATAAGTAATATGTATTATATAATATATATAATATGTAAGTAATATATAATTATAAGTAATATATATTATACATATTATTTATATATCAAGAAATTGCTGTTCGTAGGTCGTGCACGGTGGCTCAAGCCTGTAATCCCAGCACTTTGGGAGGCCGAGACGGGCGGATCACGAGGTCAGGAGATCGAGACCATCCTGGCTAACACAGTGAAACCCCGTCTCTACTAAAAAAATACAAAAACTAGCTGGGCGAGGTGGCGGGTGCCTGTAGTCCCAGCTACTTGGGAGGCTGAGGCAGGAGAATGGCATAAACCCGGAAGGCGGAGCTTGCAGTGAGCTGAGATCCGGCCACTGCACTCCAGCCTGGGTGACAGAGCGAGACTCTGTCTCAACAACAACAAAAAAATAAAATAAAATAAAATAAAATAAAATAAAGAAAAGAAAAGAAAAGAAAAGAAAAGAAAAGAAATTGTTGTTCGTTTGTAGAGTCACCTCAATTAGAAATATCAGACTGGGGCTAGGTGTGGTGGCTCACGCCTGTAATCCCAGCATTTTGGGAGGCCAAGGTGGGCGGATCACAACGTCAAGAGTTGAAGATCAGCGAACTCCATCTCTACTAAAAACACAAATATTAGCTGGGCATGGTGGCAGGGGCCTGTAATCTCAGGTACTTGGGAGGCTGAGGCAGGGAATTGCTTGAACCCGGGAGGCAGAGGTTGCAATGAGCCGAGATGGCGCCACTGAACTCCAGCCTGGGCGACAGAGCTAGACTCTGTCTCAACAAAAAAAAAAAAAAAAGAAAAAAGAAAAAAGAAAGAAATATCAGGCTGGGTCTGGTGATTCATGCCTGTAATCCCAGCACTTTGGTAGGCCAAAGAAGGAAGATTGCTGAGGTCAGGAGTTCAAGACCAGCCTGGGCAACATAGTGAGATCCTGTCTCTACAAAAAAAAAAAAAAAAAAAAAAAAAAAAAAAAAAGGCTGGTGTGGTGGCACAAACCTGTAGTCCCAGCTACTCTGCTACTCAGGGGGCTGATGCAGGAGGATTGCTTGAGCCGAGGAGTTCGAAGCTGCAGTGAACTCCAGCCTGGGTGACAGAGTTAAAACACTGTCTTTTAAAGAAAAAAAAAAGAAAAGAAAAGAAGAGGAAGAAAAGAAAAGAAATATCAGACGGAGTTCTGCATCCATACTTCCTGGGAAATCCTTGTATAAATCAGTAACATAGCACTTCTTAAAGTGTCTGTTAATCGCTTATTTACATATTTCTCTTCATAAGAAACCTAACTTTGAAAATTAATACACATTCTTTTCTCTATGTCTCATATATAGCATCTTTCCAGGAAACAGAAGTTTCTCAACTTTTATTAAATGGATTAATGGATAGGTAAATGAATTTAAAAAATGAATGATTTTAGATGCCTGTCTGAATAGTGTCCCTCCATCACTAGGGACATGTTCAAGAGATTTTCTTACCTACTCATGCCACCCACATAGTATTTCATATATAGCATTTAATTTTATTCTTAGGAAAATCCTATGCCTTAGCTATCCTGCCCTATTTTTTCTATACGAAGAAATGGAAGATTTGCAAGTTAAGTAACTTGTCCCAGATAATAGTTAGTATGTCTTTCTTAAACCAAAATCTGACCTAAAACCACTGTATAATAATGCTTCTGTAAGTTTTTATTTTATTGAAATTATATAAAAATCATTTTTATCTTTTGACAAAGTTCTAAGGCACTTGGCAATATCAATAAACATGTTTTTATTTATGGAAACTAATTTTACTCACTTTAAATATTTACTAAACAGTTATGATGTGTCCGGCACTGTTCTAGGTCCTACACCAATCTTGTAGTGAAGAAGCAAGAGATTCTTGCTCTCAGGCCCAGACAGACACAGAATAAACAAATGCATTGACAGATAGATAGATAGATAGATGATAGATAGATAGATAGATAGATAGATAAAATATATATGTATACACAATATATATTATATATTGACACATATATCATATATATATAATACACAAGAAAAACATTAGATGTTAGTAAATCTTGTGTAGAACATTATATTTGCATGATGTGAGAGACAGTATCTATTTTAGATTGGCTTCGTTAGATTGAATGGTAAGGAATAGTCTTTTGGAGCAGGACATATTTAAGTTATGATCTGAATTACAAATAAGTAGAATGGTGGTAAGAAGGAGAAGTCTTTCAGAGGGAGGAAAGAGCTAGTACAAATACCCCAAGACAGGACTTACTTTGTTTCGGTAATAGAAATGAGGCATGTGCATGAGGGCAAGAAGAATAAGATCACCTTTTCAAGTTGGAAAGGAAATCAGGAGTCAGATTATAGAAATCGTAAATCAGAGTAAGGGTTTTAGATTTTAAGTGTGATGAAACGCTTGGAGTGGAATGTCCTGAGGCAGGATCCTCTGGCCACAGTTTTGTCGGTTTACCCCAATATACTTCTTAAATATTATTATCTATCTGTAGCACAACATGAAAAGGTTGGGAAGCAGTGTGAGGGAGTGTTTACTATAGGGACTTTGATTTAATGTGACTTGAAGTTGTAGGATATTTATACTCACTGGTCCAATTTCCTTCAGTTGATTTGCCTTATTTTTGTGAGCTAACGCTTGCCTGCTGCAGCCTCTTAGGACTAATTTTCCAGCTCTAACACAAGGATTAAAACCAACACAAGTTTAGCACTTCTGAAAAGTGACATGGGCCTTGTGCATTACAAGCATCTGACATCCTTCATTCATAGGGTATTTACTGAGTGTCTTCTTGGAACCAGCTGGGTCTTCTAAGTGCAGGGGTGTAGCAACGAAAAAATATAAAATAAAATTCCTGCCTTCCTTGAGCTTATATTAAAATGGGGAAACAGAATAAACACATAGAACACGAATACATTCAATGTTAACAAGTGCTAAGGAGAAATATTAACCAAGGAAGGGAAATAAATAATGTGAGATAAATATTTACAGTCTTATTTAGGCCATGAAAGACTTGAGGAGGTGAAACACTAAGCATAAAACTATCTGGTGGAAGATAGTTCCAGGCAGAAAGATCAGAGCGCTAAAGCTAGGGCATATGGGTATACAGAAGAATCAAAGAAGAATACCCACTTGGCAATAGCTAAGTGGGTATGTAGGAAGAGAGAAGTTAGAAAAGTTGTTTTAACGAAAATCAACCATTTTATCACTTGATGATCATTATTTTTTTAGTAAATGTACTGCGTACCCTCAACACATAAAAACTAATTTCAAAGCCATCATAGTTTCCCTAGTTGAAACTTACTTCAATAGAATTTATAGAGAAATATTCACAAAGATTGATACTTCCTATGCATCATTTGTTTTTCATTCAGCACATGTTTTATTCAATCCTACACTAAGTGGAAACTGAAAGCACTATTTAATGTGTTAGTTTGTGTATGAACTACCATAGAATAATATTAAACTAACGTTATCTATTTTATCAGCTACTTGGAATGAGAACTACGTTAAGAATTCCTTCAAATTCTTGTGATTCACTAATATAATCACCTTTCATGAAATAAATGCCTAGTGAAATATTAAGTAAACTGTAATTTAAATATAAATAAAAACTGAATTGAATTATAAAATTGGCTAATTGGCAAAATTCAATACAAATAAAAATGTTAACTACTAAAATGTTCGTGTTCTAATGAAATATGTTTTGGAGAGAAGGAATACATATAGAAATTGTATTGTGGAATCCTTTTACTTTGAGGCAGGCAAAATATATTTTCCACTTTATTCTGCAAATATAGCATACAAATTTTGTTTCATGTAGTCACATATGAAGGAACTGATAACAAATAAAATACTATAGGATGTATTTGTTTTCCAATGGGGCCTATAAATTATTTCTTTAAAGAGAAATGCTATAAAAATCATTAGTTTCTTAAATGAAAGTATTTATCAGTAAAAATCAACAAACATTTTCCAAATTGGGAAGCATTCAATCCAATTGCAGAAGCTGTGTGCTACTTTTATATAAGAGAGGCAACACGGAGTGTAATAGAAGAAAAATTTGTGAACCTCTTTTGTTAGGACAACTCTATTGAGCTTTGTAATTTTCTCTTATTGCTAAAAAGACTATTGGAAAAGTTATGTGGATTTATAATGTGACAAGTGATTTTTAAAAATAGTTTGTTGCTTCTTATTTGGGTGTTTACAGATACAAATTACTCACCAAAACCTATACTATGGATTAAATTATTCAGTCAATTATCAATAAATGTGAGTCAACACAAAATTCTCTATACACATCTGCACATTTACTTGCAAAAAGTATATACACATAAGTGTAAATATACACATATATCCAAAGGATAAATAAGTAAAGAATATTTATATTTAACTATATTAAACATATATAGATATAGGAATGTATAGATATATTTATATATTGGAATGAATGCCGGTGAAATAAAGTTTGATCCTCTTCATATTTATTTAGCTTTCAATTATTTAAAAATAATTGTCTATCTAAAATATTTCCAGGATAAATAATTTATATAATTGCCTTGACTATAGTAAATGTTCAATAAATATTTACTGAATTAACACTGCTAGTAAGAAAAGTTTTATTGTACAAAAGAACATTTTTATTTTGCCAAATTTATGCTTGTTAAAATAAAAAAAAAAATCAATAAAATACTACTTTAAATGAGAATTGCTTTCCTAAAATTAAAGTTGAATTTTTTTTTCCTTGATGTTCTAAGATGATCATCTTCATTTCTATTATAATTGTCTAATTTATATCAGGACTTTGCCACTAATATACCAATCACTTTTTGTTTTGTTTTGTAACTATAACAATAAAAGTTAACTAGATGACAAAATTGCACGTGAACATAACACATGGATGTCAAAACACATATTTCACTGAAGTTGCATCTGAAAATCCCTTATAAAGAAAAATAATATAAATATGTTCCAAAATATTAAAGGTAAAGATAAAAGAAGGACAATATTAAAGCAGAAATTATTTAGATAATTTTTCTATGGGCTTTAAATTTAGAACTTGGGGCAAAAATTTATAACTCAGGATCATTATTAGATTTCTGTGTGAGTCTCAAAGGTGTTTCTAGAATACAGGAAATAGATCTTCTGGAACCTAGCGGGAGTGGGCAGAAGCACCTGGAAAAAGAGTTTATGATTTAAATTTATTTTCCTAGATATCTTGGTCAAACCTTGTCACAGGAAAGTGAGGGACTGAAAACAGAACTATACAGAGCTAACTTTGGCAAATATGATAGGCTATCACCTTGAGTTATAGAGAATCAGTCTCAGGCCAGTTGTAGGAAATCAAGTGTCTAAGACCATGACGTTATGATGCTTCCTCAGGCAAAAAAGGATTTCTATGAGATAGTAAACAAGTCCTGTTTTTATTTACTTGAAAAGTGCTACAAAACATTTTTATGTTACCAATCAAGATTTCAACATTGTTAACAATGACCATCTAGAGCAGGGTTTCTCCTTGGCAATATTAACATGGGAGGGAGGATAATTCTTGGCTGAGGGGAGCTGTCTTGTGCATTGTGGGATATTAAGTAGCATACCTCGCCTCTTCCCATTGCTTTTTAGTAGGATCTCTGAAGTGTAGCATCCAAAACTGACTCTAGGTATTGCTCAATGTTCCCTGGGGGGCAAAAATGCCTCTGGTTGAGTATTGCTGCTCTAAAGATGGTAACAAAAAGAATTAACATGTGTTACCTAAATATTATTTTTTACCTCTCCTCCCATATAGTTTGACTGGATATTTTCTTTTTATATATTTGCTTTGCTGCCTTCTAATACATATTTTCCTAATAAATCAACAGAAAAAGTATTTGTCTCTGTTGATGTATGCATGTATGCCTCCATTAAAGGTGACTTTACTGGTGAATTTTTCTCACAATGTGATTTAAGTTTCAGTTTTTCTTAATATTCCACCTCAAATTGACTGTTTGTTAGTATTTTATCCCTATTCATGATAATAAAAGTGAGAAAAGCAAGGGGTGTGTGTGTGTAAAATTAACATTCAGAATATCCCTAGAGAATTAGCCTACTATGTGTGTTAACCCAAAATATGAGTGTTCATGTGTGATAATTACCTAATCACCTCAGTATCCTCTCCTTTCTACTTGCAATTTTCTACTTGCAATTATGAAAGCCAGACTTAAAGAATTTAGACGCGAACCTGGGAGGCGGAGCTTGCAGTGAGCCGAGATCGCGCCACTGCACTCCAGCCTGGGCGACAGAGTGAAGACTCCGCCTCAAAAAAAAAAAAAAAAGAATTTAGAAATATTCAGAATAAATCACAATTACCTATGCTCACTGAAAGTCTTTAAATGTGTCTTTAGGAAGCTGGACATCAAATTCTATTTCTCTTTGCAGTATGGGCCAAGCATTAACAAAATGTAGTTTTTGATAACATCTCTTCACTAATATTTACAAATGTACTTCGTACATTTTTTATCATGTTAGACTTCTGACAAAACCTTGAGAACCTTCTACAGAATACACTGCAAATAACAGAATGTATGGAAATGTACATAGAAGAATACCTCCACTTGCAGTATTCTTTCCGCCTCATGAGACATTTATGAAAGGAAGAAAAGTAACCGAAAAAATTTTCCTTACTTTTTGACACATTCTCTATTGAAAAGGGGAGTGATGCCCTTCACAACATTTTCCTTCCTTTTTATACTCCAAATATTTCTCTTCTCAATGGAATGCCTTGGTAAACTATTCAGTTACCGAGTAATTTTTAAAGTAAATTTTATTACCTCTTCTTGGACAAGAGTACTAGAGCAAAAGCTTTGTGTTAAGGGCATGCTGTCATTTTCTTCTATACCTTGCTAAATAAGTAAACAAGTCCAGAGCCTTGAGAGATGAGCCTTGGCTCATTAACCTTTGGACATGAAGTGGTGAGCCACAGGATTCATGATGTTAACGCTCCTGAGAAATCACACAGATGGATTTATTAGTGAGATAAATTTTATTTATTCTCCTAATCTCTACCAATGCTAAGTGAAATTTCTAGGGTAATACTCCCTTTAACGTTGCTTATAAAAGTGCATATACCAGACACCTACTGCCCAATGAATGATTTTTCAGTGAAAATCAATGATAAAAGATATCACACTAGTTTGTGATTAGCTATGCTAAAGATATTTGTGAAACTTAGAAATGTAACATATGGGCCCCTAAAAGTATAGGGCAAAAGAGAGCGTGGGAATCGCATGTTAGCTCTGCTCCAATTACATGTAGAATAAACAAATAGAGACTCCACAGTACAATCATATTGTTTTCAAGAATACCCTGGAGTCAGCAAAAGTGGTTATCTCTATACCCAAGATAACCAGGCTGAAACCTTGCTGTTTTTAATGACCATATATCCTTGTTAAAAAGGCTATAACTGTATGCCTCTTAGCTCTACAGTTCTACAAAAGCCCGTACAGAAAACAGAGATGACTTCCTTTCTCTCATTCTGAATCAGATAGCTAGAGCTGTGGGAATTCAACGTGTGTGTGTGTGTGTGTGCGCGCGCGTGCATGTGTGTGTGTTTTAAGAGTTTGTATATTTGATTAGTAGGTGATGATATTAGGCTGCAGCACCATAATTCAGTTTTGTTCTTTGTTTATTCAGGTCTTCAACAGCAGATGTACTCAGTAATAAAAATATATCTCAGTTTCCATCATGTTTATTTAGTCTCAGGGAAAAAAATTAAAAGACCTCATTGTTATGGCTCAGAAATATAGAAGCTATATGATCAAATAAAATTCAAACTCAATAATTTTTTTACAGATATCAATCTATAATATATAGCCATCAAAATGTTATCAAGGATGTCTATTGACTTTTAAATTTTACTTTCTCTTTGTATTCACATGTTGTTTTAATTGGGATCTAGCAGGTAGTCCAGGTTAGATAACTATTGTTCTTTCTGCACATCTCCATCCTCATTTGCTTGGCAATGTAACAAAAGCATTCCTCCCTTTTTGCACTTTTCAGATACAGGTAATCATTCCTATCACCATACCTGGTGGAGGAGTGTGGTATGATAGTAGAGGACTTGGTCTTCGTTGTCAGACTAACATGAGGGACACATAGCACTCGTTGTGACAGCAGGCAAGTTTTTATCCTTTTTAGGCCTCTATATGTTCATCCATACAGTAAGGATAATTCTAGAGTCTGCTACGTAGTATCATTATAGGTATTAAATGAGATGTAAGTGCTATAGGGTAGGAATAACAGTTATTTTGCCTATCATGTATGCCCAGCAACAACACAAATACCTGGCACACAACAGTTGCTCAATACACAGTTTGTCAAATGAATTAATGCATGAAGGACATAGCACTTATTTTACTTGGATTGTAATGAATAGTTTTCTTAAGATATCACATGAAAACAAAACCTGTAACTCCAGCTAGACATTTAGCTAACAAATGAATTCTTAGATGGTGTTGCCCCCTGACTCACTGTAGTGACAACAAAATCATTGTGACACACCCTACACACTCCTATTTACCATATTATGTTTTGACTTTTTTAGGAATTTAATATGTTTTACCAGTCTGATATTATAATATTCTTTCAAGTTAGGTATTTACTTTTTAATGTGTTTTTATATCATCTACTTTATGATGGTTTTATTCTTCTTAAGGGTAAAGTAATTCTTAAATATTTGATGGAATTGAAAGGATTAACTTGGGTTGCTATGCAGCAGATTGCTCACATAAACAGACAACAAATTGTCTTTTTCAAATAAAAATTAATAAAAGGAAGCAGAAGAGTAAATAGAAAGTATCAAAAAGCACCAAGGAAGTCTGTGTCTGATACTCATAAGGTACTAAATATGTCAGCATCCCTTTCTCTATACAAATTTATCATATAATCCTAAAATTCAATAAGTTGAAAGGTGATCTCAAATTGTGCTAAAATACATTATGCTCATAAAATTATCACATTTCACGTCAGACATATTTTTGTTATGCTAATTATAATAACATTAAAAAGCATTGTGATTATGCCTATATCCTGCTAGACTCTATTCATCTGTGGTTGGTCAGTACATGGTGTTATACAATTTTATAGCCTAAGGACCCAACACACTGTAAGTTTTTAGTAAACATTTCTTGAATAAATAATTAAACAAAAAATCATGTGAATTCATGTGAATCATGAATTCCTAGAAAAGTCTGGTTGAGAAATAAAATTATACCAAACTTAATAGTCTGAATATTTTACCTAATTCTATTTTTATAAAGCATAAGAATTCATATAAATATGCAATTTTATGATGCATATAAGTGCTTAAAATTTGAGAATCTACAAAATTCAGAAAATTAATTATTGCCAAACAGTGAGAATTGATATCTTCTCATAATTTGTGTATTCATTTAAAAATTCTATTGACAAGATTTTAAATTGTGACAATAAAACATGGCCTCGTACTTCTCATATTTATAAATCTTTGTTTTCACCCTATATGTTATATAGAAAAAGAATAAATGAAAAAAATTGAGAACAAGAACATATGTATCTCTAAAACTCTGATCAATGTTCTCTTCAAGCTTAAATATTTTCTAAATCCTGAAAATGAATTGGAAAATACTGTCTGAAAAGTGATGACACTAATTTTATATATATATTTATTTATATTTACATTTATATTTGGATTATAGTTAAAGTAAAACAGTAGGTTTTGGGTAATGCTAACCACCATCTTGATATAATGAATATTTACCTAACTATTCTTGTACAATGAACATCATTTGAATCAATTACTTCAGTAGGAATTTGCAAATTAATTACAAACTAGAAAAAAATAGTACCAAGGATTTCACTTTACACTCAACACTGAAAAAAAGGCAGAAAGATGCAGCTTACTTTGTTTATGAACTAAAATTACAGTAGACAATTTTCTAATTAAGTACAAATGTAAATTGGGTAATGTGGGAATTAAAGGTGGTCATATTTTTATATCTTAAAGGATGAAAATACAACACATGATTTAGGAGATGCTATGGGAAGGTTTACCATTAAATTAGCAGGGAGAAAAAATTACATGATATCTATTTTTTCAGTTGATGCAAATTATTTCTGGATCAAGCAAAGCATATTGTTTGGGAACAGGAAAGTCAGTTTTGTTCACACATTTAAGATATTATAGTTGTCACTTACAGTCTCTAGAGATACTTGCAAAGGCAAAAATGTGCTTCATGATAGGTTGTAAAGAGATAAATGACTAAAAAGTGTTGTTGAAATAACACTGTCACCGTGAATTAATTCTGACAAGTATAATAATACTTAGATTATATATCATCAAGTATGACTATTTTAATAGTTAAAATAAGCTGGAATAGGACTGTGGTAACATCAACAAATTCTAGACAATTCAGCAGATAATGCATTGATTGCAAGTAGAAATATTTTTTTAAATGTTGAAATATTTGAAAATCTAGTTGAGCTGCTGAAACATAGCTGGAGAATATGGTGTAAATAATGTTTATGTCATATATTAAAAATTGAGATAGCTTTATGTACATGTGATATATTAAGGAGAAATATTCAATTACAGGTTAAAAAATTTAATTACATTTTCTGAAAAATGTGATGGAACCCAAGATATTTCATGTCAGTTACGTAGCGTATTTACCAAATGATACTTTCCATATTTTCACTAAGACCAGATTAATCCATGGAAAAGCAGATAAAATAGTAGGCACTGGTGCTGTTTGCTGGTTACTCCGTTTTCCCACTTGTAGTCATATGTTGTTTTGCTCCTCCTTGCTCCCTGGAGTGAGTTAACTGTGATCATGTGACTTGCTATGTTTTGATCAATGAAATATGAGTAGAAGTATTATATGCTACTTCTGAGTGGAAATTTAAGACCTGTTGTACAATCTAAGACATTCTCTCTTTCCCGCTGAGGCTGCAACATAACAGAGGATTGTTCCACCAGCCTGAGTCTTAGAGTGAGGGAGCATAGAGAAGCGTTGCCTGCTGAACAGCAATAGGTATACAGCATAAGCAAGAAATCGATACTTGATGTTATGAGTCACTTCTAATATTTGGGAATTGTTGTTTCTCCAGCGCCATCTAGCTTACTCTGACTGATATGGATATAGTTCATTCTGTGCTATGGGTGAGGTTTGGACTACAGTATAGTGGTGTTAAAATCTGAAATCAAGACTGCTTATATTTACATTCCAGTTATGTTACCCCTTGTTTGATACGAACAGCCTTAAGAATTTCATGTCACATTTCTAGGTCATAATTTACTCCTCTATAATTTTCTTTTTTCCTTTTTTTTTTTTTTTTCTGAGATAGAGTCTTGCATCCAGGCTGGAGTGCAGTGGCGTGAACAACACTCACTGTAACCTCTGGCTCCCAGGTTCAATAGATTCTCCTGCGTCAGCCTCCAGAATAATTGGTATTAGAGGCGCCTGGCACCACGCCTGGCTAATTTTCATATTTTTACTAGAGACAGGTTTTCACCATGTTGGCCAGGCTGGTCTCGAGCTCCTAATCTCGAGCGATCCACCAGCCTTGGCCTCCCAGAGTGCTGGGATTACAGGCATGAGCCACCGCGCCTGGTCTCCTCTATAAATTAAACATAACATTACAATCTCTCTTGAGTTTGCTATTGTTTTTAAGATTACATAAGTCAATATACATAATAAAGCAATTAGAACATTGTCACAGCAGCGCCTAATAAATATCAGTCATTATTCTCTTTGAGGAATTAAAATTAAAATATCTCGTATGGCATTATATCACTCGTTACAATTATTAGTATCACTCTTAATTGCAATTATAAAAATCAAAGGCAAAAAGTCATCTTATTAAAATTTTAGTTTATCTATTTTTTGAAAAGTGGCATACCAAGGTGATGTATATGTAATATTTCCCTATTGAGCAGAATACTTGATTGCTAATAATACTAGTCATGTAATTGTGAGCAAGTTACTTAACTCCTCTATATTTCAGTTTCCTTTCTTGTGAAAGGAAATGATACAGAGTAGCTACTTTATAGCTTTGGTAAGGATCAAAATATTTAAAATAAGTAAAACTTTTAGAACAACCCCTGATATAGCGTTAAAAAAAAAAAAAAGTGTTAGCCATTGTTGAACGGTAGAGTGATTTAGAGAAGATGGAGTTCAATGAATCCTGGAGAAGTTACAAAATATATTGGGGTAGGGAGTGGCATATGGAACTTGGTTTTCTTTTCATACAAACAAGCTAAGTGAGAAGAAATAGCATTAGAGGTTCAGGCACTAAAGGTGTTGAGACTTGATGGTAGAAATAACACAGTCTGTTTGTGGAAAAGCAGGAGAACAGAGAAATCAGGCTGCAAATATTGTATTCAGGTTTTCTTATGTGTTTTCTCTTATGGGAATTGTTATGTATTTCTGATACACACCAAGTAAAATAAAATGAAATATAAAACAATACAGATTTTATAACTCATTAAATAAAACAATATCTGAAATATTTTGAGAGAGGCAATTATAATCAGTAAAGTATGTAATGAAGTCTATAGTATAACTGAAAGAAAGACACATAATAAAGAAGGAACACAATCCATTCCAATTAGCTGAATGTGTTATTATTCTAGCAGGGGTAATTCTGCATAAATAGCAAATGAAAAATAATTTTAAAAAATACCTCTAATTTAAACTACGATATATAAACTATTGGCTCTTCTCTTTCTGTAGTATATTATGACCCACATCCAGAAAAAAAAAATGAATATTAGTTTTTTTCCTAGTTAAATCACTAAATTCTTTGTCCTTCAAAATCCCTGAGTTTGCTGAAAGTGAAAAATGAAGGGAAACATAAAGATAATCATCAAGAAAAACAATCTCTCCCATCTCTCACTTCAACTGTGTTTTAAAACATTCAAAACATGGAAGAGAAACCAAAATAACTGTGGTCTCGATCAAATAAACGTTTTCTATAAAGCATTTTGTTCACAATAATAGAGACACGAAAAATCCAAGACACTAGATTTACCATTCACGCCAATGGCGTATATCATGCTCAGAGCGAATGGTGGAGATGGAGCAGTTGGTGAAGTAGGAGTTATAGCAACTGATTTGTCTTCATGAGAAAGAAAAGAGGTAACTTCTAATCTCTGTCAACAAAAAAATTAGCCCTGCAGGTCAATAGACTAATAGTATTTGGTAGAAGGAGGGTCCTTACATATGGAAATGTTAACAGCATGTCCCAGGTTAAGGACTTATTTGACTAAATGAACTTAGAATCTATGGATTTATGCACATGGCACCCTGGATAATGTCTCAATGTTGGGATATAAAATATCCCATTCATGAATGAAACTCTCTCTGCTGTGTGAAGTAATTCCAAAAAACTTCTCCTAAAGATCTGAGCTATGACTGCAGATCCAAGAGTGGGTGATCGATGCAGAATGAAAGGCCTTGGAGAGCTGCCTTCCACACCCCAGACCTGTTCCTGCTTCATCTGAGTTCTTAAGTGCCATTACCTCTGAAATGAATAGTAAGCTTTGATATTGGGATAATACATCTGATTGGTATGAGTCTAATTTGACAATGTAGTTTTTTGTTTTAGCTCACCAGACATTGATTTTTTTTTTCATTAATAACCAACAATAAATTTCCAATGGATACATAGCATTCTACTAGATATTTTTCACTTTTTTTTTTTTTTTTTTTTGAGACAGAGTCTCCCTCTGGCACCCAGGCTGGAGTGCAGTGGCATCATCTCGGCTCACTGTAACCTCCACCTCCCAGGTTCAAGCAATTCTCTGCCTCAGCCTCCCGAGTAGCTGGGACTACAGGCTCAAGTCCCCATGCCCAGCTCATGTTCTGCATTTTAGTAGCGACGGGATTTCACCACTTTGCTCAGGCTGGTTGCAAACTCCTGAGCTCAGGCAATCCACCCCCTCGGCCTCCCAAAGTGTTGGGATTACAGGCGTGAGCCACCACGCCTGCCCAATATTTTTCACTTTTTAAATCAATACAAATTGGTTACTTGTTTTCTAAAGTTTACCTTCTGATACAAAAGTAACAGGCTGGGGGCAGTGGCTCATGCCTGTAATCCCAACACTTTGGGAGACTAAGGCAGGCGGATGCTTTGAGGCCTGTAGTTTGAGACCAGCCTAGGCAACATAGTGAGACTCCATCTCCACACACACACACACAAATAAATTAATAAAAATAAAAATAAAAATTAGCCTGGCACAGTGGCTTGTGTTTGCTGTCCCACCTACTCGGGAAGCTGAGGCAGGAGGATCACTTGAGCCCAGGAGGTTGAGGCTGCAGTGAGCCATGATCGCACCACTGCACTCCAGCCTGGGTGATAGAACAAGATCTGCCCCCCTCTTTCTGTCTCTGCCTCCTGTCTGTCTCTCTTTTAGAGTACATATTTATTAGTACATTGTGTAAAGTTTTCCTCATGTTGCATAGGCATTACTGAAATGGATCAGGTAGTTTTCAAGAGGTTAGTCATTACTTTTCAGGATCTTATTCTTAAAATCCATGTGGCTACAATCGAATGGCTGTCAGATGATCATTATCTCAAAATGGATAAATCACAAAATAACATTCTATAAAAATTGTACTAGAAATATAAATTGAACTCTAAATCTATATGAACACGATAACTTTTTAAGAAATATATGAACCGTCCGGGCGCGGTGGCTCAAGCCTGTAATCCCAGCACTTTGGGAGGCCAAGACGGGCGGATCACGAGGTCAGGAGATCGACACCATCCTAGCTAACATGGTGAAACCCCGTCTCTACTAAAAAATACAAAAAACTAGCCAGGCGAGGTGGCGGGCGCCTGTAGTCCCAGCTACTCGGGAGGCTGAGGCTGGAGAATGGCGTGAACCCGGGAGGCAGAGCTTGCAGTGAGCTGAGATCTGGCCACTGCACTCCAGCCTGGGCGACAGAGAGAGACTCCGTTTCAAAAAAAAAAAAAAAATATATATATATATATATATGAACCATGAGGTAAACAAAATTAAAATCTGTGTAGCATATTTCTTGCCAAAGTTACTTGTTCTTTCAAGCTTACTGTTATATTTAGTGAAAATGTACACAGAAATTTCTTCTGAGGTCGGAAATCTTGCCAGTCTCATTACGAAGAAAGTTTTCTGAAAAGCCTGAGCATGAAGGCATGACATTCATTCACTCTCCCCAACCATTACATTCAAAATTTATTAGCACATATACCTTCCAGGCTGTTCATCAAAGTTTCAGTTACTAGCTATTCTTCCTCAGAGGGGTGAGAGAATACTTCCTTTACTATATATGTATATGAAATATATACATTCATATATATGAATATATTTCATACATATGAAAATAATTTAAAATTTATATTATATTTATTTTATATATCACATATTTAATTATATATATCATATATGTTATATATAATAATTATATATAATATATGTTATATATAATAATTATATATCATATATGTTATATATAATAACTATATATCATAACTATATATCATATATATTTAATTATATATATATAATTTTTTATGGAAAGTTAAAAAATCTAAACTATATCTTAGAGGGAAGAAGCAATCTTTTTACCCTTACTGCAATAATTGCTTTTCTCCATCAGGATCAAATTGGCCTTCACCTGCCATTTTTCTTTCTGGGAGTCAGGAAACTTGTCCTTCTGCACAAAGAATACTTATGCTACCTATATATTTTCTCCTCCGTATCAAGTTTCTTTCTTTTTTTCTTTTTAGACAGCTTTTAAATGAGGAAACCCTCCTTTCCTATATAAGTGTGTGTGTGCCCATATATAACGTGACCACAATTTTACAACTTAAGGAGGCAAACAGCTTTCAGATAGTAAGAAAGTAGTCAGAAAATATTTTATCATTTGAGACTCTTGTTCATCAATTTCTTGAATGTGTATCCCCACACAAAAATCAAAGAGGAAAACAAAAAAAAAAAAAAAAAAAAGGTTTCACACCAGAGAGGCAAGAGAGAACCAATGCATAGATTCAAAAAGTACGATTTGGTGTAAAAGATAAAATAACATGCTTATGTATTTCTTCCTCCCCCCATTTTATAGCCTATCATATTCTTCTCCATTATGCAAATTCAGATATCCAACAGATGTCATTTAGAAGACAGGATATTTCCCAGCTGGGAATTGTGGCTCACACCTGTAATCCCAGCACTTTGGGAGGCCAAGGTGGGTGGATCGCTTGAGCTCACAAGTTTAAGACCAGCCTAGGCAACGTGGTGAAACCCCATCTCCACAAAAAAAATACAAAAAATGAGCCGGGTATGATGGTGTGTGCCTCTAGTCCCAGTTACTTGGGAGGCTGAGGTCAGAGGATGGCTTGAGCCCGAGAGGCAGAGGTTGCAGGGTCAAGATCGCACCACTTGCACTGCAGCCTGGGAAACAGAGCCAGATCTTGTCTTAAAAAAAAAAAAAAAAAAAAAAAAAAAAAAAAATTCTAACAACTCTTAATGCTTATTAACACCAAGAAAGAATAGTTTTTCTTTTTCTTTCCCCCAAAGGGGAATATACACATCAATCTATTCATTGACATGTAGACTTGTTTCAAGTAAATATAGCAAATGAAATTGACGTGTTTGAAAATAAGTTAGTGTTATTGTTTCCTTTTCAAGGTGCCAGCATACAATACTGGTGATTACCTAAAAAATCACCAAGTGAGATAGAGATTTGTTTTAGAGAGAGTGATTACATATGAAAAACTTAAAATAGTATATAACTGTATTTGGAGAGTACTATAAGGAGAAGTAAGCTCAAAATACAACATGAAAAGCATCTCCTTGTTAAATTTGGACATTTCTGCTTCTAGTTGCAAGTTAGATATGAAAAAGAAAGTGCATTTTGTTTTATAATGAAATAAATATTTAAAACAATATTAAATTTAGGTAACTAAGGAAAACTAAGGAAGTTTTTATGTGTGTCACAATAAAATCATGTGTCACAATAAAATCATATGGATATCATATAGTAACGTATGCATATAATAACATATTACTTTAGGGTCTTCATTAAAAAATCATTTAAAACATAGCTATATGTAATGAACTTAACAGATAATGATAAGTGCCTACATTCTAAAACTTGGTAAGTCAAATTAAATTGTCAGAATGATTTAAAACATAAATATGTTCATAGTCATTGAAGTACCTAGCTAAAGGGTCCGGGGCTTTCCTTCCATGCATTTCTCTATATTTGTATAAATAATTCTCACTCTTATAAAATATTTCCCTTAACTCATACATTTCACACCTTACGCATAGTAGGTAGCATTCACAAAGTAAATGTTTACCATTGCAATTATCCCTAGTTCATAAAGAGTACTTCAAAATTCAAGCTTAATAATATAATATATACATAATACACAATTATATATTTGCATATGTAATCAATGCATACATTGTATTTAATTCTGCAATTCTACAACCCACCAGCATTTTGGAATCAGGAAAACAAAACAAAACCCTGACTTTTGATGTGGAGCACATGAGAACAATCTATGTCTTTGTCTTTTGTTAGAAAAGTTATATGAATTTGAGAAAGTTACTCGACTTCTTCAAATTTGAGTTCCTTTATTTGAAAGATGATGACAAGTTTGCTCAATCTTATATTTTGAATTAATGATTGTGAGAACATTTTGGACAAACATGCTGGCATAATAGTAGAAAATAATGTTCCTTTGATCAATAAATACTGATGTCTCTTGTCCCTCCTTTGGGAAATAATTATCAACCATAATTTTGTTACACGTTGGAACATAGCACAAAAATTACAACAGTTCTCACGCATTTTTCTAAAAACGAAAACAACATCCCCAAAAATCCCTATTTAAATTTCACTTTTAATGTAATCAAATAAATATTTATACAAAACACTTTAAGAGTCTAATGGACAAATTATGTAATGAACACTGTGAGAAAGTCTGAAAATATTTCCCCTTGAAAATAAAATTATTGATGTTTAAACATGTTTACTGATGTATATTTAGAATTGATTCAGTTACAAGGAAGGAATAAAATGAAAAAGGAGGGGAAGGGAGGGGGAAGGAAGGAAGGAAGGAAGGGAGGGAGGGAGGGAGGGGAGGGAGGGAATTAAGGAGAGAGGGAGGGGAGGGAGGGAAGGAAGGAGGGAGGGAGGAAAGAAAAATAGTGTTTTGCTGGTATTAAAAATAAATTATAAAATTGTACCGTTTGAAACAGGTGACCTTTTCTTTTCTGTAGTTAAAGCTTCAGCTAAATTGCTTTTGAGGAAAAAATGTACCTTTCTTTATTGACTTACTTCACTTGCTAATACAAATTATTTTGTCTTGGTAGCCTGGTCAAAAGATCTTCAATTGAATTCTTGCTTCTTCAAGATAATACGGTATTGACCATTCATGTAGATAAAAATCTTTACCAGGGGAGTGCTTTAATTTAAGAGAATGGAGTTTTACATTATCTGCATTTAAAGGTTTCAAATACAAAATAAGACAACAAAAAGAAAGAGATAAGAATAGGATAAAAGAAGGAACTCTAGAAAACTGTTAGAAAAACAAACAAATGTTTTTGTATTTTAGATCACAGAGGGTGTTTTAAAAGGCAAAACAAACAAGGGCAAATACACTATTTTGTGTAAATAAATATATTTATAGTTTTTATTTTAATACCATGTTTTAAACCCAGCATTTACGATTCATAATATTATGTTACATAATGATTGAAATAATTTAATTAATTTTATAACATATTTATAAAGGTTACCATCATTAACCATGATTACTTCATTGTCTGTTTGCACGACACGGAGAACTCTCAGTAAAACCTGCTTTCTTCTTCTTGGCTCTATGACTTTTCTATTGCCCTGAACCCTGACCACAACATTGAGCCATTCTTTTGGGCTGTCTATCTCTGTCACCTATCCTTGCAGTAAACTGCAACATTCAGGAGTGCCTTGTAGCCACCTGGTCACTTGATAATTAAAGTGACCTGTTACACAAAGGCAACAGACAGAGACACACAGAAATAAGGAAACAATGTCATGTCTAGGCCACAGATACCCTTTTCGGATACATTCAGGAGACTCCCTTTAATATGAGGTTATCTTCCAATAAATCATCTTCAACTATTTAGTAATCTAAACAAGTGTTACATTTTCTGTAGTTAGAATAAGACTCTTCATTATTTATTCTAATTAAAGACATATTGCTTTCATCTTTTGATCTTGATGCGAGGGAAAACAGATTGTAGATCATTTTGTTCTTCAGTAGGAAATGTCCTACTAAGATGGAAGACACTAAAGGCATTGTTTTCAAACTTATCTAATTTACATAGAATATGTGATGAAATTAAATTAAGACTATAACCAAGGAGAACAATGACATGGATGAGAAGAGTGAACAAAAAATACTTACTGCCAAGTGGAATATTACATCTTAGAATATTTGCATATAGAAATAATTTTTAAACAAAATCTATTTTTGATTTAAAAATATAATGAGAATAAAGCAGAAATATGTTTAGCTGAATCTTCATCAATATTTTATATGATTTTTGCAAATGCAAAAATTGTGAATTGAACTGAAAATACTTCTATATTACATACTTAAAATATGAAATGATGAAAACATTGTTTTTACTCAATATTTTACATGTCATAGATTAGTGATGCATTTCTTATTGTCAAATAATGATTTAACCTAAGTTGAAATAAGTACTGGTTTAAATAAACCTTCAGTGCATGTAGGATTCCACAGGGCCTTGAAAAGAAGAAAACAAAAAGAAATGAATGAAATCAATAAAATAAAATGAAATTTTACTTAATATGAATATTTAAAATGTTCACAGACTTTTAACAAACACAGACCAACATAAAACGGTTCTATTTATGATTTTCTCAATCAAAAATTGCTCTTAACATTTATAACAAATATATTAGTAATGCATATAGGCTCCCAACTTCCAATTAAATATGCTCTATTACCAAACATGAGATTAAAGAGGAAAGATTAATTAGCAAATATTTTCATTTCCTTGGTTTTATAATTGGAGTACAAAAACAAGTTTTAATAAACTGTTTTTCTTTATGTATTCCTCCATCTTAAAGAAAACTGCAAGAAAATGAAATAATTAAGCACTATGTAAGTCTCATGTGGCTGTCCTGGTATTTTTGTAACCCGTAGTCACCATCCAAAGTACTAAACACAAAGCTTCAACAGAATTTTGTTAATCTGCAACAATTATTATCTTATTATTATATTTTAATCTCTAAACTTTATCGCAATTTTAAGTAATAAGAAATATAAGACATTTCAAAATATTTCACCCTTTTTACAAAAGGAGACTTCATTTTGTGCTGGTACTATATATGAAAAGAAGTATAAATTGCAAGAAGCATAGAATGTGATATCTGCTCCCAGGAGTGTAAAAATTTAGTTAGAGTGATATAAATGAATATAGGAAAGGATGAGCCATACTACAGAGATGGTAAGTTATAATAAATACAACATATACATGCTAATATAGGAAACTGGCAACATTATATAGGACTGGTAACTGTAAAATGAAGGTAGGTTAAATAGAACTGATAACTGCTGAAGGAGTTCTACAGAAAGAGAAATCATTCCTTGTTTGCATTATCCAATCAAGGATATGAAATTGGAGATTGGCTTAAAATAGAGATATATTGTGGGGCAGAGGTATTCCCGATGAAATGGTTAAAAATAAACCAAAAATGAAACAAAATCTAAAAACTTAGAAAATGATTAACGGTTTATAATGAATCAGTGTTGATGGAATAAAAAGTTTTAGTTTGAAAACAGTAGGTGTTCAAACTGCATAAATAGGGAAGGGTACAATTTTAGCAGCCATGGATGCTGGTTTGGGGAGTGTGGATTCTATCCTACATGCCTTATTAAGCCATTCAGAGAGTGTGTGTATGTGTGTGTGTGTGTGTATGTGTGTTTCAAATTAGAAATACAACACAACGTAAGCTGTGTGTTTGCATTTATTTTTTATTTTTGGAAAATGTATCTGTGGTGTTACGTAGAGTAGAATGCATAGAGACTAAATGTAACATGACAAGACCAAAAGCAGTATGAGGAAATCCTGAAGCACTCAGCAGGATTGAGAGTTGAATGTTTTTGGCAGTATGATTTTCCCTGTCACCATGCTTGTCCTGATTCTGTGAACAGTGACCCATCACTCGAGTTCCAGCTCAAATGCAACATTGGCAGAACCATCTTCCCTGATGGCTCTTTTCAAGACAGTAGCTCCTTCCCTTCACTTAGTTTCTCTTAATCTCATCTTTCTGTTTATCTCCTTTATGCCCTTAACACAGTGTGAAATTCTCTTGTTTACTTCTTTGGTTTTTAGTTTACTACCTGTCTTCATTGACTAGAATATGAGGTTTATGAAGACAAAAAACTTGTCTGGTTGTGTCTGCTTGGTGTTCACTGCTACAATCTCAGCGTCTGGAATATCTCTTTCTCTCTTTTGTTCTTTTATGTGTAACTGTTTGTAAATGATGGGGTAATACAAGGAACATCAGGACTATAAATGTGTGTTACACACAGATGCAAATATGGTATTGCCAGCCATTTTCTTAAAAAAAAAGTCCACAAAATCTTTAAGACTAAGGATTAAACATTAAGAAGATGCCTGACATTCAGTATTTATTACACAAATACTAGTTGAGGGAATGTGAAAGACAGAGAGAATATATTTTTATATGTTATTTTATACATTTTAGAAATCTGGAATTCTGTTCCATTTTAATGGAACAGAATTTTAATAAGATTTCCATTTTAGAAATCTAAATTCTGTGTAATTTAAGGCTCCTAACATTCATATGCTTAATGAAAATCTAACCCAGATCCACTTTTTAATTTTAAAATAGTAAAATGAAGGGAAAAATACCATAATAGCCTGAATATGTTCAGAGACACACATGTAATGAAAATATATGATACTAACATTTCTCTTTCCACAAAAGTTTTAATACTCTAATATTTGTAATGTGAAGGGGACAAAAAAACCTTTAATATATCTGTGTCATTTTGAGCAAGTAGAACATGAAGACAACTGCAAAGAAATAGTAAAGTTCACCTAATGAGAACAAATGGCTTCCTGTGACTACATTGTAGTGAAATAATAATTTGAAAGATTCTTTTTTATGATTTACCACTCTGGGGATATTATAAACTAGGAAAATCAGCTACAAAATCGATTAATCTTCTTGGGCTTTAAGGTATAATGCATTCAATATATTGTCAAATTAGAAAGAAAAATTCTGCAATATTTAACATTCATTTTTAATAACTACATTTTAGAAACAAAATTGTCATTTAATTGTTTCCACAAAATTTTCCAAGTTATTTTATTTTGTAAGAAAGTAGGTCTTGAATAGAAAGTAAATACATTGTGCAAATAATTTCATATTCAAGTTTGCAGTGATGAGCTTTCTTTTTTAAATAATGTATTTCTACTTTGAAAGTACATTTTATTATTATAAAAATACATATGTTCATTGCAAAAAGTGACAAAAAGAGATAAACAAAAATAAGGAAATAAAATGGTACATTCCTACAAACCAGAGATCGCCACTATACCAAGCTTTCTGGATTCATTTCCATTTATTTTTATTTTTTTAATTAAAAAGGGAACTGCATAGTACACTCTGTTTTTCATTTTGCTTGCCTTTTTCCCCAGTAGTAACCTCTAACTGTTCACGTAAAGAAGTTTTCATCATATCTAATAGCAATCCTTGTTCAAATTTCTTCAGATGTACCTCAAATACATGTTATTGCTGGACTGCCCATCCCAATTTAGTCCTGGCCATACATTACATCTTACTATAATGCCATTTAAATATTTTTGTGTATTTTTAAGCTGGGAAACTATTCCCTTTATTGAGAAAACTTTTAAGATACAGAAAAACAGACTTGCAATATTCTTTTTTCTGTTTTTTTAATTATTATACTTTAAGTTCTAGGGTACATGTGCATAACATGCAGGTTTGTTACATATGTATACTTGTGCCATGTTGGTGTGCTGCACCCATCAACTCGTCAGCACCCATCAACTCGCTGTTTACATCAGGTATAACTCCCAATGCAATCCCTCCCCCCTCACCCCCTCCCCATAGTAGGCTCTGGTGTGTGATGTTCCCCTTCCTGAGTCCAAGTGATCTCATTGTTCAGTTCCCACCTATGAGTGAGAACATGCTGTGTTTGGTTTTCTATTCTTGCGATAGTTTGCTGAGAATGATGGTTTCCAGCTGCATCCATGTCCCTACAAAGGACACAAACTCATCCTTTTTTATGGCTGCATAGTATTCCATGGTGTATATGTGCCACATTCAGACTTGTACTATTAACACCTGCATAGCCTTCACGTCTTATCTTAGTCCATTTTGCATTGCTCTAACACCTGAGACTGGGTAATTTATTTATTTTTTAAAAACGTTTATTTGGCTCAGGATTATGCAAGCTGGAAGACTGGGCATCCGGTGAAAGTCTCAGCCTACTTCCACTCGTGGCAGAAATGGAAGGGGAGCTGGTATGTGCAGACATGACACTTGCTACCCGAGAGGAAGCAGGAGAGACAGTGGGGAGGTGATTGCTCTCTCAGGAACTCACTCACCCCAAGGGTGGGCATTAATCTATTAATCTATTTATCTATTAATGAGAGATCTCTCTCATGACCCAAACATGCCCTATTCTCCCATTAAGCCCCATCTCCAATTGAGAATCAAATTTCAGCATGAGATTTGGAGGAGATGAACATTGAAATCATGGCACCTAGATTCAGTAATTAAGAGTTGCTGGCCGGGCGCGGTGGTTCAAGCCTGTAATCCCAGCACTTTGGGAGGCCAAGACGGGCGGATCACGAGGTCAGGAGATCGAGACCATCCTGGCTAACATGGGGAAACCCTGTCTCTACTGAAAAATACAAAAAACTATCCGGGCGAGGTGGTGGGCGCCAGTAGTCCCAGCTACTCGGGAGGCTGAGGCAGGAGAATGGCGTGAACCCGGGAGGCGGAGGTTGCAGTGAGCTGAGATCCGGCCACTGCACTCCAGCCTGGGCGACAGAGCGAGATTCCGTCTCAAAAAAAAAAAAAAAAAAAAAAAACAGAGTTGCCATAGCTGCTTTTGGTCTTCTCTCCCTCTCTCTAGTTATTCACTATATATATGTGTGTGTGTGTCTGTGTGTGTATATATGTACACACACACACACACATATACATACCCAAATATATATACACACACATATACACACACACATATATATGCATTTCACATGTTATGTCTGTTTAGTTTCTTTAATCAAGATAGTCCCCTAATTGTGTGTGTGTGTGTGTGTGTGTGTGTGTGTGAGACAGAGTTTTGGTCGTGTTGCCCAGGCTGGAGTGCAATGGCACAATGTTGGCTCACTGCAACCTCCACCTCCCGGGTTCAAGCGATTCTCCAGCCTCAGTCTCCTGAGTTGCTGGGATTACAGGCTTGTGCCACTATGTCCAGCTAATTTTGTATTATTAGTAGAGATGGGGTTTCTCCATGTTGGTCAGGCTGGTCTAGAACTCCCAACCTCACATGATCCACCCGCCTCAGCCTCCCAAAGTGCTGGGATTACAGGCGTGAGCCACCAAGCCTGGCAGATAGTCCCCCAATTTTTAATAGCATCTTCTTTTTTAAGGATACCATATGAGTTGTCTTGTAGAATACTGCCCATTTGGATTTTGTCTGATTGTTGACTGATGGTATTGTTTAACTTATTCACCCACCTCCTCTGTTTCCTGACTACTGAAAGTTAAGCCTATAAGCTTGAAAGGTTTATACTTTTTCAGTGGGCAAAACAAGAAAATATTCTTCAATTAACAAATAGTAAGTTTATATTGACACTTTACATTTGAATATAACATTACCAGGTTCTTTCCTTTATCTTATATTATCATAGTTATGTTTATTTTCTCTTATCCTGAAATAACTTGGATGCTAGAAACATTAGATTTAGCTGTTAAATATTATAACACACAAATAACTTCCCAAGTATTACAACAATAGTAATATAATTTTACTTCTGATTGAAGTTTTAGATTTTTTGCACTTGTATTTGTCCTTATACTGTAACTCATTTGATGATAAGCCATTATCAAATAGCCCCCTATTGTTATGTGTGTTGTTTTTCATCTTTAACTGTTACACAAAATGATCATAAAGAAAACCTTATGAAAATATTGTTTGGCACATATGAAAGTGTATGTTCAGGTTAAATTTCTAGAGATAGCATTGCTAGGTATAGGATAAGACCACACATAATGCTATTAGAGTTTTCAAAATCCTCTTCCGGAGAGTATGTGCCATTGCTATTCTTTAGTAGGAGAAAATTTAAAACAAAATGTAAAAAATGTTTAAAATATTAATGTGATTTAATGATATTCAGTCCTTTAAATTATCAATAGTAAAATTCATTCATTAATATTACAGGAAAATAATATGGATCTATTTCACATGCCAAAAACATATATGAAGACATGTAATATATTTATAGATAATCCAGCACTTATATGATCATTTTAACATACTAAAACCAAAGTGGAGGAAAAAAAAAACTTTCAAAAGTATATAAAATAATACACTCACACCAAGTATTTTTTACATTTTTATGAATTACATAAATTCTTTTTAGTTTTGTATTTTATGACATATGATTGTATCATATTACTGATACTCCTGCAAAGAAAAGTTAATCTTTTCAGACTCATTTAGGGTCGGTAGCATCTTTTTGATAAATTAAAAAAAAAAAAAAACACTTCGGCTGGGCACGGTGGCTCATGCCTGTAATCCCAGCACTTTGGGAGGTTGAGGCGGGTGGATCATGAGGTCAGGAGATTAGCCATCCTGGCTAACACCGTGAAACCCCGTTTCTACTAAAAATATTAAAAAATTAGCCTGGCATGGTGGCGGGTGCCTGTGGTCCCAGCTACTCGGGAGGTTGAGGCAGGAGAATGGCGCGAACCTGGGAGGCGGAGCTTGCTGTGAGCTGAGATCGCGCCGCAGCACTCCAGGCTGGGCGACAGAGCAAGATTCGGTTCCAAAACAAACAAACAAACAAACAAAAAACACTTCTAGGTAACATTTTTGGAACAACATTGCTTCTTTCTTTCTTTTTTTTTTTTTTGGAGACAGAGTCTTGCTCTGTCGCCCAGCATGGAGTGCCACAATCTTGGCTCACTGCAACCTCTGCCTCTCGGGTTCAAGCGATTCCCCTGCCTCAGCTTCCTGAATAGATGGAATTACAGTTGTCCGCAACAATGCCTGGCTAATTTTTATAGTTTTAGTAGAGAAGGGATTTCACCATGTTAGCCAGGCTGGTCTTGAACTCCTGACTTCAGGTGATCTGCCCACCTTGGCCACCAAAGTGCTGTGATTAAAGGCGTGAGTCACTGCGCCCGGCTCTAAGTATTTCTTATAACCCCCAAAACTTAAAAACATAATACTTTTCATTCTATATTAGCACTTTCTTAGGCTTATGAATAATTCATTCATATTTAGGGTATACTTTTCCAATACAACAAAATGCTAAACCTGTTTAACTACTTTTCTCGCTGAAAGTTACTCTACATTAGACCACACTTTAAATAAATATCCTCTTATGTGATAGTTTAAATTCAAATGTATAAATCCATTTATAACCACAAAACTTATAAAATAATGGCAAACCTGAAATAATTCTGGTATGTATAGAACTTTGATTCTTTAAGTACTCTGAAACGCAAATGATATTCTTTTTGGTATAAATTTTCTCTATAATAGATCAACTTTATAAATTTAAAATTCTAATTACCGTCTTAACAATGTGGCGTCAAAAAAGAGGAAAATTTCCTGGGGTTCTTATTTTATAGAGCATAAAGTTAATGCTACACGTGGCTCTCTTTTAGGAAACTTTCTAATGTAATATTCTGAAAATCCCTGTTCTTTTGTTGTTATTAAGCCAAACATTTATGGATTTTTTTTTCCCCTTTATCTCTCTGTGGCTTTTTATAAGTTAAAAATCCCTTTACAGTTTTATTTTGAAACACTATTAATATAAACATTTCAATGACTTTTTTCCTCTCAAATCAATATTAGTTATTTCACTGGCAAAAGGTAGAAGCTAGCTATTCTCAAATCCCAAAGCATGAATCAGGTGGCTGAAAAACATTTTGATGGACAAAGACCACTATGAGGACTAATGCTCTTGGTACATATTATCCATTTTTGTGCATCTAAATCAAGTACAAGTAGAGTTGTCAAAGGGAATAGCAGATCTCATGAGAAAATTGAGGGAAAAATTAAGTAACTTAACGAAATCTGATAGCCTAGTGAAACAAAAGCTCAACCAAGACAAAACAGAAAAGTCATGAGCTAGTGTACTGTGAAAACCAAAATACAATCATCTATGTTATGGAAAAAAATGTTATCATTATTTCATTAGAAGGTATTTGGGTTTATGATTTCCGCGAGTAAAGAATTAGTGTTTTTGAGAGTTAATTTGATTACTACCTTAAAAAGAAATTATCTTTATATTAATATGTACCAAGTATAACAAAATGGACAGCAAATATTCCTAGCTAATAGTTATATAAATTCAATTTAATCATATTAAAATTCAAATAATCATTTTAAACATTGTGTTAATGTAAGATACGATACTCAGTAATTCTTATTATATACACAGAAAAATTAAAGAATGCATCTAATTCTAACTTCTATGATGGGAATAATACATCAAACAAAAGCAAACTTTTTTTTTTTTTTTACCTATGTCTTATTTGTGTGTGTGTGTATACATGTGCATGCGTGTGTGTATTAATACATAACATTTTGGTGTGTGCATATGTACAGATATATATTTCATTGACATATTGCAAGGAGATACATTTCAAGGATATAATACATATTCCAAGAATATATATATATTTCAAATCTATGTCAAGGATATATATATATATATATATATATATTTCAAGGACATTTATGTATGTCAATATATGTACATATACATCATGTATGTATATAGGTATGTCATATGTGTGTGTATATGTATATATATAAAATAAAGATACATTTCCTTTTGCAAATTTTTCCTGATTGTAGACCACATCAAAGGAAAGCAATGTTTTTGATAGAAATAAATTAATAGAAGTCCACAAAAATTTACTTCAAAAAAGCACCTGAACAAAGTCATAGAACTTAACTTCATACAAATTATAATAATTAGCAGCAATTGATTGATGCATTGTAAATAGACAATGAGAGATACTTCAAGCTTATACTTGGTGTTTCCTTCCAAGGGGTGGTAAAAACTCTTTCTGTAAGGACTTCTTTTTTTTTTCTTTTTCTTTTCTTTTCTTTTTTTTTTTTTTTTTTTTTTTTGAGACGGAGTGTCTCTCTCTGTCTTGCAGGCTGGAGTGCAGTGGCGCGATCTCGGCTCACTGCAAGCTCCACCTCCCCTGTCTCACACCATTCTCCTGCCTCAGCCTTCTGAGTAGCTGGGACTACAGGCGTGCACCACCTACGCCCAGCTAATTTTTCTTTTTTTTTTAATTTTTAGTAGAGACGGGGTTTCACCGTGTCAGCCAGGATGGCCTCGATCTCCTGACCTCGTAATCTGCCCGCCTGGGACTCCCAAAGTGCTGGGATTATAGGCGTGAGCTACCGCGCCCAGCCAGGACTTATTATATAATGCTACTTAGTACACTAGATATTCTAAAAAACTCCTAAGGCTGTCTAGGAAAAATATTAGAAAGATTTGAAGTTAAACTTAGATTTCCTATAAAGGTAGCGATCTATGAATTGGAAGTAGAAGTGGACAGGGAGAAATTTTTCATTCAATAAATACATATTTTTCTTCTCTTTTATCAACACTACCACAACATAATTTTCAGCAAATATGATATTTATTATTACTATTTTAAACTATATAAAACCTCCTGGGTGTGTACTCTTTTCAAATTTTCTTAAGTTAACATGATTTTTAACTGACAAATTGTATACATTAATGGCATACAATGTGATATTTTGATACTGATCTATGTATACAATGTAGAATGATTAAATCAAACACATTAACACATCAGCCATCACATTACTTGTCCTTTTTGTGTAGTGAGACATTTGAAATTTAGTTATTTTGAAATACATAATACATTATCATTAATTATAGTCACCCTGCTGTGCAGATCATCTCAAAACTTATTTCTTCTGCAACTCAAGCTTTACAACCTTGGACCAGCAACAACTCATTCTCTTCCCATCCTCGTGTGCAGTTTCATCTTAATGAATATTTTTATAATTACAAGAACTTTCATAGATGACATCTAGCTTTGCTGTTTTCCTCATAAGGATCTCAACCACATATTCTCTTAACAAAAGGGCTGTCGGTTCACTGATACTAATTCTATGTAGTCACTGCAGAATTAAAGACCTGGCATCAGTCCAGGGGGATCTGGCTCCTAAGCAAATATTCATGACTTTAAAAAGAATTACTCAGTGCAACACTATGAAAACAACTGCATGTTGGCACTTACATTTAGAAATTACTAGTTCTCTATGCTGATTTGAGTTTAATACTTCATTCTAAAAGGCATAACACAGTAATTTTTAAATACTTGTTAGATATAAAAGAAGTAATATAGAAAAATAGTATATAGCAATATCCACACCTGTATGTTTTGTGAATAAAACAATGCATATTAATTTGTTATACATTTTTAGAATTATAAAAAAAAAATAGCAGCTTTTAATTTTTTTTCCACCAAGTAATCATTGAGTGCTTTCTATATTTGTTTAGTTTAACCAGCACACCTCTGATAAATGGGATATGCTGATATACAATGAAGTCTAATTATATATTTAAAGCATAGAAATCCAACTCTATCTGCTCTGGAAGAATACTGTTCAGGGAAAAAAAGAGGGTAGGGTGAATGTAAGTAACAAACAGAAAGAGGAGAAGCAAATGTAATTAATACAGTGTGGTTGATTTCACCCAGATTTCTTCTTAGTGCTTATGCTAGGTGAGCATGATACAGAAGAGTTGAGTCGGCTGTTCCCTCAGGTAGACCGTATTCCTCTAGTGTGAGTCTCTTGATGTATGGAGCCTGAATCTAGGTTTTATGATCTAGAATATAATTTTTATGCTGCATGATGTCTAAATGAAGCTATTCTTATCTAGGGCTCCAGCAACGACAAAGTGCTTAGTTCTTACTGACTGAAGGGACATCAAGGAATATTCAAGAAGCACATCACAAAGGAATTTTTGATTACACACGATTTTCACCTCACCTACTTTAAGTCTCAAATCTCAAACTCAGATCTCCCTATCGCCCTATTCAAAATTTCTGATCATAGTTTTGACCCTCCCACTATACACTTAGAATTATTCTTTCTCTGTGCTATTTTTATTTTTTACATTGCTTTCAGCACCTTCGAATGCATTATATAATTTGCTTATTTACTTAGCTTATTGATTTTTAAGTATGCCCTCACCAATTGCAAGCTCCGTGCAGGAATATTTTTTTGTTTGGTTAAAGGATATATTCCAAGGACCTAGAATGGAGCCTGGCTGCTAGAGGGGACTTAGTCATATTTTTTGAATGAAAGCATGAATAAATTTTCAAAGTGATGCCCTTGGAACATTACCACTGGATAAGATGTGACTCCATTAAATGTTAATAAGCACTCGTGGCAGATAATCATGTTTTTAAACATGATAGGTGTTTTTAAACAATGTTCTTATCTAAAAGTTATCTTTAATGTAATGGGAAAAAAATATAGTCCATAAGGAAATCTGGAATATATAACTCAATTTTTAAAACTAAATGTTTTTTAATTTGTAAAAATAAACAGAATTATCTGAGATAAGTAAATATAAATACATGAAGCATGTGGGGGGGAGTCACTTTTTTCTAATAAATGCCAGAGCGCATTCATACATGATCAGGGGAAGTACTGAATTTAAGAAGATAGAAGTAATAAATAAAAGCAGAAGATAAATTTTAATAAACTACAGTATATTAGCAGCACGATGAGAAAGCCTAATTGATAGTTATTCAATTCTTAGAATGGGGCTTAATCCATAGGCAGACATAATATATAAGCACAGCACAAAAAACACTTCTGCTCTATCTAATAAAACAATTACAGTAAAAACTAATCATTCTTATTCCTAACATGAATACAGCATGATGAACTATTTTCATATTTTTTAGGACTGTGTGCAAACTAACTGCGCCAGGAGCACCACCAAAATTAAATCTGAGAAAAGTACCAGGGATTGTGAAATACACAGATAATTGCATTGAAAAGTTTTTCAAAGTGTACATTCATGATGAAAATAATATTATTTTCCTCATGTATAAGTAGAAAACTGTATTTATAAAGCAAATCTCATCATTTGGAAAGTGTGTTAAAATATTTGTAAAAACAAACAGTGGTATGAGCATCCATTAATAAACTGATTTATGCTTTATTCATACATGACTGAGACAAAATATGTGATACCACAGTTCAGTCCATTTTCTGTAGCCAAATTGAAACCTCTAATGATATTTAAACTAACAATAATTAATAATTTAATATTTAATGAAATACCTGATAACGTCAGAAGTCTTAAAGAAAACACTGCGAGTTCAAGCCTAAAAACGGTTTCTTATTAAATATAAGTGTAAATCACATGCTAATGAAAGGAAGAAACTGCTTTATTTAAAACTTTAGTGCATTTGTGGCTCAGAGAAATTTTTAAATCCTGTGAATATTCTGTGTCAATTTCAGGCATTATCTGAAAAAGAAAACTTACACTTAAAGTCACGTTTTCAAAAACAACCTTCCTCAGGACATAAAATGGAAGTTAAAAAAAAGCTGTCCATAAAGATGTCAAATTAATGAAAGTATCTGAATTTCTCACTGTCAGAAAATAAGATCCTTAGAATATCTTGATTATTCACTCTCAAATATTGTAATCAAAACGCTATTTGTAGTAGTTCAAGCTATAAAATATTTACAGACAGCATATATACTATATTGAAACATCTGTTTATACATTTGATGTAATTAGATAAAAAACTTCCCTACCCTTCAATGTAATCTTGGAATGGGCAGCAATGCTACTTGACTACATCTATTCATCTTCTATCCTGTTTTAATAACACAGTGACACCTAAGAAATTATTCTTTGATCTTTCAATAAACTAAGCCTGTGCAGACAGAGGAACGTGGAAGAGGTTAAATTGACATTGATTATTTAAGACACATTCATCATTTATTTAACCATCTCTCTCATCACAAAAACTATGGTGTTTATAGGCCTGTGCTGAGACACTCTGATTTTTTTTTTTTTTAAGTCTTGCCACGTGCATTAAAAGTCAGAGCACATTGTAAACTAACATTAGTTTCATGCCTCCTGACAAATCTGGTGCAGGATAAAAGTAGTTTATTGTACAAATCTTTAAACTTATTCATGGCAGTGAATTTTTAATAGATTTTATTATAATTAATGTTTTCTGGGGATTCTATTTCTTATCTTAAGCAAAATGTATAGCAAGAGTTATTTTCCCAAGGAAATTATATTAATGATAACATGTAGTATCATATATTCTGATGCTCATACCAATAAAATATGGTCCATAATAATCTGTAAAGAACAATTTGTGGCTAATGCTGGCAGCTTTAAGAAGAAAACAAAAGAGTATAAGAAACATCCATAATGTACAAGATTTCCACGAGATATTTCTTGTTTTTGAATAAACACAATTTGCAAGTTATAAATAGATACATGTGTGTATACAATATTTTTGAAAGTTAAAATAAGGTGAAACTATATTTCCTGAGTGTGAAACAGAACAAAACACCATAAATTGAAGAATAAATGATTACTATTGCATATAAAATATTTTAAAAATTACAAATAAATATTCAAAATATATCCTGGTCATGGGAGAAATTGTACTATTTATGAATCATATATTTCCAGTTATGTAATTCATCATACTGCAAGTGTTTTACTTATTTTTGATTTAAGTATTTCCATCTCCAGTTTTTCACATGCAAGTTGCCCTAAAGTTTAGTATTACAGTTACATCTAGTTACTTTCATAAGTTTTTAGATGCATATTTTAGAAATTTAATTTGTTCATACGAAGGGGATTCTTTAGAGATTCATTGTCAAAAAAGTATTATTCTTTAACCTTAATTCAGTACAGTAAGATGCATTAAACGATCACTATAACATATGAAACAAGCTAGGAACAATGAAGATTTAATGAGGATTAACAATTACCATGGCTTCGTTTTAAATTTTTATTTTCATGCTTAGAGAACTAAATGGCTTTGATATAAGAAATATTGTAGAAATTAGTAAATTATGAGGCATGAATAGGGAAATACATAAGAGGCTGCTGGTAACTATGGTGCTAGAATAACTATCCACAGATTAGTCATTTCCCCAGAGGTGTCGTTCATTCCTCAGTAACCAATTCTCACAAGCAATCATTAATAGTGTCACATAAAATTGATGGTGTTACATAAAAGTCTTACATTTTATTATATTGTCATTTAAAAAGTTAGAATTCTATTTCTCAAACATTGCTTCTTTAAATTGAATAAAATTGAAAATTTGAATCCAAATGTATATTTGTTTTCCCTTTTCTGAACACATTACTTTAAATAAAAGACTAGACTCCCAACAAAGGTCATGTAGTAGTAAAATGTGACTTCGTTTTTCTGAAATTCAGTTATCTTATTTAAAAATTTTGGGCCTCGAAGTATGTAGATTCTAATTTAACTTGTAGTCCCTGTGTTGTATGATGTTATATTGGAATAAGATTTAATGAAAATTATGATCTTATTACTCATATTTAACTAATTCTCTGTCTTGTAGATTTATAGATACAAACATTGTTATTTGTAAAACATGTATTGGGTTTATATCCTAAGGACTAGCATATAAATATTTTTATTAAAAAATTTTTAGGCAGGGGGTGGTGGCTCACGCCTGTAATCCCAGAACTTTTGGAGGCTGAGGTGTGTGGATCATTTGAGGTAAGGAGTTCGAGACTAACCTGATCTACATGATGAAACCCTGTCTCTACTGAAAATACAAACATTAGCTAGCAGTGGTGGTGGGTGCTTGGAATCCCAGTTACTTGGGATGGTGAGGCAGGAGAATCGCTTGAACCCAGGAGACAGAGGTTGCAGTGAGCCGAGATCGCGCCACTGCACTCCAGCCTGGGCAACAGAGTGAGACTCCGTCTCAAATAACAAGCAAACAAACAAAAAAAACAAGTTTTAAGACAGGAAAAAATTCCCCACAAAAGACTAATATTGAATTACTTGTGGTAAATCCTCTTTAAGTACCATAAAGTTATTTCTTTTTAAAATTAGAAATTAACATGTTAAATAATATACAACACTGCTAGAAGAATTTCAGTCACAAAATTGAGATCTAGAATTTAGATATCTAGAATAAATATATCTTAAAATAAGTGTAATACAATAATTTTTAATTCATAGCTTTTAGTGTTCTTTTTAATTTAAAAAATGAGGTGTATAAACACTTGAAAACAATTTGTACAGTAATTCAAAGCTTTGGTTTATTTCCTAAAAGAGAATAGTAGTTTTACATTAAATAATATAGTTTGCACGGCAACACAAAAGTAGCATCCAAGTTTGTTATTTAACATAATGAGAACACGCAGATAAACATATAATTTATCATTATTCATCATCATAAAACTTAAAATTATCTCTATTTTATTTCTAGTTATCAGCAAAGTGCTAAAAATAATAATAAATATTTCTAAATAGAAGAGGGGGTCATCATACATATTAGCTACAAGATCATATTACTTTCTTCATTTTTTCATCAAGAGGAAGTTTAAAGTCATGAACTTAGTCAAAATGAAAATTTCTTAACTGTGTTTAAGAAAAAAATGGGTATTTATATCAATGTTTTCCCAAATAATCCAATGTTACTAGATGTAATACTGTATTAAAACATGTTTTACAATCCTGTTTTGACAGTTCAACAAGTATTTCGCACTAATAGAAAAACACTTTCCATTAAATTACTTTCTGCTGCCTGCACTGAAGCCCAAGGACTAAAAAAAAAATTTAAATTTTTCTTCAAAGTTGTTTTTGCTTTTACGTGTCTGCATATAAAAATGATGTGCTTCATCTTTGGTGATTACAAACATAGTAACTTTATTAAACTGTTAATAAATAAATATTTTCTTAAAAATAAATTGCCCTAGTTTTCTAATGCATATCTTCTACATGTCTGCAAATTCACTAATTCAAAAGACTGTAACAAAATTGTTGGTTTAAAAAAATTGATGACATTGGTATGCTAGTTGGTGCCTGTAATTATCTTTTTTAGTTCCAGAAGGTAATTGGGGATTGTTTAAGAGCAAAAGATGAATGGTGCACCGCTAAATCCTGTTAAATCAATGCATGGACACAGCAGCCGCAGAGGTAAATAAACTGTGGAGGTCTGAATACCAATAACGAAGATAAAAATGATTTTACAGAGCTACTTACATCATATCCTAGTAGTTCAGTCTGTGTGGATTTATCTACTCTTGAAGCAAAAGCCTTCTGTAAATGCCGAACTTTTCCCTGAAAAATGAAAAAAGAAAGAAAAAAACAACATATTGTTGGTGAGGTGTGTACTTCTATACTAACATTCTCCACTTATTAAAATTTGATTAGTGTATAATTCATGTTCTTCTCTGTGCATACGCTTTGCTCTGTCAGTGCTCTTAAAATTAGCTTAAACATTTAGAGCTTTAATTTTTAGGTCACAACTGTCCCACCTTAAGCATCTTTTCTTCTACTCTAGGTGTCACTGAGTTAGAACCACAGTTCAACAGTAGAGTCACAATGTGCTTAAATCCAAGACAAAATGCCTATGCTTTGTTTCCTGTTATCTTTTTAAAATAACTTAGTCACTATTATTTTGCTGATCCAGTTTCAGAGCATTTAGATTTGAAACAAAAAAAATATTCTTAATAAATGACCCAATGGATTCCATTCAGTTTGTTTTAATTTTGTTATGCTTCTTCTTTCCAAAAACCTCTACGCATTTAGGAATGTCTACTTCAAGAGACTGACACTAATCCAACCCTGTGATAACTAGGGAAGGGAAGTAATATATGAAGGAGGTTGGGATTTCATATTTCAAATGAAAAACTACGATTTCTGAATAAACTAATTTGACTGTGCTTCTTTCTGGGACCTTCCCTTCTCATTCCTGAATGTGTCACTTAAAATGAGATCTTGAGTTTAATTATTACGTGATGTATTTACTAAGTGCCTCTCACAGCTGAGAGTGTTGTCCTCACATGATCACATTTTATCTTCAAATATTTACTATAAATGCCACTCGTGTTAAATAAAAGCCATACAGTTTAGGAAGTTTAAGTAACTTCAGACAGTTTTCAAAGAAATTTGTGGGATTCCATGATATTGTGTTTTCCACTTGCTTTAAAGCAGAAGGCCTATCATTTTCTTTTCTTTTGAAAACGATAAAGGACTGTGATTTAATTTTTCCTTCCCCAGGATTGAAAATAGTTATCAAGAACCTCACTCTCAAGAATTCCAGTTACACAAAACTCTTCCATCCTCACCTCCCTTCCTGTTCCCTCTCCTTCCCTCTCCTCCTTTTCCCCTACCTCCCTATTCCCTCACACTTTCCTTCATTGCTGCTTGGTATTTTTAAGATTATCTGAGATGTTTATCAAAGTACGTACATAATTTAGGTAAATATAATTTAGTTTAACTTACTGAAATATAGAAAAGAAATATTTTATGTTTTACTCATGTCTCATCACTTCTGACTTCCCTAATCACAAAACATCTAGTTCTGCTAGTCAGAGAAAAATCTGAAGATTAGATCATGCATGAAGATGTTACATGACTGAGGCAGAAGTTTTTAATTATTTGAAAAAGATAAGTAGAAATGTGGCTGCATTTTCCAAACCAAATTTCAAATGAGAAAAAACAAATTGTATTTATCTAGACATATTGATTGGGATGAAGAAAAGAACAGGGAGAGGTAGTAATAGGTAAAGGAGCAATAATATTGTCCATCATTGAAAAGTTGTTTAGGAAAGTTTGATTATCTACTTTTGAGATAGATTGGAATCATAAGTATGTGAAAAGTAAATTTTGTTGCAAATCTGTAATTATATAAACTTCTGTGTATAAATTAGAGTCTATGCACTCAATGTATAGAGCAGGGGAAAATAGCTGCCAAATGCTTCCATTATGCCACAGCTCACATTTCTATTTCAAGGGCTTTCATCCTGAGGATAGGAGTTGGACAGTGTTGGTAACTTCTGGATTACTGGTCTGAGTTATAAGACTTAGAAAATTCAAATAATGATAAATAAAGTTCCAAACAACTTTATTAACCAATATACTAACCAAAACAAGAGCAAACAAACGAAGAAAAACTTCAAATAATAGTTATCTTTGGAAATTAAACAAAACACAGACGTTTCCCGGTAATGTTATTGTCACTCCCTCTTGTAGGCATTAATTACAACAAATGATGTATTTGCATTGTTTATTATGGTATGCACATGTGTGCCATACTCAAATGTAGAGAATAAAATCTAAGTTTCCTATAGACTTAGGTACAAATAATTAAGAATTAAATATTTCTAGCATAATTGAAGGCTGTAAACATACAAAAGTTTATGACAAATGTCTGTCACATACAGTTAGAAGATTAAAGAAAGAATACATAGCTTTCGGGAGATGATTCTTGATGGAGCTCTTGCATTTCTAAATGGTAGATGGAAATTTATAGATTGATAAATTTAATATGTATAAAAAGAGTTTTATAGATAATTAAACAGAAAATGTACCACAAAAGTAGCTATTACTAGAGGGTAGAATTGCAGATAGTTTTGATTTCTTATGCAATAAATCTATATTAATTTCATAAATATATATATTTTATCAGAGATATAGAAATAAAGTATCATCATGTATTTTCAATTTCACATTGATTTGATATAATGATTAATTTTTTTGTTTTGTTTTTTGAGATGGAGTCTGGCTCTGTCACCCAGGCTGGAGTGCAGTGGTGTGATCTGGGTTCACGGCAAGCTCCGCCTTCTGGGTTCACGCCATTCTCTTGCTTCAGCCTCCCAAGTAGCTGGGACTACAGGTGCCCACCACCATGCCTGGCAATTTTTTTTGTACTTTTAGTAGAGACAGGGTTTCACCGTGTTAGCCAGGATGGTCTTGATCTCCTGACCTTGTGATCCACCTGCCTCAGCCTCCCAAAGTGCCGGGATTACAAGAGTGAGCCACCACGCCTGGCCAATGATTAAATTCTTGATTAAAATTATCTTCAGTTTATTTCAATATAGAGAAATTTCACCTTCAAGATAGGAATATATTTGGATTTTATAATTTTTTATTAAATGCATATTATGGTAATTGCTTAGGGCGGAGGGAACACTAAGGGAAAAAAAGAAAATATATCCCTTTCTATGAAGACACTTCCAGTGTGAGTAACAAAAATAAGACAATTAGCATTCTATAGGAAAAATATAGTCACCACGGAGAGAGCCAGAGGTGTGTGTGTATGGAAACGGTAGAAGCTACCGACATCCCAGCTAACATCAGAAAAACGAATTACTATTAGCCAATTTGAAGTGGAACTGAGTGATATGGAACCTAAGAAGGCAATAGTATTTGCAAATATTTAGAAGTCAGAGAGACCATGACAAAGATATGCATAAACAACTACTACTTCAAAATTGCCTAAAGGTAGTCAATTAAAGGAACAATGTGAGGAATGAGATTAGAGTGGTAACTCAAGTTTATGCCAGAAAGGATAGAATGCTATGTCAAAAGATTTGAGAGTCAGCTCAATTTTCAAAATATGATTTTATAATTAAAGGCCATAAAATATTTTAACTAAATGAGGATGAAACTTATTTAAATACATCCTTCACTTTATATTGTACATACAAAGGGGTATATATGTATGCATCCATACAGAAGGAAGCAATATGGAGAAGAGAAACTGTGGAAGTGTGCTGAGCTTTGACCACCAATGAATTTACACCATGTGATTTAAGGTGGCTCTCTTTCAGTATTCTCCCATGTAAGCAGACATTGTCATTTCTTCTTCTAACCTCTCTCAGAGGGATAATGAAGAATTAAAACAACTCAATTTGTAGTAGATAAATTTTATAAATAAATCTATGCCCCTGACAAAATACCCAATTGTCTTTAAGTTTCCTTTCCAAGCAATGACAAAATACACCCCTTATTTTTTTCACATTTATGATTAATAAAGCATGTGTGCTTAGAAAAAGCAAAAAGGGCTAGCATATTATGTAAAAAAGTAAAACTAAAATGAGATGAAAGTGACAGATTTTGTGATTTACATTTATTGTTAAATTTCCATGTAATCTGAGTCCTGAATATGTGTAGGTTTTGAGTTATATAATATTGCTATATGAATTAAAAATATGTTTTTCTTCTCTAAGTTTCCAATTTATTTCATCTGAGATTAAAAGTAATAAGTGACATTTGTATAATAAAAGTCAGTAACATAAATAAATATATATAAACCTAATAAAACATATAAACTTACTAAGGGTACTTAACTGTACTCACATTCCCTTTCCTTCTGTAAGCGTTACTACTTTAATTATTACTACTAATAATAGATGTCATTAGTAGAATGTAGGTTATATGCCAGGCACTGTATCAAGTAATATATATATATATATATATATATATATGAATCCTCTCCAGAACATGCAAAAGCTGTGTTTTTGTTCCTTTTATAAAAAACAGCAAACTGATACTTTGGTAATATCAGTCGCTAAATATAACACAAGATAGTAAGTGGAGCAGCCCAGATGAAAACCTTTTTTACTGGTCTCTAGACCCTAGTACAGTATCTCTACAGAGACACTGTAACTCTTTTAAAAAGCTTACAAATAGTGGTGCTGCCTCCACATCACATATTCAAGGAAACATAGCAAATATGTATTTTTATACTTGTTGCACAGCTAGTAATTACAGACGGAAACAAAACTATTTTTGGTGTCCACCTTGTCTATATTTTATTGCAGATTCAATATTAGCCCCCCTTTTTTTAAAACTGTGGAAATAACTTAAGATTACTTAAGATTACTTAAGATTTACCAATCTACAGGAAATACCAATGTATTTCCTGTAAAAGCACAATTCCACAGAATGCCTACTAATATAAATATCATCAGCAATGCATTTTGGAGCATAAGTTTGGAATAAAATGATAAAGTCAACATAGAGTTAAACACAAAATTGGAAGCAAGATGTCAAACAAACAAAAACTAAATGTTGAAAAGGCATGAAATCCTTTTGATAGCAATGATATTATCAGTTCAAGCAGAGTAATATAAAAATATATTCTGTTTTAAACTGTTAAAATCATTTCTTGGATATGTGTATTCTGTGTGTGTGTGTGTTTGTGTGTGTGTGTGTTTTACACATTGGATATTCATAGAATCTGACTCCATGACATATCATGTCTATATAAAAAGGCTGGTTCCTAATTTTTAGGCTTTTAAAATTCAGTTTTATTACTAAAAATATATATCTCTTGAATGAGCATGAAAGATATAACAGGTACCACTAATATATCCATGTTTTTGCATTTGCATGTGCACATACTCAAGTACATGCTGCTGAGGAAGCACTAAAGAGGAGGAAATGTGATAGAAATCAAAACCAAGACAAAGCCATGGCAAAGCCAGTACAACTGGTTTTTAAAATGAAGTCTCAAGTGACTAGGGATATTTAGTGTCTTTTACTCCAGCTATTCAGTGCAGTAAAATAAGTTGAAATAAAAATACTCAATAATCCCGAAAAAAAGTCCAATTTCTCTTACATGTCTATTTGAATATCCTACATAAAAGTTTATGAAATTTATCAACAAGATGAAAAAGAGATAAACTTTTAAAAATTTGACCATGATGGCCTATGTGTAGTAGTTTGCTTCAGAATCTATAATAAAAAGAATGTACACACATTAATTAATACAATTAACAGATACTGGTATAGAAAATATATATGATAGTGATTACATACTTACTGAATATGTACCTTGAGGCCGAAGGAAAGAGAAAACATTTATGTTGCTATCCAAACTTTGCAAAACAAAGTTTGGCAAAAGACAGGTATAAGCTAGAAAAAGATTTTTTTTTAATGTAAAAGGAACACAAAGTCTGCTTAAAATAGTATAATACTAAATTTAGATCCTAAGTCATCAATCTAAAGGTAAAGCTTATGGAAAGAGAAATATTCTAGAAAAACTGACACTGTAAAAGAGGGGAAAAGCTAACCTTTAAAATTGAAAAGTAACATAATTCAACATGAGAAAATTCACAGCCTTGTGAGACAAGTTTAAACTAAAAATTAGGTGGAATAAAGAGAATTTGACCATCATCTTATAACGGACTTCAATGTCAATAATAAAAGATTATTTAAATAAAATAAAAGCAAGAGAGACAGAGAGAGAATCATAAGGATTGCTTAATGATGCCAAGGCCAAAGATGAGCTCAAGAATGAAAATGCAACATTATACAGATCACATTGATCATTGTCACCCACCTTTAATGAGGGCATATCACTAAAGACATCAGTAGAATTTTCAAGAAACACAGCCAAGCAAAAAAAACCTCCTCTCATAGAACATAAAATTTCTAGGAGCTATCAAGTAGACACTAAACTTTTTTAAAATTAACTTTTTGTTGTAGAAAAATTGCTAACATGAAAAAAATGGGAGACTTATAAAAAGAACTCTTATGCAATCATTACCCAGTTTCAACAATGGATATTGGAATTAAATAAGAACAAAGGCTGGCTCTCTCCACGTTGCTAAGTTCCTGCAGAGAATGCTAGGAAGTCCAAAGAAATCTGGAATTGGAATGTGCTTTTTAAGTCATTATCAAAGTATACTTTCCAAGATAAGAGGTTAGAACATATTTTATTCCATGGTTTATAAAGCTTTATTTATAACTTCAATATTTAGACTTACATTCTGTGAGCCTTCATTCCTATTCTTGGCCTAGGACTCACAAGTGTTAACAGTTGGCCTGTTACTGAAACGCTTTCAGTTTTTGGGTCCCCATACCTCATGAAAAGCAATGTGAGGTTTTACAGAATTGCAGAAAAGGACAAAGGGATAGGAAACTTATTCTATGTTTGTATGTTTAAAAAATGGGTCAAGACTCTAAACACAAACAGAAAAGAAGGAACATCAGTAAATCAATAATACAACATCTGGATAACATATTTATCTTTATTCAACCTTATGCTACCTCAACTAGAAAACTGCCTGACATCCTTCATCGGGACCACTGTGAGAATAGATTGCAGGTATTTTTTACAAGAAGTAATAGGGCTTACATAATTAAACAGTATACTTTATATTTATGGAATTGAATACCTATAAGAGAGTGTACAAACTAAAAATATGACTACATTTAAGAACTTGGGTGATTTCATTTATGAATGAGATAGAATGATAAAAAAAATATGAATTGGAAAACTTAGTATCTTTAGAGATTGAAATCATTAGGAATACTTGTACCCAGATAACTGTGCGCCATATTCTAGATGTAAAGGACACGTAGTTTAGTGTTGCTTTTTGTTTTTAATGAGTAATATGGTTTGATTCTGTGTCCCCACACCAATCCCATGTTGAATTATAATTTCTTTGTATCGGGGAGGGCCCTGGTGGGAGGTGATTAAATCATGGAGGCAGATTTCCTTCTTGCTGTTCCCTTGATAGTGAGTTCTCATGAGATCTGGTTGTTTAAAAGAGTGACCCTTCCCCCTTTGGGCTCTCTCTCTCTCTCTCTCTCTTTTTCTCTCTCTCTCTCTCTCCTGCCACCATGTGAAGAAGGTGCTTGCTTCCCCTTCTCCTTCCATCATGAGCACGTTTCCTGAGGCCTCCTAGTCATGCTTCCTGTTAGGGCCTGTGGTACTGTGAGTCAATTAAATAAATTACCCGGTCTCGAGTAGTTTTTTATAGCAGTGTGAAAATGAACTAATACAATGTGAGTTGAATTATGATTTCCATTTCAATTTTAAAATTTCCAGTTTCTAGATTTTTTCAGAGTACATTGCACTATATTTAAACACTGGAAAAGTTTCACTAATACTGGATTATACAAATATATATTTGATTTCTTTAGTACTTAAGACAGGCTAATCCATTTCTTCTAGTTTAATACTCTTATCAGTAAGGTAAAGCTAATTAAGAAAGGCTTCATAAAGAGGGACATAAAGGAGATGGCTTTGAGTTAGATCCTTTAGAAGCTAGGAACACAAATTTCCAGGATAAAAACAGTGGGCATTTAGTGACTGATCAGGAAAGGCATGATAGAAACTCTGAAAATATCACCAAAATTGTTTTGGCTCTGCCTCTCCACATTCAAGACATTAGTTAATTACATCTCTAAAATGTATTTCACAATCACTTCTTTTTATATCTGCTGCCTCCACCCCAGCTTACTACATAGAGTGCAGAGGGGAGTGAAGTATAGATGTGTGCTGGGTGTGTACAAGCCAACACCACCTTTTATTCCAATGACCTCTGCACTGTCTGGAACTGTGTACCTCCAATATGCATGTCTACTTGGAGCCTGTGAATGTGACTTTACTTAAAAATAGGGCCTTTGCAGATATAATCAAGTTAAAAAGAGATTATACTTGATAAGGATTGGCCACAAATCAAATATGACAAGTGTTCTTTATAAGAAGAGGGACATTTGGATATAGTTACACAGACACACAGAAGACAGGGTCACGTGAAGACAGAGATAGAAACTAGAAAGTGTAGGCCCATCTATAAGCCAAGAAACTTCAAACATTGTCAGCAACCACTTGAAGCTAAAAGAGGTCAAGAAGACTCCTTTTCTAGAGCCCTCAGAGGAAATATGGATCTGCCCACATCTTGACTCCAGATTTATGGTCTCAAGAAAGACTTGTGAAAAAATAATTTCAATTGTTTTAAGTTAGCCAGTTTGTGGTACTTTGTTACCGAAGCCACAGAAAACTAATACAGCCTCCTAACTCATTTTCCTGTCTTCAGCCATACCTTCTCCACTCCATAGTTTCTGTAAATAATAGCGGAGTAACATGAAAATGTAATTTGGATCACATCAGTCTCCTGCTTGAACACATTAACAGTTTTCCATTCCACTAGAGTAGTCATGAGGCATGGGTGACAAATGAGCATCTGAAATGCAGCTACTGTAAACTGAGATGTTTGTGTCAAATACACACTGGATTTTAAACAAATTGGTACAAAAAATCTCACTCATAAAATATTTCATGAATAATTATATATTTATTGCATCTTAAAATCATACGATTTTGGATATATTAATTTAAGTACAACATATTTGGCATACTAAATTACACACATGACTACCATTTGCTTCTTGTTTTATGCTGCTATTGCAGCATTCTGGTTTATATAATAAAAATTAAACTTTTTACCATGATGTACAGCCAGCCCCTGCCTTACATCGCCTTATCTATTATACTACCTTCATCTCATATTAACACAACTCTTTCACTTGCAAACATGACTCTCCTCACACACATTTTCTTTCAGTTTCTTGAATGGATCAAGATTTTTACCACTTGAGGAAGTTTTAACATACTATTCCTACATCTGGAATCTTCTGCATATTATGTGCCACTACCTTAAGGATATTCTTTTTAAAGTTGATTCTTATCTCCAAGTGATTCTGTGTCTTAATATCTTTTTTGCTAAATGTCATTTTGACTGACAATTATTTCTTTTATTTGCTGTTTGCCTATATTTGGTCTGTCTTCTGCACTAGTGTTTAAGTTCCTTAGAGTAGGGACCATGTCTATTTAAAACCATATTGACTCTACACTTCCTTATATACTTTTGAGCATACTCTAGATACTCAATACTGTTTTTAATAAATGAAGAAGTAGGTGGATGAGAGAACATGCATTAGGCTGGAGTGGCATCAGAGATCAGCTTTTGAACTTGACATTCGCAGACAAATTTGCTATTGGAAGTTAATATTGATGACTTGACAACTCCAGCAAAATTTCTGGCATTTGTATCGTATATAAATTTAAGTAGGGAAAAAATTGGAAATGAAATATGAACTAAGGGCTTCTTCCAGTAATTCTGGTCTGCAAAGATACTTTATGATAAGACAAAAGAAAGGAAGAAAAAAAAAGCAGTACAAAGAGAAAAGTGAGGATATTAAAAAATGGGTAAAAATAAAATATATGTCTGAGAAATTGATACTGTAACGTCACGTGACAAACGTTTACTTTCATGCACAGATTAGAATTTCTTTTTTTAAGAGAGAATCTTATATACTCCATTTTGACTCTTGCCTGAATTTTACATTGTGAGTGAAAGATTAATGAGGTGATTCATCCAATGAATGATGAAAATTAATGAAAATGAATGAGGTGATTCATCCAATGAATGATGATTTTTTGAATCATCATCCAAAAAATGATGAATACAGATATATCTTCTATAGGAAATAGGTCCAGAAGAATTTTTTGACACATTAAGCCCCAAACATTCCCTCACTAGCAGCATCCTGGTCTAAACACATACATTCTATTTGTCAGGGTGGCTCTCCGTTCCCCTGGCCCATATTTGCATTAGGGAATTTCTGCTCTACCTCTCTCTCGCTTTTACTCCTCTATAAACTGGTAGGTGACCTTGGGATAAAGAAACATACTCTGCTTCTTATTGACATGATCTGTCCACAAGATGAAATTTCAACTTGTCTAAGCAGAAGTTTACAGGCTCTTGCCCTGTGGTAAAGGTCTGCAATTTTCCCTCTATGTCAGCAACTCCAGTAGGTCACTTCAGTTCAGAGAAGAATGTACTAGAAGCTTATATGGCTGCATTCCAATACAAGTTAGGATAGCATTGCATTATAGTTCAATTTATCTGAATTTTCTATTTTGCAATTTATTGCCCCCCTTTAAGCCTCAAGATGTGCACGCACACACACATACATTCACACACAGAATGAACTTGAAATAATAGGGTTTGAATATAGGCATTGTGAAGATTTAGGAGAGTTAAAATGGCATTGACTAATACAACAACCATAAATCCTTAATTCAACCTTGAAGACTGTTCTTATTTTAAAAAAAATACCTTGCATCACTAAAAACAGAAACCTGCCTACAATATTGAGATTGACATGTTGAATATATGACAAAGATTTCTCCAGCTTTAACTTGCTTGATATTTTTATTGAGGAAGATCAGGATATAATACCATGCCCACTTAATCACTATGGTTTAAAAGTAAGATTCCTATTTTAAAGAAAATATTCATTTTTTAGGAGATTGTGAGCATTTTATTTTCTGGTATTGATTTAATTTCAATGTGTATCAAAATTTTTATAGTAAACCATGAAGTGACACAAAAGTCTCCAAGACAGTCATTCATTAACAGTAATGTGCTGATGACAGCATTCCGGAAACACAAGAATAAAGGAGACAAGAATAAGATCACTAGACACTTGCAGAGTCAGCATGGCATTACAGGTTGACGATCAGCTAGAAAACAATTGATGTCATAAATCAAACTTCACCAGACAAACTGTATACACAGATCAAACTTCACTGACAAACTCAAGAAATTCTGAGTGTCATAAAATTCATTATCCTTCAATTTTTCTTTAGCATAGTCATGAGCAAAAATTAAAAATAAAGTTAAATTCTGTATACATATTTTCTGAATAGCAAAATATAATAAGACAGAAAACCTAAACAGATTATATGTGACTAGAGGAATTAGTTGCTTTAGACGTCTGTTTATTCAACTTTTAAATAGAAATGGTAGGCAAAGACATTTAAAGCTGGACTTAATTGATTCCAACAAATATTTAATGAGTATCTGTAATTTATTAATTCCTCCATCAGTAATGATAGCACATTTAATTATGCAAATTAAACTGTGTTCACTTTTTCTCTCTGTGTAATTAGAACTAAAATAAAATTATATATTTAAATATGCATTGTATTATTTTGCATGTTTATATTTATAAACAAAACTAGTTATGTGACATTTTGGCTAATTGTTCACAGTGAGCCCTTTTAGACTCCAACTCCTGAGTAGGACACAACTCCACTATGCAGCTAGCAAGAGGCGCACACTCTAAGCAAAGGGAGTGGGATGTACAGAGAGCAGCATACAATTCTCTCATGACATAGAGAGTGGTAAGCAAACGGTCATTGTTCTCACTGTTTCACTGCTTCTAGTTCATAGGAGAGAGAGACTTCCAATAAGCAAATGTATTCCCAGGTAAAAAATGACAAATTTTGGTAAGTGATATAAAGGGAAGTTAGGAGAGAGAATAACATAAGGATGCCATTTCTATTTGATACTCAGGGTGGGCCTTAGTGAATAAATGACATTTAAGGTTATAGGACAAGGACACAACCAGGCAGTAAGCAAGCGAGTGTTTCAGAGAGAAAAACTGGATAAAGCTCCGGAGAAATGGGGGAGGATTATATGTATTTTTTCTTAAGAAATTAAAAAATATATATGCTTGTGTGTGTGTGTGTGCGCGTGTGTGTGTGTACAGTGTAACTAGAACGTAGTGAGCAAGGAGAATATTGGCACAGTTGTAGGCTCTACAAAATGCTCGATTTTATGTTTAGGTCAGTGAGAAATCATAGAAGAGTTTTTAGCACAATTCAGTTGTATTTGACAAACACCATTCTGTCTGTTGTATGTAGAAGAAATTAGAGGTAGGAATGATATAGGAGAAAGGGAATTTAGAGGATAACACAATTGACTAGTGAAAATGCTTTGCAAAAGGGATAGATTCCTATCTATTTTCCAGACTAAAAATAATAGCTAGATTAAAAAGTGAATAATTAATTGTAACTGGTAGGTTTAGCAAAAGCGAACAGTCAAGAACAACTCCCAAATTTCTGTTCTGAGCAAATGGGAGGCTGGTTGATGGTAACATTCCTGATAGAGGAACACTTCAGGAGAAGCAGGTTCAATTGGAGATGGGGTGAATGGGTGAAGAAGAAGCAGGATTAACTGAAAATAAGGGTGAATGGGAGATACTGAGCATATTGAAAAGTGAGATAACTGTGAAACATCCAAGCAGTTATGTACTGATACACATCATATAAGAGGGTTTAGCTGATGAAAGCTATAAATACTGCTAGTATCTGGGCTAAGAACACAAGGAATCTTTACATGAATGCATTCATTTTTCAGATGGTGGCAAACATGCTACTTTGCTGATCAGACCCCCCTTACTGCTCCCGTCACACATACATACTTTCCTGGGAACTTCACCTTTCTCCACTCACGACACATGGCTAATGCCAGAGCTTTCAGGCAGTATAATATGATCATACTGTCATGTTTCATTGATTTTCAGGGAACAGATCCTCTTCCCGAGCTAGAATAGGAAACCTTTCTGGCAATTACGGTATAAGGAATAAAAAGAAAATAAGTTAATATTTTTTGTGGTGCCTAAGTCAAAAGTAAAAAAGCTTGAAAGCAAGCAATGGTTAAGTTTATGCTCTAGTAGACCAGAGAAATAGCAGAGGTTTGTTTCTACAAAGAAAAAGAAAAAAAAAAAAAAAACAAGGAAGCAAAAGAAGACAAAATTAAAGAACAGCACAAATGAGTGCAGAGAGTCAAAGTATGAATTGTGTTGTTAATTACAGTTGGTATCAGCACTGGCTCTCAGTCCTGTTTGATGAGTCACCCCCATAGCCTTTTAATAAATTTCCATTTAGTTTAAGATAAATCCAATTGTCCTTCTGACAATTACAATCAAGAGACCTAGTCAAGGAAAAGATAAAACCAAGACTAAGAGTCAAAGAAACATAAAACCAATTCAAAAGAAATAAGCATATAAAAAGATATCAGTAAATGGTGTTAGAATCATAAGTTGCCATCTTCATGTACAGTTTTGTTTCCTGTCAAAAAAGTATTTATTAACTTTTTGCATTTAAATAAATTATTAGGAATTTAAAAATCAATAGTAAAATTTTAAATATGAAATGTAAAAATTCATGTATATCTATGTTTATTACTTTCAGGTTGGTTACTATGCTTACCTATCTTACCTATCCTTTTTTTTTTTTTTTTATTTTTGAGACAGAGTCTCACTCTGTCACCCAGGCTGGAGTGCAGTGGTGTGATCTTAGCTTATTGAAACCTCTGCCCCCAGGTTCAAGCGATTCTCCTGCCTCAGTCTCCTGAGTAGCTGAGATTACAGGCACCTGCCAACGTGCCTGGCTAATTTTATATTGAAGTAGATTTGTTCCCTGAAAATCAATGAACCGTGATAGTGTAATCATATTGTGGTGCCTGAAAGCTCCGGCAGTAGCCATGTGCCTTGAGTGGAGGAAGGTGTTTACTTGATGGCTTTGGTATTGATTTCTAATTTTATTGCACTGTGGTCTGAGAAGTTGCTTGATACGTATATTAGTCTGTTTTCATGCTGCTGATAAAGACATACCCGAGACTGGGGAGAAAAAAAGGTCCAATTGGACTTACATTTCAGTTGGTTGAGGAGGCCTCAGAATCATGGCAGGAGGTGAAAGGCACTCCCTACATGGTGGTGGCAAGAGAAAATGAAGAAGATGCAAAAGTGGAAACCCCTGGTAAACCCATCAGATCTTGTGAAACTTATTCACTACCATGAGAATAGCATGGGAAAGGCTGGCCACCATGTTTTGATTACCTCCTCCTGGGTCTCTCCCACAACACATGGGAATCCTGGGAGACACAATTCAAGTTGAGATTTGGATGGGGACACAGACAAACCATATCAATATGATTTTGATTTCTTTGAATTTATTGAGACACTGTTTATGATCAAGAATATAGTCAATTTTAGAGAATGGTCCATGTGCGGTGGTAGCTGCCAAAGGGGTGTACCTGCCATCTGCAGCTGTGCTGCATCCAGGAACAAAAGGTCAAAGTCTATATGAAATGAACATCATGTGCCCTGTGAGAGGGGCATGATAGGGAAGTGGATCATGTCGCTGCCTGCTCAGGACAAGGAGCTGGTGCGCCACCCCCTCGTCCCCTCCCCTGAGATCTCAATACACCCAACAGGATCTCTCCCTGCCATATCCCACTTGGTCAGGGCAGGTACTTCCACTCATCATCAGCCTACATGAGGGCAAGACAGCTGTTACCCTTAATCACAATCTACTGGACTGGATCCTGAATTGCACAACCAAATTAAAAACCTGCTGCCAGAAGGGCTCACTGTTAGTCCATAAGATAAGCTTCCCGAGTCCTTTCTCCTCACCCTCAGCCTTGCAGGAGGCAGTGTGTCAGCTCATATGTCTATTACGTCACTACAACAAGCAGAATCTGAAAAAGCCAGAAGCTAGCCACAACCAAGGAACCCAAATAGAGTACTGGGCCCCTCAAAGCACCCAGAAATAAAGCCAAAATATCATAGAAAACATACAACACAATCATACATTCAAGCATTCAAGGGAGAAAGGAATAAAAAAAAAAATCTTCCATCCAAACGATAGCAAATACAAAAATAAAAAGTTAGAACTCCCTTAGATGAGAAGGAATCAGCACAACTCGAGCAGTACAAAAAGCCAGAATATCTTGATATCTTCCAAAGGATCACACTAGCTCCCTAGCAATGGATCCTAACCAAAATTAAAAATCTAAAATGACATATGAATAATTCAAAATATGTATTTCAAGGAAACTCAATGTGACCCAAGAGAAAGTTGAAATCCAGCACAAAGAAACCAGAAAAAAAAATGCAGGATATAAAAGATGAGATAACTACACTAAAACAAAACAAAACAAAATATAAAAAAAAAATACAACTTCTAGTATTCAAAAATTCATGAAAGCAATTTCAAAATACAGTTGAAAGCTTTAAAAATAGCCTAGATCAAGCAGAAGAAAAAATTTTAGATATTGGAAGCCAGTTTTTTAATTAACTCAGACAAAAATAAAGCAAAAAGAACTTTAAAAAATGAAGAAAGTCTTTAAGAAACATGGGATTATGAAAAACAACCAAACCTATGACATATTGGCATTCATGAGGGAGAAGAAAAACACAACCTGGAAAACATTGGAAGAAATAATTAAGGAAAATTTCCCTAACCTTTCTAGAGAGGTTGGCATCCAAACACAAGAAAGAAAATCAGAGACCACCTGTAAGATACTGCACAAGATGACCATCACCAAAGCATATAGTCATGAGGCTATCCAAGGTCAACATGAAGGGGGAAAAAAAAAATCTTAAGGGCAGCTTGAGAAAAGGTACAAGTTACCCATAAAGAAAATCTCATCAGACTAACAACTGACTTCTCAGCAAAAACCTTATAAGCTAGAAGAGATTGGGGATCTATTTTTACCCTCTTAAAGAAAACAAAATTCCGGCCAAGAATTTATATTCTTCAAAATGAAGCATCATAATCAAAGGAATAACAAAGTCTTTCCTAGACAAGCAAATGCTAAGGGATTTCATCACCTACAGAATGATCCTATAATAAATGCTCAAAGGAATTCTTTTATTATTATTATTATTATAATACTTTAAGTTCTAGGGTACATGTGCAGGTTTGTTACATATGTATACTTGTGCCATGTTGGTGTGCTGCACCCATCAACTCATCAGCACCCATCAACTTGTCATTTACATCAGGTATAACTCCCAATGCAATCCCTCCCCCCTCCCCCCTCCCCATGATAGGCCCCGGTATGTGATGTTCCCCTTCTCGAGTCCAAGCAATCTCATTGTTTAGTTCCCACCTATGAGTGAGAACATGTGGTGTTTGGTTTTCTGTTCTTGTGATAGTTGCTCAAAGGAATTCTAAACATGGAAATGAAAGGACAATACTTGCTACCATAAAAGCACCCATAAGTACAAAATTCACAGATCCTATAAAGATATTATACACTTGAGACTACAAAGCAACTAGCTAACAATACTATGAGGGAAACAAAACCTCAAATATCAATATTAACCTTGAAGGTAAACAGCCTAAATATTCACTTAAAAAACAGAAATAGGAAATCAAATTAAAAAAAAAAAAAAAAAAAAGAGACCCAACCATCTACTGCGTTCAGGAGACAAATTTCATGCAAAATGACAGCTCTAGGCTCAAAGTAAAAAGATACAGAAAGATGTATCATGCAAATGAAAAACAAGAAAGAGCAGGGGTTGCTATTTTAGTGTCAGATAAAACAGGCTTTAAAGAAACAACAGTTTTTTTAAAAAGTCAAATTAGGGTATTATGTAATGCTAAAGGATTCAATTTAAGAAGATTTGCCGGGTGCGGTGGCTCACGCCTGTAATCCCAGCACTTTGGGAGGCCGAGGCGGGCGGATCACGAGGTCAGGAGATCGAGACCATCCTGGCTAACATGGTGAAACAGAGCGAGACTCCGTCTCAAAAAAAAAAAAAAAAAAAGAAGATTTAACTATCCTAAATATACACACATATAACATCAAAGCACACAGATTTATAAAACAACTACTACTAGACCAAGAGATAGATATTCATCCAATAGTAGTGGGGAACTGCAACACCCCACTAACAGCACTAAACCAATCATCAGAGCAGAAAACTAACAAAGAAACTCTGAACTTAAATTAGACTTGACCAAATGACCTAAAAAAGTCTACAGAACACTTCACCCAACAATTGCAGAATATACATTTTTCTCATCTGCTCATGTACCGTTCTCTAAAATTGACCACATTCTTGATCATAAATAGATTCTCAGTACATTCAAAGAAATCCAAGTTATATTAAAGCAACTTCTCAGACCACAGTGCAATAAAATTAGAAATCAATACCAAAACTACACAAGAAAATGAAAAACAAAAAAACAAAAAAAACTTGCTCCCGAATGACTTTTGTGCAAATAACTAAAGCGTAAATTTAAAAAGTTGGAACAAATGAAAATAGAGACACAACATACGAAAACTTCTGTGACACAGAAAAAGCAGTGTTAAGAGAAAAGTTTATATCACTAAATGCCTACACCAAAAAAATAGAAATAGGTCAAATTAATAACCTAATGTCAGACCTAAAGTAAAAAGAGAAAGGGGAACAAACCAAACGCAAGACTAGAAGAAGAGAAAAGAAATAACCAAGTTTAAAGAGGAATTAAATGAGATAGATACCGAAAAAAATACAAAGTATCAAATTAAATGAAATGTTGATTCTTTAAAAGGATAAACAAAATTGATGGATCACAAGCTACATTAACCAAGAAAAATAGATTTCAGTAAGCACAATCAGAAATGACAAAAGTGACATTACAACTGATACCCAGAAATACAATACATTTTCAGAGACTGCTATGAACATCTGTATGCACACAATCTAGAAAACCTAAAGGTAATGGATAAATTCCTGGAACTGCACCACCTCTAAAAATTGAACCAGGAAGAAACTGAAATTCTTAGCCTACCAATAATGAGCTCCAAAATAGAATCAGTAATAAAAATATCTACAAAACAACAACAACAAAAAAACAAAAAAAACCTCCAGGACCAGAGGGTTTCACAGCAGAATTCTACTAGATGGGCAAAAATGATCTGGTACCAACCTTACTGAAATTATTAAAAAACAAAAACAAAAACAAAAACAAAACAAAACAAAACAAAAAACAAGGAGGAGGGAATGCTTCCTAATTCATTCTAGGAAACAAATATTGTCTTGATACCAAAACCTGGCAAGGACACAACAGAAAAAGAAAACTGTAAGTCAACATCCTTGATGAACATAGATGCAAAAATCCTCAGTACAATGCTAGCAAACCAAATCAAACAGCACATCAAAAGATAATCCATCACACTCAAGTGAATTTTGTACTAGGATAAAACAATGGTTCAACATATGCAAATCAATCATTGTGGTTTATCATAAAAACAGAATTTTTAAAAATCGTATCATTATCTCAGTAAATGCAGAAAAAGTTTTAAATAAAATCCAACATCCTTTCATGATAAAAACCCTCAACAATCTAGGCATCAAATAAACATATCTCAAAATAATAAGATCCATACATCACAAACCCACAACCAACATCATACTGAATGGGCAAAAGTTGAAAGTATTCTTCCTAAGACCTAGAACAAGACAAGAATATCCACTCTCACCACTCTTATGTAGCATAATACTGGAAGTCCTTGTCAGAGCAGTCAGACAAGCAAAACAAAGAAAAGGCATGTAAATAAAAAACAGTAAGTCAAACTATCTCTCTTTTCTGAGTTCATGATTTTATACATAGAAAACTATAACGATTCCTCCAAAAAAAAAAAAAAAATGCCTAGACCTGATCAACAAATTAAATAAAGTTGCGGGATATAAATTAATGTACCCCAAATCAGTTGTACTTCTATACATTAACAATATTCAAGCTTGCAACCAAATAAAGAACTCACTCCCATTTACATTTGCCACAAAAAATAAAACAAAATACCTAAAATATATATTTATTTTACTAAGAAGGTGAAGCATCTCTGCAACAAGAACTACAATACATTGGTGAAAGAAATCATCAATGACACAAACAAATAGAAAAACATGATATGCTCATAGATAGAACAAACCGATGTTGTTAAAATGACTATGCATCCCAAAACAATCTACAGATTCAAATAAATTCCTATCAAATGACCAATGTCATTTTTTACAGAATTAGAAAAAGCAATGCTAAAACTCACATGGAACTAAAAAGTGCCTAAATACCCAAAGCAATCATAAGTATTAAGAACAAAGTCAGAGACAGTACATTATCCAACTTCAAACTATACTAAAAGGCTCTAATAACCAAGACAGTATGGTACTGATACAAAAATAGACACACAGATCAGTGGAACAGAATGGAGAATTCAGAAAAAAAACCACACATCTAAAATGAACTGATCTTCAACCAAGTCAACAAAAATATGCAATGGGGAAAGTACTCCTTATTCAATAAATGGTGCTGAGAGAACTAGCTATATACAGAAGAATTAAACTAGACCTTTACCTCTCAACATATTACAAAAATTAACCCAAGACAGATTAAAGATCTAAGGCCAGGGATGGTGGCTCACACCTGTAATTCCACGACTTTGGGAGGCCAAGGCGGGGGAATCACCTAATGTCAGGAGTTCAAAACCAGCCTAGCCAAAATAGTGAAACCCTGTCTCTACTAAAAAAAAAAAATTAGCTGGGTGTGGTGGCAGGCACTTGTAATCCTGGCTACTCAGGAGGCTGAGGCAGAAGAATTGCTTGGAAATTTGGACTTTGCAGTGAGCTGAGATCATGCTATCACACTCCAGCCTGGGCGACAAGACCAAGACTCTGTCTCCAAAAAAAAAAAAAGATGGATTAAAGATTTAAAAGTAAGACCTCAAACTATAAGAATACTAGAGAAAAATCTAGGAAAAACTCTTCTGGGTATTCACCTAGGCAAATAATTTATGATAAAGACCTCAAAAATATATGGAATAAAAAGAAAAGTAGACAAATTGGACTTAAAGAGCTATGCACAGCAAAAGAAACTAAAAACAGAGTAAACATACATCCTACAGAATGGGAAAAAATATTTGCATACTATGATTCTGATAAAGGACTAATATCCAAAATTTATAAGGACCTTAATCAACAAGAAAAAAAAATAACTCCATCAAAAAGTGAGCAAAGGTCATCAGACACTTCTGTAAAGAAAACATACAAGTCGCCAACCAACATATGAAAAAACCTTCAACATCACTAATCATCAGAGAAATGCAAATGAGATACCATCTCAAACCAGTCAGAATGGCTTTTATTAAAAAGTTGAAAAATAACAAATGTTGGTATACATATGGAGAAAACGGAATACTTATATACTGTTCATAGGCAATGTAAATTAGTTCAACCCCTATGGAAAATGGTAGAAGATATCTCAAAGAACTAAAAGTAGAACTACCTTTCAACCCCACTACTGGGTATTTTACTCAAAGGAAAATCTTTTTATTAAAAAGACGTTTGCATTCTTATGTTTACTGCAGCACTATTCACAATAGTAAAGTCATGAAATCAACCTTAGTGTCTATCAAACATGAATTGGATAAGAAAATGTGGTATCTATAAACCATGGAATTCTACAGAGCCATACAAAAGAATGAAATTATGTTCTTCACAACAACGTGGATAGAGCTGGAGGCCATTATCCTAAGTGAAATAACTCAGAAACAGAAAATCAAACACCGTATGTTCTCACTTATAAGTGGGAGTTAAATAATGGATACACATGGATATAAAGATGGAAATAATAGACATTGGGGACTTCAAAAGAGGGGAGGTTATGAGAGGGAGTTGAGGGTTTATAAACCATCTATTGGATACTCTCTTCACTATTTGGGTGATGGGTTCCCTTGAAACCCAAACACTAGCATTACACAATATGCCCATGTAACAAACCTGCAAAAGAACCCATGAATCTATAATAAATAAAAAATGTTATGATTTTATAGGTACATATTATTTAAACTAAAAAATATAGTGTAATTGGTCCCCCAAAATAAATGAAATTCAACTGAAATACAATTTTCAGAGAAAAAAGAAAAAATTCTAAGATTCAATGTCTCATAGAAAGTATTTTAATTTCACTCTCCTTTCTTTACACTTGAATCTGTAATGGGTATGTACCATTGCATTTTGCTGATGTTATGTTATTGGATAAATCTTGAAGATATTTAGACTAATTTTTGAACCACATTAAACATTTTTTTCATATCTCTACTTTTACTTCCAATTATTCCTTAAATTAAATTGTAAGAATAAAATTAATCAAATAGTATTTTAAGAATATCTTCATGGCTCATTCTACATATTTGTTAAATTGTGTCCCAAAATATTGTTAACAAGCAAAAATGCCACTAGAAATAAAATGTGTATACCAGTTTTTCACCGGTGCTCCCAGTATTGAATTTATATTTTAAAATATTGGCTAGATTAGTAAACATACTATGTTATTTCAGGTTCATATTGGCTACTAACAAAGGAAAATGAATATTACTAGCTTTATGTACACTAACTTTATCTTATCTGATTTGTCTATTATACCTATTTCCCTTCACAACCATTAATTTTAAATAATTATTTTCAGAATATTACCAAAATATTTGTGATGTCAGTCATTTAAGAATAGCTTACTTGAATAAAAACTATGAATAACAATAAAAAGCTGCAACTTGGTGAACCAAAATTATGAAAGATCACCTCTCCCCTTACACTCATTTTATTACTAAAATCTATACAACTTCTTTTTAACAATGCCTATCCCATATGTCAGTTTGCCTACTAGGCATACCCACTTAGATATGCCCCTCATGTATCATAATCTCAGCATAGTATAAACAAACTTTGTCATCTTCTATTTTTTTGTTTTTTTTCCTGCAGTTTCCTTGTACCAGTGAAAGGTATTGCTATCAAAGAATCTCCCATTGTAGACCCTAGGAGTCATCCTGGATACTTAGCTTCTCACATTTTTCTGTTACAAGTCCAAAGAATTATTTTTCCTAAATAACTTTTAGAGCTGTTCCTTCCCCTCTGTTTTATCTGTTTAGTATAGCCCTTCATATTTTTTCCTCCAGAATCATTGCAGTAACCATTTAACAGTGTTCTCTCTTCCAGTTTTGTATCACTTAATACACGCTCCATACTGCAGCTAAACTCACCTTTCTAAAACAAAATCAGATCACGTTTCATTGGTCCCTTATAAATTCAACATACCTTTGAAATACTTTAGCATTATTCATTTGGTTCTTCACGGTCTGGTCACTGGCTATTTGTATGATATACCACTCTCCAGGACACTATAAGCCCCAGGGGGGAAATACATATAATATATACAACTTTCTGTTCAAAGATTCCGGCAAGCTCTCTAACAGGTGTTTATTTTTTATTATACTTCACCCAAAGCCTCAACTATGTGTACCCTACCTTCTTCACTTGACCAGGGATCTTGATCCTTGGTATGTAAAATGTAAATGATTTTATACATTTTACTTCATTATGAATCTATAAAGTAAAACTAGTTTGTTTCCTGAAATTACAGTACAAACGGTTTTCTATATTTTTATTCTTTTTGAAAGAGCTGCTTAAGGCAAATCTTGTGACTTCCATTTATTCTTACAGAGAACAACCCAGTTTGAGTTGTCTAATGTTACCAATCTCTTGTAAACAATTTTAATACAGAAGTTCATTATAGTGAATTTATCCTTGGAAGCCAATCATCAAATATTTCACTGATAAAAATATATGCCTACCTAGAGGCAATTTTGCATTTGCTTATATTATTAACTAATTTTCTCCAAGAGGACCATTTTCAGGAACCTCTAAATATCATTATTATATGATAACATCTACTGATGTTATGTGCCATATGGTTTTTGGCTGGTGTCCTAATGCAAAAGAAAAAATACAGCCAGGATATTTTAAAGAATAACAATCTTATATAAGAAACTTATGAGCAATTTAATTTCATTTTAGTGTTATTTCATTTGGAACTGTCTTAAATATTTACACCCGAAGCATTATATTTTGCTCCATGTTTAAATCAATCTAGGGACAACGTGTACATTAAGAAGCTATATATTTTATTAAAAGTATATATACACAATTTTAGAGTTTTAAAATTTATCTTGATTCATCTAAATTAATTAGTCTATTTATATTTAATCTAATTTAAAAACTGTCAGAGCATAATTTCAATCAAACCACATGCCAATTAAATTGAACTTCTCATTGAATTCCAAGAACTACCAACTGTAATCACTCATATGGGGGCTAAGCACAGTGTCCAGCACATGGAAAGTGTCTGGTGAATGATGAATAGAATCATCACTGGCACTTGTAAGTATGAGAAACTGCGCCATTACTATTGATAATGGAGAAAGAAGAGAAGGGAAAAGAGGAGAAAATATGAGGAAGGAGGAGGAAAGAAATGGTGAAAGAATAAGGCAAAAATGAATAGAAGCAGGTTGAGAAGAAGACAAAAAAAGAGGAGGCAGAGCAGGGAGAGATGGAGCTAATAGACTATATAGTCAGTGTTTCCCGGAACAAACAAGTTGTTTTGGGGAGTAAAAAGAATCAACAAAATGAACTGAAATTTATTTTTTTTAAATTTATTTATTATTATTATACTTTAAGTTGTAGGGTACATGTGCATAACGTGCAGGTTTGTTACATATGTATACTTGTGCCATGTTGGTGTGCTGATGAACTGAAATTTAAACAAGTATTAGTTGTCTCACAGTATTTGTTGCCTCAGCATTTTCAACACAGGGCCATGCGCTCATGTTGATGCTTTCGTGTAAGTAGGTGCACAGTATCAAACATGCAATTATTTCCTTTGACTGGTATATTGTTATAGTTTAAAAAAATGTGAGAGGGTGGTTTGAGGGATTAAAATAATGCATGGAGATTTCTTAAGTTATAAAGTAAGTAATATTTAGCAATATTCAATTGTATTCATAACAGAATAAAATTTTGGATAAGATTTCCTGTCTCACTATGTTATTTATTCTATGTTTTAAATTGGTGTATTATTTAAACAGAAATTGTCACAAAGATTTATTAGCCGATGCTTGGCATTTTCACACTTCATGAAGTGTCCTTTCAAAGGAATATTTATAAGGCCCTATTTCAGAACATTTATATTCATTTTATATGGATATCTTTTTTTATTGTAAGATAAACACAGATTTTCAATTCTACAATAATATTATCTAGCTATAAAGTCAGTGTACGTAAAACAATAAAATAACAGAAAATGAAAATACGTGAATAATTTAAAGGGGGAAATGAGTTTCAGGAAAAATTATAGACTACTAAATAGAAATTCTTTATATAAATAACACATATTGTATAGAGATACAAATTCACCACACACACACACACACACACACACACGAATTCAGGCGTTCAACAAGATGTCCAACTTGCATGGGTTGCTGGTTAATATTTATAAAAATAATGCTAAGGACAAAATAAGGAGAGAAAGATATAATCCAAGATCTAACAAGAAAAAGAATAACAGTAAGAAGTCTATTTTAATTGTTTCTGTGTGAAGAGTGAATGGCTGGTCACAGCTTAGGGCAAAGAGAAGGCAGAGACAGCATCGGAAGGACAGTTTAAATTCTCCTTTACCTCTTGCCATCCCACCTCCCATCTCCCTGTTTTTGGACAATCAATGCCTATCTTCTTTTCCTCAAACTACAGTTATGAATATTTATATGGGCAAGGGTTTTTCTGGGTGAGGTGAAAGTATATGGGGGCTGACATGCCAGAGACAGTCAGTCCTTTACTTCTGAAATCCAATTTCCAAGCTTTACAGATTACAGCTTTGTAAAACTGTCCTCTCCCTACATTCTCCTCCCAAAGGATTTAGGAGTGAAATTCTGTGTAGAGTTGTTTCTTGCTTGGTCGTTGTAAAATCAAGTGATAACTCTGGTTGGTGGTATGTGGGACTTTCTATTGGAAAACCCATGACCTATGCCCTAACTCCCACATATACACACCTCGGACTACCCTAGACTGACAGTGACTATGCTCTGGCCTTTGGTCTTTCTCCAACACCAAAAAGTCAATATTGCACAGGTAATATGAGCTCACAGGCCAAATGAAGTATGTGCCTGAGAATAGTAGTACTCAGTTTAGTTCAAAAGATATACAACTAACTGAACAAAATAAATGTCCTCTGTAATCACAGTATTAATACAGCAATCTAGTCATTTTATACAAATGTGATATGCTACAATAAATGAATAAACAAGGAAAAGAAAAATTTATAGTACTAGAAATTATATTCCAGGCATTAGAAATGCAATGGGAGGTGAAGAGAACACAAGACAAAATAAATGTGGTATACTAATGTGTTCCTTTTGTATTACAGAAGATAAAGTCATTTACGCATTTAAGAAATAGTAGAAGTGATTATATGTGTGTTTTTTAAGTTAAGGAAAACAATAATAAAATTGGCCTATATAACTGTTAAACACCACAAGAAAATTTTCTAGAACTGAATTGAAAAGTCTGGGATATGGAAAAAAAATAGACATTAAAATAAATGAAGATGGATTAAGTTAATCAAATACAAGACAAAGATCCTAAATTGAAGACGTGAGAACAAAATCCAACAATATGCTGTATATATAATGTTCCACAGAAATATGGAAAATAAAATAATTGACAATATATACTTAATAAATATAAATCAAAGGAAAGCTGGAATAGTAATGTTAATTTCTGAAAAGCAGACAAATAAGCAAAATCCTTCTTTGGATGGTTTACAGCTTTATGTGACTTTACATATTCTTCGTATACATAATCCTAATCTAGTTAAAGTTTTAAAAAAGGAATAATGCAACGAGAGAGTGGCTGGAAAATAAAAGCAAGATGAGAAATGTAAAATTGAAGGTCTACTGCCAGTAAAGATATAATAGTATAAAAATCACCATTTCTTAATTATCAAAAAAAACCTCTACCCATGTGTAGCAATTCTCATCTTCAGATTTTATGAAGCCAGTAATGAAATACACTTTAAATAAATGTATTTAAAATCTAACACTATGTTTAGCCAGATAAAAAACAAATTTTTATTTCGCTTTGCTGGATGATGCACATTAATAAAATGAGTTACATGGAACAAAATGAAGAAGGTGGGGAAGAGAATTTTCTTTTTCAGTTTGCCACTACAGCAAGAATGAAGTTGATTTAGCAGCGTAGACTACTCTCCAGTATAGATCTCGTTGATATTACATTTGTAGGTAGCATTTAAGTTCTTTAAGGAACTGTCAAAATGATATATGTCAAACAGTAAAACTTTAAAGCAATATTTGAAATTATTGATCAGCAAAAGAAAAATACCTTGCAAAATAGGAGTGAATGTACTGTTAACCTTACACTTTTTTCACACAAATGAAAACCTCACTCTTAGGTTGAATTCAAGGAAACCAGTTGGTAAAAGAGAGAAAATAAATGCCAGATTTAGTGGTTATGCTGATTTTTCTTCTTATTTCACTTGCCAGAAGGAAAAATACATTGTCATATATCAAAGGGGTCCTCGCTCTCAAAAATATTTTAGTCTTAAGGTACATTTAGATCCTTCAGCTGATCTGATTAAATCCACAATTAGTATTTATCAAAGTAATTTCTTGCATTGTAAAATAATGTGTACTTCCACAGGCAATTATTTTTAAATCCTTGTAAATAATTTAAAAATTAGATATGCATATAATATTTATTACTGGTGCTGTAAAAATAGTATTTTTAAAACATTGTTTTAATTTAAAAGTAAATGAAAACAGAAAATCGAGTTAATCTTTGTGTTTACTTGACATTGACATTATATAAATATATTTGATTAGCCACTTATTATTAATAATATCCCTTTGTATATAGAATAAACCTTACTCTTAGAATACTATATTAATTCTACATTTTAAAATATATTCATAAGACTGCCCAATTCACTTGTTTTTTGATTTATTTTAGTTTGATTATTTATATATTTTTATTATTTGCTTTTTCTGTTTCACTCTCAAAATAGATTACATTTTTGGTAAGTTTCCTAAGTTTATTTGGAAATTATCTAATTTACATGAATCTATGTTAATAGTTCACAGATGCCAAGAATCTCCATCAGGATATTACTGTTTGCTACATAAAGTAAGTATAGTCTCTTACAGGTCTTATTTAAAATGATATTTACATTGACTTGTTTTACTCATACAGATTATAGTAGAGTAGTTTTTTTTCAAATTTTTCTGAAGTTATATGCCTTATCTAATGCTAGACATTAGTGTTCACACAAACTAATGTCAAACCAAAACAAAATAAATCAAAATATTATTGCTTGGAATCCTCAGAAACAGACAACTCTGAGATGAGAATTTCTGTGAAAGTGATTTATGAGGAAGTACTCTGAGGAGAACTAACAGCAGGAGAGTGAGGAAGTCAGGAAAACAGAAGTATATCCAAAGGATGGCTTCAAGATCTTAGAGGGTGGCTTTGGCTTCATCCCACAGGAAAGCTCTGGGGAAAGGGAAATCTCACTTCAGAATTGTCCGAATCCAGGCCAAGTCATTGGTGAAGAGAGCAAAGCTGGGCATGCCCATGTTTTTCAGCCGCTCAGTGTCTGCAGGCAATGTAGGATTTAGTTGCCTAAGGCTAAGGACAGCTTACTGAAAAAGACAGTCCGTGCTGGCTGCTAAGAGTGAGCATTCACCTGGAGCACATGTGCACACACCCCCACATACAAAGGTAAAATAATATAAGGAGATAAGAACACAGCACCAGCAGCACCTGCTGCAACTTATCCGGAAAGAAGTTTAGAGTCTAATCCTTAAAATGTGAGATGAGGAGTCTAAAACCCAGGGAAATAAAATACATTTCTCATAGACATATCTAGGAAGTGACAAATCAGATACCAGAATCCAGGTCCCCCTACTTTATGTCATGTCACATTCTATGACAATGTTCTGTCTACAATAGTAACCCAATTTTTGTTGTTTCTTATAATCTCTGTTTTTGTGCATTATTAAACACAATTTTTTTCCTTAGAGTACATGGAGGCAATTTTGACCTTTTTCAAATCTAGAAAGAGTTTTGCTATTCAACAAAAGAAGTTGTGATTCAACCGAGTTTGCTATTGAGCATAAAAGAAAATATGCTCTTTATGCCTGCAATATTTACTATGAGGCATCACTAATAAGTTTAAGCTATTTTCAAGTTTTTTTTGAGCCTATCTACTTTTCATATTTTATTGTGCTACCTATACTCTCAGCTACTATTTCAAATAAAGAAGAGCTGATTTTGAGGAACTGAGTTTTCAAAGAAAACATTAAAAGATTATATTGTGCTAATATATACACATATATCTTGTTAAAGTGTATGACACTGCTTAGCATAATGTCATCAAGGATCATCCATGCTATGGAAAATGGCACATCTACTTTCTTAAGGCTGAATAATATTCCATTTTATGTATATACCACAGTTTCTTTGTCCATTTATCTGTTGATGGATATTTAAGCTGTTTCTGTGTCTTGGATACTGTGATTAAGACTGCAACATTTATTTATAAAAAAAGTTGCTCTAGCAGTTTCCCTGATGGGCTTATCCTTCTCCATTCCTGTTTTTGTGTATAGTATTTCTCAAAGTATTCTAAACAGTTCTAGATTCACAGAAATTAACCATCTGAGTAAGGACTAACTGCTGTGAAGAAACAATAATCAGGTTTGTGTAATATTACTTAACTTGGGTGGGGAGAAGGACAGGTAGGAGGGAGTGAGTCAGTAAGAGAAGCAGAATTTATCATCATTATGTGCTGTTACCAATGCATAAATTTATTATTCCCAGTAGATAATTAAAGCTTTTTAATTCTCTAACTTGGCAGGTTCTGAGATTCTCTATATTTCAAGAGTAAAAGTAAAACCATAGCAGGAGATGTCTGTGGAATTTAGTGTATAAATTGAAATCATTTGTAAATGGAATTCTTATTCATAACAATATACTGATTCTTTCACGCAGTTGACAGTTTTTCTCAAGTGATGCTGATATAACTTTTGTGTATATCTTGTTTTTTTCTGTTCTTTTACCTTTTTAGACTATTGAACAGGTATTATTTTTAACAGTAAAATTAGACTATCTGACAAACTGACATTGCTATGTAACACTAAATGCAATTTGACTTTTAGAAATATTTCTGATATTTCATGCATGAAATTTCTAGTCAAGTGAAAATGAAAATACAAATTTTGATAGCTATCTACTGACCCTGAAAAGGAGGACTAAACAATTGCTCAATATATAGTTAAAAAGCTTTACTAATGCTATAGTAACATCAAGTGACCCTTTACTGGATAGAAAATTGAAAACCTCTGTTCTGTTTCTCGCTCTTTATGTTACTTACATCTCAAAATCAACTTTGTTTCACTTGTATCTCCAGGCCCACTTTCAAAGGACTTGATTTGATTTAGAATGAAAAGACAATCAGAAATGTTAACGCATTTTCTCAAAGTTACAGGTGATTATTTTCCTATTTAATTAGTTAAAATATTGGTATTGTTTTATTTTATTTATTTTAAATCATTACCAGAGTTTATTTTTTGTGGCAAGCAACAGAGATTATCAAATTGTAATACATAAAAACAAAACTGTAAGTCAGGGCTAAGTCTCCATTATATTTTCAGAAAATAGAAAGTATTGTTTCTCTGAATTTATTTTAATGCCTTCTTGTTCACTAGTCTTTCTACTGTTGCCCTTTCAAAGCATATATAAATCAAGGAAGGGCACTGATATTAAAGGATAAAGGGTAGATAAATCAGTAATAAAATAGTGTGATGAATTAGGAATATAAAATTGTTTTCCTCTTTAATCTACTTTTTATATATCCCCATGTGCTGTTTCTCACTGGCATTATAGCTGAACTTTTCAAATTCAACTGTAATTAAGAATTATTTAATGCACAGTAGCATTACGTTATTTTCAAGACAATAAAGAAAACATATAAAATGTAGTTGTATATTTACTATCATCAGTATAATTATGTATTCTGAATGCTTCCAAAGTCTGTAACTGTATTACCTCAACTTACTTCTAACTTATTTGGTCATTTTATTTTTACATGGGCTGTTTACAACTTCTTCTTTGCTGCACCCACTACATATTTGCTTTTCTCATAACTAAACTCCAAATGTGTTGATCTGTCTCTCATTGTTGATTTCTAATTAATGTGTTTTATTGTCGTTTTGTTTTGTTTTGTTTTTTTGAGATGGAGTCTTGCTCAGTTGCCAGGCTGGAGTGCAGTGGCGCAATCTCAGCTCACTGCAACCTCCGCCTCCCAGATTCAAGCAATTCTCCTGCCTCAGACTCCCAAGTAGTGGGGACTACAGGCACGCATCACCACACCCAACTAATTTTTGTATTTTTAGTAGAGACAGGGTTTTACCATGTTGGCCAGGATGCTCTCAAGCTCTTGACCTCATGATCTGCCTGCCTCGGCCTCCCAAAGTGCTGGGATTACAGGCGTAAGTCAACGCGCCTGGCCAGTGTGGTTTTTTAAAAATTAGATTTAATATCTCTTCTGGATATTCTGGAAATTGGAATTTTCTGAGGTTCCTGAATGTATGAATTTATAATTTCATTTAGAATAGAGGGAAATAGTGCAAGAATAGACTTTAAGCTTGTCTGATTGCTGTAACAAATTGCCCAAGAAGTTAATCTTCAATTTACCCAGTTACAAGAATGCACTGGAATCATTTTGCACAACTTCTTGCACAAGGTGAGAAGGTAGGCAACGAACCAGGGTCTGTTGAAAGTCAAGCAAGGGTAAAAAAAAAAAAAAAAAAAAAAAAAAAAAAAAAAAAAAAAGATACAGCATCTTTGTCTCTCCCCATACTCTTCTCAAAAATAGAAAAGGTGAGTTTTGTTATTTATGGAATTTTTATTCCCTACTGGTGGTATCCTCAGCCAGTATAATTCTTCTTGGTGGCCTGAATCTGGAAAATCTTAATTCTACCTAAGATTGTCTTTATTGTATTCTGTATCACATAACCAGACACCTGATGCCTAAAAGTTAGAATTAAAAAGAGGCTGAGGGTAGGTTTTATATGCTTCATCATTAAGGAAGGTTTATATCTGTGTGTGTATAACTCTCCCTCTCTTTGAAATCTCCTTATTAAAATGCTTTCATTTGGTAGGTCTATTGATCTTCTTCTAAGTAGTTTCAATGTGTGTAATACTTGTTGGATACTGAAAAACAGGAGAAATAATTTCTCTGGAGAATGCTCAGACATTTCTGACCCCGCGAGGATTACAATGAGTTCAGTACAGACCTGATTTTCTTTTTCAACTCAGTAGACACAGAACTTTTTAAGGAATATTCTTTATAATGGTAGCTTCATAAGACTGAGGTCTCTGCAGTTCTTTCTTTGTCAGGCAACCTTAGGCAAGTTTATAGACCTCTTTGCATTTCAACCTTCTGATCAGTAAAATGAGGATAATCACATATGACATCATAGGATTGTTCTGAGGATTAAATAGAAAATCTGGTATATTATAAATATTCTGTATTTTTATTACTATTTTTACTAATAGTGATTATTACCTATCTTAGAGTTTACAATTTAGAGATAAAGATCTTCTTACAAGTTAACATAGACAACTGTATTATTTCAGAAATATCTCAACGTCTGCCAAAGCGAAATTTTCTCCACCAATGGTGTTTAAAATTCACTGAAACAGTGACAGGCATTTCTGGGGGAGGTAGCTCACTTAGGCTGATAATTATTGTGTTTAAGAACAATGAGATGATTTTTTTTTACCATGATAAGACAAGACTGAATCTGAATCAGAAACCTGATGCCTGAAAGATGGAATTTAAAAGAGGCTGAGGGCCAGAAAAGATGGTAGGAGGGTTAAAGGAGCCTACCTCTGCAAGTTGGGAGGTACCACAAGTTATTTTTATCTAGTTCATAATTTTCCCAAGGACAGCTTCAACTAAGTTACTTGAAAGGTGAGAGGCATGCCTAACCTCAGAATATGAATCCCAATCCTGTTGTAACAGCAGCCAACACCTTTGAGACTTTGATCATCTGACTAGGAAGACTTGCCCTGATATGAGACCTCAGCTAATACCATGGAGTGGAGGTCACTGGAGAACACCCATGAGGAGTAGCTCTTGGGGGCAGGAGCTGAGGGACTGCAAGGTGACTTACCTCAGACATTGAACTGACACCAAGATGCAGAAGTGTCAGTGACAGGATTGAGAAAAACAAAAATGAGTAAAAGGATCAGGAAGAGAACATTTGGAATGAAAAGAATAAGAAACAAGGAATTTATACTAATGGGATTAGTCATGATGATAGCTGAATTCTTCCTAATTTGGCAGATTTGCTGTAACAGTTGATGATTTGATTTATGTGTCTGATAAATTCAGCATTTCATTAAGAGACTTTCTGTCACTCAAGAGACGGTTGTAATGCCTTCTTTTGGCACTGATCGTATTTTTTCACAAATGCTATCTCCTATCATTGTCATCTTTTCCTCAACTCCAGCATTGTTCTAGCACAGTAAATAATAACCTTATGGCTAAAAATGTATCTCAGAAAAATATCCTCTGTTCTCTAAGGGCCAAAAGGAGAAACATCTCCTCTTGAGCTCACAAAATTAAAAATGTACTTCCAAATAAATTGCCCCAAATTTTAAAAGAACTTCTAACTCTCAGAATCACAATAGGTGTTACTATATAGGGCAGGTCAGAAATTCTATATGATAAATTGTAAATTCTCTATTACCCTCCTATACATTTCAATAACTTCAATTATATCATCTTTTCAACAATCTTCCATATTCAGAAATATAAAATCATATGTGTTGGGTAACACATTTTCTTTCCTTGTTCTTTCAGCAGGTATACTGTTTCCGGCTTGTTTTGGTGCTGGTAATGTATTACTGGGAATATTGCAACTGTGTGATGATGCTTTAAAATATATAAATGCACTGCAGTTTGGGAAAGAGTCTCATGGTTATTGATTTTCTCTGAGGAAAAAATTATGTGACTTTGTCTTACTATAAGTTTTTCAATGATGTCACTGAAGAGTTATAACATTATGCCTTTAGTTCTTTATTATAATGCAGAACTAGACAAAATGAGTTTATCCTTTCAGTAGGAGAAGGCATATATTAAAATATAAAAGTTCTAACTCTATTGTAATGGAATTTAAAGGACAAAGATCATACAAATGTTCTCATTTTTTATTTCACAACTGTATTGTTGTGAAATCTTCTATTGCCTATATTTCAAAAATCATCCTCTTTATCTGCCCTTTGCTTCAATCTATAAAATACTGAAATCTTTCCTATCTTTTCAAAGGAAAAATCTCTCCTCTTCTGGAGTCCTCATTTGTTTGTTTTTCACCTTCCAGCCAAATTTTACAAATTGCAGTTTACACCACGTCTGTTCCACATTTTGTAGATACTCTTTAATAAAATTATCAGAAAATATTTCAAGTTTATAGAAATGCATTTTAAAATAGATATGGACCCACTAAGCAGGTTTGTCAAATTTAAACTTTTTTTTCCTGCTCCTTCAGAATTTTTTTATAAAACAGAAATAGAGAAATTTTTAAAGTCTTCTGTGTAGAGCTATCCAAGAGTTAGAATTAATAGATAATTTGATGCTTACTTTCCTGGAGATTTTAATAATTTTACTTCATATTTATATGACCACAGACAATAGGTATATAAATTGATTATATATATTGATATCAACATGTGTATGTATGTGTGTGTATATACGTTTATCCCTTCTCCATGGGTGCTTCCTGTTACCCCTAAATGGGGCTACTTTTGCACATTTTTCTTAATTCATTACAACTTGCTTTATTTAATTTTAAAATAAATACTTTTGTAGAATGTACTATATGCCAAACACTACACAGGCAAAATCTTTTTTGTTCATCTTGGCATGATTTTAGTATCACTTGTAGGCCTACAAGTCCCAAATTCATTGTAGTGACCTCTCCATTGAGAGCTAGTCATCTGTGCCTATCTGCATTTGGATATAGCTATCCAGAGGTCTCTCAGATACTTAAAATTGAACATGATTAACTCATCAGTCAGCCTCCTCTACCCCTCACTGACTCTTCTTCCTAACTCATGAATACCAGAAATGGCTTCAAATGTCACTCAGTTACCTGGCATTAGAGGTCACCTTGCATCCCCTCTCTAATTAGTCACCAATCTCTGATGATTTTAGCTCTTCAACAATTTTTGAATGCATTTCCCTCTCTCCTTCTTTCTTTCTCTCCAATTGTCCTTATAAGGTCCTTGCCAACTTTCTGTATTATTTCAATTTTGTTATGTTTAATTTCACCCGATAGCCTTCAGATATATTCCATCTGAAAGAGGAAGTGGCTTCAAATAGCTTCCACAGCATGAAGCCAAAGCACCTCACGGTGACAGAATGACAGAAGGCTCTCTGCTAACTGGCACCTGCCTCTTCCTAAGCTACATCTCTGCCACTCTCCACTTTATAATTCTCTCGATTAAGACTGAATTATTTTTAGTTCTCGATGTATATCTGGCTATTTTAGGACTATGTACACTTGCTGTTCATTCGACCTAAAAAAAAAAAAAAAATCTCAGATTTTCTTCACTTGTCTTTTATTCATCCTTTAGGGATCCCTTGCTTTGAGAGTGAACAGAATTTATTTTTTACTCCATTCTTTATGTGTCCCAAACACACTGTTCCTGGCACACTGTAGTGCCAATATAAATATTAGTGAGAATTTAACTGAATTTAAATGCACCGTTTTTAGTAAATACGTATAGTTTGAAAATAAAACAAAGTTTTGTGGGCTGTTTAATATAAAGTTAATGGTTTGTCATTGATGATAACATCATCTCTACCAGACCTATATAGGAAACAACCTGTAGTTGTTATCTTTAGTTTACTGCTGTCATGCATTATAGTGACAGATTTATTCACTTTATTATTGACTCTTAGAGTTCAGTGAAACAGCATAATATGTTGCTATGACCATGAGTTCAGGAGTCATATTGGAAGGGTTTAAATTCTAGCTTTACCACTTACTATATGTGTGTTGATAGAAAGGTTACTTACCTCTCTAGACCTAGCTTTTCTCATCAGTCTAACTGGGATAATATTAGAAACTACTCTATAGAATTGTTCTAAACATAAAGTACTTGACAAATATTGCTCTAAACATGAACATAAGTATTATTGTAAACATGAAGCACTTGATAAATACTGCCTACTATTTCTGTGATACTTTTTAATTCATCACTATATTTAATTTACAAATACTTGACTGAGAATATATAACCTATTCCTAAGTAAAGTTGTATACATTTGAGGGGGAAGACTGGCTTTGTTTTTTTCAGTCTTAAAGTTAGATTAGAATTATAGAATGAATTAGAGAAAGCGATTCAGTGTTTTCTACAATATAAAAGTAAACGAGCAAAATAAGAGCTACTCATTATTCTTTAATGATTAGATAGAGTTCAGTTATAAAAGTATTGGCCCTTTAATTATAATTATTTAAGAACCTTTCCAATTTATTTTCAAGTTTTAAAAGCATTTTCACATGTATTAGCTCATTTGAGTCTCACAGCAGCCTTAATATATACATAGTTCAGGCATTATATTAACAGTATATAAATAAAAAATATAAAAGGTTCAGAAAAAAATGCCCAGTATAAAATATTTAGTAAACACTAAATGTATCTTGACTCTCTATGTTCTGCCTGCATACCAATCTTTGTATTTACCATTTTGTGCTTTGTTTAGGGTTTCTGAATATTTTGCATATGTGCGTATTCATTTGTGAGACAGTTTACACAGGCAGATGTATCTGTTCATGTCCCTTCGTAAATTTGTGTCAATCCTTATTATGACTAGGTATATATGTGATGTATTTTCATTCACATTTTGCTTTGATGTTACAAGAAAAATAGATAAAGGACTGTGAAAGAGGATAACATGATTAGCTGACAATATATAACAAATGTAGTTTTCATATTTTGAAGAAAAGCATTAAATATTGAAAATATCCAACTTTATTATAACACAATTGATGAAATTTCTAATTTTCTATTCTTTGAAATTACTATATTCCAAGAGTTTTATGTAGTACTTATTTTTTCAGGCCAAGAGCAACTAACTATCTAGAATGTGAAAATTTTATATTGCAAAGATATCATCATAAAACATGCTTCTCCCGCAGTTCAGTTGCAGTGAGTTGAATTTTGAGAATGGGACAGGGGAAGAGTAGGGAGATAAAGTGGGATTCATCTATAAGTGTTTTTTCTGTATGTTTTTCTTTTTTCTTTTTGAGACATAGTCTCACTCTGTCACCCAGCTTGGAGTGCAGTAGTACAACCTTGGCTCACTGAAACCTCTGCCTCCCAGGCTCAAGCAATCCTCCCACCTCAGCCTCCTGAGTAGCTGGGACCACAGGGTGTGTGCCACCAAGCCTGGCTAATTTTTGTTCTTGTTGTTGTTGTTGCATTTTTTATAGAGATGGGGTTTCACCACATTGCCCAGGCTGGTCTCAAACTCCTGAGCTCAGACAATCCACCCGCCTTGGTCTCCTAAAATGCTGGGATTACAGGTGTGAGCCACCACATCTGGCAGTATGTGTATATATGTTTTTCTTTAAATTGAGGATAATCATAAGGACAAAAAGGTCTTGGAGTTACATCAAAGTAATGTGTTTGGGAGTTTTCTTTCCATTCCCCAAACTAAATGTGAATTATTGTTTTCTAGTTCACTTTTAAAATCTCTTTCTCTACCTCTGTCTCTGTCTCTGTCTCTGTGCCTCTCTCCTCTCCTATATGTGTGTGTATGTTTAGACTTTCCAAGTATTTTAAGATGAGAAAGATGGCATTGTGGAAACGAGTTTGAGATTGATATTTAAAAGTGTAAAATTGTATAGTAAAAGTATAAATCTTAGGTTTTAAAGAAACATGATGTTTTCTTTTTATTTTTAAAAACAAACTTTTAAAAGCTCATACAAGAAATCATACTTATGTTTACTAAAAACACTTAAGCATTTAATTTATTTTTTTAATTTTTAGGAAGGTGGCCAAGAGGGTCAAATAGAAGCAGCTAGTGTGCATGGCTCTCTCGGAGAGGGGTGAAAGGGGCAGGTAAATTCAGCACCTTCAACTGAAACATCTAACTACTTGCATTGGGACTAATAGAGGAAACACCTCAACTCATGGAAAATGGAGAAAAGCCAAGCAGGATGACGGCCCACACAGGTGTGACACAGAGCCAAAGTAACCTCCCCAGCCCAGGGAAGTGCCTTCAATGGTGATACCTCCAGGTACAGGAACATCTGAGGTAACTAGAGACTGAAGTGGGTCCTCAGCATACCTCAGCAGCCCTACAGAAAAGTGGCCAGACATACACTGGTGCCCACATTTCCTCACTAGACAGTTCCTCTGGGACTGGGCTTCCAGCCACCTCTTGCCAGAGCTATTGAATGAGTAGCAACTTGACAACTCCCTGGACAGAGCCTCCAAGGGCAACTGAAAGCTTTTCTGCCACTGCCTCTGCAGTGGAACTGCTCTTGCTTCCCTTGGACTAATGAAGTAGCAAAGACCCCGAGTGCTTTATCCACATCTCCAACAAGCTGCAGTTGACCCAAAGAGAGGAGGCCAGTTCGTCTCCCATGGGTCCCACACACCTCCGACTGCTCATCACCAGACAGGGAACATCTGGCTTGGACCCAGAGAATAGCCCCTCCATCCTGGGCTGACTGCACTGAGTGGTTACTGACCTGTATCTCTCTGGTATGGAGCCCCCAGGAGACAAGCAAAAGTCCCTTAGCCATAACTACTACTAAGGTCCCTTCCTCTGGTGTTTCCAGGTTGGGAAAGAAACATAAAGACAGAGATCACCCCAGAGATACAGTGGGTAGCCCGGGAGTGCCAAGTCACATTCTACAGCCAGCACTCAATGCGGAGAGGAACCCACACTTTCAGAGAGCATTGAGAAAGAAAACAGTTACAACTGAGAGGAAACATAGGGGAGCCACACAGCTGGACAAGAGTCTACCAGCTAACCAGTATGCCTAAGTGCCACCTACTGGATCACACTCCAAAGCTTCAACACCAAAAATACCTTGGTAGCGTACCTCCTTTGAAAACCAGAGACAAAAAGTCAGCTTCAAATAAAAACCTTGCGCAAGGCTTCGGCCTTGTGAAAATATCCAGAAAATAATTCTGTTGAGTGTATCTATACTGTATCTATTGACTCAATCTATACTGCAGTTAAAGGAACACCCATACACAGACAGGAGAAAGAACCAGTGAAAGACTCCAGGAACTCAAATATCTACAGTGGCATATGTCCTCCAAATGACTGAACCAGTTTTCCAATAAGAATTCTTCTTTCTTCTGTCTTCTTTCTTCTTCCTTCTTCTTCCTCTTCCTCTTCTTCCTCTTCTTCCTCTTCCTCCTCCTCCTCCTCCCTCTTCTTCTTCTTCTTCTTCTTCTTCTTCTTCTTCTTCTTCTTCTTCTACTACTACTATTATTATTATCATCCTTTAAGTTCTAGGGTACATGTACACAACTCAACCAGGCCAAGCTGACTGGAATGACAGGAATAGAATTTGGAATATGGCTAGGAACAAAGATCATCAAGATTCAAGAGGAAGGCAAAACCCTATCTAAGGAAAATAAGAATCACAATAAAGCAATACATGAGATGAAGGACAAAATAACTGGTATAAAAAGGAACCTAATAGGTCAGACACAGCTGAATAACACAAAACAAGAATTTTACAATGCAATCACTAGTATTAACAGCAGAATAAGTCAAACTGATAAAAAAATCTCAGAACTTGGAGACTGGTTTACTGAAATAAGAGAGTCAGACAAAAATAAAGGCGTGAAGTTATGTGATAGGACAAAAGTTCAAACACACGGAATGCTCAGACAAGAAAAGTGCTAGATGGGGAGCAAAACCTCTGGAGGTAATGCCACTGAGGACACTGGGAAGAGTACTTTTTTTAAGCATCATTTTTGGTTATATTAAAGAAATTAAATGGACATTTCTGTTCTAACAAAATGCCAACAATAGTGGAAACCTGTTTGGTAATTAGCATATGACACAAGCTATTCAAATATTTCACAATTATTAAGTCACTTAATTCTCACACAACTATTATGTATTATTCTAATTATCACATAGGAAATCAGAGGTACCTACTTAAGTATTTTATCTAAGTTCACAAAACTAGTCAGTGGCATAGTTGAGATTCAGACACAGAACATCCACTTCTAGAGTACATTTGCCTCTCCATTGAGGAAAGATTAATATCTTTAGTGAGTTTTTAATTTGTGCAGGGACACAGAGCTGAGATCAAAGTAACTACAGTGTAAAGATTTTCAGGGTAGGTGTATGAGAACATATAGCAACATGGAGTTCTCACTTTGACATTTTAGACTTTGACATGCACTTTAGACAAGCCTATCTTCCCAGATATATTATTCATTTAGCATTTCTCAACTCCCCAGGAGTATAACAGGGGAAGTGAAAAGACCTATTAATCTAAAAGTAAGATTTTCTGAATGTGTTTGCACTCTGTACCCAAATAGACGTACAAATGAATTAAGAATATAGATGAAAATAATAAGACTTAGTAGGAAATTTTAAAAGGTCAAAATACAACATAGACTGAGAGAATCTGAAAGGACAGGGACTTCAAGGCATTGTGGATGCCTTGAACTACAAGGACAGGAGCTCATGATTATGGAGTAGGATTGTGGTGTGTAAGATAGCTAGATAGCATGATCTATGTTATGGTAACACCTAGACTTTTGGAACATGCAGCTGTAACTGAATAAAAGGGAAGGTCATTAAGGATAAATAGTCCATAAAGGCGAGACTTAGTTTCACAATGGATCACTGTGATTTTCTAGGATGATAGCAAAAGGGAGAATGGAAGGGAACACAATAAGCCAGCAACTGCCTTGACTTATTTCCCACGATAATGCATATATTACATCTGAGAAAATGGAAGCTTGTTGGTCATGCCACCAACAAGAATGTATAATTTGGGGAATAATTGATGTTTTATTCCACTAAAACTAAAGGGACTAATGGAACTAAGGGACTAAAATAGCTAAGGAAAGACTACTTGAAAGAGACTAAATTGAGTAAAGCTTAGAACCAAATCTTATTGGATTTAGTGCCACTGATGTAGTGGTATCATGCAAGATCTCCAAATCTTAATGAGTTTGTTTTCTCCTGTTTACTTCTGTTTTTTTTTTTTTTTTTCCTTCTATTCTCCATTCCTTAATATATCTTCTATCAAATGCATCTTGGTATATTTAGCAGAGAAGTGGGGGAAAATATATTTGTTTTTATTCAGCAAATTACCTATGTCAGAGTCTTTTAGTCTACATTTAAAAATGAACTCAATTTATTCCTTTCAGTAACATTTTTGAGTAAGTATTGTTCCCTTGACTGGCAAATAGGAATATTGAATGCAAAGTTAGGGAAGACAACCAATACTACAGCCAGGTTCCATATTCAGCTTTCTCTACCTTGAATGCCATATTCTTTTCAACTGATTATACTTTCCTCCAGGATTATACTTTTTCCATGTATAGGCAAATTGAGGAAAGCAGATTACTATTGCTCTTCAAATTGACTCCAAAAATACTGGTAAACAAGATAGTTAAGAAGAGACAAGATAAGGAGGTCAGGGCATGTTTTCTGCTCCAGTTAAGGGTGAACTGAGCCACTGGAAATTTGAAGTCATTCCAAAATATGACTATATCAGTAACTTTAAGCAGATCAAGCTTTTTACCTACACCTTATAAGGCACTTATGTATGGTGAGCAAGAAGTAATTCTTTGATCCTGGAAACAATACTAATTTATCTTGTTCAGAAAACACACTTAAACTCTCTGAAACTTCGTTTCCTTCATTATAAAGAAAAGAAAAAATTGTTGGATTAGAATGATGATGTAATTTAACTCAACAGACATTAATTACCTACACAGAAGAATGAAGAGCTAAAGAAAAGATGAGTGATACATGAAGCAAAGAAACTTATACTTTTCCTGTTAAAATAACTCTGATACAAAAGGAATTCCATAACTGAAATCCCATAATAATTAAGTTTTATAGATACATCAATAAAGTAAGGGTTAATTTTGATTGAAAATATTAGCATTACTTTAATAGGAGACAATAACTGAACTGTATTGAAAGGAAGAAGAGTATTTAAAATAGTGACTAAAGAAAAACACACACACAGGCAATGGCTAGATCAGAGTATATAATCAAGTATGGTTTAATGATATATGAATGTGATTGAATGGGGTTCCAAATGTCATACTAAGGGATTTGTGGTTTATGAACAACTAAATGTTTCTGAACTGAGAGATGATGATTGGTTAGATGTTGTGAGAGCAAACTCTCAGAGATATTTGGGTTCTCATTTTGTTTTTGAAATTTTATGTCTTTATGACAAATAAGGAAAAGTTTAGTTTCATCCTTTTAATCTTAAAATATCATGTTATTAACCTTTCACACATGATTGCTTCTATCTCTGTTGTGTTGCCAGCACATGATTTGAGGGAGTTTTATTTTCTGATATTAAGTAACAGATTATTTTAGCCTGTGAATTGCTTCAAAAATAATATTTAGGGCTAATTATTATGGGTTAGAATACCCTTGGAGTTAGAATAAAAATTGGGTTTTCATTATAATGAATGATAATCTTGGAGGAATTATTATCAGTATTCTTAGCTAAAGACTTTTGGAGTACAGAATGGAATGAGTAAAAAGACAACTTTTCTGGTCTTCTAATTGAGGGGGAAAAACTTTCCTGGAGAGAGGGTAAAAAAGAGGGCAATCATTTTTTATCTTTCTTCTCATAACTGCCTTCCTTTACAGATTTAATGAAGTTTTAAGTTTGAAAACAAGCAGGCAAGGCTATCACAATGAAAGAAGTAAACAGCATTCTCAAAGCACCATATTCATGATTTTTAAAATGTGCTATCGTAAACACTGACATGAAATTAAGAATTTATAGGCTGCTTTTTGTAAGTGAAACACCATCACAATAGTCTGCTCGGTTTTCTTTAATTTTGTTTGGTTGTATTCCATTAAAATATATTCTGCAGAATGCTTTTAAATATTCCCAAGGAAAATCTGCAAATGACTAGGCTTCATGTGCATTGACCTTCGCTCTTCTTTTGAATCGGCAGTATGGCTCATTTTAGTCAAGCTGTTGAAACATTTGTGGCATAATGCATCAAATTAAAGCAACCAGCTGTGATGTTTAATTTAAGCTAAAAGTTTATGATCTACAACTATATAATGCCTTAGGGAATAATTGATATTGTATGTAACCGCACTATAGTGACATGCAAGACTTGTTCCAAAATGCCTATAAAATGTCACATATTTTATTGTATTAAGGTATTTGGACTTCAGGTTTAAAAAGAGCATCTTATTTATCCAAAAATGAATAACAGAGGATAAATGAATAGACTTCAATATCATTCTCTAAATATAGATGAGATGTGAAGTCATTTGTTCTCATGTGTCAGAAGAGAGGTCCTTTGTTTTTTCCTCTATTGTTTATGATGAAGTGCCTCCATTATTTATGAATATTCTAAAATTTGGAAATGTCATTAACCATGAGGCTCAACTCAGTTTATCAAATTTCTCATTGTATGAAAGTGAAGGCTGCCGGGCGCGGTGGCTCAAGCCTGTAATCCCAGCACTTTGGGAGGCCGAGACGGGCGGATCACGAGGTCAGGAGATCGAGACCATCCTGGCTAACACGGTGAAACCCCGTCTCTACTAAAAATACAAAAAAAACTAGCCGGGCGAGGTGGCGGGCGCCTGTAGTCCCAGCTACTCAGGAGGCTGAGGCAGGAGAATAGCGCAAACCCGGGAGGCGGAGCTTGCAGTGAGCTGAGATCCGGCCACTGCACTCCAGCCCCGGCTACAGAGCAAGACTCCGTCTCAAAAAAAAAAAAAAAAAGTGAAGGCATTTAATAGCCACCAAAACAAGATGATATTCATTTATCATGACCCTTTTCTTTGATGTGATGTGCAACACATAATTGTTCAAGTGGCCAAGCTGATAAAGGCTGCTCCATGCCATAGATCATTAGAGAACACAAGCACTTGAGAACATACTAGAGAGAGAAATAAAGAGATGGATATAGAGAGATGATGCAGTTTTTGTTGTTGATGTTTTTGTTTTTTGAGATGGAGTCTTGCTCTGTCGCCCATGCTGGAGTGCAATGGTACAGTCTCAGCTCACTGCAACATCCACCTCCCAGGTTCAAGTGATTCTCCTGCCACAGCCTCCTGAGTAGCTGGGACTATAAGAATGCACCACCACGCCCAGATAATTTTTGTATTTTTAGTGGAGACAGGGTTTCACCATGTTGGCCAGGATGGTCTCAATCTCTTGACCTTGTGATCCGCCTGTCTCAGCCTCCCAAAGTGCTGGGATTACAGGTGTGAGACACTGCACCCAGCCAATTTTGTTTTTTAATACAGGCATTGAGTTTTCTAAATTACTAAACAAGATGAACATGGAGAAGAAAACAAGAGATCAGTATTTCCTTTAAAGAAAATCAACATATGAATACAAAAGTCATCTATAAGCATTTGTTGTATTTGTTTTTTATGAAATATTTAGACAAAGATAGAAATAGATAATGAGGAATGTTAAGTTACTTTCTCAAGGTCTTGAGAGGGAGGAAAAAACAGCAGCTGCTGAGATGCAGACCATTTGATGACCTGGCCAAATGTCCCAACCACAAGATAGTATCAAAATAGAAACCCCATGGTGAGATTTTTTTATGGGAAGAAAAACTTCTTGTAAAGTTGAAAGACATAACAAATTCGTACAAAAATAAGAAAAAAAGAGAAACATTTTAAATAAATTTAGAGGTTTGCTACATGGCCACTAGCTTATTTAAAAACTTCAAATACAAACCCTTCAATGATTTATTCCCCCAACAGGAACACCAAAGCAAAAACTCTGAAGCTAAAAAATGCAACTGACATACTGAAAGAGAAAAGAAAAAAGAATTTAAAAGAATGAAGCAGTTTACAAGATTTACAAAACAACCTCAAAAGAGAAAATCTAAAAGTGATTGGCCCTAAAGAAGAGGTAGAGAAAGAGAGAGATTGGGGTAGAAAGTTTATTACAAAAGATAATAACAAAGAACTTTTGAAATGTAAAGAAAGATATCAATATTCAAGTACAAAAAGGTTAAAGAAAATCAAGCAGATTTAACACACAAAAGACTACCTAAGATATTTGATAATCAAACTGCTCAAATTAAGTATTTTTTAAAAAGGGATCCTAAAAGCAGCAAGGGAAAAGAAACAAATAAGATACAAAGAAGCTCCAATATGTTTGGCAGTAGACTTAGTAGAAACCTGACAGGCCAGGAGAGGGTGGCATGATATATTAAAAAAAAAAAAAAAAAAAAAAAATCTTTCAAACATGAAGGAGATACAAAGACTTTCCCAGACAAACAAAAGTTGAGAGATTTTGTCAACACCAGACATGTTCTACAATAAATGCTAAATAGAGTTCTTCAATCTGAAAGCAAAGGATGTTAACAAGCAATAAGAAATCATCTGAAGGTACAAAGCTCACTGGTAATAGTAAGTTGACAGAAAAACACAGAGTATAATAACACTGTAATTCTGGGATGTATACTACTGATAGCTTGAATAGAAAGACTAAAAGATGAACCAATCGAAAATAACACCTACAACTATTCAAGACATAGGCAGTATAGTAAGATATAAATAAAAGCAACACAAATTAAGAAAGCTGATGGAATGAAGTTACAGTACAATTTTTATTAGTTTTATATTGACTTGCTTGCTATTTTTTGTTGTTTATGCAATCAGTGCTAAGTTTTGGACAGTTTAATTTGTTGTAAGATGTTATTTGCAATCCTCACGGTAACCTCAAATGCAAAAAACTACAATCAATACACAAATAATAAAAAGCAAGAAATTTAATCACACCACCAGAGAAAATCACTTTCACAAAAAGTAAGCCAGGATGGAAGGTGGGAAGAAGGATGAAAGGAAGGAAGGAAGGAAGGAGAAGGAAGGAGAAGGAAGGAAAAATGCAAAATAACCAGAAAACAAGAAACAAAATGGCAGTACTAAATCATTACTTATTAATAACATTGAATCCAAATGGACTAAACTCTCCAATCAAAAGACATAAAGTGGTTGAATGGATTTTTTTTAAGCCCCAATTATCTGCTGTCTACAAGATACAAACTTCACCCAAAAAGATACACGTACACTGAAAATAAAAAGATGGGAAAAGATATTCCATGAAAATGCAAAGCAGAAAATAGTAGAAGTAGCTGTATGTATATCAGACAAAACAAATTTTAAGACAAAAACCATAAAAAGAAACAGAGATGGTCATTATTTAATTATAAAGGGGTCAATACAGCTTGAGGATATAACAATTATAAATATATATGCACCTAACACTAGAGCACCCAGATAAATAAGCAAACATTATTTGAATTAAAGAGAGATAGACTCCAGTGCAGAAATAACTGGACACATCAACACCCCACTTTCAGTATTAGAGAGATCACACAAATAGAAAATCAACACAGAAACATCAGACTTAATCTGGACTATAGACCAAATGGGCCTAATAGATGTTTACAGAATGTTTCATCCAATGGCTGCAGAATAAACATTCTTTTCCTCAGCACATGGATAATTCTCAATGATAGACTACATGTTAGGCCACAAAAGGGTCTTCAAAACAAACAAACAAAAAAATGAAATAATATCAATTATCCTCTATAACTACAGTTGAATAAAACTAAAAATCAATAACAAGAGGATCTGTGAAAACTATACAAGCCCATGGAAATTAAACATTATAATATGCTCTGAATGACCACTGGGTCAATGAGAAACTTAAGAAAAATTTAAAATTTCTTGAAACAGATGAACATGTATCAATATACCAACATCTATGGGATATAGCACAATAACTAATAAGAGAAAAATTTATAGCTATATAAGCCTAAATATTTTTTTGAACTTGAACAAGCTAACAATACATTTCAAAGAACTGCAAAAGCATGAGCAAATCACAAATGTAAAATTAGTTGAAGAAAGTAATAAAGGACAGAGTAGAAATAAATGACATTGAAATGAAAAGATACAGAATACAAAAGATCAACAAAACAAAAAGTTAATTCTTTGAAAATACACATTTGATGAACCTTTAAAAAGTCTAAGAAAAAAAAGAGAGAAGACCCAAATGAATGAAATCAAAGACAAAAAAAAAAGGAGACATTACAACAGATAATGGAGAAATTCCAAAGATCATTAGAAACGAGCAACCATACATTAAAAAAAGGGAAAAAATAGAAAAAACAAATAAAATTCTAGAGATATTCAACCTAAAAAATTGAACCATAAAGAAAACCAAAATCTGAATAGACCATAACAAGTAATGAGATTTAAGCTATAATAAAAAGTCTCCCAGTAAAAAACAAACAAACAAACAACAACAACAACAACAAAAACAGGACCTGGTGGCTTTACTGCTAAATTTTATCAAACATTTAAAGAGCTAACACCAATCCTTCTTAAACAACTAAGAAAAATAGAAGAGGAGGAAGTACTTCCACATGCATTCAATGAAGCCAGTATTACCCTGATATCAAAACCAGACAAAGATACATCAAAAAAGAAAACTACAGACCAATATCTCTGAAAAACATTGATGTAAAAAACCTCAACAAAATGCTAACAAACAGAACCCAACAACACATTAAAAAGATCATTCATCATGAGCAAGTGGGTTTATCCCCAGGATGCAAAAATGGTTCATCAAATGCAAATCGATATGATACATCATAAAAACAAAATGAAGGACAAAAATCATATGACAATTTCAACTGACACTGAAAAAGAATTTAATAAACTCAATATCACTTCATGATTAAAAAGTCCTCAAAAAAACTGGGCAAATAAGAAATATACTTCAATACAATTTAAGCTATATATGACAGACCCACAGCTGGTTATCATAGTGAATAGAGAAAAACTAAAAGCCTTTCCTCTAAGATCTGGAACACAACAAGAGTGCACTTTCACCACTGTTATTCAACATAGTACTGGAAGTCCTAGCTAGAGGAATCAGACAAGAGAAATAAATAAAGGACATCCAATTTGGAAATGAAGAAGTCAAATTATCCTTGTTTGTAGATAATATGATCTTATATTTGAAAAATCCTGAAGATTCCACTAAAAACAATCAAATATAAACTCAGTAAGCTTCTAGGTTACAAAATGAATATACAAGAATCTGTAGCATTTCTTGATGCTAAGAGTGAACACTCTGAAAAAGAAATCTAGAAAGTGTTCCCATTTATAATAGCTACAAATAAAGTAAAATACTAGGAATTAACAAGAGAAGTAAAATATCTCTACAATAAAACTACAAAACATTCTTGAAAGAAATCAAAGAAGAAACAAAAAAAAATGAAAAGATATTCCATGTCCATGGATTAGAACACCGAATATTGTCAAAATGTCCATACTAGCTAAACCAATCTATAGATTCAATGTAGTCCTGAACAAAATACTGATGACTTTCCACTGAAATAGAAAAAAAAAATCCTAAAATTTAGATGGAGTCACAAAAGACCCAGAATAGCAAAAGCTGTCCTGAGCAAAAAGAGCCAAACTGGAGGAATCACATTACCTGACTTCAAATTATGCTACAAAGCTATAGTAACCAAAACAGCATGGTACTGGCAGGAAAAAAAAAAAAAAAAAAAAAAAAAAAGACACATAGAGCAATGGAACATAATAGAAAATCCATAAATAAATTCATACATCTACAGTCAACTCATTTTCAACAGAGGTGACAAGAACATACTTTGGGGAAAGGACAGTCTCTTCAACAAATGGTGCTGGGAAAACTGGATATCTCTATGCAGAAAACTAAAACTAGACCCCTATTGCTAGCCATAGGCAAAAATCAAGTCAAAATGGAAATAAGACTTAAATCTAAGACCTCAAACTATGAAACTACTAAAATAAAGCATTGGGAAACTCTCTAGGACTTTGGTCTGGGTCTGGGTACAGATTTCTTGAGTAATATATCCCAAAGCACAGGCAAGTAAAGCAAAAATAGACAAATGGGATTGCATCATGCTACAAAGTTTATGCACAGTAAACAATCAACAAAATGAACAGACAACCACAGAATGGGAGAAAATATTTCCAAACTACCTATCTCACAAGGGATTAATAACTAGAATATATAAGAAGCTTAAACAACTCTATAGGAAAAAAACTTAATAGTCCAATTAAAGATGGTCAAAGGATGTGAATATTCACTTCTCAAAACAAGACATACAAACGGCAAACAGGCATATGAAAAGGTGCTCACCATCATTGATCATCAGAGAAATGCAAATCAAAACTCCAGTGAGATATCATCTGACCCTATTTAAAATGGCTTTCATTCAACAGACAAGTAATAACAGATGCTGGCAAGGATGTGGAGAAAAGGGAACCCTCGTACACTATTGGTGGGAATGTAAATTAGTACAGCCACTTTGAAGAACTGTTTGGAGTCTCCTCAAAAATCTAAAATTTGAGCTACCATGTGATCCAGCGATCCCACTGCTGGGTATATACCCAAAAAAAAGGATATCAGTATATTAAATGTATTTCTGCACTTTTATGTTTGTTGCAGCACTGTTCATGATAGCCAGTATTTGGAAGCAACTGAAGTGTTCATCGACAGAGGAATGGATAAAGAAAAGGTGGTACATACACACAATGAATACTAATCAACCATGAAAAAAGAATGAGGTCCTGTAATTTGCAACAACATGGATGGAACTGGAGGTTATTATGTTAAATGAAATTAGCCAGGCATGTAAAGACAAACTTTGCATGTTCCCACCTATTTGTGAGAGCTACAAATTAACATAATTGACCTCATGGAGATAGACAGTAGAAAGATGGTAACCAAAGGCTGGAGAGGGTAGTAAGGTGAGAGTGGTGGGGGAAAGGGGGATGTTTAATAAGTACAAAAAGTAGTTAGAAAGAATTAATAAGGCCAAGTGTTTGATGGTACAACAGGGTGACTATCGTCACTAATAATTAGACTACACATTTAAAAATAACTTGAGTATAACTGGACTGTTTTCAACACAAAAGATAAACACATGAGAAGATGGATATACCATTTAGCATGATGTGATTATTATGCACTGCATGCCTGTATCAAAGTATCTCATCTACCCCCAAAATAATATTCAACTACTCTGTATCCACAAGAATTAAATTTTTTTAAAAAAGAAATTCAGTGTATTGAAGAAATCTGCACTCCCATGTTTACTGAAGCATTGTTCACAACAGTCAATATTTGGAAGCAACCTAATTGTCCATGAACAGACAAACAGATTTTAAAAATGTGGTGCATATACACAATGAGTACTACTCAGCCATAAAGAAGAATGAGATTGTGTCATTTGGAACAACATGAATGGAACTGGAGGACATTATGTTAAGTGAAATAAGCCAGGTACAGAAAGTCAAATTTTGCATGTTCTCATTCATTTGTGGGAACCAAAAATTAAAATAATTAAGCTCATGGAGCCAAAGAGTGGAATGATGGTTACCAAAGGCTGGGAAGGCTAGTGGAGGCATTGGGGAAAGGGGGTAATGGTTAATGAGTAAAAAAAATATACTTAGATAGAATGAATATGATCTTGTATTTGACAGCACAACAGGGTGAGTACAATCAATATTAATTTATTGTCCACTTAAAAATAACTAAAAGAGTATAACTGGAATGTCTGTAGCACAAAGAAATGATAAATACTTGAAGTGATGGTTTAAAATCATTTATCCTGATGTGATTATTACTTATTGTATGCCCACATCAAAATACCTTATGTATCCTGTAAACAAATATACCAACTACGTACCCAGAAATTTTTTAAAAACTGTAAGCATGTTTCTCTATTAAATTAAATGTGGTTAAATATTTATAAATATTTCAAAGATGATTTAGCTTTAATTTGGCTTCTTTATTCCCTGCTGAGAAGCTGTGCGGAGCTGTTGCTGTAAGAGTGTACTGTTCATGGTGGTGAGTGGATAGAAATAAGTTTACTCAGGTCTTCTAAGGCTTGGTTATGAAGAGCCTGTCAAGTCTCTCAAAACTGGCAACAGTGAGCCATCTAAAACCTTCTGGATGGCATACAGCATACTGTATTCTAAAAAGGAGGGGAGAGTTGGGGAGGGCGAGTGCGAATTAAATGCCCTAGATTAGTGATCCTGAATCCCCAGGCCACTGACCTATACCAGTCCATGGCCTACGAGGAACTGGGTCGCACAACAGGAGGTGAGAAGCTGGCGAGGGAGTACTACTGTCTGAGCTCTGCTTCCTGTCAAATCAGTGGTGGCATTAGAGTCTCATAGGGGTGTGAATCCTACTGTGAATGGATATACAAGGGATTTAGGTTGCAAGTTCCTTATGAGAATCTAATGCCTGATGATCTGAGGTGGAACAATTTCATCCCAAAATTATTACCCCCACCCTGCTTCACCCCCGATCCATGAAAAAACTGTCTTCCACAAAACCAGTCCCTGGTCCCAAAAAATTTGGGAACTGCTGCTGTAGATGAGAAAAAATAGTGAAGTGGAAGTGGCTTTTATTCTACGTAATCTCTGATTAGCTTTGTGGCATCTTAAGAAATTTCATATCCATAGCTTTTTCACACACAAGAAAATTTCTTATGTTATGGATTCAACTTATAGCCTAAAATTTAAGTCTAAATTTGATGGATTTTCTTAAGAAAAAATAAAAGATATTTGAAACAAGTAGAAGAAGATCAATAATTAGTTTCCAAATGGTACTGAAGATTTTGGCTAATGCCTATACAAACTATCTCATTGTTCTATGTTAATTTTCTTTCACTAGCAGACATTCTGTTCCAGGAAGTGATTATAAGGACCCTTTGTAAAATAAGATTAATGCTTCTTTGCCTTTGTAATTTGCTTCATTACTTTAACTACTAACTCATTTATAACATGCTCAAATATTTCCTCAAAGCAAATTAGTCACATTAGCAAATGATTTCTAATTTTCCATAATTTTATAAAATTCACAGTGCTAATAATTGGCAAGAAGAAGAGACAGGGCTAAGGGAGCAAGCATGGGGGAGTGATATGGTTTGCATCTGTGTCACTACTCAAATCTCATGTTGAATTGTAATACACAATTTTGGAGATGGGGACTCGTGGGAGGTAATTGGATCATGGGGGTGGTTTCTCATGGTTTAAAACATCCCTCTTGGTGTTGTCCTGGCCCAAGAGTGAGTTATTGCAAAATCTGGCTTCCTTCTTCCTCCTGCTCTGACCATGTAAGAAATGCCTGCTTCCCCTTCGCCTTCTGCCATGATTGAAAGTATCCTGAGGCCTCCCCATAAGTCATCATGCTTCCTGTACAGCCTGTGGAACCATGAGTCAATTAAACCTCTTTTCTTTACAAATTATCCAGTCTCAGGTATTTCCGTATAGCAGTGCAAGAAAGGACTAATACAGGGAGTAAAAAATGTGTATGGAGAGGGATAAGGAAATAAAAGAAATTGAGAAGAAAAAGTTGCATTGTTGTTGTTAGAATTGTCCCTTAGGTGTTAAATGATTTATAACACCTTTCATACTGAAATGATTATTTGTATAAATGGGCAAAAAAATAGGAGGGTATAATGCTAGAGGGATAAAATGAATTACTTTATTGATGTATGTACATCTACCAGTTGCCTGAATTAGTGTATGAGATACTAAGTCTAATGTTTCCATAATCAATAGGAAACCAACAAGAATAAAGGCAAACACATATCAGAGATATGACAGCCGGAAGGCAGACATTTAAAAAAACATGGCTTTCTAAATTCTAATTAGTAGGGATTAATGTTCAATTGAAGGCAAAATTGTCTTTTCATTGCTCTAAAGGTCACCTCTGACTAAATAAACTATGGCAAACTGAAATGAAATAGCTCTACAAGAAATTCTAGAGAGAATTTGTGTTATTATCTTCCTCATTCTTTATCCTTATTCATGACTACAGCAAAAGCACTTGGTTTTGTGAGTGATCATCTGAAGACAATTTCTAGCCTGTTTCTGTCAATATACGTCTATATCTTTAGGCACCTGAGCAAGCCGTATTACAATTACTCTGCCTATAAAATAGCATCCATATTACATGATTTTACAATTTCTTAAAGCTAAAATAATCAACTGACAAGGAAAAGAATATATTGGATTCACCAAAATGAAAAAGTGCTGCCTAGATTAATAAAGAAAACAAAAACCTAAGGGTCTTATAACATTGAAATTTTCAGAGAGATATGGAAAAGTTATCTCTTGATATTTAATAGTCAAAACCTCTTGAGAACACCTACCAGCAGTCATAGCAATGTTATTAATTACAAGTCATTGGAAACACAAAGATATTGGTGATATTTTAGGCTACAAGAATGCTAGACATAGCATAGTTCAACAGATATCGACTTGCTATAGACTAGTCCCAAACATTTATTGGACCAGAGATTGTGCCTAGATTTCTGGGAACATCAATAATCAAAAAAGAAATACCACTCTTCCCATAGATTGTCAAGGGATGTTTTGCATCTATAGATCTATTTTTCACTTGGAATCAGTTTTATTCTGTTTTGTTCTGCTATAACAGAATATCACAAACTGGTTAATTTATATGCAATGGAAGTTTACTTGGCTGAATGGTACTGAAGGCTAGGAAGTCCAAGATTGAGGGGCCACACCTTATGATGATCTTTTTGCTGTGTCATCACATGGTAGGAGGTATCACATGGAGAGAGAGCTTGCCAGAGAGAGCATAAGAAAACTACTCTTGACATAGCGAACTTACTCCTAGGGTAACAACATTAATTCATTCAGGAAAGCAGAGCCCTCATGACCTACCACCTCTTAGAGGTCCCACCTGTCAATACTGTTGCATTGGAGATTGTTTCCAACATATGAATTTTGGCGGACACTTTCAAACCATAGCAAAACCTAAATCCAACTTCTTTATTTTCTGACAAACATTGCAGAATAAAAGAATCTGTTTATCACAGAGGCATGTAGAAAGCAAACATAGAGCACTCAGGTTAGAAAAAGGATGTGCAGCGCCAAGCAAGCATGCTGAAGCAAGCAAACAGCAGTTCATGGAAAATATGGGAGGATGCTAGCCCATGAAAACATTAGTGAGCAAGTTCACAAGGAAAAGATGGAAATGAAGAGCCCTGATACAAGAAAGTGATATTAGAGCACAGCTCATGGTGGTAAAATAAAATAAAATAAAATAAAATAAAATAAAATAAAATAATAAAATAATATAAAAATGTCATAGGTAGAGTTGAATAAAGCTGGAAAAAATCTGATCCAGATGAGATTCTCTGGTTCAACAAAGTGCTAAAGGGCTTTTGTTGGTGCTTTAATGACAAAGTGTTCTTACGTAGAACTACCATTCTGCCACTTAGAGTGAGCATATACAGGTTTCAAGTTTTAAGAAATGAAGTCTTAACAATCTTCTTCCCTTTCCTTCCTCCCTTGCTTTGTCTCCTTTCTTTCTTTGCCTTTTTACTTGTTTCTTCCTTCTTTCTTTTTTTCTGATTGGGTGACAATCTTCAAATGTTATGGATAATTACAATAGTAAATATCTAACAAAAATTACAATTTTACTACACTGTTAAAGATAACTAAATAAAGAACTTTGTTTGCTGTTAAAAAAAGAAATGCAAAGAAAAATGAGGAATAAAAGAAAGGAAAAGGTGTATAATAGAAACATATATGATCACACTTATTTAGGAGTTAGTGAGATGTGATATGTGAAAGTATCTATCATCTGATTGAAAAAGAAAATGGTTATTGAACCGGTAAGGCAGAGGGAAATAATGATTCCTGTGAATAATGTTTGTTTGAATATTACAGGAACTCACTACTCTATATCTCAAAAGAAAAAGATGTTAATAAAATAATTTCTGTGAAAAATAAAAGAAGGAAAAATGTTACATCAGGTAATCTCTTAAAAGACAAAAAAATAATGTGCTCCAGTAGTGTGCTTCTGTAATACGGGTTTTCTGAACCTAAAGTTTATTAATAAAAGAGAGAGAAGACATAATGATGGGGCAAACTGTGTCATCATTTCCAAACCAGACCAGTCTATTGAGTGCATAATATGCTGAGTAGTAGTTGTGTTTTTGTGGAGTCCAACTACGTAACACAGAATCAAGGCTCATGTCCATCTTGCAACTTCAGTCATAAAGCAACAGCTTTTGTGTCCTCTGTTACACTGTCCTATTTCCATCTTGAATTGTTGGATTAATGTAAAGCTGCCATCATAAAATCCTGAAGTGATAGAGTTGTTTCATGCCTTGAACTAGCTAAGAGGGCTGTATTGTGACATAATGCTGTCTTTAAAGGTAGGATTAGATTTACATTCACATAAGGCAAGAGAGGAAGCATAAAAAACCACGGCCATCATTAAGTCAGTTGTCATTACTAAAAAGAAATGTTGAATGGTGATTTATTTGGAAAATGGCCAAAATGCTTTTGAAATGCTTCATTAGAGAGTAATTGACTTTCATTTGAGAAGAGGGACCATATGGTAGGTTGTTTCTAACTTACATAATTATTTACTAGTCTTGGGGACATAGTACCAGTCCAGACACTTTTTAAGTGCATATGAAAACACAATCTAATTGCTAACATATATTTGTATGCTGAGAACCTTCTGAGTTTTTTTAAATAAATAACTAAATCCTACTTCAGAATAATCTTACAATAAATTGTACTCAGAAATGTATCTTCTAATTGTTCTACAAAGTTTTTATGTTTTTAATTTTTTACTTGTTACATTTTGAACTACCTCTTCTTAGTCTGTGAAAAATGAACTCCAATATATATTCCTTTATCAAAACATTGTTCCTCTTCGTCTTTCATCACTACCACCCCCACCTCTCCAATCTGCCCAGCATCACTGAGCAATCAACACTAGTCTAACAGAAAAAAAGAAAAAAAAAAAAGGATGAGTCATTATATCAGGAGATCCGTGGTTTTTATCATGGCTTTCTAAGAAATCATCCAACTATGAAACATTACATTTAATCTCATTTTCTCTATTTTCTCATCTGGAAATATAGGCAGATGCCCTATCTCACAGATTTTGTAAGGGTCAAATGAGATATGGTATTCACAAAGTACATTAAAAGTTTAAAGTGATTATTATTGGATATTCTTAGTTAATTAAGTTGTGATAACTCTAAAATAATTTTGTATGCTTTTTGTCACTTGCTTAATTAAATAGTTAACTTTTTGTACCTTTTTTACTTCATCAAGTGAAAGTTGTTAATTCATTAAAAGCAAGTTATCAACAGCCTTTTCTACTACAAGGGCAAATTTTAAAAATATGCCAACTCCAAAGCTTCTTAGATGTGTACTTAGAGATTATTTATTTCTCCTAAAATGTAACCTCTCAGTTATTTAAATAAACAAAATAAGTATAATCCTATAGCTGCATGTTTGTATCACTGGGACATCAATCATTATACATAATAATATGTTATTGCTTTTGGAATTTATTCATTAGAATCATAAGCTATAAACCCTGCAGGGACTAATTTAAATACACATTACATCTCTCAATGCTTAGCACTGGCTTTTTGATTTAGCTCAAGTTTTGTAATTCTCATATCATTAGTAGAAAACTCTGTGTTCAATTTTAAATCCAGAAAACTCAGAGGTTTGCATCTTTTTCTGCTTTTGAAAAATCTAACCTAAACTACTTTCTAAAATATAACCCTGTGCATTACATCCTTGGATCTTGTTTGTTTCCTGAATGGCACATATCCTAATTCATAAATACTTATTTCCTGATTTTTTTATTATCATTTGTATAATTGCTTTATCAAGTTATAATTCATATACGATAACATTTACCTTTTCAAAGTGTACACTTCAGTGGTTTTTAGTGTAGTCAGAGTTGTTCAACCATCACCCCTATGTAATTCCAGAACATTTTTTCTCACCTTAAAAAAACACTCCATACCATTAACTATCATTCCCTATTCCCCACTCCTCTATTCCCTGACAAGCATTAATCTATTTTGTGTCTGTACAGACTTGCCTATTCTGGACATTTTATATAAATGAAATAATACAATATAGGCCTTTATGCTCTGCCTTCTTTGACTTTGCATATTTTCAAGTTTAATTCATGTTCTAGTGTTTTATTTCTTTTCATGGATGAATAATGTTTTACTGTATAAATATACCATATTTTTAAATCCATTCATCAATCGATGAACATTTGCATTATTTCCACATTGAGCTATTATGAACACCATTGCTATAAAAATCAGTACAGGTTTAAGTGAACACATATTTTTACTTATCTTGGGTATAGACTGAGGACTAGATACTGCATCACATCTAGAAGTAGATACTATTACCATATCACAAAATGTTAACTCTATATTTAACATTTTTAAAAATTAAAACTTCTTCCAAAGGAGTCACATCATTTTCATTCCCAACAGCAAAGTATGGGTGTTCTAATTTCTCCGTATCCTTGCTAATATTTTTTATTTTCTGTCTTTTTGATGAAAGCCATCCTAGTGGGTGTCAAGTGATATCTCACTGTGGTTTTGGTTTGCATTTTCCTAATGAAAATGATCACTTTTTTCATGTGCTTATTGGACATTCATATATCATATAGTGAGAAATGTCTATTCAAATGGTATGCCCATTTTAAAACTAGGTTATTTGTCTTTTTATTGTTGAATTATAAATTTTTTAATGTATTCTGGATATAAGTCTCATCAGATACACGATTTTCAAACAGTTTCATTGTATTGGTTGTCTTCACTTTCTTGATAGTCATCTTTAATGCCAAAAACTTTTAAATTTTGACACAAAGGCTCACATTTTCATACCTCAAATCTTGTACTTGTTCAAATTCAAATCTGTTTGCTAACAATTATATCAAATTTTTAAATACAACTGTCTCAGTGAAGTCTTACCTATTTGAGGACTAAGCCATATATATGAAATAAAATCTGTTTTTAAAAAATAATAAATTCATTCAACAATGGCTAAGATCCAAAGTTATTCACTTTAGTTCCTAATCTCATAACAACCCTTAAATATGTCTTGATTCTAGCAAAGAAACATGTGTTTAATAGCAGCATCTGCTTTTGTACACTTAAATTTATTAATGTATTTTGTATTAAGTAATACATGTACCACAAAATTGTCTTATAAAGAAAAACAATGATCTGAGAATTGTTGCAAATAAATATCTATATTAATCATAACATCAGAGAGAAACAGAAATTTGAAGTTCAGATTTTAGGACTCAATTATTTTTTAATTCTATCATCCTATAAACAAGCATTCCAAGGAAAACAATTAAATACATGCCCAGTATTTACATAAGCCAGAACCCTTTGAAGCTTTTGTCAGTGTTTGGGGTTCATAAATCTTCACTAGAGAAAGAGCCTCTTCCCCATAAAGAAAGCAATTACTGTAGTTGTATCATGATTTTGAAAGAGAAATTAATTAAATACATAGTCAATATTCCATCAAAATACATATATTGAGTGGATAACAACATTTTTTCAACAATTTGAAATTCATAAACTTTATAGTAACTAAAATCATGTTTCCCCTATTATTTCTTTAGCCTGACATGACAGATGAGATTAAGGGAAAGAGAAATTAGTTAATTTCATTGTGCCAAACAACGTGTGTCAGAAATAAGACTAGAACTGGCTCAGTTTCTGTGTGCTACATATGAATTTGTCCTGGTCACTGGTCACTTCTGTCACTGCAAACATTAGACTAGTGAAATTAGTCATTCACATTTCATTTTCATTTTTCTCTTTCAAGACATAAATGTCAAGTAAGTGCCAACAATTTGTGAAAATCATAAATGTACTGCAAAATATCTTTTGATCTCTGAGTTATTTTTCAAGAGCCATATGTATTTGTATTTTACTCCCAATCTGATAAGTCACTATTTCTTACAGCTCTTCCCCTTCCCTCTCTTCCTTCTTCCCTTTCTCCCTCCCTCCCTCTCTTTCTTCTTCCCTTCCTTGGCAGTAAATGATAAGCAAATATGTAGGGCAGAATCATTTCCTAAGTAAAAAGTATCAATTTATCAATTCTATAGAGTACTTGTATATCAAATGCCATAATAAAACACTCCTAAATTATATTATGGTATCAGATTAGGCTTTGTTGCTTCTGTGACTATAGATGTGGTAAAAGTAAGAAATGCAGATTTTATTCATTATTTTCCTTTAGAGACACCACTTTGAAGTGGAAAAGTCACTTCAGCACATGAATAACAATATTTATTCTCCATATTAATAATTGAAATACCACAGGCAATACTATTTCCAAATGAAATATATTTAGATTCCTTAACATAAAGAATTTGCAGTTTGTAGGAAACAAATAGAAAAGGTTTAATTAACTTTTATATATTACCACTGAGGTTGAAGGTTCTATAGTGCAATTGTCTTATTTGATCTAAAGAGCAATGAGAGTCTGTATGTCTGGGAAACTGAGAAAACCTGGTAGGCTCTGCCATGTGTGGCATCCATTTTTACTTAAGCCGTTTTTGATGAAATTTTATTTTGCTCAAACCATAATGTGGGCAACTATGTTCTGAGGAATAACTACTATTTGAAGCATTAAGAAATACCACGTTTTCCATTACAGGATGGAAATATAGGGAAAAGAGATAAAATGAATTCTCTAGAATCACAATCTAATAAACTAGAAATGGGGCTTGATCTTAACACTCCATTTCTAGTCTAGAATTCTGTTACTGTACTTCACTGCATTTAGATGTGGGAAATGGCTATCTCTCTGTTCTTTGTTTAAAAATAACTTTTATTGGGTATATTTCAGGCATATAACATGACGTTATGAGGCACATACATGTATATACAGGAAAGTAGTTACAAATGTGGAACAAATTAACTTATACATCATCTCACATAGTTACCCATTTTCTCCCTATGGCAAGAGCAGCTGTAATCTTCTCATTTAGCAAAAATCCTGAATACAATATACTATCATTAACTATAGTCCATATGTTATGCATTAGATCTCTCCACTTGTTAATCCTGCATATTTACTACCTTGTATCCCTTGACCTACATTTCCCCATTTTTCCTGTTGTTCTTCGTGTTACACCCAACATAGAAATATAAAGAAAAATATATATTCCATGGTTGGTATGATAGTTGGAGGCTGAGAAGGAGCAAGAAAAACCTGTAATCTATGTTATGTGGCTGATGTGGTAGGTAGCTACTAAAAGGGCTCCCTGGCGTTCGTGCACTTTATGTAGTTTTCCTTTCTCATGTATGCGATGGATTTGGTAATCTGCTTCTAATGAACAGAATATAGAATACAGCAAAAGTGATGAGATAACATCTCTGAGGTTAGGTCATAAAATACTGTGACTTCTGTCCTGCTCACATTCTCTGAACTTGTCTCATGTGCTCCCTTAGAGGAAATAAGCTGCCATTTTGTCCATTACATATGGAGAGATCAATGTGGCAAGAAGGTTAACAGCTACTGAGGAACTGTGGCCTCCATCCAATAACCAGCAAGAAACTAAATCTTGCCAAATGTGACTGAGCTTGAAAGTGGGTCATTCCCCAGTCAAGTCCTGAGATGACTGTAGGCCAGCTCGAATGCAGTTTTATGAGAGACACTGAGCCAAAGGACTCGGCTAAGCTACTTCCAGATTCCTGATTCACAGAAATTGTGAGATAATAAATGTTGTAATTTAGGATAATCTATCACAAAGACAGAGATAACTAATACAGTTTAAGCTCCAGAATTCCATTCTCACTCTAAGTCCCTCAAAATGAATACACAATCTAAGTAAAAGATAGCATGCCTATCATGGTAGTTTTAAGGAAAAACAAAAAAAGTCTAAGACCAAAACACTGTGGTCTTAAAAAAAATCCAGCTCTGAATGAGTCCCCACCAGAGTCTACTTACAACCAGATTTCAACTTCTAAGCCTCCCCTACATAGAGATTTGGAGGTTGACACTGACAAAATATTATGGTATTTTATACATATCAGAATACATTTTGATATATATTTCATTTATTGTTACAATAATCCTTTGAAGCATCCAAAGATATTATTTCCATTTTACAGATGGAAACTGAGGAAAATGAAATAATGCAAATTTCCTGAAGCCACAAGCTAATGAGTTATGAGTTAAAAATGGGAATAGATCTTAATACATTGTTTTTAGTCTAGAATTGTTTTATGTCATACTGCTTTTACCTCGGGGAAGATGGTTATTTCCATAATTCTACATTATAAAACATAGCATGTGAACCCAGGGGAATGGATTAATTTATCAGACCCACTTTATTCTCCACAAAACCCATCTTAATTGCCATACTTGTTTTTGAAATTTCAAAATCATTTTGTATATTCTTTAAGTGAAACTATCAATGAATATAAAGTCAAGATGTTGTTAATTTTTAAAATTAACTTTAAAAATTTGATACAAAAAATGTCACTTTCTATATATTATCTTGTAAATTAGTCTTGAAAAATAATAACTGCAGCAATAACAATTTATAAGTAAACCAAGTATATTAGAAATTAGAAATCAACATCAGCTTAAACAAATCAGAACAAGGAAGCTACTCCATCTGCTCCATTGGTATATGACTCATGTGTTGAGCCCAATCAGCAAGAAGCTGTAATTTATAATTAGCATTGGAGAAAGAGGAGAAAGGAAGACAGAGGAAATAACCAAATTGAGTTGAATGTGTATTAAATTAATATTTTGCATAGGTTATGTAATTTAATTTGAAAGTAGATTTATGAGTGTTATAAATATATTGACCATGCTTGGTCTTTTCTCTGCACTGGCTGTTGCTAACCTAGTTCATATTCATATATAAATTAGTTGCTGAAAAAAAATGTTGAATGAATGAGTGAATCTGTGAAATAAATGTCATTCACACGTAAGATGAAAGCAATGAGGCACAAGAAGATAAATATTTAAAATACCACTGTGAATAATGCTAAACTCTACCTGATTCCAAAGATATAGACTTTTCATTTATATGAAGTGATATGAAATAATTATTTCTTATCATATTAAGATATGAAGTCAGTAAATAGTCATCTAATTAATAGTGAAGCCAGAACATAAATATATTAATCAATTAATATCACTTATCTCCAAGAAAAAAAGTATTTTCCTAACACATTTTAGAGTTAAAAGGCTAGTGAAAAAATAATTTTAAGTAAATATTATTGAAAAACTCTATGAATAATGACTGCACTACATAAAAATGCAAAATATGTTAATAGTGGAAACCAGCTAAGATTTAATATCTAAACTCCAAACATTTTTCATTTTTTCTTTAGCTTTAATTCTTGCTAGAGTAAATGATATAATAAACAAAATATTGATGTTTAATAATTCTACAGTAGTTCTATGTTTAATAGTTTCCAAATCTAGATTTATTCCAAAACTTAAAAATAAAGAAATAGACTGAGCAAATAGTACTGGGGCTCCCTAACTCTGTTTTCTAAATCCCTAGTCTCCACTAATGGTAGTATGAGCAGTGGTAGTGGTAGAAGCAAAGTGGTGGTATGAGATCTTCAGAGAATGAAAACAAATGTAGTCATCTATTTGGATTCTGATCGGTCATTCATATTGTTTGTCTCTGTGTCCAGTCAAATCTCATGTTGAATTGTAATGTCCAACGTTGGTGGAAGGTATCTGGTGGGAGGTTACTGGACTAGAACATGGGGGCAGATTTCCTCTTGCTGTTCTCGTGACAGTGAGTTCTCACGAGATTTGGTTGTTTGAAAGTGTGTAGCACTTCCTCCTTTGCTCTCTCGCACACACACACACTCTCTCTCTCCTGCCACTATGTGAAGAAGGTGCTTGCTTCCCTTTCACCCTTCCGCCATGATTGTAAGTTTCCTGAGGCCTCCCAGCCATACTTTCTGTAGAGCCTGTGGAACTGTGAGTCAATTAAACCTCTTTTCTTTATAGATTACCCAGTCTTCAGTAGTTTTTATAGCAGTGTGAGAATTATTTATACAGTCATCTAGTGGTCTAGAGATCACAGGAGCAATCTTATAATGAAGATCAATAAATTCTAAATTAAAAAAAAAAGTTCTGAATGCTCTTCTTCAGGCTAGGGAAAAAAGAGGTAAGGTAAGGAGGCTGTATCCACCTATACCATTAAGTAAGAAAAGGGAAATATCTCAAGTGATAGAGGACTTGGAGGATGGAAAAGTGGAGTATTCAGGCCAAATTTCAGCAACAGAGAACTCAGGGAAATGTCTTAGCCGAAACACTTTGCAGTAGACATTTAAAAATCATTTCCTGAAAGCAGTTGCACATGAGTTCCTAAAATAAAATAGCAATGCAAAAAATGACTTTAGGCATAGAGTGGATAATTGGGTATAAGACATGATCTGAGCAATAACAAAGCAACAATCAGTTGAAATATATGGCTGTAGAATTTGCATGAAACAACCACTTGGAGGAAATCTATACCATTAATTCCAGCATGGATACTGCACCTTCCAGCTCACAATCCTTATCCAGGATTTGCATTCCGGCCAAACTGGTTTACCTTAGATTTCCTGAACAGCCTTTGAATCTGTATGCCAGTTAACACTATTAACTCAATCTGGCTCTTCTAATCTTGTAACTAAAGATTACCCTTTCCTCAAGATCTCAATTAGATCTCAACAATATCCATGAAATATTGCATTATAATCATATTTGAAAATTCACTACTATTTCTGCAGAAATTTGGACCATATCATGTTCATTTTTGTATCTCTGGCTTCTTGAAGAGTGATTGGAATATTTCAGGAATTCATTATACATTTGGTCGACTGAAATAAATGATAATTCAAATTCATTGTAATCAGGAGCCACACTATATACTTCTCTGAACTTTCCTTTTGACATGCAGATAATATGCCCTAAAAGGTACATCATAGATGAATGGGTTTATTGGTTTTAATAATTGGGGTAAGTGGGCTGCATCCCCTTCTTCCCATGGTTTATTGTTACACCTGTACTGAAATTATTGTGTAAATATATTTTACATAACTCATCTGAATTAGTTTTACCTCCTGGTCAACAATAAAAGATGTACTAATGTGGAGATTGCTGTTTATGAAATGTGAAATAAAACACAAGAGATCAGAAACATTATGTATTATTCCTCAGAACTTTCCAAAGTGTATATAGACTTTTTTAGTCTTTTTGTTTAAACCAACACGTTCATTTCAAAGTTGTTTTAATTGTAATAAATAAAAAATATTGGTCTTTGAAAGTATTGGCTTACATAGTTAAAATGTGTTTTTCAAATATAAAGGTTAAATATAAACGAGCACAGAGAAAACACAAGATGACCCCGTGAAAAGAATCAATAACATATTGATCGAAAATAACAATTAATTTGTAGCTTAAATGTTAAATTGGATTTTTAATTATGATTCTGTTTATATTTCCATCTTGTCTGATTTTCTTGAACTTTTATTAATTAGTAAAACAAATTATAGGAGCAATGCTTCAATGCTTTGGTTCATTGAATTCCGCTTTTCCCAAAGATTTTTGCTTTTATTTACAAATTCTTGAATATGAAGAAAATACTAGAAAAAAATTAACATCTCTAAAGGGTATTGTGCCAGAAGATAATCACCTATACTATGTATAAACTTTCATTCTCTGCTCTGTCCATAAAAACAGCTTATCCTTATAGAGAATAAGAAGCCAGTGAATTAGTAGGGTATGAACACAGGCAGAAGAAGGACTCTACATCTTTATATGTTTGTTTTTTGTGGTTGTTCTTGCTGTTATTTTGATACTATATATATTTAAGCCTTGTACTTCTTTATTCCATACTTTCTTGCTTCTCCTCAAAGTCATCCCAAATCGCTGTACCAATACAGTTGTCTGATCCTGCAAGCAGCTTAGGGTCTCTCTCAGATCACTAGCCTTGAGGAAAATGAATACATCTGCCAGAACCTAAAGAGAGTTTTGAACCATAAGTATAAATCACTCTACAGTAAGATTATCGGTTTCTTTTTATTTTTTTTATTTTATTTTATTTTATTTTTTTTTTTTGAGACGGAGTCTTGCTCTGTAGCCCGGGCTGGAGTGCAGTGGCCGGATCTCAGCTCACTGCAAGCTCCGCCTCCCGGGTTTGCGCCATTCTCCTGCCTCAGCTTCCTGAGTAGCTGGGACTACAGGCGCCCGCCACGTCGCCCGGCTAGTTTTTTGTATTTTTAGTAGAGACGGGGTTTCACCGTGTTAGCCAGGATGGTCTCGATCTCCTGACCTCGTGATCCGCCCGTCTCGGCCTCCCAAAGTGCTGGGATTACAGGCTTGAGCCACCGCGCCCGGCCCTTCTTTTTAATATACAAAGTCTTTTATATGTTTCTGCAAATCACATATTGTCAAATTAAAGCAAAGAGACAATTATTTGTTTGTAAAAAGGATTTTGTGCCACTTGTCGATTAATTGTCCTACTTCATTTACCCTTCCTTTCCTCTTCTGTTAAAAAAAATAAAAAAATAAAAAATAAAAAAAAATAAAAAGAGTTGTGAATATTAAATGTTCTTCCTCTGCCAGCTAGCATGATGTTAAGCTTTGTCAGTAAAGGGCTAGAGCCATTGCCAGAGATGGAGGTCTTCTTTCCTAGTTCTGATGTGTTCTCTAAACAGTCTCCTGCAATGTGAGCAGCTTCTCCAGCACTAAGCACTCAAGAGTGTGAGCAGCTTCTGCAGTATCTGGCTTCTGCAGCACCATGGCTTACAGTGCATGAACGCCTGCAGCACTCAGTTGCCAGAAGCTTCCCCTAGGAATCTGCTTTAGGAGTCTTGTAGAAGAGTGCCCCCTCCAAGATATATTGACATAAACACCATTCCCCAACACTGTACAGTGTAGATTTCCTGCCAGTACCAGAGGAGAGAATTCCAGTAAATTCTGACAAGGTACTACCACAGTGACTTATTTGCCATTCAATGAGCCATAATTATACTCTCTTCAGCAAGATCTACATCTCAGCTTTAGGGTGAGTGGGCTTTTCTGTAGCTGTTTTATCTCAGTCCTATGAGTAAAGTTTGTTCCTTATATCTGCTATTCCTATATTTTTTGAGTTATCTTTATTATGTACTTGCTAATCCTGCATTATCTAAAACTGCTGTTATAGTTAATAATTTTTATATTAAACTTTTGCTGTTCAGATTAAGGTATAATTTCTGTTTTGATAGGACCATGACTGCTAGTCTTCCACAAAGGGTTGGAAGAAATTTACATATATGTTAAAGGTCAAAATTAAGACTTGAATATTTTGAAGAAAGTAAGTAGTGGCTAGGCAAATTTTAAAAAATGAGGAGTAATATTAATGCACAGATAACATGCCACATAGTTATGCACAATTACTAAATGGCTGTACATTTAAGCTAGTGGTCAAAATTTAAAAAGAAAGATTTTCAACTTTATAGTGTCCAAAGTTTAAGATCAATCCAGCTATCTAGAAACATGCTGTTTAATTTCAGAACAACCTTGTGAACATTGTTAAAACAAGCCAAATAGCACAATCTGTACACCTCTTCTTGAGAAAACTTGTTTGAGTGGGTAAAACACATGATGGTAAAGGTCGAATCAGAAAAAAAGCTCTATAAGTAGCCAATAAAATGTGGTTCAAGTGCATAGGCTCCAAGGGCTGCATTAGATCAAGGGTAAAATCTCAACCATTTAAAGACTGGATAGCGCCCCTCCACCCAACCCTCCTCATGTACTTCAGGCAGCCTCTGTGGTAGAATTAATACAATGATTGGCAAAGTGTAGGAAAGGTTATCATCCCTGGTTAGAACCTCGAATTTTGATTCTGTGTTCACAATTAAGGCAGATTTTCAAGGGTTAAAATATGAGCCTGTAGAGTTCTTTTGTGTTTTTGCTCTGTACTTATTTTGGTTTGCTCCTCTGAAATGTTTTCTGAAATTATGCATCAGACTGGGGTGTATTAATCTGTTCTCATGATGTTATGAAGAAATACATGAGACTGGGTGATTTATAAAGAAAAAAGATTTAATTTACTCACAGTTTCACATGCCTAGGGAGGCCTCAGAAAACTTACAATCATGGTGGAAGGCACCTCTTCACAGGGCAGTAGGAGAAAGAATGAACGTGGAGCGAAGGAGGACGTCCCTTATAAAACCATCACATCTTGTGAGAACTCACTCACTAACCCGAGAAGAGCATGGGGGAAACTGTCCCCATGATTCAGTTATCTCCACCTGGTCCCACTCTTGAAATGTGGAGAATATGACAATTCAAGGTGAGATTTGGGTGGGGATACAAAGCCAAACCATATCATTCTGCCCCTGGCCCCTACCAAATATCATATCCTCACATTTAAAAACACAATCGTGCCCTTCTGACAGTCCCCCAAAATCTTAACTCATTCCAGCATTAACGCAAAAGCTCAAGTCCAAAGTCTCATCTGAGACAAGGCAAGTCCCTTCCACCTGTAAGCCTATAAAATTAAAGGCACATTAGTTACTTTCAAGATACAGTGGGGGTACAGGAATTGGGTAACTGCATCCATTCCAAATGGGAGAAATTGGCCAAAACAAAGGGACTACAGGCCCTATGCAAGTCCAAAATCCAATAGGGCAGTCATTAAACCTTAAAGTTCCAAAATGATCTCTTTTGAATCCATGTCTCACATTCAGGGCACGCTGGTACATGACATGGGCTCCCATGACCTTGGGCAGCTTCGCCTCTGTAGATTTGCAGGGTAAAGGCCCGCTCACAGCTGGTTTCACAGCTGGGGTTGAGTATCTGCAGTTTTTCCAGGCACAAAGTACAAGCTGTTGGCGGATCTACGATTCTGGGGTCTGGAATATGGTGGCGGTCTTCTCACAGCTCCACTAGGCAATGGCCCAGTGGTGACTCTATATGGGGCTTCAACCCCACATTTCCCTTCCACACTGTTCTAGCAGAGGTTCTCCATGAGGGCTCCAGCCCTGAAGCCGACTCTGCCTAGACATCCAGGTGTTTCCATACATCCTCTGAAATCTAGGCAGAGGTTCCCAAACCTCAATTTTTGACTCCTGTACACGCGCAGGACCAACACCATGTGAAGGCCACCAAGGTTTGGGGCTTGAACCCTCTGAAGCAATGGTCTGAAGAGTACCTTGGCCCCTTTTATCCATGGCTAGAGCTGAGGCAGCTGGGATGCAGGGCACTATGTCCCAAGGCTGCACAGAGCAGGGGGTCCCTGGGCCCAGCCCATGAAACCGTTTTTCCTTCCTAGGCCTCCAGGCCTTGGATGGGAGGGGCTATTGTGAAGATCTCCAACATTCCCTGGAGACATTTTCCCCACTGTCTTGGTGATTAACATTCACCTTCTTATTACTTATGCAAATTTCTGCATAGGGCTTGAATTTCTCCTCAGAAAATGGGTTTTTATTATATTATATTATATTATATTATATTATATTATATTATATATATTTTTTTTTATGAGATGAAGTCTCACACTGTCACCCAGGCTGGAGTTCAAGGCACAATTTCAGCTCACTGCAAGCTTCGCCTCCTGGGTTCACGCCATTCTCCTGCCTCAGCCTCCCAAGTAGCTGGGACTACAAGCACCCACCAGCACGTCCAGTTAATTTTTTGTATTTTTAGTAGAGACGGGGTTTCACCGTGTTAGCCAGGATGGTCTCAATCTCCTGATCTCATGATCCACCCACCTTGGCCTCCCAAATTGCTGGGATTGCAGGCTTAAGCCACCGCGCCTAGCGGAGTTTTTCTTTTCTATTGCAACCTCAGTCTGCAAATTTTCCCAACATTTATGTTCTGCTTTCTCTTGAAAGCTTTACTGCTTAGAAATTTCTTCCACCAGATACTGTAAGTTATCTCTCTCAAGTTCAAAGTTCCACAGATCTCTAAGGTAGGGGCAAAATGCCACCAGTCCCTTTGCACAGCAAGAGTGACCTTTACCTCACTTCTCAACAAGTTCCTCATCTCCATCTGAGACCACCTCAGCCTGGACTTCGTTATCCATATCACTATCAGCATGTTGGTCACAGTCATTCAACAAGTATCTAGGAAGTTCCAAACTTTCCCACATTTCCTTGTCTTCTTCTGAGCCCTCCAAATGGTTCCTTCCTCTGCGTGTTATCCAGTTCCAAAGTTACTTCCACATTTTCAGGTATGTTTATAGCAGTGCCCCACTTTCTGCGGTACCAATTTACTGTATTAGTCTGTTCTCACGCTGCTATAAAAAAAATACCTGAGATTGGGTAATTTATAAAGAAATGAGGTTTAATTGACTCACAGTTCTGCATGGGAGGGGAAGCCCCAGAAAACTTACAAACATGGCAGAAGGCACCTCTTCACAGCGTGGCAGGAGAGAAAATGAGTGTTGAGTAAAGTTGATAAATGATATATGTAAGGAGATATATATATATCATATATATAGCATAAATAAAGCCATCAGATTTCGTGAGAACTCACTAACACGAGAATAACACGGGGGAAACCACCTCCATGATTCAATTATCTCCACCTGGTCCTGTCCTTGATACATGGGAATTATTACACTTCAAAGTGAGTTTGGGTGTGGATACAGAGCCAAACCATATCATGGGGAAAGGTAATGCACATGACCATAAATCTGATTGTTAGTAAGTCTTCTGCAGCGAGTTAATTCTGAGTAACTAAAATGAGTTATCAGTAAATCAAAATCACTTCAAATAAACTCACACTTAAGTGATGACTAATAGGGGAGAAAAGATTATTTTAGAATGTTTAAGACATTGTCAGACTTGGAGAAAAAAAGATTTCATCATTATGTCCTTTTCCTAGGGAAATAAAGAAATTTACTTATAAGATATTTATACTACCCTATTATATCTTTTAAATATTATATTTCTGCTATTGTCACTTATATCTTAGAGCTATAGCTTCCAGTTATAATTTCTATAAATATCACTTAACATTTGGGCACCAATGTTACATGGAATTGATGTTTTTTCCACTGTCTCATAGTTGTGACCCACAAAACTGGGGTATAAATCAAATATGATATATGTGCTTCATTGCTACGATGCACTCATCTTCTGAACAATAAATTCCTACCACCTAACATAGTGTTTACAGTTAGCAAATATACCACTATGCATTGTTAATTAAAAGTGATTGTGTAAGAAGTACAAATGCAGCAAACATAAACAAATCCAAAATAATTTGCTTTAAACAAAACTTCCTGATAATCAAAATGAGAAACATCAGTCTTATCTAATTATGATGACTACCACATATTAAGTTTGGAAAATAAATGTATATGTTAGGATATGTATACTTACATATATCATTTATCACTGGAGGTCTTTGAGTAAAAAGAACAAGAGAAAAAGAAAAACATTATCAAAATAAAAACTGCATATCTATAGCAAAAAGTAAAAAAGCAACAAAATCAAAAAGTCTGAAAGCAACAACAAAAAAAATTAGAAGCTCCATGAAAACACTGAATGCTCACAGTGCATATTTGATTTTAATTACAACATTATTTTTATATTGTTTTCTGGATTCTTTGCTACTTTTTCCTTTTTTCCCCTTGTTTTTGAAAGCATACCTAAGTCGACATTTAAAATATGACAACCTAAGAAAGTTAAAGGAAATATTGATAACAAAGATGAGTTTGGTGAAGTATCTGTTATTAGATAGCTGATGAACTAAATAAAAATTTTAATATAAAAGATGGACAGAATTCAATAAAAAAATTGATATAAGAGAAATGGAAATAAAATCATAAAAGTTCTGGACTTCATAGAGGAAATCTTCAGAAAGAACATGTAGTAAGACGCAAGGTCAAGATCCTGAGGGAGACTTCTGAGATGTTAAGTAGTGAAGCTCAAGGTCTCCTGATCAGAACCAAGGGGACGCTACCTCAGGCCTGATTGGGTGCTGCACTGACAGCATGCACACGCAGCCCGTGCATACATCTGTCCCATTGTTCTTTAAATGGAATGGAAAGTTTTTTTTTTTTTTTTTTTTTTTTTTTTTTTACTAATATATATGTCCCACAAAACTATAATGTTTTAAGCAAGAATTCTCCTTTGATTACCAAGTTGTGACATAAGGTAAACATTCAGCAAGTGTTAGTTAATACATGAATCATTAAATGAATGAATAAAACCTTTGTAATATCGGCTAAGAACATATAGGTAAATAACTTACTTGAATGTAAAAGTATGTTACAAATGTGGGAACAGTTTCAAAGAGAATAAAGACATCCCATTGTAAAGAATTAAATCAAATTAAGACTAACACATAATAATCATAATATTTCACAAAACAGGCTGGGCGCAGTGGCTCACGCCTGTAATCCCAGCACTTTGGGAGGCCGAGGCAGGTGTATCACGAGGTCAAGAGATTGAGACCATCCCTGCCAACAGGGTGAAACCCCATCTCTACTAAAAATACAAAAATTAGCTGGGTGTGCTGGCGTGCCTGTAATCCCAGCTACTTGGGAGGCTGAGGCAGGAGAATCACTTGAACCAGGGAGTAAGAGGTTGCAGTGAGCCAAGATCACGCCACTTCACTCCAGCCTGGAGACAGAGCAAGACACCATCCCAAATAAATAAATAAATATATATCCAAATTAGTTTCTCTGAAGTAGAACTCTCATATACTGTTCGTGAAAATGTAAATCAGTATAGCCATTATGGAAAAGAGTATGGACGTTCCTCAGAAAAACTAAAAACGAAAGTACCATATGATCTAGCGATCCCATATATCCACAAAAAAAGAAAATCTATATCAAAGAGATTATTTGCACTTCCACGTTTATCACAGCACTATTCACAGTAGCCGAGATATGGTAGCAACCTAAGCATCCATCAACAGATGAATGGATTAAAAAAAGGTGCTATGAGCCTGGAAGACACCATGTTAAGTGAAATAAGCCAGGCACAGAAAGGCAAATATCACATGTTTCATTCAGATGTGGGAGTTAAAAACATTGATCTCATGGAGGTAGAGAATAGAATGATGATTATCAGAGGCTGGGGAGAGTGGCAGGAGAGATGAAGACAGGTTGGTTAATGGGTATAAAAATATAGTTAGAAGGAATAAATTCTGGTGTTCAATAACACAGAAGAGTGACTACAGTTATCAGTAATTTATTGTATATTTCAAAATAAATAGAAGAAAAGATTTAGAATATTCTCAACACAAAGTAATAATAAATGTTTGAAGCAATGAATATCCAAAATGCCTTGATTTGATCGTTAAATATAATATGCATGTATTGAAATATCACATGTACCCTATACATATTTATAATTGTTATTTAGCAATAAAAATTTAATTATTATGATGGGCAAGTGTCTATAACAATATTAAATAGATCTCTATAAACAAAATAATTTTATTCCAATAACTGCAAACAGATTCTGTGAGGATGGATGATATACCTAAACTTTTCATGGTTGTATATTAATGCATTTCTTTTTTTAAGATGGACTAAATTTAACTCTTACTCTGAAGGATTTCTATACACAAACACACATATCTCTATTTATAGTGAGCAAACAATCACCTTAAAGTTACTGGGCAAAGGAGAAAGCTGTGACTTATCTGAAACATAAGAATGCAATGAATTTCAATTTATATACCAGATGAAGAACAAATTTTAATTTGGGGTGATTAAGTCACCCTTCAGTTCGTTATAGAATAAATTCACAGTGTTCTACTGTGATTAGACAAAGCTACTTTCCGTAATTTTTTTCATATTGAGCATTTATGATTAATAACACTGATAAATAATATCTATACATAGACACAGCACTATGACACTAATGACTCAGCATTTGTGGAGTGGCTGGGAAATTTACTGCAGAGTGAGAAAATAAGTTACCAGTCCTTTGCCATCACTTCAAGTTTACAATTAACTCAAGAAATAAGAAAATCTGGTTTTTTTTCACAGTTGAAATAAGAAAAACATTATACGCTGTAGAAATCATGATATGTTCAAATACTGAAAATAAACTTTTGTTGTTCAAGAATTAAATGTAAAAATAAGCTCTAACTAACAAATATATTTAATATGAATCCTGAATTCAAGGTTTTGTTGCCCTCTGGCCTAGGACAGCCTTTCACTCCTAGTTCTGATTCTGATAACTACTCTACCACCGTTACTCTGTCATATACAAGCAGGCACTGCACTTTTTTTTTTTTTTTTTTTTGAGACGGAGTCTCGCTCTGTCGCCCAGGCTGAAGTGCAGTGGCCGGATCTCAGCTCACTGCAAGCTCCGCCTCCCGGGTTCACGCCATTCTCCTGCCTCAGCCTCCCGAGTAGCTGGGACTACAGGCGCCTGCCACCTCGCCCGGCTACTTTTTTTTTGTATTTTTAGTAGAGACGGGGTTTCACCGTGTTAGCCAGGATGGTCTCGATCTCCTGACCTCGTGATCCACCCGTCTCGGCCTCCCAAAGTGCTGGGATTACAGGCTTGAGCCACCGCGCCCGGCCGGCACTGCACTTTTAACAGGATAGGGAACTCTCTCGATTATGATGAGCAGTAAGGCCAGTATCAATATTTTAACTGAAAAGAAATGATTGCCAATTTTGGAGTGGGAGAAGGGGCAAATTTGTTAAGTAATTTATGCTCACATCCTAAATATGTCAGGTTTCAATAAATCTATTTCATTCACTCAACAAATATATATATATACACGCATATATATATATATATATATATATTTATATTTTTTTTTTTTTTTTTTTTTTTTTTTTTTTGAGATGGGGTCTCACTCTGTCACCAGGCTGGAGTGCAGTGGCACCATCCAGACTCACTGCAACCTCAGCCTCCCGAGTTCTAGTGATTCTCCTGCCTCAGCCTCCAGAGTAGCTGGGATTATAGGTGCCTGCCACCACGCCTGGCTAATTTTTTGTATTTTTAGTAGAGACGGGGTTTCACCATGTTGGCCAAGATGGTCTCAATCTCCTGACCTTGTGATCTGCCTGCCTTGGCCTCCCAAAGTGCTGGGATTACAGGTGTGAGCCACCACGCCCAGCCTAACAAATATCCTTTAAGAGCTTCTATGTGCCAGATTGTCTCAAAAGTCCACAAGACAAATCCAGCCTATAGTTAGTTTTCATAAATCATGTTTTATTGAAATACCTCCACACCAATTCATTTACATATTGTCTATAGCAGCTTTCAGGCCACAATGCGAAAGTTTAATTGAGACAGAGGTTATATGGCTTATAAATCCTAAAATACTTACTATCTGGCTCTTTGCTAACCACTTGTCTAGCAACTACAAATACGTTGCTGAGCAAAGCAAACCTCTGTCTCCTTTCACTTACATATTGCCTGGGGTGGACAGATATTAACCATAGGCATATAAACAATTAAATGATATCATGTATTAGAAGGTATAAAAATGCTATGCAGAGGGAAAAAAAAAAAGCAGGATAATAGGTATGGAACAAGTGGTGTGGGGGGCAGGTTGCAACTTTAAATAGTGTAGAGTAGTGAAATTGAGGAATATAACATTTGAGCAAATTTTTGAAGGAAGGGGGTTAGTAACCATATGAAAAATTAATTGAGGTAAGAATGTTATAGTCTAAGATATGAACTAAGGCAAAATACCCTAAGGAAGAAGCATGCTCTGTGTGTTCAAGGAACAATGAGAAGGCCAATGTGGCTGGAGTGGAATGAGTGAGGGAAAAGTAGTCCTTAAGAGGAATGTCTTCATTCTTTAGTGGTACCAGTATTTGCTACAGCCAATAACTGCTGTATAAATGTGAATCAATGCCTTAGGCTTATATATTATCTTTTAACATTCACAGTAAAGCAGGTATAATTTAAGAACTCTGAAGTTTAGCAATACCCAGTTGCTACATAACTGTCTCTCCTTCTCTCTCTATGTATGTGTGTGTGTATATATAAGACATATATTCCATATATATATTCTCTATCTATCTATATACACACACACACTGGAAGATATATATTATACACACACACACACACACACACTGGAAGGAGATTTGAATGGTGATATAATTTATAATAATATATTGGAGAATGTATAGTGTGTAATAATATATGAGGTCATAGAGTATTTGACAAATTCACAAAATCTTGAATGATTTGGCTGAGCCTCAAGAGTATTGAAAATATATATATATATATAAAACTTATATTGTTACCTTAAGCTTCTAGAGACTAAGTAATGTTATTAGACTCATCAGGTATTTAAATGTTCTTAAAGGACTGCAGTAATAATCACAGAACAAAGAAATTGACAACACATAGATTTTATACCTAAGGGGGGAATATAATTGGCACTCTCTTGCAATAGATTCACATGATCAAGAAATATAAAATACTTACTTTTTAAAAATCTTTTGTACCAAGTGGCTTGACCAGATATACAATAAGGAGTATATGGAAAATCCAGCAAAAGTTGAAGGAAGGGACAAATAGGTATGAAAGAATGATTCTGTTTACGTTGTGTGTTGTAAAATCAGAAAAATTCCACAATGCACCAAAAAAATAATCTTCTAGACAATACTTTGATGTTGAGACAGGAAAAAAATTAATCTTAAGAATAATTCAAATCTTAAAAATTTAAAATCATTTTCTAAAGCATTAAGGGCAAAATGATACCAAAAACTAATAAATTAATGCAGGTTAATAACATTTTGCATTTGAAAAGTGCTTTAACTATTTGAGGCCTAACTCTTAGTTTATTACCAGTTTCTCCTGTAACCACACTTTAATACAGCAGATCAAGGAGCCACCTGGAAATCCGTAGGAATTAGATTTACTGGATGCAGAAAGTGACCACTTTAGTAGCAAATAGCCACAATGTTACATGCACTTTTTTTTTTTTCACTGACTCATTTAAGCTTTACCACATTACATGAAGTAGATACTATTATTACCGTTGCACTGCAGATGAGAAAACTGAAGAAATGAGAGGTTATGTAACTTTTAACTTACCCAAGGTCATGCAAATAATCCATGATGAAAAGTTGGGCGTTAAACCATCCAGTGCAGCTCTTAAGGGCCTGCACTTAATTATTAACCTTTGCTGACTCTTTTCAAGAGATGTCATCCCCTTCAAACTAAGTCTAGAAATGGTCTTAATATGCTCTGCCAACCTAAAAGCAATTTCATAGTTCTAATAAGCAAAAGCCTCCTCACACATGTTTTTTGAGTATTGACTACAAACATGATAAAAACTGTAAGTTTTGGGGAGAAGGGGAACCATTAATAATGATGCAAGAATGACTTTGGGAACAGGAATTGTCTTGGACAAACCAGAATACAGTTACTCTAATCATGGGGGTTCTTTGAATGACCCACTCCCTTTGCATTAATTCCCTGAGAATCCCTGCCTGTACCCTACCAGTGAACTGCATCCTTCTTATCCATCTCTTTCCAGAGGGAGATATTTTTCCTGATATTTGTTGCGGGAAGTCAGGGACCCCAAACAGAGGGACCGGCTGAAGCCGCAGCAGAAGAACATAAATTGTGAAGATTTCATGGACATTTATTAGTTCCCCAAATTAATACTTTTATAATTTCTTATGCCTGTCTTTACTGTAATCTCTGAACATAAATTGTGAGGATTTCATGGACACTTATCACTTCCCCAATCAATACCCTTGTGTTTTCCTATGCCTGTCTTTACTTTAATCACTTAATCCTGTCATCTTCTTCGTAAACTGAGGAGGATGAATGTCGCCTCAGGACCCTGTGATTGTATCAACTGCACAAATTGTTTGTAGAGCATGTGTGTTTGAACAATATGAAATCTGGGCATCTTAAAAAAAGAACAGGATAACAGCGATGTTCAGGGAACAAGAGAGGTAACTTTGAACTGTCCTCCGGTGAGCCGGATGGAACAGAGCTATATTTCTCCTCTTTCATAAGCAAATAGGATAAATATTGCTGAATTATTTTTCTCAGCAAGGGACATCCCTGAGAAAGAGAATGCGCCCTGAAGGTACGCCTATAAACGCCCCTTTGGAAGTGTGTGCTGTCTTTTGTGGTCGAAGCCAAAGGGATGAAATAAGTCCGGCTCTCCTGTAGCGCTCCCAGGCTTATTAGGACAAGGAAAATTCCCGCCTAATAAATTTTGGTCAGACAGGTTGTCTGCTCTCAAACACTGTTTTCTGGGTTTCCTCAAACCCTGTTTCCTGTCAAAATGTTATCAATGACAATGTGTGCCGGAAACTTCATTAGCAATTTTAATTTCGCCTCATCTGGTGGTCCTGTGATCTCACCCTGCCTCCATTTGCTTTGTGATATTTTATCACCTTGTGAAGTATGTGATCTCTGTGACCCACACCCTATTCATGCACTCCCTCCCCTTTTGAAAATCGCTAATAAAAACTTGCTGGTTTTACGGCTCAGGGAACATCACGGATCCTGCCGACATGTGATGTCTCCCCCAGACACCCAGCTTTAAATTTCTCTCTCTTGTGCTCTTTCCCTTTATTTCTCAATCCAGCCCAGACACTTAGGAAATAGAAAAGAACCCACGTAAACCACGGGAGCGGGTTCTCTGGTTAGACATTGAGCCCATTTCTTACTATTTCCTACTTTGTTTTCTGATGGTTCTCTGTGATGATCAGACACATCAGGTCAATTACTACAGTCTCTTTTCAGTACATCCAAACCCATGCCCTATTAAGCATTCCCAAATTTCCTCCTCCTTCCCTTTCTGACTCCAATGATGACTACATTAGACTGGTTTCCTGTATAATCCAGATGTTGCTTCATCCCTAAACTAATCATTTCTGTACCCATTTCTGCATCTACATTCCCACTAGTTTCCTATTTATTCTGTCCCTGAGAAGTTCTATAAAATTTCAACAGCAAGAAATAGCCATAGAATCCACCCAATCCAGAAATTAAAATATGAGCATACAAAAACCACTTTGTCTAACTTGTTCTTGACAAAGAAAGAGTAACAATAATTTCAATGAGATTATTAATGTAATAAACAATTGTCATTTTGAAAGACAGAAGAAAATATATGTTTTTGCTTTCAAAATAATTTTGCTTGTTTAAAGATGTTTTGAATAAGAAACTGGTGAGAATAAGCTATGTTGACTAACAAATTAGTACAGTCAAGGCTAATGAGGTGGAGTAATTAACATTTACTGAGCATAAACTAATGCCAAGCTTTGTTTTTTAATGGAAAAAAGAAACAGAGAACACACTAAATAGGTCAATATGCAGGAAACGGGAAATATGAAAGAGACAGCAGAATGTAGATTAAACACAAGAAGTTCCTATTTGTGACTCAGGCCCAAATTCTCATTCATTGGGCAACTTATAAGAATTAACTGAGAAGAGAAACCACATTTTTTCTACTTTGGAGTTCGGCTTATTGTTACAAATAATGAATAAGAATCAGAAACACTTCCAGAGTACCAGGACAACACTCAGAAGAGGAATAATACAGCTTCACCTTAATTTGTAATGTGAAAAAATTCAACCTAGCTTTTGAAAGTCTATAGAATGGAGAGAAGCACAGGCAAAGAAGAAAACTGCCATAATAACAGTTCTAATATAAAATGTTTCCTGACCCAGACTGTGTCAGGGAAAACATGCAAAAAGCATTGTCTTCTATGTTTGTTTCTACCCTTGCTCCCACATTCCTGCTTTCTTAGGAATGAGTTATCTAAGTCACAAACTAATATTTTAATAAACTTTATTTTTGAGAAGCCAAGCCATTCTCAAGCATCTACCTTGGCTACTGAGGTTTTCAGATACTCAGTTTATCTGCCAAAGTGCAGGAAAAGCATCATTTATGACAACTTACTCTAGCTGCTGACTCAGTATCTCTAGGATACAGGTTAAAATCTCAATCAGGACATATCAGGGCATGGTGTTTTAGAGCTGTAGGGAATCTTAGGTAATCTGCTTTATGTAACTATTATGCAATACATGATACTGTCTACTTGCAATTTTTAGAAGTTTTTTAAGAGATTGAAAATTGTTTTCTGCCTTCTTATTCAGATGCCATTTTACCAGCCTGAAAAAGAATTTACTCTCTGATGAGAGACGCCACAACTGTCAGGAAAATTCACAGTGACTTGCATACAGGGTTATAACTATTTTTTAAAAAAAAAAAGAAGCAGCTTTACAGCTTTCATGGATGATGGTGCTTCTTTTTGCAATATAGTATTTTCCCTCTGTTTATATGCTTTAAGCTATATGCATAGGCACTGTAGTAAGGACATAAAATATATGAACTATGAAACATTTTGAATATTGACATTTTAAATTATTTTTTAATACTCATAAAACCTTACTCCAGAATTTGCTGAAATTCAGGGCGGTCTACTTCAGTTCATTAGATACCTAGTGGGAGGATGTAATCACAAAACTAGAAAAATGTGAAACACTCCAGGCTAGACATCTTAGGCTAATCATAATGTAGGAAAGTTCTTCAAGGATTTGAGCACACAGCACTTCATAAATAGTACTGCTACCAATTAATTTCTCTAAAATGAAGATTACAGATTTCCCATGGTGAAATTAATGTCATAGAGGTAACGTCTTTTGTATCAGAAAATGGTTATTTTGTCGCCTTTCTAATTCTGAATTAAGATACAACCTTTCTCCTCATTCTTCTCCACCCACATACATTTAATATTAGATATTGGTAGAACTATTTAAAATTTTTCTCTCTACTAAAATAAAGGATTCTCTTATTTACTAAAATAAATAATTGATGTTCATTTTAACAGCAGATTTAATAAAACAATAAATTGCAAGTTACTAAAGTAGCAGATATCAAAAGAATGCTATGAAGTAAATGCTACATTATATGGATTATATAATGTATATTGTATTATATTTACTTGATTATATTTTTATAATTATACAATGTTACATTATTACATTAATTTATTACAATTAATGTCGATCCCATCTACTAACTTAGAGACCGGAATATTGGCTACTGACTAAAAGATGAGAGAATAAAGATACCATTCATGTATCAATTCTTCATACTTCCCTTTGGGGGAACCATTTTCTTTCTCTTCTAGTGTCTCCATCTGATATTTTAAAGTATGAACTTCTACCCTTTTAGAAGAATGTACTTAATAGTAGAAAACAGTGCATTCAATTTACTTATTTAAAAAATTTATTTTAATTATTAGACAACTGAATTAAATTATACAACTGAAATATTTTAAAATAAATACAATAAGAAAGCTTCCAGGGTAACTTCCATTCTAATAATAAAAAAATTCCATTAAGATCCCATTCACTAAAAAAAAGTACTCATATTCTTATATTTTAAAAACATCTTAGTTTATAGCATTAATTTTCTTATGTAGGTTTATAAGGGATATATGACATTACTATGTTAATGTTTAGAAGTCTTCCTTTAAATTTTGATAGATTAAAAAGATCAGTTTTTTTCTTTTTTATGTCAAATTGCTTAAATTAATAAGAATAAACAGTAAAGTATACTGGATAGCTACTCAGTGCTAGAAATTATGCAGGGCATTTTAGTATGCAATTTCTGTACTCCTTGATAATTCTAAAAAAACTAAGCACCAAATATCATTATCTGGGATTTATCCTCAAATCTATCCTCTCATTGCTTTAAACATTATCTCATATAATATCATCCTTTCTCATGGTTACAACTACTTCTGATACATTGATAACTAAAAATTTATGCCTCTGTAATTCTCTGCTGAGTTTCAGATCTGCAATCCAAATATCTAGCAGCTATCGCAACTAAGATGTCCCATGGGCATCTCAATTTTAGTACATACGAGTATGAACTCACTTTTCCAAAACTATTCTTTTAAACTCTTCCAGTGTCTCAGAATATTACACTGCTGTCTCATGATTTTTTACACTTATTTTACATTGTATAATCAACATAGACTTTCCTAATATTTAGTATTTGCTTGTATTCAGTCATTGCACTAAGTACTTCAAAACCATTTTGTTTAACACAGTAATATGATGAAGTAGGCATTATAATCTCCATTTTACAGATTAAGAAATAGGTTAGGAAAGGAATTTGTAGAGGGATGCACAGCAAATGACAGAAAAGCCAAGATTTTGATCCTATCTAACCAAGCAAAACAAAGGGACATAAAATGTATTGGGAATAATAAGAAAGTAATATTTGTAATTATGGGTAAAGGAAATATTCAAAAAACATTTTTAGTCTGCTGCTAGAGTGCCTCTTAGTGCCCATATATTTTGGTTTTTGTTAATTTTGATAGAAAGATAAATATATACTTAGAAGAAAAATAATCACAAATTATTTAAAGCTGACAAATTCCAGAAATAAAAATTATAATTAGAAAAGCATATTATTCCATTTTTATGGTTAACTGAATGTGAGTCATCTATAATACTATTTTTCCTTTATTTTTGGCCTCATATGCTTTGATTGCTTCTTAATATGACAGCAATTTTTACAATATTTTTTATAAAGATCAGTGTGGCCTCCGATTTGGTTGATTAAATTTTGTTTTTATTATTACTGGTAGAAAAAAAGTATTTTTCAGCTTCAACTGATCACTGCAAATGCCACACTGGTACATTTTTGCTCAGTGAGGCTACTCGTTTCTTGAGAAAAACAGGGGCCAAGTGGCCAAGCAGTTTTGTTGTGATGGTTTAGACCAGGGAACAGAACAACATCTGATTCAGATCATTCTCCTTGAAGTCAAAGTTAGGAGATGAACACTTGATTAAGTCCACCAGAAGAATGTTCCCTCTGAGGGTTCTGAGGGACATGAAGGTAGTCGGGGCATCCAAGACTCCACCCAGTCCAGGGTTCAAATCAGGACTAATGTGAGCCATACTCTCTAGTGTGTGGATGTGGTTGCTGCTCCATATCACAACTTCCTAGAAGAAAACCGAGTCTTGGAAGGGATAGGTATAGGTGAAGGTTCATGAACTTAAACTTCATTTATTTTCATAGTAAATTCACCTTTGCTAGTATTCTTAGCAATTGAATTGGGGATTTGTCCATACGTCTTAATTATGTACCAGAAACTTCAGGAGTGAGTCAGAGAGGGCAGCAGGGGGAAAAGGTGACTCTCAAAGCAAAGCTTGTGAGTCAAGGAAGCTCAGCAGAGTATGCATCCACTCATCCATTCTTTTTTTTTTTTTTTTTTTTTTTTTTTTTTTGAGACAGAGTCTTGCTCTGTCGCCCAGGCTGGGGTGCAGTGGCCGGATCTCAGCTCACTGCAAGCTCCGCCTCCTGGGTTTAGACCATTCTCCTGCCTCAGCCTCCCGAGTAGCTGGGACTACAGGCGCCCGCCACCTCGCCCGGCTAGTTTTTTGTATTTTTTAGTAGAGACGGGGTTTCACCGTGTTAGCCAGGATGGTCTCGATCTCCTGACCTCATGATCCGCCCATCTCGGCCTCCCAAAGTGCTGGGATTACAGGCTTGAGCCACCGCACTCATCCATTCTAAGCTTGTTTTTTGTTTTTCTAATAAAAAAGCTTTTGCGCAGTTTGTGACATTTGACTAATACGTTCATTAGGACACCAGACCCAAAGGTTAGTTTGATCAAAATTTCTGTTCTGTGTGCACACTGATCAGGTTTTTTGTTGTTATTATTAAAAAGATCAGGGAATGTGGGGCATGGATGTGGATGGACAGAAGTCCTTGTCAACTTTATTTGTACCTAAGAATTTTTTACCCAACAGTATCATACAATTTGTACATATATCAGAAATCCCACGCCAGGTCTGAACAGAAGTCAAACTATCTCAAAATGTTGGAAATGCTACCAAAATGAGAATATTTTCCCCAAATCCTGACTTAACCTTAAGTCATATACAAGAGTATCAGTTTCACAAAGCAGAGTCTCTATCCTTGTGTTCTAGACGTAATTAAGTAGAGTCACTAGAAACGAGCAAACATGCACTAGTATGCCCCAGACCTTGTGCTGTCCACAATAAGGCAAACATTTCACAATGGCATGAGATTCTGTAGACTGCAGCAAAAGTCTCCCAGATGTCTTGCATAGAATAAAACAATCTGGTATAATTTATTTCAACTTGGCAAAATTAAAACTATATTCCAGTTGGATATACCTCTCTGGGAAAATCCAGTTTCCCTAAGCTGTCATCTTGGATGAAAATTCCAGGTGCTATTGAACAAAGCATTAGATGTTATCAATGATGCATGAAAAAAGAAAAAAAAAAATGTCTTGCAACCAGATTTAAATAAAATACGCTCAGGGGGCAAATCCCATGTATGAACAATACACAGTGATTCTAAACATATAGCTGAACTGAGATGAGAGCCTTGCAGGTTGGTCTCATGGCTCCATGGTAATAAATACTGTACACAGTAAAAGAGGCCTTAAATATGAAGTGGCAAAAACGTCTGATATCACTGCATTTAGAAGCTCAAATATGAAGCTGTAAGCAATTGTATCAGTTTGGAAAAAGGTAAAACTATTTATTTATTTTATTTTATTTTATCTTGAGATAGAGTCTCACTCTGTCGCCCAGGCTGGAGTGCAGTGGTGCGATCTCAGCTCACTGCAAGCTCTGCCTCCTGGGTTCACGCCATTCTCCTGCTTCAGCCTCCCCAGTAGCCGGGACTACAGGCGCCCGCCACCACGCCCGGCTAATTTTTTTGTACTTTTAGTAGACACGGGGTTTCACCATGTTAGCCAGGATGGTCTTGATATCCTGATCTCGTGATCCGCCTACCTCGGGCTCTCAAAGTGCTGGGATTACAGGTGTGAGCCACCGCGCCCAGCCAGAAAAAGGTAAAACTAAAAGCCCAAGAATAAATGTTGGTAGATGCAAATGAAAAACATACTTTAAAATAAAATAAAATAAATATTAGAAACATTCAAAAAGTCAAGTTAACTACAGACATCATTTTGTTTTGTTTTTTAAGGAAACTTGAGTTGCTTTAAGTAACTTCCAATTTCTGGAAGGGTCAATAATTGTAAGAATTCTGTACAAGAAAAAGAAAATAAGATCATGCTTACAGATCTTATTCTGCCATATTATTTCCTTTGAATCCCCATTTTATTGTTGCCCTTTCCATTACATGGGATGTATACATCAGGTGTTAAAAGGTACAATACAATCTGCAACTGAGAACCACTTTCTGTAACTGAACACTCAAAGAAATTACACTGAACACAGCATTGGCGGTATTTTTTTGAAAATTGATTAAAACGGGTATAAATTTATTAATACTACTAAATCATATCTAATATTTGATAGTATAAGATTTAATACAGCTGTATGATACAATTATACAAAATACAGACATAGTTCTTAATTTGTGTCAGTGATAAACACCTGAGAACTGTTCACTACTACTCTTAGAATAGAATTATTATTTTTTTCTCTCTGCACCATAAATAGCTAAGGAATTTCAACAGGATGAGGGAGATTGTACTGAAACTATTAAATCAAGTAGCATCTAGCATCGATGTGGTGTTTATTACCAATTCTTTATTCAACTTACTGAGATGCTAATATTTGATTTACCCTTTGAGAATGAGGTGTGGAATCCTAATAACTTTTAAAAAGTTTCTTTTAGCAAGAGATAAATTATTCACTTTGGATTTTATCCTGATTATTAAAAATCACCTTGTGAGTACTAGGAAGGAAAAAAGGCTTGAGGCTTCCATGAGGGCTGATTGCAGGACTCTTACAGAGGACTGCCTTTAAACTGTAAAAATACACACAAATTCATTTAAAGTTGCACACATCAAACTTCTCTTAGTCCATTTTCTGTTGCTATAACAGAATACTGAAGACTGGGTAATTCATAAGGAAGTTTATGTAGCTCATGGTTTTGGAGACTGAAAAGTCCCAGAGTATGGCACTGGCGTCTGGTATGCATCACCCCATGGTGGAAGGCCAGAAAGCAGAAGCAAACAGAGCAGACAAAGAGAGGCACCAGGGGCTGGATGAGCTTTATAATAACCCACTCTCCAATTGAATAACCCATTCCCAGTAATGACATTAATCCATTCATGAGGGTGGAGACCAACTCTCGGGAGTAGGGTAGGCCTCAGCTCCCAAAAAAGTTGCACTGGGGATTAAGTTTTCAACACAACCAACTTCTGGGGACATATTCAAGCCACAGCAAAAGGGTCTGTTTGTTTAATTGAGAAATTACAAATGTATTTTGTCTACTAATAATAACACATTCATTTATTCATTAAATATTTGAGTACTAGTGGGTCATGAACCATTTTATACACTGGCTCTTAGGGGACTGGCTGGTAGTGAACAAACGAAATGTATTTATAGGTGTGCACAAATGCCTCATCATAAGTCTTTTATTATTGCTAAAACAAGAAAGACCCAAGGAACAAGCATAATAAGATGGTCATCTGTGGGCTCCATAACTTCAGAGGCTATTTGGCATTGTCCTTCTGTTAGAGAAATGGAAGTAGCCCTGCTATGGTTTGAATGTTTGTGTCTCCTCCAAAATTTATGTTGAAACTTAATCTTCAATGCAACTCTATTAAGAGGTGAGGCATTTAGGATGTGATCAGGCCATGAAGGATCTGCCATCATGGACAAGACTAATCCCTTATAAAAAGGCTGGAGAAATGAGTTAGGCTCCTTTTCTTCATCCTTTCTTCCATTTGAGGACACAGCGCAGCAACAAGGTGTCATCTTGGAAGCAGAGAAAAAGCCCTCACCAGACACAGAACCTGCCAGTTTCTTGATCTTGGACTTCCCAGCTTCCAAAACTGTGAGAATTAAGTTTCTATTATTTATAAATTACCCAGTCTCAAGTCTTTTGTTACAGCTGCATAGAAAATTAAGATAAGCCCATTAGGTTATTTGAAAAGCCCTGAATAACAAAAGACCATTGTCTTTGAAGTAACACCGATTGCTTAATATCTTCCTGCTCTATCACAGATGACTATAAATAGGATAAAATATATTGATTATCAGTAGATTTGGTTCTTTCCATTTATGCATAGAAAATATATTCTTTACAAAAGTAAGTTTAGTAATTTTTCTATGGAAGAACACTATAAATAATGTTGCATTTTTATTGTTCCATAATATTCTTTTTAAGAAGTACACACCATTTAGTTCTAGAAGGACAAATCTAAAGTGTTGACAAAGAATGGCCTTGTCAGCATCCTTTGGTGTGAATTTTTAATTGTCAAATGTTTCTAACTAAAATAAGAGTATGGAAAATTTCTGCAGATTTTAAACTGACAAAAGAAATACTGATCATTTGCTTAATGACTGATATAAAATGTTTCCAAAAAACACTTTTTTTTTAATGGATCTCAAAGATGGTGCACTTTAGTAATCATAGTTTAGTATATATGATAAAAGAAGAATCATCAAACATTAAAAAAAGTCAACTCAAAGCAATGAAGATGCTTAAGTTCCTTAGTTTTCTAAGAAGTAGACATTTTTCTCACACTAGAAAACAAAAGCTTCATTATTTATGTAGCTTGCTCATTCACTGAAGCTCAGAATACTGCCAGATATTTGCTTTTTCATCACATATTCTATCTGTATCTAAATCTATAGCTATATTTGAATATAAGCAACTGAAATAAAGAATTTTCTATTCATTTGCAGATATTCCTACTAGGGAGAGAAAACTTTAAAAATAAATCTATTGAAATTTTATTTTATTTTATTTCAAGAAGGCAATCCATTTAATATATGCTTGTTTTAATAGACAAATGACAAAAGATAACATTACTAGTAAATAGTTACTTATAACACTCAACTAGGAAAAAATGAGTCACATAGTAATACCTGACGCTTGTAAAAAGACTGTCTTGCCCTTTATTCCACTAATCATAGTTTTGAACATTTATTTTAAGAAAGTAGTTAGACATATAAGATATATATGATATATAATTATTAGAAGGCAAGATACAAAACATATAGCCATTATCATTTCAGCTATATAAAAATTGGAGGAGGGAGAGACATATGAACATATCAAAAAGGTTATATTGGGATACTGGAATATTAGGTAACATAATTTTCTCCTCTTCTGCTATTAGATAACTTACATTTTAAAAGGTTTCAAAAATATAGTCTAAACTAAAATTTACCTAATATTTAGTCAAGGATATTATTTTGTGGGGAAAAAACCCTTCAAAATGATATGCAAATAATGAACATTCTTTAAGCAGCATTAATTGTTGAGATAATGACAGTCATGTTTGTAAAGTTTCAAGGATGAAATGAAGTGCTATTCATCTAATCTTAAGTTCAATTACATCAGATGGATGGCATTAAACTTGCCAAGTATCTGCCTTTTGCAACATATTGTAGGTAACTCAAACAAATTATTTAGCCAATCTTGAGCAGTGTAATAGGCATATTGTCATCTTCCTAGCAGGTTATCAATGGCATATTTGCTAAAACAAATATGCCTTTTGTGGCAAAGTTCAGAGGAGGAAAAAATATATAAATGCTCATCAATGGAAATTATGTAATGATACAGTTTTGTTAAATGACAGATTATAACAAGATAGGCTATGCAATCCAATATCTCAGTGTGCAAAATGATAGAAAACAATGAATACAGTACCTATTATTCTTCATTGAAAAAGTCAAATCCACTAAGAAATAAAAATCAATAATCAAATGCCTTTTCAAATATTCAACTCTACCTTCCTTTCTCCATAATGGTGTCTCTCTGCATATCACGCATAAATCAGTCAGTCTTCAGCAAAGGCAGTGTAGGACCACACTGACGCATACCTTAGTATGCACAAACCCTCCTGCTGCTTGTTAGCTAATGAGATAGTTCATTAATTGTGCTGAACCTCAGTTGCCCTGTTTGTAATATATTGGGACTGACAGCAAAACCAACATAATACCCAGAATTGTTGGGAAGTGAAATACAGCCTGAGCAAATGATTACAGATTAACATGAAAAAGACAGTGGGAAGGGAGTTTATATGGATGGGATATCTGTTATATTGGTGTTAGATATAATTCACTCCTCAGCATTTATTATTAAAATACACATGTCACTTTTTAAATGGTAATTTAGTGTTACTACCAAAGTTGTTTGCTCATAGACCAAGGACAATTAACAAAAGTTATACAATAGAGAAAAAAGGAAGAGTGTGTTTGCAGCCTCAAATCTTTAGGAACTTTACTGATTCAAGTTCATCTTGGTTGGTTGTGTAATAAACCAAAAATAGACTAGGGATTGGGAATTTAGTAAAACAAAAATATGTACAGTTGTGTCTGTGTCAATTAGAAGAATTTTAAGGATCTCTCTTTCCAAAGCAACAAAGTTCCATGAACTTAAATAGCTCAGAAATCCCCAAAACCATCAAATTGACTGGGCTCTATTTGCTTTGTTCCTGTCAGTCTCACACTCCACAAGTCTGTGTATGCTACTAACAGTGGGAAATAATTTGAGTGAAGGAACTTTACACTGAAGCACTTTTTGCTTCTCCATAGCAAACATGGTAAAATTTAATTTGTATATGCTTAGATTCTTTAAATGACATTCTGTAGCTTTGAGAAATTTATTTAACATCTTTGAGCCTTAGTTTCCTCAATATAAAAGAAAACAGTATGGCCAAGGGTGAGGTAAGATACATAAGTAAATGGCATAGCATAATATTGACATATAGTATGAGCAATTATTTGCTTCATATACTTCTCAACATTTTATGCTGTTACAGGTAGTTAAGCATGAGCAGTGCAGGAGAGGGCTCTTCTCCACTCACTAGAAATGTTCGGTGATGGTTTGGCAATTATCGCACTACCTCTCTAGAAATGATAATTTGGCTTCCAGGGAGAGAATCTCCTGATGGTCCACACATGATAACATTAGAAATGTTAATTGAATGTAGGCCTCAGGGAGAAGAGGCTTCTTGGGGATGAGTGTTAAGAGGCCAAATGGCGAAGTGTGATGTTTCAAGGACACATACCACTGGAGAAAGGAAGGAAGCCTCAGATAGGCATGCATATAACTCCCTAAACGCACTGCATGAGCTCAATTCCAAAAGGTAAGGAAAGCACTGCACATGCAGGAAGTCCACCCTAAGGAAAGAATTATGGGAAAGAGGCCAGTCTATACAGTTATAGGATCAAGGTTAAAGATCTCTTTTTTGCTGTCATCTACTCTCTCGCAGACCTTCAGGTGTGCACTCGGGTCTCTTCCAAGCACATTTTCCATTCTTTCATGTTCTAAAGACTTTCTAAAGAAACTTCCACTCCTGCTCTGAAACTTGTCTCATTCTCTTTGTCTGCTTTATGCCCCTGAGTCAAATTCTTTCTGAGGCAGCAAGGACTGAAGTTGCTATGGACCCATACAGAAAGGCTGCTGGTAACTCATGGTAACTTGGATCTCTACCACTACTTACAATACTTTCATCAATATAGGTTCTGAACATGTTTTGCATTTTACATCTATTTTTATTCTTTCATTTGTACTTATGTTTTAGTATAGCTGTTTTTTCCTCCAGTCTCATTAACTTCCTACCCATAGCCATTTTCTATTATGAATTGTTCATGTTATAAACCATTCTATCTAAAAAAATCAACCTTTTAAGAGGGGCTTCAAATTGTATTATTTCATTAAGATGTTTTTCTGGTGAAATGAAGAGAAGCAGATGATATTAGCACTTCCTAAATTCTTGAAAAGTTTTCATGGTTTTGTTGAACGTTGTTTCCTTAGTGTTTCTTTGTTTTCTAGACTATTTTAGATTAGAATCAATTTTAACTTTATCTTTTTACTTCCATAATTTCTCTTGATTACTTGTCTTTGGATCATTTCATAGCTCTGTTTTCCTCCACTTATTTTCTTGCTGTTATTTATGGTGATACCATTTTGTATTTAAGTTTCCTAGGTGACATCCCCACATGCTTGTTTGGCATCTAGCGGTTCCTCCAGGAAATTATGTAACTAAACTCACAGTCTTTCTTTCCCCTTTCATTTCTATCTTTCATCTATATAATTTAATAATGTGACACTGTCTTGCTTTATTCTCTAAAAGTTCTCCTAACAAATGTAAGACCAAAAAATACAATATACATTTTATTCTAAATATTTACTAATTGCCTACTTTGTTAGATGCTAAGGCTATAGGAGAACAAGGCCCCCATCATTAAGGAGCTCACCAATGAGAGAGAAAAACAAGTAACAGTAAAGCCACATTTGAAGGTAAAAGGGGACACACAGGAAACACTTCAGCTCAAGCTTCTTAGTGGGGATTACAACTGGTAAAATCCTTCTTTTTATTCCTTACAAAAACTATGTAATAGTCCTAGGAATAGCTCAAAGAATTGTAAAGTGAGATGAAACTAAATTTTTAAAATCAATTTCCAGCCCATTCATTCTTGTTTTGTTCATCCACTGAGTAAAATATTTCATCAGAAGTCATGAGATATTTCTTGCTGTTTGGATTTAGTGCTTCTCCTCATTTTTGACCATTCTCTCACTCTGTATTTGGCTGACTATGGGAGATTTCTTAGTGATATGAAATAGACTTATGGATAAGTATGTAGATATTGCATTCACATGTCATAAAAATGTAAAGATATATTTTAAGTCACTAAAAAAATTTGATTTCTCAGCTGAAAGACTTCAGAAAATGCAACTTCAAAATATGCCACTTTGGTATTGCTAATCACTTCAAATTCAGGGCACTTGAGGTATGGTGGATACAGGCAGACATTTTCTCGGAGCTCCCCTTATCCGGCTAAAGACAGAGCCTCCGAAAGTAATACAGCTGTTGCCAATCTTCTCCCCGAGGGCTGCATCAACCAGAGAAGATTAACTCTTACCACAGGAGACGAAGACAAAAAGTCAGCACCACACACAGACCAACTTTGTCATAAACCACCATGTATTATTCTGAGGGCCCATTCATTTTTCCCATTTACTCTCCTATAAATTGCCTACATCCCCTTCCCCCTTGGCCCTATAAAGATGGTATATAAGAATTATAAATCTTACTTGGTTTTAGCGTGTTCACTTGTCTTTCTTGCAATGTCCTGGTGCACATGATAAATTTGTGTAACTATTTTCCTATTAATCTGCCCGTTGTCGGATTATTTAACAGACTCAATTATTAAACTCTCAGAGGGCAAAAGAAAATTCTTCCCTCCCCTATGCAGCTTTTAGATAAGATACTCAAATTGTTCTCTTTTCATCTCTCTGATAATGCTGTCATGATTTTACAAGTAATAATGTGTTTAACTCAAATATAAAGAGTGTCCATGAAATAGGACATGGTTACTAAAATGACATTAAATGTGTCTGTGATGCCCTATACCCTTTTTGATGAAAGCCACCATTCTCACTTCCAAGGCTGGGAGAAGTGGCTGTACGTGATTCCTCTAAAATAAATTTTTCTGTTTTGTTATCATTACTCAGTGTAATGCCTGTAGGGCATAGTTAAATTGCTATCCCACCTTGACTCTCCTAAACTTTAAGAACAGGAGGTCTGTGGTCAGAAGTTCCCAACCTGACCAGACCAGTTGAAACCAGTGGTATCCAAGATGGCAGCTCACTTGACCTCTGAAGAAACTCTAACTTTATTGTAATCTAATTTCCATGCTAAATGAAAGTCCTATCAGTGCCATGACAGTTAATCATCATGATAATGACCAGAGGAAACCATAAAAGAAGGCAACACTCCAGTTCTGAGATTTTCTCTGCCCATTCCCCCAAAATACATGGATATTCTTCCCCTTGTTTTTAATGCTCAACACGTTGATTAAAGTAGCCCTCTATCTGTGACTTTCCAGCTCTCAGGAGCTGAGAAGTTCATTTGTGAGCTGTGCTCCCGCTTCTCAATTCCATGGCCATCAAATAAAGCCTGAACTGCTTGAGGCTCATTTTCAGTTTCACATAATGGCTTTGCAACACTGAACAGGGAAAGACCCCCCCCAATTCTGGGGAACTGGCTTTGCCAGTAACACTATCACAGGAGTTTCTGCCCTGACCACCCAAGTCTGACTGCTACTACCAGATGAATGGTAACCAATCCATAAATAGTAGCTATTATTTTTATTTTGGTATTGATATGTAGCAAAAGTGAACTGTGTTATCCTATTTCATAGCACTAATATGTTCGTAATCTCTCTGTAATTTATAAATCTGTTTCATGTAATAGGGAAAACAACATGTGCATGGAGTCGGACAGATTTTCCTCTCAATCTTAACTATCATGTATTACCCAGAATTAAACAAATCACATAATTCCCCTGAATTTTAGTTTATTATGAATGAACTGGGAGTAATAATATTTATTTCTCAATTGTATTATAAAAAGTAAAGGCAACAATAAACCTAAAGCATTCACAGTACCTGTCAAAGGTTAGGAGCTCAGTAGCTAGTGGCTATTGTTATTAAAATTATGTAAGCCTATCTCCCTTTGCTTCCTTGAGGACAGACACCACTCCAATCCTTCATCATGTTAACACTTGCTCCAGTCAAAGTCTCTGGCTCAGACTGACTTTCAAATTTTTAAACATACTTTATTGTAAAGTAGATCATTACATGGTTATTTATATACATACTGTTAAATAAAGGAAGAGGCCATTGTTTTGAACTGAGCTTGTGTACTAGACTCAAAAAGACTGAACCAAAATGGAGTCATTCATGTTAAGATTTCATATCATCAAACTGAAGGTAACTTATTTTTCTGTCCTTCCAAGAAATCATGCAGAAGTGATAGCCAAATCCCAAACATGCTAGTTTTATTGGGCATAAAAAGGAAGTTTCCTCCACTTTAACTCTTACAAGGAAAGTAACATGAAGTAACCTGATGTTAAACAATCCACTTTTTTTTTTTAATCCTTTTAAGTTCTAGGGTACACGTGCACAATGTACAGGTTTGTTACATATGTATACATATGCCATGTTGGTGTGCTGCACCCATTAACTCGTCATTTACAGTAGGTATATCTCCTAATGCTATCCATACCCCTTACTCCCTCCCCACAATAGGACCCAGTATGTGATGTTCCCCTTCCTGTGTCCAAGTGATCTCATTGTTCAATTCGCACCTGTGAGTGAGAACATGCAGTATATGGTTTTCTGTTCTTGCGATAGTTTGCTGAGAATGATGGTTTCCAGCTGCATCCATGTCCCTACAAAGGACACAAACATCCTTTTTTATGGCTGCATAGTATTCCATGGTATATATATGCCACATTTTCTTAATCCAGTCTGTCGCTGATGGACATTTGGGTTGATTCCAAATCTTTGCTATTGTGAATAGTGCCGCAATAAACATATGTGTGCATGTGTCTTTATAGCAGCATGACTAATAATCCTTTGGGTATATTCCCAGTAATGGGATGGCTGGGTCTAATGGTATTTCTAGTTCTAGATCCTTGAGGAATCGCCACACCGTTTTCCACAATCGATGAACTAGTTTACAGTCCCACCAACAGTATAAAAGTGTTCCTATTTCTCCACATCCTCTCCAGCACCTGTTGTTTCCTGATTTTTTAATGATTGCCATTCTAACTGGTGTGAGATGGTATCTCATTGTGGTTTTGATTTGCATTTCTCTGATGGCCAGTGATGATGAACATTTTTTTCATGTGTCTGTTGGCTGTATGAATGTCTTCTTTTGAGAAATGTCTGTTCATATCCTTTGCCCACTTTTTGATGGGGTTGTTTGTTTTTTTCTTGTACATTTGTTTGAGTTCTTTACAGGTTCTGGATATTAGCCTTTTGTCAGATGAGCAGATTGCAAAAATTTTCTCCCATTCTGTAGGTTGCCTGTTCACTCTGATGGTAGTTTCTTTTGCTGTGCAGGAGCTCTTTAGTTTAATTAGATCCCATTTGTCAATTGTGGCTTTTGTTGCCATTGCTTTTGGTGTTTTAGACATGAAATCCTTGCCCATGCCTATGTCCTGAATGGTATTACCTAGGTTTTCTTCTAGGGTTTTTATGGTTTTAGGTCTAACATTTAAGTCTCTAATCCATCTTGAATTGATTTTCATATAAGGAGTAAGGAAAGGATCCAGTTTCAGCTTTCCACTTATGGCTAGCCAATTTTCCTAGCACCATTTATTAAATAGGGAATCCTTTACCCATTTCTTGTTTTTCTCAGGTTTGTCAAAGATCAGATGGCTGTAGATGTGTGGTATTATTTCTGAGGACTCTGTTCTGTTCCATTGGTCTATGTCTCTCTTTTAGTACCAGTACCATGCTGTTTTGGTTACTGTAGCCTTGTAGTATAGTTTGAAGTCAGGTAGCATGATGCCTCCAGCTTTGTTCTTTTGGATTAGGATTGTCTTGGCAATGCGGGGTCTTTTTTGGTTCCATATGAACTTTAAAGCAGTTTTTTCCAATTCTGTGAAGAAACTCATTGGTAGCTTAATGGGGATGGCATTGAATCTATAAATTACCTTGGGCAGTATGGCCATTTTTACAATATTGATGCTTCCTATCCATGAGCATGGTATGTTCTTCCATTTGTTTGTGTCCTCTTTGATTTCACTGAGCAGTGGTTTGTAGTTCACCTTGAAGAGGTCCTTTACATCCCTTGTAAGTTGGATTCCTAGGTATTTTATTCTCTTTGAAACTATTGGGAATGGAAGTTCATTCATGATTTGGCTCTCCGTTTTTCTGTTACTAGTGTATAAAAATGCTTGTGATTTTTGCATATTGATTTTGTATCCTGAGACATTGCTGAAGTTGCTTATCAGCCTAAGGAGATTTTGGGCTGACACAATAGGGTTTTCTAAATAAACAATCATGTCATCTGCAGACAGGGACAATTTGACTTCTTCTTTTCCTAACTGAATACCTTTGATTTCTTTCTCTTGCCTGATTGTCCTAGCCAGAACTTCCAACACTATGTTGAATAGGAGTGGTGAGAGAGGGCATCCCTGTCTTGTGCCAGTTTTCAAAGGGAATGCTTCCAGTTTTTGCCCATTCAGTACGATATCGGCTGTGGGTTTGTCATAAATAGCTGTAATATTTTGAGATACATTCCATCAATACCGAATTTATTGAGAGTTTTTAGCATGAAGCGCTGTTCAATTTTGTCGAAGGCCTTTTCTGCATCTATTGAGATAATCATGTAGTTTTTGTCTTTGGTTCTGTTTATATGCTGGATTACGTTTATTGATTTGCGTATGTTGAACCAGCCTTGCATCCCAGGGAAGAAGCCCACTTGATCATGGTGGATAAGCTTTTTGATATGCTGCTGGATTCAGTTTGCCAGTACTTTATTGAGGATTTTTGCATTGATGTTCATCAGGCATATTGGTTTAAAATTCTCTTTTTTTGTTGCATCTCTCTCAGGCTTTGGTATCAGGATGATGTTGGCCTCATAAAATGAGTTAGGGAGGATTCCCTCTTTTTCTATTGATTGGAATAGTTTCAGAAGGAATGGTACCAACTCCTCCTTGTACCTCTGGTAGAATTCGGCTGTGATTCCGTCTGGTCCTGGACTTTTTTTGGTTGGTACACTATTAATTATTGCCTCAATTTCAGAGCCTGCTATTGGTCTATTCAGGGATTCATCTTCTTTCTGGTTTAGTCTTGGGAGAGTGTAAGTGTCCAGGAAATTATCCATTTCTTCTAGGTTTTCTATTTATTTGCGTAGAGGTGTTTATAGTATTCTCTGATGGTAGTCTGTATTTCTGTGGGGTCAGTGGTGATATCCCCTTTAACATTTTTTATTGTGTCTATTTTATTCTTCTGTCTTTTCTTCTTTATTAGTCTTGCTAGTGGTCTATCAATTTTGTTGATCTTTTCAAAAAACCAGCTCCTGGATTCATTGATTTTTTTGGAGGGCTTTTTGGTGTCTCTATTTCCTTCAGTTCTGCTCTGAACTTAGTTATTTCTTGCCTTCTGCTAGCTTTTGAATGTGTTTGCTCTTATTTCTCTAGTTCTTTTAATTGTGATGTTAGTGTGTCAATTTTAGATATTTCCTGCTTTCTCTTGTGGGCATTTAGTGCTATAAATTTCCCTCTACACACCGCTTTAAATGTGTCCCAGAGATTCTGGTATGTTGTATCTTTGTTCTCATTGGTTTCAAAGAACATCTTTATTTCTGCCTTCATTTCGTTATGTACCCAGTAGTCATTCAGGAGCAGGTTGTTCAGTTTCCATGTAGTTGAGTGGTTTTGATTGAGTTCTTAGTCCTGAGTTCTAGTTTAATTGCACTGTGGTCTGAGAGACAGTTCGTTATAATTTCTGTTCTTGTACCTTTGCTGAGGAGTGCTTTACTTTCAACTATGTGGTCAGTTTTGGAATGAGTGTGATGTGGTGCTGAGAAGAATGTATATTCTGTTGATTTGGGGTGGAGAGTTCTGTAGATGTCTATTAGGTCCGCTTGGAGCAGAGTTGAGTTCAATTCTTGGATATCTTTGTTAACTTTCTGTCTTGTTGATCTGTCTAATGTTGACAGTGGGGTGTTAAAGTCTCTCATTATTATTGTATGGGAGTCTAAGTCTGTTTGTAAATCTCTAAGGACTTGCTTTATGAAACTGGGTGCTTCTGTATTGGGTGCATATATATTTATGATAGTTAGCTCTTCCTGATGAATTGATCCCTTTACCATTATGTAATGGCCTTCTTTGTCTCTTTTGATCTTTGATGGTTTAAAGTCTGTTTTTTCAGAGACTAGGATTGCAACCCCTGCTTTTTTTGTATTCCATTTGGTTGGTAGGTCTTCCTCCATCCCTTTATTTTGAGTCTATGTGTGTCTCTGCATGTGAGATAGGTCTCCTGAATAGAGCAAACTGATGGGTCTTGACTCTTTATCCAATTTGCCAGTCTCTGTCTTTTTATTGGACCATTTAGTCCATTTACATTTAAGGTTAATATTGTTATGTGTGAATTTGATTCTGTCATTATGATATTAGCTGGTTATTTTGCTCGCTAGTTGATGCAGTTTCTTCCTAGCATCGATGGACTTTACATTTTGACATGTTTTTGCAATGGCTGGCACCTGTTGTTCCTTTCCATGTTTAGTGCTTCCTTCAGGATCTCTTGTAGGGCAGGCCTGGTGGTGACAAAATCTCTAAGCATTTGCTAGTCTGTAAAGGATTTTATTTCTCCTTCACTTATGAAACTTAGTTTGGCTGGATATGAAATTCTGGGTTTAAAATTCTTTTCTTTAAGAATGTTGAATATTGGCCCCCACTCTTTTCTGGCTTGGAGAGTTTCTGCCGAGAGATCTGCTGTTAGTCTGATGGGCTTCCCTTTGTGGGTAACCCGACCTTTCTCTCTGGCTGCCCTTAAGATTTTTTCCTTCATTTCAACTTTGGTGAATCTGGCAATTATGTGTCTTGGAGTTGCTCTTCTCGAGGAGTATCTTTGTGGCGTTCTCTGTATTTCCTGGATTTGAATGTTGGCCTGCCCTACTAGGTTGGGAAGTTCTCCTGGATGATATCCTGAAGAGTGTTTTCCAACTTGGTTCCATTTACCCCCTCACTTTCAGGCACCCCAATCAGACGTAGATTTGGTCTTTTTACATAATCCCATACTTCTTGCAGGCTTTGTTCATTTCTTTTTACTCTTTTTTCTCCATACTTCTCTTCTCGCATCATTTCATTCTTTTGATCTTCAATCGCTGATACTGTCTTCCAGTTGATCGAGTTGGTTACTGAAGCTTGTGCATTTTTCACATAGTTCTTGTGTTATGGTTTTCATCTCTGTCAGTTCTTTTAACATCTTCTCTGCATTGTTTATTCTAGTTACCATTCATCCATTTTTCAAGGTTTTTAGTTTCTTTGCACTAGTTACGTAGTTCCTCCTTTAGCTCTGAGAAGTTTGATCAACTGAAGCCTTCTTCTCTCAACTCATCAAAGTCATTCTCCATCCAGCTTTGTTCCATTGCTGGCGATGAGCTGCCTTCCTTTGGAGGGGAAGATGTGCTCTGATTTTTTGAATTTCCAGGTTTTCTGCACTGCTTTATCCCCATCTTTGTGGTTTTATCTGCCTTTGGTTTTTGATGATGGTGATGTACTCATGTGGTTTTGGTGTGAGTGTCCTCTCTGTTTGTTAGTTTTCCTTCTAACAGTCAGGACCCTCAGCTGCAGGTCTATTGGAGTTTGCTTGAGGTCCACTCCAGACCCCATTTGCCTGGGTATCAGCAGCGGAGGCTGCAGAAGATAGAATATTGCTGAACAGAGAGTGTTGCTGTCTGATTCTTGCTCTGGAAGCTTCCCCTCAGGGGTGCACCCCGCTGTGTGAGGTGTGAGGTGTAGGTCTGCAACTAGTGGGGGATGTCTCCCAGTTAGGCTACTCAGGGGTCATGTACCCACCTGAGCAGGCAGTCTGTCCATTTTCAGATCTCAACCTCCGTGCTGGGAGATCCACAGCTCTCTTCAAAGCTATCAGACAGGGGCGTTTACCTCTGCCACGGTTTCTGCTGCTTTTTGTTTAGCTATACCCTGTCCCCAGAGGAGGAGCCTACAGAGGCAGGCAGGCCTCCTTGAGCTGCGGTGGGCTCCACCCAGTTCAATCTTCCTGGCGGCTTTGTTTACCTACTTAAGCCTCAGCAATGGCGGTCGCCCCTCCCCCAGCCTCCCTGCCACCTTGCAGTTAGATCTCAGACTGCTGTGCCAGCAATGAGGGAGGCTCCATGGGCGTGCGACCCTCCAGGCCAGGTGTGGGATATAATCTTCTGGTGTGTCATTTGCTAAGACCCTTGGTAAAGTGCAGTATTAGGGTGGGAGTTACCCAATTTTCCAGGTGTTGTGTGTCTCAGTTTCCCTTGGCTAGGAAAAGGGATTCCCTTCCCCCTTGCATTTCCCAGGTGAGGTGATGCTTCGCTCTGCTTCAGCTCTCACTGGTCGGGCTGCATCAGCTGACCAGCACCGATTGTCCAGCACTCCCCAGTGAGATGAACCCGGTACCTCAGATGAAAATGCAGAAATCAGCCCTCTTCTGTGTCACTCACTCTGGGAGCTGGAGGCTGGAGCTGTTCCTATTCAGCCATCTTGGGTGTGCCAACAATCTACTTTTTGTATTAGCTTGTTTCCTTGTTCCTGTTCAAAGTACCTTATAAAAAACAATTGCTGGGCTGAGCACGGTGGCTCATGCCTGTAATCCCAGCACTTTGGGAGGACAAGGCAGGCAGATCACGAGGTCAGCAGATCAAGACCATCTTGGCTAATATGATGAAACCCCGTCTCTACTAAAAATACAAAAAAATTAGCCAGGCATGGTGGCGGGCGCCTGTAGTCCCAGCTACTTGGGAGGCTGATGCAGGAGAATCACTTGAACCTGGGAGGTGGAGTTTGCAGTGAGCCGAGATCGCGCCACTACACTCCAGCCTGGGCAACAGAGTGAGACTCTCTCTCAAAAAAAAGAAAACAAACAAACAAACAAAAACAATTGTTTTTCCATGCCCAGAGGAGGACCTTTTGCAAATCTTTATATGAGATGCCACCTATTCATAAATTGCTAATAAAAGTCAATTAGATCTTTAAACTAAATTTGTTGTAATTTTGTTTTTGACAGTCTATACTTGCACACACACAAAACACATATTTCCCCTTTTCATATTATTAATTTCCACAATAATTCAGGAAGATGCTTTGTATTTTTTTTCTAAGTCTTTGGCTATCATTATGTCCCACTAACTACTTAAATTGTTGTGTTTGGTAAATTACTCTAAGTACTGGAATCTTGATTAGTATAACAAAAGAAGTATGAAATAAAGAAGATAGTTTGTAAATTGTATGACGTAGCTTATATAATAAATTTAAAATGTCCAAAATATTCAACTATTTAACTTTACGTATAAATTTATTTCAACTACATGCCTAATTTGATCACAATACGGTGGAATATTTTAAACTCTATTTATGTCTTAAAGGTAAAACACCTTCCTATTGGCATTTAAATCATACAGCAATTATTTTCTTACATCCATGCTGTACTGCAATATGAAAACCCTTTGTGCTAAAGACTTTAACAAATATGTACTATTGCTACAGCAAATTCCGTTGAATATTAAAGATTATATCTTTTTGGCAGCTCTTCATCAGGGTACTGGAGTGTGTAAGAAACTGGAGGCAATCCCCATTATGTATCATAGGATACTGTCACATTCACACTCTACATCTGCCTCACAGAGCTGACTAGGAAAGTAATTGCTGCTGAGATAAGCCTTTTCTGGAATATATGCAATTAATTCTCCTGAAAAAAGAAGGAAAGTAGCCTGACACTTTAATAATGTTTAAGTATACCTAATCTATTACTTTTCTGTTCGTAATGTTTCCTAAATATGAAAAAGAAAGAGGATTTGAAAGTACTTACAGCTGTCCATTTTTATGTAAATCATCCATGGAGCTGTAATATTCTATTCTAAAATGACTAGCATGAAATAATACCATAAATTATAATAGAATGTAGAGCAAGTGGGGAATTACTTTTAAGATATATTCATGATATGATTTTCACGAACAAAGAATGTTTCTCTTATCATGCAGGAATTATTCTGTTATTAAAGCATCAAGGACACAAAATTTTATTCAATTTGAATTCTGAAAGTATTTTAAAATCAAATCAAAATTACTCTTCGCTCTAGATTTCTGATAAAGTGTTAGTTAGCCATATGTATTTCTTAGTCTTTTATTTTTAGCTCCCCCTTTTTTATTATGCATAGTAACCTGATTACACGTAATGCTATACTTTCAGTTTTTCAATTGCCTTCAATTTTTCAAAAATCATCATTTCTTCAAGGGTCTTTATTCAGTCCCATGCTTTGCTATTCAATTGTTAACAAATGAGCCGAGAACATGCCTTACAATTAACCAAGGAAATGACACTTGAAAGGTTGGAGAAACAAGATTGTTTATATGCTTACTTACACTCAAGTAAGAATATAATTTTCAATATTTGCTTTGAGTGAGAACAAAGCAGGTTGAATAACACGAAAAGGGATATAAGTTTTTGATCTTTTTTAAATGAAGGCTGGCTTTCGTGAGTTAATATTTACATTACAGGAGGAAAAAGTGTTCAACTCAATGATGTATCTATTATAATGAAGACCTGAAAAGCTTATTTTTAACGGTCCTCTTCTAAAACAAAAACATAGGATTAAATAATAATATTGTATTAAATTAATATTAGTAATGGCCAAAAAAGAAATGAAGCTAGTTAAAACTTGTCTTTAACTTTGCGTGTACTATTATGTCAAAAAGTAAAAAATAAATTTTAATAAATATAATATTTGTTTAATAAAAAATGAATCTGCAAAAGGTGCAGTATAGGTAATTACTAAATCACGCTCTTGATGTAACATTTATTTTTTAATTGTGCTTTGATTTTAAAAGTAAAATTAACATTTTAAAATAAAAAATAAAGTTCAGTTTTAAAGATATTATTAAAATTCAGTAAAATATTTAATTATAAACTAAAATGTCCAAACATCCCCCGCAAAGTAGATAGCTCACAGTTCACACACTACTCTTTTGTTTTGAATCTTAAATGCAATAAATACTCCAAATGGTTACTATTAACTGACAGAATTTAAATATCTCAAGTTCCATTTCTCTGTCTTTACAATAACTATGCTCTCATTGCTTATTTTGAATCTATATTTGAATACATTAATAAGTAGTACCTCAAATTTTAGAAACACAGTTTCAAGCTAGTTGGAAGGTCTGTCTTAAGATCACAAACTTAACTCTTAAAAATTTGTAGTGGGATCCTTGAATGTTTCAGCTCCATAACTAAAATATCTCCTAGTTGCACTTCCATTTAAAAATGCATTGTTTATTAAAGGATAGGTAATAAAAAATGTGATAATTGAAAAAAAATTTAAAATGTGTGGGGAAAAATCTGTGTGTGTGTGTGTGTGTGTGTGTTGTTTAAAACTTAATTGTAACCTACAGTTAGAATTCGGATCCACAAAAAATCTTCTCAGGAAAGAGTCTCTCATTATCGACATGCTTTAAATTTTTGCCTCTGATAATAGTCATATATTATTCCTACAGTCAGTGTATTCCCTTACTGCTTAAAAGATGTGGTGGTGAAGGTAACTGTTAAATTTCACTAGCATTGAAAAGTATAGATGTTCTAATGTTAGTAAACAGAGGAAGATTATGAAGGAAAATATAATAAGTATTTTTGTTTTGCATTTTTGTTTAAATCATGTTATTTAGGGCTGTATTAAAGTGTTTATTTTACAGAGGGCTAATAAATTTACTTTTTCAGAAACTCTATTTTGTTTTTACGGTGACCATTTGAACTGGCCTTTTAAATAGAAACACTTTTTTTTTTTTTTTTTGAGGTGGAGTCTCACTCTGTCCCCCAGGCTGGAGTGCAATGGTGCGATCTCGGCTCACTGCAATCTCTGCCTACTGGGTTAAGCGATTCTCCTGCCTCAGCCTCCACAGTAGCTGGGATTACAGGTGCCTGCCACCATGCCCAGCTAATGTTTTGTATTTTTAGTACAGACGGGGTTTCACCATGTTGGCCATGCTGGTCTCAAACTCCTGACCTCATGATTCACCCACCTCGGCCTCCCAGTGTGCTGGGATTACAGGCATGAGCCACCAGGCTCAAGATCAAGGAGCCAGCAGGTTAGGGCCCAGTCTCTCTGCTTCCAAGATGGTGCCTTGAAAGCTGAGGGAAGGAATGAACCCAGCCAAAACACCTATGTTTTTACAGAAATATACATAAAAAGTTGTATCTGATACATTTTACCCAGATCAGCTAGAAAACAAAAGTGTCTGACGAGAAAATTCTGAATAGTAGAAACCGTAAAAGTTCAGAATTACAAACTGCTGACAATTTACATTTGGTAGTGTGATTATCCACACAAATCTGTTTAACATTTTTGAAAGTGTATATGTAAATTGTCATCCAAATCAAAAGAGTAAATTCACAGCACCATCTACTAACCTTAATTAGGACAATTAAATTCTACTCCTCACAGTCATAGAACTAACTAAAGTTATTATGTTTTCATTCGTAAGTTAACTCTAACTTACTTAAAAAAATTTTTTGAATCAATTTCTTAATAAACACCAAATATACTTTCTTCAATTTCTGATGTCCTATGGTACACACTCTTCATCCATAGTGTAAAACCATTTATAAGATTTTTGAAACCACTTATAAGATTAGTAATCATTTACAAGAACATATCCATCCTCCAAAACACAAGGCTGAACTTCACCATCAACATTTATGACAAATCTCTCTAATTTATTTTAGTCACCTGAGGATAATATTTACAATGTCCTTCAGTATCATATGAACAATAAAATTATGTAGCATTCTTCAACACAATCTTCACTAAATAGCTGAGGGAAAGACACTTACTTTCTCAGAAGTGAGAAAAATATTTCTCTGTTTCATATCATTAAGTGTAATAAATTAAACTTATGATGCAAATATTTAAAATACCTTTTATTATAATTCATTATGCTTAAGTATACATACTTTTAGCTATTATGTTTAGACTTTTGGTCTAAATCTATAGCTATGCTTTAAATATCTTAATAAATTAAATTAGTAAAATCCCTAAAATTTTCTGTCGGATAAGAGAGATGTATTTCTAATATTCAAAAAGTCCAATATATTCTACGAAATAAATAGAACCTATATTTTAAAATATATATCTGAACATTTAATTATCAAAAAAGTCCTCCTATTATTTTTGATTCTGAATGTTGGTTCTCTTCCATGCCCTCAATTAGCTATATTCTCTCCAATCACCATGATGTGTAATAATTCTCACTGAGGTGTGTGTCACAGCTTTTGTTCTCATTTCCCACCCTGTTTAATAGTTCATGGTAGTTCTTAGCAATCATCTTGTTCAGTTTTTTGGTTTGTTTGCTTGATTTTGTTCTCAGCTGTGGTTTTTCATCAAATAAAATCTTATGGAGTATAGTGATATGCATTAAATAAAAACTGCTTGATTGAAATGATAATGTAATAATTAATGACATGCAAAAAACAATGAAATGAGGACTACTATCATTAAGTGGGTGGAGAAGGGAAATCCACAGGATCCCTCTGCTGCTCTTATTTCCCCCAACACACACTGATCACCGAATGAAAACCATTAAACACATCAAAATTCTTCATTTATTATCCAAAGAAGTAGTCTGATGTTTTTCTGATTATACAAGTAATACATTTGTTATTAAAATGATACACTACCACATTAAAGCAGAAATTAAACATTCTAATTTCTCAAAGATAAATACTATTAATTATTCTAGACTTTCTATACAACATATATTTTCACATCATGTTATACAATATGCTGTTCTAAAATCTGCTTTTTCCCTCCACTTAATAATTTTATAAGCAACATAGCTATAAACATATATAATATATAATACAGTTATATAAATATAAATATGCTACAATCTATCAAATTCACTATTGATAAATATGTAATATTTTTAATATTATGGTCCTATGGTCTGAGTATGTCCCCCCAAATTCTGGCATTGAAAACTTAATCCCAAACAGTGTTGGGAAGTCTCACCTATGGAGAGATGTTTAGATAATGAAGGCTTCCACTCTCATGAATATACTAAAGCTGCTATAAAATGGGCTTGCAGGACAGTATACTCATACTCTTCTGCCCTTCTGTCATGTGAGGACAAGCATTCCTTCCCTCAGCTTTCAAGGCACCATCTTGGAAGCAGAGAGACTGGGCCCTAACCTGCTGGCTCCTTGATCTTGAACTTCCCAGCCTCTAGAACTGTGAGAAATATATTTCTGTTTTTATAAATTACCATAAATTATCCAGTGTGTATATTTTATTAGAATAGCACAAAACAGACCAAAACATATGGTAATATTATCTGACAGTTGAAGAAACTAACACCCAAACAGAGAAAAATACCTAAATCTGGTCACATAGGCAATTAAGATTAGAGGTAGGACAAGAAACTCATATCCCAATTTTCCATATAACTATATTGACTCACTCTTCTCCTCAAGTAGAGAAAGCTAAGGCCCCAGGAAGATGAAGAGGAGAAATTTTTTCTTTAGTCTATTTCTTATTTAATGCAGAGGAGATTTTGTTCTATTATAGAACAGTTGGGAGTAGATGTTCCATGCTGTGAACTAGTTTCCTCTCTGTTTACCACACTACAAACTTCTGGCTACAGAACATATTTGTCGTTTTCTCCAATTAGTTGGCCTTGCACATATATAATCCCAGGACGCTCTAATATTCTAACATTTAATATCCCTTTGGACATAATAAAACAATTACAAGTGATTATTTTTATCTTGATCTGTTGAAAACAATAAAGCTCACCAAGGTAAATAATGTAAACATTTCAGGGATAATAACTTTTGACTTTTAAAAATTGTTCCTAAGAGTACAAACAGCTTATTGTCTTCTTTTTAAAAAGAAAAAGAAAGAATAAATTGGAAGTGTGGCTATAAAATACAAAAATACATTCACATTAGAAATGCAGTTAATAATCTGAATAATTTTACCCAAACAATACCAATATATAATCTTAACTCAAAATTATCTTCAGTTTCTTAGTATATTTATGCTTTGTGAACTCTACCCACTCAGCAATAAAAAATAATTAAGCCAATGTAATAATTTTGAAATTATAGGGTATAAAAAAATGATAATTTTTGAAATGTGCATTTAATGCAGGAAAAAAAACATGTAGTAGAACTCTCCAGTTTTCCACAACTGAACTTGCTAATATTAAACAGTCAGGAGCACAAAGAGTATGTGCTATGTATTGAATTGTTACTCCTGCTCCACAATTCATATATTGAAGCCCTGACTCCCAGTGTGATGATATTTGGAGACAGGACCTTTGGGAGATGATGAGAGTTTTGATGAGGCCATGAGGTGGGGCCATTATGATGGGATTAGTGTCTTTAGAAGAAGAAACATCAGAGGGCTTGCATGATCTCTCTTTCTCTCTCTCCTCTCTCTCTCCCTGTGTGCATGCACCAAGGAAAGACCGTGTGAGCACATACTACAAAGATGGCCGTCTGCAAGCCAGGAAGAGAGCCCTCACTACAATCTAATCATTCTGGCACCCAGTCTCAGACTTCTAGCCTCCAGAACTCTGACAAATAAACTTTAGTTGTTTAAGCCGCCCCATCTATGGTGTTTTGTTTTGGTAGCCTTAGCAGATAAATATAGTGTACAAACAGTTACATATTTAATAGCCCAAGGAAAGGTACCCCCCTTGTGCAGGAGTTTGTTTTGTTTTGTTTTGTTTTTTCCTTTTTTTTCCCACCCTGGTTATCTATAAGTAGATGCTTTTTCTATAACATACCATTTCATTGGGAACTATACATTTAATCTAATATCCCTATAGCAGTGGTTCTCATCTGGAGGCAATTTTGCCCCCATGGGACATTTGGCAATGTGTAGAGGTGCTACTAGCATCTAGAGGAGAGAGGCTAGGGATGCTGCTAAACATCCTACAATTCACAGCACAGACACTTAAAACAAAACACCACTAGCACTATTGTTGAGAAACCATGCCCTAAAAAGAAATGACTAAAAAAAACCTTGCATTTAAGTGACTAAAAAACTTGTTATGGCCCGGAGTGGTGGCTCACATCTATAATCCCAGCACTTTGGGAAAACGAGGTGGGCAGATAATTTGAGGTAAGGAGTTCAAGTTCAGCCTAGCCAACATGGTGAAACCTCATCTCTATTAAAAATATAAAAATTAGCTGGGCATGGTGGCATGTGCCTGTGATCCCAGCTTCTCGGGACGCTGAGGCAGGAGAATCACTTGAACCCAGGAGGTAGAGGTTGCATAGTGAGCTGAGATCATGCCACTGTACTGGTGACAGAGCAAGATGTCAAAAAAAAAAAAAAAAAAAAAAAAAAAAAAGAAAAAGAAAGAAAAGAAAAGAAAAACATTTCTTTTATTCTAGACCCATTCTATCCCTAACTTTTTACAACTCCTCTCACTACTGATAAGGCTAACTGAAAAATATAAATAATCAAAAAATTTAAAACTTTCTTTATTACTAATTGGGAATAAAGCCTTTCTTGGTACAATTACATATAATTTCATTCTATAATGTACATGTAGATACAATTGCTAGTGATAATAATAGTGGTCAAGAAATCAGAAACCCATGAGAAAGAATTGAAAACTGAATCAGTTCTAAATTATTAAAAATTATGAACCTGTAGTATATAGATGGGTACAACTCAACTGATTTCTAAACATTTTTGAAATTTTCAATGTAAGTAGAGCATAAATGTAAAATTTAACCTCCACCATAATAAAATGTCACAAGTTATTTATTACCAGGACCAGAAATAGTAGGACCAAAATTTTCCATGGATGCAAGGGGTTTGTATTGGCCTATGTGATTGGCACTTCTCATCCATGTTCCAAATCCAGTTTGAATGACAATGTTTTTTCCAACCATGTTTCCTCTAAGTAAAATTCTTGAATCATCAATTACATACTTCCCCCTAAGCTACAGTCCTTTTTAACTAATAAAATAAACTATATTTTCATAAGTTAACATTTTTCCTGTTTAAGTATTCAAGATGATGAAACTACAATAACACAAAATTCAAATGCTGCTTGTTACCTGAGAAATTTTAGAAACTAAGTAGCCAATTTGAGTAATTCAAGTATAAAAAAAAGAAAAAAAATATATATATAGGACTTTTTTAGATGGAGGTGTACTAATTTTTTTAAATTGTAACTATGTAGTACTGTCTTTGAAAGTAATCATTTTCTTTTTCATTTAATTTAGCAAATGAAGGTCTGATTTCTTGTATATGAATATTTTAAAACTGATCATAACTAATGCTGAGAAAAAAAGAATACTCTTTTCTGAGTTAATTATCCAAATCCAAAATAAGCACTCTCTGACAAAGTAATAAATACTCTGTTATGTTAAAATTGATTTTTTTATCCATTATGCAATAAATATCTATATGTGATATTTAATCAATTCAAAGATATTTTTGTATGCCACATAAAAAAGCATTATTAGATAATATGTACCTAAAGGGCTATATTTAAATAAAGAAATGTTTTCATTATGTAATATATAAAATTGACACTACAATATGTTACTTATAGGTTTATAAAAGGTTGTTTTGGTAATGTAACACATGTTCCTTTTTTTCTGTTATACTGCTCTTTTCCTAAGTACTAGTTTATAAGTCTGCTAAAGCCACAGTAACATGTTCATGGGACCAATGATCAGCATCAATCCAGTCATAAAACACTGTTTAAATAAAGGTCAAGTTTCAGGGAAAACATTGTTAGTTGTGAAGAGTCTATAAATTATGCTCTGAATTTCTCTAATATCTCACTAATATGTTAGGAGTCCTCAGAAGTTTGATGGTCTATAAAGTCTGTTTTGTAATTTAACTGTGTTCAATAATTACATAATAAACTACTGTAAGTCTGAAATAATCATTAAAAATATGTTGAGAAGGATCTGTTTCCTGATCTTAATAATGAGTCAGGGTCTCTCTTATTTCATGGTTTTCTCTTTAATCTATTGTTAGTGTAAAAACTAATGATGAATTAAAAATATCTCTTCTTATTTCTTTCTATTTAATTCTTGTTTTAGAGTACTATGTTTTAAAATGTATATCCAGAGTGCACATTTTATTGCAAAATACTGTTAATATTCATAGATAAATAGAAAACACGTACTTAGAAAAAATAATGCCCACTGCTCTGTCTGCTATCTACCAAATGTATTTTTATATTATGAAAGTATACTTCCTACTCTCTTTTATGATATTACATTAAAAACCATACTCTAAAATCTGAACCACACACGCTTCATATTTTTGTATAATTTTTACATAATTTGGGAACTATATAATAAATTAACAAGAAGTCTCATTAGGTTAACATATTTTTGATGGCTTTATAAAAATAAAACGTAAAATCTGGTTTTGTTTGCTAGATTAAGCATTTTGCTTTATATTATAGATCTGTATCTTTAGGTATAGCTGTATGGAGTTAAATCATGCACTTTACAAAAACAATGTGACCTAAGCCTTCAAGATTTCTGATAGATACAAATGAAATATTTAATCCTGGTTCAGTGATATGTTTCTGGAATCATACACATTTCCAAATAGATTATAAAACATCCTTTCTATTCTTTAGCTTGTCAAAGATCTACGGTTTTCATGACAGAATTATAAAAACTGATCATCAGATTGAACCACTGGAAGGATTTACAAATAACTAATGCCATTGGTGTTAATAAATAAGGGTGTGGAACAAATAACCTTGCAAGGAAAGTACACTCTGTGGGCCAAGTATTGTTATCACTTACCAGTTCTTCCTGAAGTTGGGAAATGAGTTCATCCTTCTCTTTCAGCTGCAGCTTGAGCATCGAGCATTCATCTTTCATTATATCCTATAAAAACATCAAAGAGATGGCATAATAGGCTTAGCCCTTTTACTTTGCTCTTGATAAGGAAAGTCAGCTTCACACAGTGGGAGATAATTGCATCTGACTAATGAAACTCAAATTCCCTCTACAGTATGTTATTTTTCATAATATATTCTTAGTTACAAAAAATAAGTTAATGTATCCAAAAATGCTATGCTATACATAATCACATAGACACACACACACACACACACACACACACACACATCCACATACACATATGTTTTTGCTTAGTTTTTCGTTTTCTTTTTGGTATGCCTCTACCAATTTACTTGCCTAGGACAGAAACCAGGAAACCATCCTAAATTATTCCCTCTCATGTTTGTGCACACGTAGTAGATAAAACAGAAATAACTCTACATTTAAAAATATACTGATATGGCTTGGCTCAGTGTCCCCACCCAAATCTCATCTCAAATTGTAATCCCCATATGTGGAGGGAGGGACCTGATGGCAGGTGACTGAATCATGGAGGTGGTTTCCCCCGTGATATTCTCATGATAGTAAGGAAGTTCTCATTAGATCTGATGGTTTAAAAGTGGCAGTCTCCCCCAAGCACTCTCTGACTTCTGCCACCTTGTGAAGACATGCCTTACTTCCCCTTAACCTTCCACCATGATTGTAAGTTTCCTGAGGCCTCCCCAGCCACAAGAAACTGGGAGTCAATTAAACCTTTTTCCTGTATAAATTACCCAGGCGTAGATCATTCTTTATCGCAATGTGAAAATGGACTAATACAGAAAATTGGTGATTGGAGTGGGGCACTGCTATAAAGATAAACTGAAAATGTAGAAGCAGCTTTGAAACTGGGTAATGGGCAGAGGTTGGAACAGTATGGAGGGCTCAGAAGAAGACAGGAAGATGTGGGAAAGTTTGGAGGTTCTAGAAACTAAAATGGTTTTGATCAAAATGCTGATGGTGATTTGGTCAATAAAGTCCAGGCTGAGTCAGTCTCAAATGAAGATAAGGAACTTCTTGGACACTGGAGTAAAGGTCACTATTGTTATGCTTTAGCAAAGAGACTGGTGGCATTTTGCCACTGTCCTAGAGATCTGTGAAACTTTGAACTTGAAAGACATGATTTAGGGTACCTGGTGGAAGAAATTTCTAAGCAGCAAAACATTCATGAGGTGACCTGGCTGATTCCAAATGTGTTCAGTCATATGCATTCAAAAACAGCTTATTGGAAACAGGTACTTTTATTTAAAAGAGAAGCAGAGCATAAAAGCTTGAAAATTTTGCAGTCTGATCATGAGGTAGAAAAGAAAAACCCATTTTCTGGAGAAAAATTCAAGATGACTGCAGAAAATTGCATAAGTAATGAAGAGCCAAATGTTACAGCCAAGACAATGGGGAAAATGTCTCCAAGGCATTTCAGAAATCTTCACCACAGCCTCTCTCATCACAGTACAAGAGCCTCTCCCAACAAGGACAGCAGCCTCTCCCATTACAGGCCAGGAGGCTTAGGAGAGAAAAATGGTTTTGTGGGCTGTGTCCAGGGCCCTGCTGCATTGGGTAGCCTTGGGCCATAGCAGCCTGCATCCCAGCTGCTCCAGCTCCAGCCATGGCTAATAGGGGCCAAGGTACAGCCCAGATCTTTGCTTCAGAGGGTACAAGCCCCTAGCATTGGTGGCTTACATGTAGTGTTGGGCCTGTGGGCGCACAGAAGACAAGAGTTGAGGTTGGGAACCTCTCCCTAGATTTCAGAGAATGTATGGAAATGCCTGGATGTCCAGGCAGAAGTCTGCTGCAAGGGTACAGCCCTTATGGAGAACCTCTGCTAGGGCAGTGTGGGAGGGAAATGTGAGTTTCAAGCCAACCACACAGAATCCCCACTGGGGCACTGCCTAGGGGGAACTGTGAGAAGAAGGTCACTGATCTCCAGACCCCAGAATCATAGATCTGCTGACAGCTTGCACCATGTGCCTGGAAAAGCTACTGGCACTGTATTAGTCCATTTTCATGCTGCTGATAAAAACATACCTGAGAATGGGAAGAAAAAGAGGTTTAATTGGACTTACAGTTTCACATGGATGGGGAGGCCTCAGAATTGTGGCAGGAGGTGAAAGGCACTACTTACATGGCAGCAGCAAGAGAAAATGAGGAAGAAGCAAAAGTGGAAACCCCTGATAAACCATCAGATCTTGTGAGACTTATTCACTATCATGAGAATAACACAGGAAAGAACAGCCCCCATGATTCAATTACCTCCCGCTGGGTCCCTCCCACAATATGTGGGAATTCTGGGAGATACAATTCAAGTTGAGATTTGGGTGCGGACACAGCCAAACTATATCAGGCACTCAACGCCAGGCTATGAAAGGAGCCACAGGGGATATACCCCACAGAGTCACAGGGGTGGAGTTGCCCGAGACCATGGGAGTCCATCCCTTGCATCAGCATTCTGTGGATGTGAGACACAGACTGAAAGGAGATTTTGGAGCTTTAAGATTTAATGACTGCCCCACCAGCTTTCAGAATTGCATGAGGCCTGTGGCCCTTTTGTTTTGGCCAATTCCTTTCATTTGGAATAAGAACATTTACCCATTGCCTGTACCTCCATTGTAGCTTGGAAGTAAGTAACTTGTTTTTGATTTTACAGGCTCATAGGTGAGACAGATTTGCCTTGTCTCACATGAGACTTTGGACTTGGACTTTTGAGTTAATGCTGTAATGAATTAGACTTTGGGGGACCGTTGTGAAGGCAAGATTGGTTTTTAAATGTGACAAGAACATGATATTTGGGAGGGTCCGGAGGCAGAATGAAGTAGTTTGTCTCTGTGAGCCCACCCAAATCTCATCTTAATTATAATTCCCATGTGTCACAGGAGAGGTCTGGTGGGAGGTGATTGGATCATGGGGGTGGTTTCCCCCATGCTGTTCTGGTGATAGTGAGGGAGTTTTCACGAGATCTGATGGCTTAAAAGTGGCAGTTTCCCCTACGCTCTCTCTCTCTCCTGTTGCTTTGTGAAGAAGTGCCTTGCTTCCCCTCAGCCTTCTGCCATGATTTTAAGTTTCCTTAGGCCTCCCCAGCCACACAGAATTGTGAGTCAATTAAACCTCTTTATTTTTTATATTACCCAGTCTCAGGTTGTTCTTTATAGTGGTGTGAAAATGGACTAGTATAGATACTATATTTACCATGTGGTCCCTGGTTATAATTAAATATTAATTCTCAAACCAATATCCATGTTACAGTGCTCATCTTTAATGATGTCCCTGTAACAATTGTGCCTTTCAGTACAGCTCAATCTTTGGGCATTTAATCTTCTCACTCTGCATGTACACCCAACCACAACCTCTATGTACACAATTTATCCACATCCATGGCCTCTACTACTCTATGCTGGTGTGATGGTTAATACTGAGTGTCAAATTGATTGGATTGAAGGATACAGGGTATTGATCCAGGGTGTGTCTGTGAGGCTGTTGCCAATGGAGATTAACATTTGAGTCAGTGAGGTAGGAAAGGCAGACCCACCCTTAATCTGGTGGGTACAATCTAATCAGCTGCCAGCATGGCTAGAATATAAGCAGGCAGAAACATGTGAAAAGAGAGAGTTGCCTAGCCTCTGAGCCTACATATTTCTCCTGTGCTGGATGCTTCCTGCCCTTGAACATTGGACTCCAAGTTCTTCAGTTTTGGAATTCGGACTGTCTCTCCTTGCTTCTCAGCCTGCAGATGGCCTATTGTGGACCTTGTAATCATGTGAGTTAATACTTAATAAACTCATATATACGTATACACACACAGATATAGATGGAATATATATATATACACATACATATTCCATCAGTTCTGTCCCTCTAAAGAACCCTGGCTAATATAGCTGGTAATTACAAGATACAATTAGCTAATCCAGAATTATCTTCAGCTCTTCAGTATTCCAAGCTTCAGCTCTTAAGTATAACTACTTACTAAACATATACTCAATATTGTTCCACAGACACTCCAACTCATCGTCCTCTTCCACCACCTTAAGACTTCACTTCTGCAAATTTCCCCATTATCTTCCTATTTCCTAAATTAATAATCAGGAAGCCATCATATATGTTCAGCTGCTAACTCACTTTGAACCAAACCTGAAACCAAATTTAATCTCTACTTCTTCACTATTTCTTGGGCTTACTCCTCTCTATTCCATATTGACAGTCTAATTACTTGTTGCTTCTTACCCAAATTTCTGTAATTGTCTCTAAAGCGATTTTTCCTCTATCTCTATCATTTTCCCTGTTTGCCAGAGAGACTTTTCTAAGCAGGAATTAATTTTGTCACTTCCTAATTTAACAGCTAATCATCTCCTTCAGGAAGAAAATCAAAACTCTTCAGCATAGCGTAATGTACCCTTCATTATCTGTTACTTGCTTATTTCTGGAGCTGCAATGTTTTTGACTTTCATCCTCCTCACAACTTTGTTCATTCCTGCAGCACTGAAATGCAATGTTGTTTCACATCTCCTCATTTTACACATGCAAATTTCTGGATGTGTTGCCTTCAACCCATTGTATCCTTCTCTCCCTCATAATACCACGTGCTCCAAGACACATCTCAAGAATTACTTTTTATTTCACTAGAAAGATTTTCCTTTTTGGCCGAGTGACACATCCCTTTGGGAATGCTCCATAGCATCCATATCATACATCATTTCACGCAATACTTAAAGTGTTGTTTGCTTGTTCCCCAACCTCACTGAACTACTTTTTTGCTGTTGTTGTTGTTGTTGTTGTTGTTGTTGTTGTTGAGAGGGAGTTTCACTCTAGTTGCCCAGGCTGGAGTGCAATGGCGCAATCTCGGCTCACCACAACCTCCACCTCCCGGGTTCAAGCAATTCTCCTGCCTCAGCCTCCCGAGTAGCTGGGATTACAGGCATGTGTCACCACATCTGGCTAATTTTTTGTATTTTTAGTAGAAACAGGGTTTCCTCATGTTGGTCAGGCTGGTCTCACACTCCGGACCTCAGGTGATCTGCCCACTTTGGCCTCCCAAAGTGCTGGGATTACAGGCATGAGCCACTGTTCCCAGCCTCACTGAACTAGTTTTATTCTCTATTTGAGCATATAGTTTCTATTTCATTACCATATTACTAGCACCAAACATAATAGCTGACACATATAAGATGATCAAATTTGGCTGGCCATTACAATCTCATTTGTAATCCCAGCAGTTTGGGAGGCCAAGGAAGGAGGATCGCTTGAGCCCAGGACTTCAAAGACTAGCTTGAGTAAAACAGTGAAATACCATCTATATTTGGAAAAAAAAAAAAAAAAAAAGAAGATGCTCAAATTCATGTTTCTTTCCAATACAATTACCAAATAAGCAGTATAAACATTAGCAGTATACCCATTTCTCTGAAATCTGGCACCCTTATCTGAGCTGACAAGGAACAGCAACAACAACAACAACAACAACAACAACAACAACAAAATCTAAAGGATTAGAGAAAACATAATACCTGTTTATTAATACCTGTTTATTCTAGTTCTCATGGTAGAATTTCTACTTCCATACTGAGCTACAAAGAATGTATAGTTCTTATTTATTTAGAGACACTCTGTTGAGTAGGCTGGAGTGCAATGCTCAATCAAGACTCACTGTAACCTCAAAGTCCTAGGCTCAAGCAATCTTCCTGCCTCGACCTCCCAAGTAGCTAGGACTGCAGGCATGCACCACCACATCCAACTAACTTTTTTTTTTTTTAACCTTACTTTTAAAATTTTATTTTTATTGGTTTGTTATTATTATTTCAATAGTTTTAGGGGTACAAGTGTTTTTTGGTTACATGGATGAATTATATAGTGGTGAAGGCTAGGATTTCAGTGTACTTATCACCTAAATAGTGTACATTATACCCAACAGGTAATTTTTCATCCCTCACTCCCTTCACACTTGCCTGCTTCTAAGTTTCCAGTGTCTATTATATCACTATGGTTTTGCATACCCACAGCTTAGCTCCCACTTATAAACGAGAACATGTGGTATTTAATTTTCCATTCCTGAATTACTTCCAAGTTGCTGCAAAATGCAGTCATTAGTTTTTTTTTTTTTTTAATAGCTAAATAGTATTCCACAGTGTGTGCTGTGTGTGTGCATATGTGTGTATATATATACACACACACATATACATACACATATATATACACACACACATATATATATACACACATGATCTTCTGTGTCACCAAGACTGGAGTACAGTGGTATGATTAGCTTACTGTAACCTCAATCTCCTATGCTTAAAGGATCCTCATTCCTCAGCCTCTTGAGTAGCTAGGACTACAGGCATATGCTACCATGACTGGATAATTTTTTTGTGTGTGTAGAAATGGGGTCTCACTTTATTGCACAGCCTGGCCTCAAACTTCTGGGCTCAAGTGATCCTCCTACCCCAGCATCCAAAAATGTTGGGATTATGGGCATCAGCCACTATGCCTGACTTATAATACCACATTTTCTTTATCCATTTATCAGTTGATGGGCACTTAGATTGAGTCCATATCTTTGTAATTGTGAATTATGCTGTGATAAACATATGCATGCAGAAGTCGTCTTGATATAATGATTTATTTTCCTTTGGGTAGATACCCAGTAGTGAGATTGCTGAATTTAATAGTAGATGTACTTTTAGTTCTTTGAGAAATCTCCATACTATTTTCTGTAGAGGTTGTACTAATTTATAGTCTCATCAGCAGTGCATAAGCATTCCATTTTCACCATTTACCACATCCATGCTAACATCTATTGTCTTTTGACTTTTTAATAATGGTTATTCTGGATAAAGTGACTTCTCATTGTGGTTTTAATGCTCATTTCTGTAGAGGACTACGTGCTCGCAAACCAGGCGTTCCTGATAAGTCCTGCTCTTGCAAACGAAGCAGGGCATTCCCGATAAGTCTTGCTCTTGCAAACGAAGCAGGGTGTTGGGGGGTTGTTTATGTGTAAACATCTTGAAAATCCAGAAAGTCAGGGAAAGGTCAGAAAAACAACAATGTGTCTTGTGACTTGGCAACATTCCACAAACGACTGTATAAAATAAAGCAGAGCACGCCATTCGAGGCGGCCGCCATGTTTGTCTTGTCTTGTGTTGTCTTGTGTGTTCATTTCTTTGTTTAGGAAACACGCAGACCCCAACATCTGGCGCAGCGAGCAGGGTCCGTGGCTCCATGAGAGCAAGGAACCAGAGGGGGAACACCCTGGACAGGTAAATAAAGAAAGGGGGACCCACGGGAAAATTATGGGGAATTCCACCTCTCTGGCCTCTGAATATTTGCGGTTACTCCAGGGACTGTTGATGTCTATAGGAGCAGAAGTTAGTTAAGGAACATAAGACTTTGAAGTGATTGTTTGCCCATGTTGAACAACATTGTTATTGGTTTCAATATCAAACCAAAGTGCAGTTAAATCGAAAGGAAAGGTTATAAGTGGTTAAAGTACTGCATCGAGCTCATCAGCGAGGGCAAATGATGCCTCTGACTTTGTGGACTTTGTGTGTAGTTCCATTATTTAGGCATTAGAGTTACTTGAAACTGACTCAGAGCATGGCGATACTGCCACAGGAGGTGAGGCATCTGAAGCTTTAGAGCGGAATGATCCTAGAGAGGAACATATTTACGCCCCGGTTGTTGAGGACAAGGAATTGGAAAAAGAGCTAATGCCTCCTTCATCTGAAGGAAATTCTGATCTGCAGCACATTTTAGAGATGTTACAACAGTTGTTAAAATTGCAAGGTACCGCTGCTCCTGTTTCTCCTATCTCTCTGCCATGAGCCTTCCCTGTTACCTTCCCTTCTGCTCCTTTGGAAAAAGATTTCCCTTTGCCTCCACCTCCAACCTCTTTGCCTATGTCAGGTCAGGTTTTCTCTGTGCCTCTTCCTCCTGTAGGAGAAAAGAAGGAATCGAAGGAAAAGGATGATTTTGAGGAATTAGATTTATTCTCAATAACACGGGCTGCTTTTGGCCCCAATGCTCAGTTCCCAAACGGTGGCCAGAATGTGACTTTTACAGCCCTACAATTTAAATTTTTGAAAGAAATGAAAGCTGCAATTTCTAATTATGGACCTCAGTCACCGTTTGTTCTTGGCCTTCTCGATTCCTTCTCTTTAGAACATATGATGATTCCTATTGACTGGGAAACGTTGGGACAGGCTGTCCTTGATCGTTCACTATGGCTTCAATTAAAAAGTTGGTGGTGGGAGGAAGCAAGAGTACAAGCTAGAAAAAAATCCCCCAGGACCTACTGAAGAGCAGCTTACGGGTTCAGGACAATACGCCACTCTTAATGCTCAGGCAGGCCTAGATGATATTGCTCTCACTCAGATTAAAGCCTTGTTTATAAAAGCGTGGACTAAGGTTGAAATAGCGGGTAAAACTTCTTTATCTTTTGTAAAGATCCTACAAGGAGCCACTGAGCCATAACCAGATTTTGTAGCCTGTCTTCAAGACGCTGTATTAAAGACTGTAGGTTCAGGCCCTGCTGCTAAAATTCTTTTGGATACTCTGGCTTTTGAGAGTGCTAATCACAAGTGCCAAAAATTGCTGTGTCCTCTAAAAGCTAGTGGAGCTGATTTAGCCGAATACATTCAGGCTTGTGCAGGTGTTGGAGGAGCTATTTACAATGCTCAATTGTTTGCTGGGGCACTTTCTAAGGCTTTAAAAGGCAGTTCTAAACAAGGTATATGCTATCAATGTGGGAAACCTGGTCATTTTAAAAAGGAATGCCAGAAAAAATTAGGCTCTTCTGCTCTAAAAGGAAAAAGGTTACCATCTGATATGTGTAAACGATGAGGCAAGGGTCGACATTGGACCAATGAATGCCGTTCAAAAACTGATAAAAGTGGGAATGTATTGTCACCCCTCTCGGGAAACAGGAGCCGGGGCCCACAGGCTTGGGGCCCCAACAACTACAATGCAGGCCTACCCCAGTACCCAGTGAGCAGTGACTTACAACATCAAGGAATGACCTCGAGTCCTCCTTAAAGACATCTTACCCTACCCCAGTTTCTCAGCTTTATGCTGCCACTGAGCAGAGTGCCGCTGCTGACCTAGCTATTGTCCAACCTTATACTTTATCTCCTAATGGAGGAATATATAAGTTGGCTACTGGAGTGTGTGGTCCTTTGCCAAAGGGACATGTAGGACTTTTACTAGGTCGAAGCAGCAGCGCTGTGCGGGGGTTATTGGTGGTCCCAGGAATTATTGATCCTGATTTTACTGATGAAATCCTTATTATGGTACAAGTCTCACAATTTATGCGCCTAGAGGCAGGGGAACGTATTGCACAATTGCTTTTATTGTCTTTTTTTTCCTTTCTTATCTAGAGATGTGTCTCGTCAAGGAGGTTTCGGTAGTACTGGGAAAACTCTTTTCTGGGAAACGTTAGTTTCTGATCAAAAACCTTTATGTTCATTGCAAATTAATGGGATACTTTTTGACAGATTAGTCAACACAGGAGCGGATGTATATAATAATGTTTGGCTCAATGGCCTGATCATTGGAAAAAGAAACAAGTATCAGTTACTCTATCTGGCCTAGGTACTGCTTCTATAGTCTACCAAAGTGTCGAGCCCCTGAGCTGTGTAGGACCTGAAGGACAACAAGAAAAAGTGTTCTTTTATATTGTTCCCATTAATATTAACCTTTGGGGCCGTAATCTTTTACAACAATTTGGTGCCTTTTTAAGCATTCCTCATATTTCTTCAGCTGCCAAAAATATGATGTTCAAAATGGGCTACAATCCTTTAAACTCTTAGCCACTGTCCACAAGCCTCAAGCTTTACAATTGAAGTGGAAAACTACAACTCCTGTTTGAGTGGAACAGTGGCCATTATCTAAAGAAAAACTTAAGGCTTTAAAGAATTTAGTTAAGGAACAATTGGCCGAGGGGCATATTGAACCAAGTACTTCTGCATGGAATTCCCCTGTGTTTGTCTTGTCAAAAAAAAAAAAAAAAAGAAAAAGAAAAGAAAAATGGCACTTATTAATTGATCTTAGAGCTGTAAATACTTGTATCCAAACTATGGGGACTTTATCCCCTGTAGCAGAAGAAGAATTGTCATTTGTAGAAAATAGAATTAGTGAAGCTCACCTTGATTATACTGCATCCAATCTTTCACTTTCGTTGTGTCTTTTTCATACTCCCCATTCGCCAATGGCCGTTTTACACCAAGATAATAATATTCTGGAGTGGCTATTTTTGGCTAATAAAGCCATTAAAAAAATTCACCCATATATTGATAAATTGGCTAAATTAATTATTAAAGGATGACATCGAGCTCGTCAGTTGCTTGGTGCTGACCCTATAAAAATTATTACCCGATTATCTAATCAATACATTGAATCTCTATTGGATATTCATAAGGGTTGATAAGTGGCTTGCGCTGAGTATACTGGTTCTTTTTCTCAAAATAAATTATTTGCTTTTCTGCAACAATATTCTTTACTGCCATATAATCCTATCTCTTACACTCCAGTTAAAGGTCCCACCTTTTTTACTGATGCTTCAAGCAATGGAAAGGCTGGATACTGGACTTCAGACAATTCAAAAATTTCTCACTATCCATTTGAATCAGTACAACAAGGAGAACTTTTTGCCATTCCTATGGTTCTACAAGACTGGCCTATATGTAATTAAATATATTTCTCAGACTTCTTTACCATTATTTCCTCAAACTCCTTTACAAAAATTATTTTCTTTATTATTTGTAACTCTTACTTCCTGCACTGCCCCCCTTTTTATCACTCATATTCGTTCTCATTCAGCTTTGCCAGGACCTTTATCTTTTGGCAATAGTCAGATTGCTTCTTTACTTATTGGCAGTGTCCAGCGGGCTCAGGATGAGCACCAACTACATCATACTAATAGTTTAAGATTACAACGGCAATTTTCTATAACACGCCGTCAAGCCCGAGCTATTGTCAGAGCCTGCCCATCTTGTGCTCCTATTATTGCACCTTTTTTAAGTCCAGGTATTAATCCTCGAGGCACTCAACAAAATCACATTTGGCAAATGGATGTAACTATGTTCCTTCCTTTGGTCGTTTAAAATATGTTCATCATACTATTGATACGTGGTCACATTTCCAGTGGGCTACACCATTACCCTCTGAAAAGGCTGACTCTGTTATTACTCATTTACTTACTTGCTTTGCAGTTATGGGAGTCCCTGCTGAATTAAAAACTGATAATGCCCCTGCTTATTGCTCTCGCAAATTGGCTGCCTTCCTCTCTTTATACCATATTCATCATTCCACTGGTATTCCATTTAACAGTCAAGGTCAAGCAATTATTGAAAGAGCCAATGCTACCTTAAAATTACAACTTTTAATACTAAAAGGGGGGATGGGTGAGATTCCCCAAAACATCAAATTCTGAAAGCCCTTTTTACTTTAAATTTTCTCAACCGTTGGCGCCAATTACAGCAGTCTGCAGCAGTGAAACATTTTCAACAGCCTTTAGAAAAGCCGCAAAACAGTAATCTGTGGGTGTATTATCCTTCATTACAAGGGAAATATTTGAAAGGAAAAGTTTTACAATGGGGCCAAGGCTATGCTTTTGTCCGTACAGGTGCCGGAGACGAGTGGTTTCCATCTCGATGGTTGAAACAGTGCCATGGCGAAGAGGAGCCGATCCAAATAGTTCCTGAAGGAATTCCAGGAGCTAAATCTGAGCGCTCAGAGAACATTCACCTTCGGAACTCGACGTGTGGAGCACCCGACATGGGGACAACTGAAACAGTTAAGAAGCTGAAGGGGTTGTTCAACAAGCTGGGCAGCCCAAAACCCCACTGACTTTATTCCTGGCTATGCTGGCCGTAGTAAATTGTCAGGTAACAGCTGGAGAATTTACATGCTGGGCTTATATTCCTTTTCCACCCGTATATCAAGGTGTGGCCTGGGGAGACAGAGAAGTCCCCGTATTTACTAATGATACTGCTTGGATGCCATCGCTTTTTTAAACCAGGATCCTGAATTAAACACTGGCACAGTAAATAGTTCATATCAATTTGGGGTTGAAGTGTTACCTATATGTCTTGGGGGTAGTCCACATTGTCTGCATCTTTCTCACGAGGCTTGGGCTGTTTGCTAAAACCATAGTCATATCTCTGCCTTTACTATGATTATTGTGGCTCAAAGTTTTAAGTATAATCATACTGCAGTACTTAATGAAACTCTGCCAAGTACATTATCTTTATGCCCTATCCCTGATGTGTCCAGAGGTGTTTCCCAACTAGAGTGGACTAGATGTAGAAGTAGTGGGCCACGATTGTTGTTAGAAGTAAAAGGGAAGAGTCGTAAATACCTTGTTACAGATTGGAGTGTACATGGAGATTTTCAGACTAAATTCAGCCATGTCAACCTGCTTTGGCATAAAGGTAATCACAGCATTTCTGCAGATGACAATGAAACTATTATTTGGCATGATGGTGGTCTATCACCCCCTATGCCACATTTGGCTAATACCTCACAAATACAAGGTCATATTTGGAAGTTGCTAGCTGCTGGTAAACCAATGTTCACTTTCACGGGAAACATGTCCTTAAATCTTACTAATATTGCTAGCCCTTTCCATATATCTTTGCATCGAAATAGTTCTAGATATGTTATTGCATGTGTAAGAAAGCCTTACTTGTTGTTGACAGGAATTTTTAAATGGGATAATAATACAGGGGTAGTTAACTGTACAAACAATTGTACATTCTTAAGTTGTATAAATACTACTTGGTGGAATAATAATTGGAATGAGTCTCATTCTGATTTATATATACTAACAGCCAGGAAAGAAACCTGGCTACCTGTAAACTTAACACGTACTTGGAGTGAATCTGCTGGGGTTACTCAAATTTACAAGGTTATGCAAGATCTTGTCCACCGCAGTTGGATGGTTGGAATCGTCGTGACCGCGGTGATAGGACTTGTAGCAATTGCTTCCACCGCCGCTGTTGCTGGATTAGCTCTACACCAGAGTATACAAAATGCAGAATTTGTGCAACAATGGCATGAACAATCACATTTGTTGTGGCAGCAGCGAGACATAGATGCTCATTTGACTGAACGAGTGGATAATCTGGAGCAAGTGGCTTCTTGTTTGGGAGATCAGCTAACAGTGTTGAATACCCAAGCTTTGTTGAAATGTGATTGGAACATTACCCAATTTTGTATTACTCCTGTTCCTTTTAACAGCACTGTACATAACTGGACAGAGATAAAGAGACTTTTAATTGGTCATAATAATCTTTCCCTAGAAATACAAGAATCAACACAGAACATTTCTGAAACATTTCACAATCAGTTACCATTGCTGACTGGTGCAGATTTGATGAGTGGTATTGCACAAAGTTTGACGTCTTTGAACCCTATGAGTCCTGTAAAAACTTTGCTGACCTCTGTTTCTAGTAATGTATTGATTGTTGTTCTTGCCTTTGTCATTTTCACAGTCTGCTGGAGATGGTGCCAAAGGGCAAACACCGAATCCCAGCGAGCCCAACATGTAATGATGGTTTTAAAAGAAATTCAAACTTGTAAATAAGGAAAGGGGAAATGTAGAGGACTATGTGCTTGCAAACGAGGCATTCCCGATAAGTCCTGCTCTTGCAAACGAAGCAGGGTGCTGGGGGCTTGTTTATGTGTAAACATCTTGAAAATCCAGAAAGTCAGGGAAAGGTCAGAAAAACAACAATGTGTCTTGTGACTTGGCAACATTCCACAAACGACTGTATAAAATAAAGCAGGGCGCGCCATTCGAGGTGGCTGCCATGTTTGTCTTGCCTTGTGTTGTCTTGTATGTTAATTTCTTTGTTAAGGAAACACACAGACCCCGACACATTTCCCTGGTGGTTAGTGATGTTGAGCATTTTTTTCACATGTTTGTTGGCCATTTGTATATTTTATGTTGAGGAACGTCTGCTTATGTCATTTACCCACTTTTTAATGGACTTATTCATTTTTTTTTCTTGCTGATTTGAGTTACTCATAGATTCTGGATATTAGTCCTTTGTTGATGTACAGATGACAAATATTTTCTCTCATTCTGTAAGTTGTCTGTTTACTCTGTTGATTATTTCTTTTGTTGTATAGAAGCTTTTAAGTTAAATTAGGTCTCATTTATTTATTTTCCTTTTTGTTATATTTGTTTTGGGGGTCATAGTCATAAATTCTTTACCTAAGCAAACGTCCAGAATAGTTTGCCTTAGGTTTTTCTAATATAATTTTTATGGTTTTAGGGCTTAGATTTAAGTCTTCAATCTACGGTTAATTTTTGTACATGGTGAGAATAGGGATCCAGTTTCATTCTTCTACATCTGGCTATCCAATTTTTCCAGCATCATTTATTGAATAAGTTATTCTTTGCTCAGTGTATGTTTTTGTTGGCTTTGTCAAAGATCAGCTGGCTGTTGTATTTGGCTTTATTTCTGGGTTCCCTATTCTGTTCCAATGGTCTATGTATCTACTTTTATGTGGGTGCCATGCTGTTTTGGTTACTATAGCCTTGTAGTAAAATTTGAAGTAATGTGATGCCTCCGGATTTATTCTTTTTGCTCTGGATTACTTTGGCTATTTGCATTATTTTTTGGTTCCATATACATTTAAAATTTTTTTTTCTTAATTCCACAAAAAATGATGTTGAGGTATTTTGATAGGAATTGCATTGAATCTGCAGATTGCTTTGGACAGTATGGTCATTTTCACAATTTTGATTCTAACAGTCCATGAGCTTAAGCATAGGATGTATTTCCATTTACTTATGTCATATATGATTTTTTTCATCAGTGTTTTACAGTTCTTATAGAGCTCCTTCATCTCCTTGGCTAAGTATATTCATACGTTTTGTTTGGCTGTTTTTTGTTTTTGTTTTTGTTTTTTCTGTGCTAACGTAAATGGGACTGAGTTCTTGATTTGATTCTCACCATGGTCATTATTTTGCCCAGAAACTTTTAAAATATTTTGCTGAGATTGGGTTGCTTTATGTTGGCCATACTGGCCTCGAACTTCCTACCTTGGCCTCTCAAAGAGGTAGGACTACAAGTGTGAGCCACCATGCCTGGCTCAGTTTGTAGTTTATTAATATCTCTTTTCATTTGCTGACAACCAGCTTGACTAGGAGGGAGATGCTTATTAGCTCTTTCTGTTCCATCTCTTTTACAGTAGTCCAACTTCTTCCCCAAATCATAGGTACTATGGACAGGGATTATACTCATTTTTAATACTTATATTTCTAGACTCTAAATATCACCATTAATGGTAAAAGGTTTTACTTGCTCTATATTGCAAAGGAAATATTAATATTAGCATATTAGGAGGCAAGTAAGATAATAATCATGTTGCTTAGAATCAGAGAGATACAGGATCAAATCCTGGATGCTACAAGTAACTAGCCAGGTAGTTCTGTGCTAGTTACTTAACTTTTTTAGTCCCAAGGAAATTTCTGTGGAGGTTGATGATGACACCAAACTATAAACCACCTTATGACAAAAACTCTATTGTATTAGTATTTATATTACTAAAGTCTTACATAACATGTCACTTAAGAAAAGCTAATTTTGTTCATAAAATAAAATGTCACAGGTTGGTTCTCCAGGAATCAGATGTATTTAAAGGTACATAAGTTTATTAAGGAAGGGAAAGGAAAGGAAATGTGAAGGAAAAAAAAAAAAAAAAAAAAACGAAGAAGAAGATTCAGGCAGGATTGAGCAGGGGATAGTCAAACCTTGATTCATACTAACGAATTCTCTATCAGCCAAAAGAGGGGCTCATAGCTAAGATTTCCTGTTACAGAAATCCCCATGTTGAGCAAAAGTGTGTTGGCTCTTGTACCACTCCCTTGTTCAGTCATTGGTTGGGGAGTACCTCATGAATAGCTAGATCTCAGCCACTACCACCTTACTCAGCCTTGGTTTCAGATCACCCAGTGATGAGCTTGAACTTCATCTGGAGAGCTGAGGCTGACCTTTGTAAATGCTAATGCTGTAGTCGGCTAACCACACTCCTGGAAGCTCGTCAGTGAGTCCTTTATTGAGATGGGATCTGAGATTTGGCCTATATCTACAATTATTTTTGTTGAACAATTAACAACAGTATTTTTGTATTAATTAACATTTTGTTAATTAAATAGTTTAAAGTAGAACATTTCCCTATTTTGTAGCTAGTAGGAACTGCAAAGAAACTTGGTTTTCCAAAATTATGCTCCTTTAAAAAATTCTCCAATTTTATTCCCGGGAAAATTTTTGAAGGAGTTCACAATCTCACAACATTAAACCGGGTAGATGTTAATATATCATTTACATTAATCTATGGAACACATATGAAATATTTATTATAAGCCATCAGAAGACAATTTATAAAAGCTGCCTGTATGAATGGCTTTACAAATGAATTTTTGCTACCCAGCATTTTGTCTTTAGTTGTATATATACAGTGGCAACATTCACATAAGTGTTAGATTGGTGTAAAAGTAATTTAGGTTTTGCCATTACTTTTATGACAAAAACAGCAATTACTTCTGCACCAACCTAAAATATCTATCTAGCAGGCAAAATGAAAGGTTTTGAACAACACTTACTCTCAAATAAGTGTTGACAGCAATAACTTCTTAAAATTCTCATTGTATTTGCAAAATTCTAGAACATATTTGTGAGAATGATCTATTGAGTTAGAAATCATATTGATGTGTAGAATTAACAGGATTTTAATATTCTTGGTATTCAAAATAAAGTTATTCCATTAACCTGTAGGCTAATGTTACCAATTGAACCTTGTGCTTGTAAAAATGCATATTATTCATTGATAGGAAAAATATAATTTAATAACTATGACATTCTCTGCTTCTCATTCAAGTGTAATTAATTTTTTGGACTAAAATTTAATTCTATTATTTTTTAATTCAATAATTATTCGTAAATATGGAACTCAGTGTGGTAGATTAAAGATGGCTATGAACCCTTTGCTAGTATTCCTATTGAAAAGTGGGGTCTAATGTTCCTGTCCTTGCATCTGGGCTAGTCTTATTGACTTGCATGATTAATAGAGTATGATGATTCTGCATGACTTTCAGGATTAGTTCAGGAAAGGCCATCCATTATGGTCTGTTATAATGCTCCTTCTGAGGTTACTCCTTTGCAGAAAGAACCTAGCAGCCATGCTGAGAAGCAGAAACCAAATGGTCCTTCCATTGACAGCTTCACTGGGCTCCCAGAGGACACCCAGCATCAACTGCCTGCTATGAGAATGAGCTACCTTGGACATCTAGGCCGGTGGAGTCTTCAGTTGACTAAAATCCCAGCTAACATCTTACTCTAACTGCCTGAGAAACACAAGGCTAGAACTGCCCAGTTGAATCACATCCAAGTTCTTGATATAGAAAATTATGAATTAAATAAAATTACAGTTTTAAGACACTAAATTTTGAAATAACTTGTTACAAGATCATCCAAACATAGAGACAAAATCTAAATTATTATAGTTGGGATTAGTGTAAATTATGTCATTACAGTTGTGTAAACATGCATACAGTAAAATTTTTAAAATAAATATTTTGTGATTTAATTTTTGATATTGGTGATTTAAATTACATTTGCAATGATTTTCAAATAGCTCATTTCAAGAATATTAGCAATATTTATGTTCTTATGATATAACCTACTAAAGAATCTGAAAAACAAATAAAAAATTACATACAAGTGATTTCATTCCTGTACTTCTATTTTATGTTTTCGGAAAGTTAGAGCCACATGCTCAGAAATTTAGGTAGTTTGTCCCAGGTTCAGTTTCCTGACTCCAGTCTTATAAATTTTATAATGCATTTTGCCTGTGTTTGGAATTATGTCATTGCTTAAGACTATTAACTAAATAGAAATCAAATGTCAAAAAATAAAAGCAAGTAGAATCTGTAAATAATTTTGACAATAATAATATGCTGAAAGGCTACAGTAACCAAAACAACATTTTACTGGTACCAAAACAGACCAATGGAACAGAACAGAGGCCTCAGAAATAATACCACACATCTACAACCATCTGATCTTTGACAAACCTGACACAAACAAGCAATGGGGAAAAGATTCCCTATTTAATAAATGTTTTTGGGAAAACTGGGTAGACATATGTAGAAAACTGAAACCGAATCCCTTCCTTACACCTTACACAAAAATCAACTCAAGATGGATCAAAGACTTAAATGTAAGACCTAGGACCATAAAAATTCTAGAATAAAACTTGGGCAATACCGTTCAGGACATAGGTATGGGCAAAGACTTCATGTGTAAAACACCAAAAGCAACAGCAAAACAAGCCAAAATTGACAAATGGGATCTAATTAAACTAAAGAGCTTCTGCACAGCAAAATAAACTAACATCAGAGTGAAAAGGCAACCTATAGAATGGGAAAAAAATTTTGTAATCTATCCATCTGACAAAGGACTAATAACCAGAATCTACAAAGAACTTAAACAAATTTACAAGAAAAAAAATCAAACAAACCCATCAAAACGTGGGCAAAGGATATGAACAGACACTTCTCAAAAGAAGACATTTATGTGGTCAACAGACATAAGAAAAAATAATCATCATCACTGGTCATTAGAGAAACGCAAATCAAAACCACAATGAGATACCATCTCACGCCAGTTAGAATGGCGATCATTCAAAAGTCAGAAAACAACAGATGCTGGAGAGGATGTGGATAAATAGGAAAACTTTTACACTGTTGGTGGGAGTGTAAATTAGTTCAACCATTGAGGAATACAGTGTGGCAATTCCTCAAGGATCTAGGACTAGAAATACCATTTGACCCAACAATCCTATTAGTAGGTATATAATCCAAAGGATTATAAATCATTCTAGTATAAAGACACATGCACACATATGTTTATTGTGGCACTATTGACAATAGCAAAGACTTGGAACCAACCCAATGTCCATCAATAACAGACTGGATAAAGAAAACGTGACACATATACACCATGGAACACTATGCAGCCATAAAAAAGGATGAGTTCATGTCCTTTGCAGGAACATGGAAAAAGCTGGAAACCATCATTCTCAGCAAACTATCACAAGAACAGAAAACCAAACACCACATGTTCTCACTCCTAAGTGGGAGTTGAACAATGGGAACACATGGACATAGTGAGGGAAACATCACACACCAGGGCCTGTCAGGTGGTGGAGGGGTAGGAGAGGGATAACATTAGGGAAATACCTAATGCATATGACAGGTTGATGGGTGCAGCAAACCACCATAGCATGTTTATACTTGTGTAAGAAAACTGAATATTCTGCACGTGTACCCCAGAACTTAAAGTATAATTTTTAAAAAGACAAAAAAATGCAAATAAAAAAACAAATAATAATTTCTAATTCTCACAAACCTCCCAATAATTCCTCCAGTAAAATTATGAACATAATTTTTGGCTTCTTAAACACATCAAGTTTGACATTGAGTCATCATGACTTTCTTTCTATTTGTAGACTTCTGGTCTTCTCTCTGGAGGGCTTTACTGTATGATTTACAAGCTGTTCCCTCACTCTTATAAACAAAAAGTTCAAAAGATTAAAAAAACAAAGAAAACAGACAACTTTATCAGGGCAAACAGGGACAGAATTTTATGAACACGTGAAAAAAAAAAAAAAAAAAAAAAGAAAGAAAAAAGGAATATCACCAAGGAGGACAGAGTTCAGAGATAAGAAAACACAAGGATGTGTAATCATTGACTATATATCCTGCTCTACCTAAATAAATGACCTCATATAATTCTTACTTTGACTTAGTTTCAAAGTAGCATGCTGTCTGCAACACCTGGGTAGCTAGTGAAATAAAGCAGTGGAGGTATATACTCTCCAAATAGGTCCATGGGAGGCACTGCTTCTCAAATACTGAAAACAAGGTTAAGAAAACCACAATTTTGTTTCTTTATTAGTTAGCTCAAAACAATTGAAAAACATTTTATATATCATTTCAGCATTAATAATTACTGTTTGATGCTATAAAATTTTTCTTTTTATAAACTAACTAAAAAATCATCGTAGATCCATCTTTATGTGTTCACTTAAGATATTAACATTCCATTGATTTACAGTAAGTGTACTTTTTAAATGAATACTATTTAAATACTATTAAATGAATACTATTTTAAAAAATTTTAAGCATAATATTTTTATATCTTTACTGATTATACAACTACATTTATTAGAAGTAAAATCCACACAGTTTGCCCACAGAATTATATATATATGTTATATATTGTATAGCATATATTTATTATATATACTTATATATTTATATTTATATTCAGTTTTTAATTAATTTTTTTTGAGATGGAGTCTCACTTTGTTGCCCAGGCTGGCGTGCAATGGCATGATCTTGGCTCACTGCACGAGAATCAAGCGATTCTCATGCCTCAGGCTCCCAAGCAGCTGGGACTACAGATGCCCGCCACGATGCCTGGCTAACTTTTGTATTTTTAGTAGAGGCAGGGTTTCACCATATTGGCCAGGTTGGTCTCGAATTCCTGACCTCAGTATCCACCCTGCTTGGCCTCCTAAAGTTCTGGGATTACAGGCATGAGTCACCGCCCCCAGCCTAGAATTATATATATATTTTTAAAGAACTAACAAATATATTACCAAACAATAGCATTGATTGTATATTCTAAGTCTTTTTTACAGTTTTGAAATAAAACTAAGCAAATGATTCTTAGACATTACATTTACTGTGATTTACTCTGGTATTTATATGAAATGTTGATTAAGTTTACAAATAAAACACAAACTATAATGTAATTTAAAAATTTATCCATGAACAAATTAAATGGCATTTATTAATTTAGTATTGAAATTATTAGTAATTTCTCTTTTACAGGATGGTCAAGAGCAAACAGTTGTTCAAAGCTAGTATGTTAGAATTTTTTTTTTTTTTTAGCATATTAGTCAAAAAAGGAAACAGCATTATCTCTTGATAGTGGTATATCTCCTAGGATTTTCAAGCAATTGAGGAAGAATGTTTGGATATCAGCATAATCTTTTCAACAATGAATGGTACTCTTAGAATATCTTAAAAATGATTACTGATACAAATATTTCAAAAAATAATACCACCTTACATTTGTATAGGGGCTTTATAATTTAAAATACACTCCTTTGTACAAAACCATGTTTTATTATCACAATCTTTCTTAGCTTGTTATTGAAAAAATATTACATTTCTAGAATAAGTAGGGTTTCAGACATAAAAAGTAAGCAGAGAAAGTAATTGTAGCAAGGATGAAATACAAGAAAAACATATATTATAATACTGAGAAAGTGTTCATCACACTCTCAACAAAATTCACTGAAGTCCTACATTTTTGGAATAGTTAAAAACATTATCTTACAATGATAAATTTATTAAGATGTCAAAAAAGTTCCATAAGACTATGTTCTTGTCATCTTTGTTTCACGTTTTTGAACTAACAATAAAAAATAATGAGGTTGTACAACTTTTCTAATGTGATGTACCCCATCTTTCTGATTTTTTTCTGATTATACAATAAGTGAACAGAGCATTTCAACCTATCTTTATAAAAACACTACTCAAGTATTTCCTTATTTTTTTTGTTTGATCCAGTTCTTTCATAAACATTAAAATTTAAAAATAAGCATCGGTATTTACTTTTCTAAAGCCATCTTAAAATGATAGTATTTTGCAGGTAGGAGAATGAGAACCAAATTTCTTAGGGTCATAAAATGAGTTATTAGGCAACACAAATTAGTTTTCTGATCTCCTAAAACGCATGGGTTTCATCAAAATCAATTTGGAACTATAAGACATAAGTCATTTTATAAACTCATCAACAATGAGCTTCTTAACAGAAACAGTCAACAAGTGATAAAGCAATAACTTACACTGTCTCACTGGAATTGCTTGATAAGAAATTCTAGGAGAAAGTAATGCATATAAGAGGTCGTGCGATTCTCTTGATTTCGTCATTTTTGCTTCCCAGAGGAGACAGCAAGGAAATGCCATATTCAACTTATATTTCTTAAGCAAGGTAAGAAATTGTTCAGATATCTCTTCCCACAATGTAAACCACACATGAAAAAAATAAAAATAAAAAATAAAAAGCCAGACACAGAGCTTATCTGTGTAATCCAACACTTTGGGAAGCCAAGGCAGATTTCCTGAACCCAGGAGTATGAGACCAGCCTGGGCAACATGGTAAGATCTCATCTCTATAAAAAATAATAATGATAAGAAGAAGAAAAGAAAATATTGTTTAAAACATTATGTTAAAAGTTCCTTTCTGTTATGAAGCATGCTTACTGGCTTTCTGTATTTTACATAGGAATAAGGGAAATTTTACCTATTTATCTACCTAAACCTCCTAAATTAAGTGAGAAATTATGGGAAACAGTGACCACCAAGGAACCAAGATGACTGGCGTGCTCCTAATAGACCTTCAGAGGGAAGGCACCAAGAGTGGACAGAGGGAAGACACAGAAGCTGGGCTGAAGCAGGAGAAAGCTGGAAACTCTGCACTGGTCCACCACGCAACAGGACTTGTTCCTGGCCCCCAGCAGCTCCCAGGGAATAGGTGAGTTAAGCTGGCAAGGGGCAACCTGCTCTCACCATGGGCCTCTGAATCGCTGGCAGGAGGAGACCCATTGACCACCACAGACACTTTTGTTGGCAGGGAGGGATGCTTAAAGAAGTGGTAGGGATAGCAAGTCAGCTGATGTGGAGTCCAGAGGTTTTGATGTGGAAGCATGTGTAGCAGAGTATGGCCGGGGACAACCACCCCCTTGGCTTGACTTGTTCCCATAGGAGACTTTAGTCATGGGGAACTGCTGAACCTGAACTGTGTCAGCCAGTTTTGCCCATCATATGGGGCCTGTCCAACCTGAGCACACCTTAGTTTCCTGGCCTCTCCTGGGGCCCCAGACTGGCCATGACTGCTTGCAGGGCAGTCTCGGGTTACTTGGGGGCCCATAGCTTCTGCACTGGTGGACTGTGCCTGAGCTGCAGAGAGCTCCAGTGGCACAACCCCTACGGCCACACATCAGCCTGCCCACTGTCTCCCCATACTGCAGCTTCCTCAGGGCCCATGGAAACTCCCCACATCATTTGGCTAGTGTGTGTCTGCCCAAATGGATTTTGCTTTGCTTACCTCTCAGACTGCAGAAGTATAGTCTGTTCCCCACCCTCCACCAACTGCCATTGCAGACAGAGCCTCGGCAGGCACAGAACCAGCCAACCTCTCCCCTGCCAGCACCTTGGCCTTGTACTAATACTGTACAGTGAACAGGAGATCCTCCCTCATACTGAGTGACCACTCCACCTTCTGGGGCACAGAGAAGACACCCAGACCTGTGCCCACCAGCATCCCACCACTGAGCCAACATCACCTCCAGTGTAACCATACACACGGTTGCCAACAGAGACCTCCTTACCACCAAGCTGTGTTGCCTTCACCACGGTGGTGAATGTCTGAAGGGAGGCAGGAACCATGGCACCTGCTGGCACTCTGCTGCAGCTGCCACTACTGTTGCTGCTAGCACATGAGAACGAGGACTGATCCTGCTGTTACTGCACTAAAGAATGCTTTGGCTGGCACCACCCATCAGAATGTAGTGACCTGTGGTCTGAAAGCACCTTCCCCCCACTACCGCCTCCCCCCACCTCAGTGCAGTGAGTTCCTAACATCAAGGAGCCAAGAGAACAAAATCGGGGGTTAATGCAAGCACCCAGAGTGAGAGCACATAGTCCAGGAGTTGGCGGCTGAGCACCAACCTCCTAAAATCTTCCAGAAACAAAGCCAGTCAGCTGAATCCATATAATATTACAATCAAACCTTCAAGGTCATAAAATAGGATAAAATAATTTTTAAAAACCCATACAAATGTCAGCAATATCAAACACTGAAAGTAGATAAGCTCACAAAGATGAAATAGAATCAGTGCAAGAACCATGTCAACCCCAAAAGCCAGAAGGCCTTTTTTATTTTTTTATTTTTATTTTTTTTTACCTCCAAATGATTGCATCACCTCTCCAGCAAAGGTTCTAAACCAGGGTAAGATGGCTAAAATGACAGAAATATAATTCAGAATATGGATATGAATGAAGATAATTGAGCTATAAGAATATGTTAAAATCTAGTACAAGGAAGCTAAAAATCCTGATAAATAATGCAGGTGCTGACAGACAAAATAGCCAGTATAGAAAATAATGTAACCAACATGATAGAGCTAAAAAACACACTACAGGAATTTCATAATGCAATCACAAATATCAATAGCAGAATATACCAAGAAAAGGAAAGAATCTCATAAATTGAGGACTGGCTTCCTGAAATAAGCCAGTCAGACAAATATAGAGAAAAAAGAATGAAAATGAACAAACAAAACCTCTGAGAAATATGGCATCACATAAAGAGACCAAATTTACAACCCTTTGGTGTCCCTGAAAGATATCAGAAGTATAGAGCCAACATGGAAAACATATGTCAGAGTATTAACCATAAGTACTTCACCACCTACCTAGAGAGGCCAACATTCAAATTCATAAAATGCAGAGAACCCCAATAACACATTTTAAAAGAAGATCATCCCCAATAGACATAATCATCAGATTCTCCAAGGTTGAAATGAAAGAAAAAAAATGTTAAGGGGAGCTAGAGAGAAAGGCCAAGTCACCTACGAAGGGAAGCCCATCAGGCTAACAGCAGACAACTCAGCAGAAACCTTATGAGCCAAAAGACATTGGGGGCCTATATTCAATATTCTTAAAGAAAAGAATGCAAACCCAGAATTTCATACCTGGCCAAACTAAGCTTCATAAGAGGAGGAGAAATAAGATATTTTTCAGACAAGAAAATGCTGAGGGAATTTGTTACCAGCAGACCTGCCTTACAAGAGCTCCTGAAGGAAGCACTAAACATGGAAAGGAAAAACCATTAGCAGCCACTACAAAAACAAGCTAAATTACAGATCAGTGACACTATAAAGCAACCACATAAACAAGTAGCAAACTAAACAGTTAACATCATAACAGAATCAAATCCACAAACATCCATGTTAACCTTGAATGTAAATGGGCTAAGTTCCCCAGTTAAAAGGCACCGAGTGGGAAGCTGGATAAGGAATTCCAAGACTCATTGGTATGCTGTCTTAAAGAGACCCATCTCACATGCAATGACATAGGCTCAAAATCATGGGATGCAGAAAAATCTATCAAACAAATGGAAAACAGATAAAAGTAGGGTTGCAATCCTAGTTTCAGCCAAAACAGACTTTAAACCAACAAATATCAAAAAGAAAAAAGAAGGACAATACATAATGGTAAAGGGTTCAATACAACAATAAGATCTAACTGTCATGAATATACATGCACCCAACATTGGAGTACCCAGATTCAAAAATCAAGTTCTTGGAGACCTTCAAAGAGACTTAGATCCCCAAACAATAATTGTGGGAGACTTTAATATCCCACTGACAATAGACAGAAAATAAGCAAAGATCTTCAGGACATGAACTCAGCACTGGATCAAATGGATCTAATCGACATCTACAGAACTTTCCACCCCAAAAGAGCAGAATATACATCATTTTCATTGGCACATGGCACATACTCTAAAATTGATAACAAAATCAGTAGTAAAACACTCCTTAGCAAATGCAAAAGAATAGAAATCCTAAAAAACAATCTCTTGAACCACAGTACAATCAAATCAGAAGTCAAAACTAAGAAATTCACTCAAAACCATATAATTACATTAAAATTGAAAACTTGCTCCTGAATGACTTTTTGGTAAATAATAAAATTCAGGAAGAAATCATAAAGTTCTTTGAAATAAATGAGAAAAAAGATACAATGTACCAGAGTCCCTGGAACCCAGCTAAGGCAGTGTTAAGAGGGAACATTACAGCACTAAATGCCCACATCAAAAAGTTAGAAAGATCTCAAGTTAACAACCTAATATCACAACTAAAAGAACTAGAAAATCGAGAGGAAACAAATCACAAAGCTAGCAGAAGACAAGAAATAACCAAAATCAAAGCTGAAGGAGATGGGGACAAGAAAAATCCTTCAAAAGATCCACAAATCCAGGAGCTGTTTTTTGTTTGTTTGTTTGTTTGTTTGTTTGTTTTGAAAAATTTAGTACAATATATATATGCCACTAGCTAGACTAATGAAGAAAAGAGATAATATTCAAATAAACAGAAACAACAAGGAAGATACTACCACTGACCCCACAGAAATAAAAAAAAATAGAAAATATTATTAATATCTCTATGCACAAAAACTAGAAAATTTAGAAGAAATGAATAAATTCCTGGAGACATACATTCTCCCAATACTGAATATGGAAGAAATGGTATCCCTGAACAGACCAGTAGTAAACTCTGAAATTGAATCAATAACAAATAGCCTTCAAAACAATAAAAGCCCAGGAGCAGAAGGATTCACAGCTGAATTCCACTAGATGTACTGGAAAAGCCAGTATCTTTCTTCCTGAAACTATCCCAAATAACTGAGAAGGAGAGACTTCTCCCTAACTCATTCTATTTAGCCAGCATGATCCTGACACCAAAACCTGGCAGAGACACGACAACAAAAAACTTCAGGCCAATGTTTATTTATGAACATCAATGCACAAATTCTCCACAAAATACTGGCAAACCAAATCCAACAGCACATCAAAATGTTTATTCACCATAATCAAGTAGGCCTCATTCCTGAGATGTAAGGTTGATTCAACATACACAAATAAATAAATGTGATTCATCACATAAACAGAACCAAAGACAAAACCCACATAATTATTTCAATAGATGCAGAAAAGGCATTCAATAAAACTCAACACTTTTTCATGTTAAAAACTCTCGATAAACTAGGCATTGAAGGAACATTCCTAAAAATAATAGGAGCCATCTATGACAAACCCACAGCCAACATCATACTGAATGGGCAAAAGCTGGAAGCATTCTTTTGAAAACCAGCATAAGACAAGGATGCCTTCTCTCACCACTTCTATTCAACATAGTATTGAAAGTTCTGGCCAGGATCATCAGGCAAGAGAAAGAAATAAAGGACATACAAATAGGAAGATAGGATGTCAAATTATCCCTGTTTGCAGAAAACATGATCCTATATCTAGAAAACCCACAATCTCAGCCCAAAAGCTCCTTAAGCTGATAAACAACTTCAGCAAAGTCTCAGGATGCAAAATCAATGTGCAGAAATCACTAACATTTCTTCCTTTTTTTTTTTTCTTTTGAGACAGAGTTTTGCCCTTGTTGCCCATGCTGGAGTGCAATGGTGTGATCTCAGCTCACTGCAACCTCTGCCTTCTGGTTTCAAGTGATTCTCCCGCCTCAGCCTCCCAAGTAGCTGGGATTACAGGCGCCTGCCGCCAAGCCCAGCTAATTGTTTGTATTTTTAGTAGAGACGGGGGTTTCACCATGTTGGCCAGGCTGGTCTCAAACTCCTGACATTGTGATCAGCCCACCTCAGCCTCTCAAAGTGCTGGGATTACAGGTATGAGCCACTGCACCTGGTCAGAAATCAGTAACATTTCTATACACCAACGAAAGTCAAACTGGGAGCCAAATTAGTGATGCAATCCAATTTACAGTTGCCGCACACACACAAAAATATACTTAGAAATACGGCTAACAAGGGAGGTGAAAGACCTCTACAAGAGAACTACAAAATGCTTCTCAAAGAAATCACAGATGACACAAAAAAATGGGAAAATATTACAAGCTCATGGATAGGAATAATTAATATTATTCAAATAGCCATAGTGCCCAAAGCAATTTACTGATTCAATGCTATTCCTATTAATCTACCATTGACATTCTTCACAGAACCAGAAAATGCTATTTTAAAATTCAAAGGGAACAACAACAAAAAAAGAAAGCCTGAATATCAAAGGCAATTGTAAGCAAAAAGAACAAAGCTGGAGGCATCAAGCTACCCAACTTCAAACTATGATACAGGTTACAGTAACCAAAACAGCATGGTACTGGTACAAAGCAGACACTTAGACCAATGGAACAAAACGAAGGACCCAGTAACAAGGCCACACAGCTACAACTATCTGATCTTCAACAACCTTGACAAAAACAAGCAATGGTGAAAGGATTCCTTATTCAAAAAATGGTGCTGGGATAATTGGCTAGCCATATGCAGAAGATTGAAGCTGGACCTCTTCCTCACACCATATACAAAAATCAACTCAAGATGGAATAAACACTTAAATGTAAAGCTCAAAACTATAAAAGCTATGGAAGACAACTTAGCCAATACCATTCAGGACATAGGCACGGGCAAAGATTTCATTATGAAAACACCAAAAGCAATCACAACAAAAGCAAAAATGGACAAATGGCATGTAATTAAATAAAAGAGCTTCTGCATAGTAAAAGAAAGTATCAACAGAGTAAACAGACAACCAACAGAATGAGAGAATATTTTTGCAAACTATGCATCTGATAAAGGTCTAATACTCAGCATTTGTAAGGAAGTAAAACAAATCTACAAGACAAAAACAACCCCATTAAAAAGTGTACAAAGGACATGAGCAGACACTTCTCAAAAAGAAGACATACATGCAGCCAACAATCATATCAAAAAAAGCTCAACATCACTGATCATTAGAGAAATGCAAAACAAAACCACAATGAGATACCATCTCACAGAATGGCATGTGCTATTAAGAAGTCAAAAGTAACAGATTCTGGCAAAGTTGCTGAAGAAACAAAATGCGTATACACTGTTGGTGGGAGTGTAAATTAGTTCAACCATTGTGGAAGACAGTGTGGTGATTTCTCAAAGACCTAAAAACAGAAATACCATTTGTACCAGCAATTCCATTCCTGGGTATATATTCCAATTAATATAAATCTATTATAAAGATACATGCACACATATGTTCATTGCAGCACTATTCACAATGGCAAAGATACGGAATCAACCTAAATGCCCATCAATGGTAGACTGGATAGAAAAAATGCGGTATATAAACATCGTGAAATACCATGCAACAATAGAAAAGAATAAGATTATGTCCTTCGCAGTAACATGGATGGAGGTCATTATCCTCAGCAAACTACTGCAGGAACAGGAAACCAAATACTGCATGTTCTCACTTATAAGTGGGGGCTAAATTATAAGAACCCATGGACACATAATGGGGAACAACACACACTGGGGCCTATTGGAGGCTGAAGAATGGGAGGAGGGAAAGGATCAGGAAAAATAACTAATGAATACTAGGCTTAATAGCTGGGTGACAAAATAATCTGTACCACAAATGCCCATGACACAAGTTTACCTACATAACAAACCTGCACATGTATCCTTGAACTTAAATAAAAGTTAAATTTAAAAAAGAAAAAAAAAGTAAGAAATTGTTTGAATATCACTATGAACTTACTTTTTTGGTAGAAAAAAGGTATTAAAAGACATCAAACACATCTCCATTACCTTCTAAAAGTGTGTAACACAGTTTTTGTTTTGTTTTGTTTTTATTTCTTTAAGTGCTGTCTTTACCCAGTTTTGAGGCTTGGTCAGAGTCCAGTTATTACCCCCTCTTTATCAGCTGAAACATCTGCACTCCAAACATTTCCCTTATCAGGCCCTCACACTCCAGGTACCAGCCCTATCAGCACTCCCCTTTACTCCATCCACCAGGCCAAGTACCAGGCAACCAGAGACAGCCCCTATTCCCAAGCCCTTGAAAGTATCTAAATTAGTCTATCCACAGGAAATCTGTGCAACTAGGCATTCCCCACCTTGCCTGCCTAGCATAAGCTGCCACCCTCAGTTCCAGCTTGCTGCTACCCTGTCCCCAGGTGCAACCTATGGCATGGTCCTGCAGGGCAGCCTTCTTCCCTTTGAGCTGTAGGTAACAAAGAGTTCAGCCTTTTATCTGTCTGAGTGTCCATGTATTCTGTCACACCATCAAAAAGAATCTTTAAATCTCACAGGACTCAGTGCTGACAGGCACTTGGGTATAGGCAGTGAGCACCCTTCTGCCATCTTCCTGGAAGAAAGAAGCTGAGCCATCTCTGGGGCCCTGTACATTTCAGACACAGGGAAAGGACAGAATGAATAATATCAGGCAGTGCTTGGGAATACATATGCGTTTTTTATATAAAAAAGAGAGAGTAAAGTCCTTCAGGTTTTATACTATAATAAAGGAGAGTAAAAACTAGAGAGAAAAGACTTTCCTAATACTGGTAGATCCTAAAATACACATAGTACCCTGTTTTATGGGGTGCTGAATTGTGACAATGAAGAATACAAAAGTAAGTAATGCTTCAGAAATGTTTCATGGACTCGGGCATCAACACAAAATTTTCGAGAGGGAAAAAGCAGAGATGTCAACATTGTGTTGTGTAGGAATTACAGATAATATGACTCAAACACTGGTAACAGGGAGTCTGCGAAGTCAAAAACCTGAACTGCAAAAGGTCAGTGAACATTAGCTGAAGCTACAGATGATAGCTACACAACATAAACCAATATTATATAAGGGCATACCTCTGAGATACAGTGGGACTGGTTCAAGGCAACTGCAATACAGTAAATATCACAATAAACTGTGTTTTATTTTGATGAATTTTTGGGTTTCTCAGTGCATATAAAACTTAGATTTAGCCTATATTTTAGCCTATTAAGTGTTCAATAGCATTACATCTTATAAAATGTATGCATCTTTTTTTTTTTTTTTTTTTTTTTTTTTTTTGAGACGGAGTCTTACTCTGCCGCCCAGACTGGAGTGCAGTGGCGCGATCTCGGCTCACTGCAAGCTCCGTCTCCCAGGTTCAGGCCATTCTTCTGCCTTAGCCTCTCGAATAATTGGGACTACAGGAACCCGCCACCATGCCCTGCTAATTTTTTGTATTTTTAGTAGAGACGGGGTTTCACTGTGTTAGCCAGGATGGTCTCGATCTCTTGACCTTGTGATCCGCCCACCTCAGCCTCCTGAAGTGCTGGGATTACAGGTGTGAGCCACTGTGCCAGGCCAAAAGTGTGTATCTTTACTTAAAAATATGTTATTAAAAATAATAATCATCTGAGCCTTCAGAGAGTTGTACTCTTTCTGTTGGTGGAGGGTCTTGCCTCAATGTTGATGGCTGCTGACTGATCAGGGCAATGGTTATTGAAGGCTGGGTTGGCTGTGGCAATTTCTTAAAGTAGGAGAATGAAGTTTACCACTTTGGTTGACTCTTCTTTTCACAAAAGATTACTCTGCAGCATGCAACGTTGTTTGATGGCATTTTACCCACTGCTATGGTTTAGCTGTGTCTCCACCCAAATCTCATCTTGAATTGTAGTTCCCATAATCCCCACATCATGGGAAGGACCCAATGGGAGGTAACTGAATCATGGGGACAGTTTTGCCCCATGGTATCCTCATGATAGTAAGTCCTCATGAGACTTCATGGTTTTATAAGGGGCTTCCCCTTCACTCAACACTCCTTCTCTCTCCCGCTGCCCTGCGAAGAAGTGCCTTCTGCCATGATTGTAAGTTCCCTAAGTCCCCCACAGCAATGCAGAACTGTGGATCAATTAAATCTCTTTTCTTTATAAATTACTCAATCTTGAATATTTCTTCATAGCAGCATGAGAGCAGACTAATACAGTACATTTGTACTGCAGAGAGTGGGGTGCTGCTATAAAGATACCTGAAAATGTGGAAGTGACTTTGGAACTGGGTAACAGGCAGAGGTCAGAACAGTTTAGAGGTCTCAGAAGAATACAGAAAAATGTGGTAAAGTTTGGAATTTCCTAGAGACTTGGAGGGCTCAGAAGACAGGAGGATGTGGGAAAGTTTGAGACTTCCTAGAGACTTGTTGAATGACTTCTACCAAATGCTGATAGTGATATGGACAATGAAGTGCAGGCTGAGGTGGTCACAGATGGAGATGAGAAACTCGTTGGGAAGTTCCAGTTTGTTGCCTCATAGCAAAAAAACCCAAAAAACCAAAACACAAAAAACAGATACATAGACCAAGGTAGTAGAGTCAGAGAAAGCTTTCTGGGGGAAAAAAAATGTATCCAGAATCCCAATGGTCAGAAGGAATTAGCAAATGATAAAAGAAAGCCAAGTATTTTCTAAGCAAAGGTAGGATCATTAAAATTCCTGGAGGCAAGAGTTTGGGGAACAAGTATTTTAGCATACTAGTGTGGAGAGGTATACATTGGCAAAGAGAAACAAAAAGGAACCAAATCATAGTCATTTATTCCATAACAATAAATTATGTTTTATTCAGAAAGCTACGGCATATCAATAATAAATTTTAATAATGGAAAATTATAATCATATTTAAATTTATGCAGTTTACTCTGGGTACAGTATAAAGTACTCCTGTAGTAGTTTGCTGAGGATAATATAAAGAAAAGGCTGCATAGGACCACGACTAAAGACTGTTAAAAGGTTATTTTAATAATTCACACAGGAAATAATTAAGATTTGAACTACGATGGGCTATGGAGGTGAATTCAAAAGCTACTTAGAAGATGGACTCTACAAATATGGGTGGAATAGAGAGGGGCAAATGAGAAGAGAGAGTCAAGAATAACTTTATGTTTTGGCATGTATACTAGTGGAATAGAAGTACTGCTTGCTCCTATTGAGAGAAAATAAAATTTCAAGTGAAATTTTAAGATAAAAAATATGAGTTCAATTGAAATGTTCCTTATAAAATCCAGCTGAAGAAATATTTTAGGTGTATTAGTCCATTTTCATGCTGCTGATAAAGACATACCCAAGACTAGGAAGTAAAAGAAGTTTAATGGACTTACAGTTCCATATGGCTGAGAAGGTCTTATAATCATGGTGGAAGGCAAGTAGGAGCAAGTCATGTCCTTACATGAATGGCAGCAGGCAAAAAGAAAGAGCTTGTGCAGGGAAATTCCCATTTTTAAAACCATCAGATCTCATGAGACTTATTCACTATCACAAGAACAGCACAGGAAAGACATGCCCCCATGATTCAATTACCTCTGACCGAGTTCTTCCAAAGACATGTGGGAATTGTGGGAGTTAAAATTCAAGATGAGATTTGGGTGGGGATACAGCCAAACCATATCAGTAGGCATTGGCTATGTGGGTATGAGCTCAAAAGAGAAATATCTGATCAGAAAATGGAGATTTGAGAATCACTAGGATATTCATGTAGTAGAGAATAAATAGTTGAAAGACAAAAAGAAGTGATTGAGAAGAAAAAATGAAAGCAAACAAAAAAGAAAAATAAATTATGGTGTCACAGTAGCTTAGGGAGCAAATAAACTTAAGAAAGAGAGTGAGATCAACGATGTTAGATGTAACAGAGAAGAAGTAAAGTAAGACTGAAGCATTTTCACCAGGTTTATTAAAAAAGTAAGTCACTGTTGATGTTATCAAAGCTGCTCTGGATGGTGTTTTGGAAACAATTCAGATTACAGAGAGTTCAGAAATAAAGTGAAAGTAAAAAGTAGTGAGCTACCAACTACATAATTATCAGAAGGCAAGCTTCTCTCAATAAACTTGTGAACAGAATAGTCATTAACAGGATTGAGATGGGGTGTGTGTGTGTGTGTGTGTGTGTGTGTGTGTGTGTGTGTTAGATAGAAAAGCTTAAGCAAGTTTAAACACTGATGAAAATGATCCAGCGATTTAAAAATACTGGGAAAAGAGGAATGTCTGAGGGAGGAAAATCTTTGTTAAGAAAGAATGAGATTCAGTACATAACTAGGCAAAGAAGTATCTGTGAACCAAAGAAATAGACTAATATTTTATTGACAGCTAGTCAGTGATAAAGGATACCCTTTCCAATGAACTTTAACTATGTAATTAATCATTAATGGTTGAATTGTTTCTCCTCAGCCCCCTGTCCAGTTCCTATGTTGAAGTCCTAATTCCTAGTAACTCAGGATATATTATTTGGAAATAAGGTCTTTGCAGACATAATTAGTTAAAAAGAGAAAATACTAGAGGGAAGTGAGCCTTTTTATAATGACTAGTTTCCCTATAAAACAGGGGAAATTTGGACACAAAGGACACCTACGGGGAACCACCATGTGAAGATTGGAGTTATGCCATCACAAACCAAGAAACTACTGGATACCAGGCTTTAGGTCCAGAACAGATCCTTCCCTAGCACCTTTAAAGGGTGCTTGGTCCTAACAACACCTTCATCTCAGAATTCTAGCCTCTAGAACTGTGACAATAGATTTCCATTGTCTAAGCTGCTAAGTTTGTTTGAAGTACTTTTTCATGACAGCCTTAGGAAACTAATACATAGACACACCCATAATTTTCAATGGCTACCCTTTATAGATCATATATAAGTAATTGAGTTGATATCTGATTTTTCAATAACTGATAAATGAACAAAGAAAAAGAAGAATGGATGGAAAAAAAACAGAGTACATAACCCATGATCATTTTCTACCTTAGTCTCTCACCTTTAAAGCTCTCCAAGTGCTTATACTTCTTTCTAACATAGGGTAATATTAGAAATTGATGGGCTTACCAGTATTTCTAATATAATAGTAATGGGTTTTTTATTTCTTTAAGTTATAAAAATAAAGTACCCTTATCTGTGCATATTTAGTCACAACTTGATTCATGAGCAGCTGCCTACTTAAGTCAGTATATGTAGCAGTAGTTTCACCTTCACACTATACTTATCTAATCATTCAAATAAACTGCAAAACTTGTTGTCGTGGACTCTACTTCTTGCGACAGTTGAGCAGCCACCAACCACATTTAGGAAGCTTCACCACTTTCTAGTCAAAATTTCTAGACAATGCCAGTCAAAATGTCAGTCAAAATGTCTAGACAATCTCATCAAGGCCAAGGTCACTTTGACCTCAAATCAGTATATGATGAAGTTCATGGAGACATAAAATTGTTCAAATTCCTTTTCACACATAATCAAGTTGTAAGAGAAGTATCACCTCCAGACATGGGGAAAAAAGTTGAATAAATCCCCTGCTACACATACTCATCTCCATTCCATCCGTGCCTTATTAATTAAAAGAAAAGATCTCTGAAGACTGAAAACTAGAGGCCACACGACAGATACCCAGCATTGTAATGTCTAAATGTTGAAAGCAACCTAAGTAAACAACAATTAAAAAACTGTTATTCAATTATAGTAAATGTATTCACTGAAAATTATGCATTTAAAAAAATGGTCACAAAGTTGTAGTGTTATGATTGAATATATACTGGTTTTCATCCACAGTTCCTGGCTCATAGCTCCATGGCCTTTGTTACAGTCTTTTGTTATAATGGGTGCCTCAGATCTTAGGGAAAGGCCTCAGGAAACAGGATCTCTCTGGTTTCTTTCTTGGGTCAGGACTCTAACCTTCCCCTGCTTTTCTAACTGTGTTAAGTCCTTCCCCTGAGAGGGTCCCACCTCGTATCCTAGAGGAAGGAATGCTTCCATAAAAATCCAAGAGAACTAAGTTCAAAGAGATTTAGAATATCTGAATCAAGGTGTAGAGTTCCCAGAAGGTGGCGTGCCCACGGTGGGCAAGGAAGTTCTGTGTCCCTTCCCCCATACCTCACCCTATGGTAACTTCATCTGTATCCTTTGGAATATTCTTTATAATAAACTGGTAAATGTAAGTTAGTGATTCCCTGAGTTCTGTGAGCCACTCCAGAAAGTTAATTCAACACAAAGAGGGGGTTATAGAAACTTCAGCTTGAAGCCGGTCACTCAGATGTTCACAGGGCCAGACTTGCAACTGATGTCTGAAGAGGACTCTTGGGGAATGAGCCCCCAACCTGTTGGATCTGACAGCATCTTCAGGCAGATAGCATAAGACTTGCATTGGAGGACACCCAGCTGGTGTCTGCTGCTCGGTGTGGGGAACCCCCCACCACACAGACACACTGGATCACAGTTGTCTTCATTGTTGATTGCTGTGGTGTGAGAGTATAGGAAAAACAGAGAGATTTTCTATACACAAAAGTCTGTGTGGTAAATGAAAAAAACACTTTGTTTGTAAATGGAATTTTAAATGAAAAACCTGAAAATATGCAAAATTAAGACAATTATTTTGCTAGAGTTTTAGATTTATGTGTGATTTAATTTTTTAAAAATTTCTAAACTCTGAGTAATATGCTTACAATATTAAAGGCTCTATGTAACAGAAAAAATACGTTATCTGGGAAATAAAATATTTATTAAATAAAATATTTATTAAGAGATATTTAACCTATTGAAACCATGTTATAGTTTCTGAGTAATATTGTGTTCCAAAGAAAATAATCAGACCAAAAAAGAAAATTCACAACTGAAGATCTTCATTTGTATATCTTGAACATCATTATTAGAACATATAGATCACCACAGTAGTTTTCAATATTGCCCTTTTCTCCTCTATCAGTTTCCCTGAATCACTTCAGTTACTCTTCCATGTACCCTACAGAACATTGCTTAGGAACCATCACCCTTCTATCTGCCTAGCTTTCCTTTTGATTCGGCATTAGGAAAGCCCTTGAGAAAGTATCTGACAAAGAAGAGTCCCCCTCAGCTCCATTCAGATCGTAGGGAGGAAAAGAATTGAAGTCAACAAGGCCAGAAATTTGTTTTAGAGAACAGGAAGAAGGTAAAGTTTGGAAACAATTTTACATAAGTACCTCTCAGCTCCACAAAATGCAAACTATATGAATATTTGCTACATAACAAATGTTGATGAAAAAGCCTAAATAACAAGCAATTGCAGGAAAAAATGGCATTTGTTAATCCTTTGGATATTAATAACAATTTACAAGTAGAAAAGCAATACACATTTTGTTCATTAAGTTAAAAAATACAGCCACAGTTCAAACAGATGCTACTGTAAATCTACTAAAATGTTAACATTGTAAAAAAAGTGACAGCTTATGAAAACATACAAATTAAACATATAGTTTTAAATGGCATTGGATTGTGATTTATTTAGAAACTAACATTTCATAAAGGTGAATGGTACCTTATTTCTGTCAATAATTGTCAAGTTATTTTGCTTGAACATAGAAACTGTATTTTTCAGAACTTGTCACACTGAGAGATTTGCACTTTAATGGTATTATATTATCTTGAAAGTAATAGACCTTTCTATTCACTTTGATTATGAATGTAAATATGATTCTTGTTTTTCCATTGCCACTTTAACTTTATCCAGCTGCACAACATCTAGCATCTTAAAAAGAGAGCCAGTCAAGTCACAGGATTATAGCATAATAACAAGAAAACTATATACAGTTGACCCTTAATGTACAGGTTTGGGCTGGGCATGGTGGCTTATGCCTGTAATCCTAGCACTTTGGGAGGTTAAGGAGGGTGGATTGCTTGAGCCCAGGAGTTCCAGATCAGCCTGGACAACATGGTAAAACTCCATCTCCATAAAAAAATACAAAAATTAGCTGGGCATGGTGGTGCATTCCTACAGTCCCAGATACTTGGGAGGCTGAGGTGGGAGGATCCCTTGACCCCTGGAGGCATAGGTTGCAGGGAGCCAATATCATGCCACTGCACTCCAGCTTGAGTGAGAGAGCGAGACTCCATCTCAAAAATAATAATATACAGATTTGAACTGTGTGGATCCACTTACAAGTGAATATTCTTCTGCCTCTGCCACCCCTGAGAAAGCAAGACCAACCCTTCATCTTCCTGTTCCTCCTCAGTCCACTCAATGTGAAGAGGATGAAGATAAAGATGTTTATGATAATCTACTTCCACTTAATTAATAATATATATTTTCTCTTCCTTATGATTTTCTCAAAAACATTTTTTCTCTAGCTTACTTTAAGAATACAGTATATAATACATAAACAAAATACAAGTTAATCAACAGTGTTATGTTATCAGTAAGACTTCTAGTCAATAGTAGACTGTTAGTAGTTAAGGTTGAGGGGGATCAAAAGTTATACATGTATTTTCAACTGCATGGAGGTTGGTGCCTCCCCATCCCTTGTTCAAGGGTCAAATGCAGTGAAATATATGGATACTGAGGTATATGCATAACAAACTAGATAGGTAGTTTTCAGTAGGTGTGGAAGTAGACTTTTTCTAAATCACTGGGGAAGCATTTCAAAGATTTATAGTCCCCTCCCACTCCTTCTCATTCCACAGCTCCAGGCTTATCAAAACCAATTAGAGATGTGAATTAGAACACATCATTTTCAGCCTTGTAACCTCACTTTCGGAACACACTGTTATTGAAAATCAGTTGAATAAAGGAATGATTACCAAAATATATAAAATCAGCACATGCATTGATGATAAATGGTATGCTGTTTATTATTATAATCACAGTGTGCTATAAATTGTCCTCATATAGAGAACACTTTCCGTCATTCAGGATGATGGGGAAAATACAGGTTTTTCAAGAATTATTCAGCTACCCATGTGCATATGAAATGAGGAGCAGTATGGGCAAGGTTGAGCACTTGTTCACTCAGAATGCTACTATATAAGGGAAGTCCTCTAATTTGGAGTAACTTTTAGCTTATTTACTCTCTCCTATTTATCTCAGTCTTTAAACTGGCTTAATATTTTACCTTTCAAGAAATAAATGTAATGACAACAAATAGCAACAAAAATTCTGTGATTCTGCCTACTGTTTTCTGACTCTCATTCTTGTATTAATGAATTTTTTTTTTTTTTTTTTTTTACTAAGTTGCAGCATGTGCTTTCCAGCTCTCTTAGCTATAATTCACTTATTATACTGAAGTCCTGTTGATGTGGTGGTAAAAAGTTGGGAAGGGAAAACGTTCTATAATCTTACAATGACAGCTGGTCTTAAGTGGACCTGTATCCCTGGGCTGTGCCCTTCACAAGTCTTTCTTAGTGTATTAAATTGGCACATATTATAAAATTAACCATCACAGTTTTATTTCTCCTATATAATGTGGACAGAAAGGTTAGAGAGGCCTGGAATTGAGTAACTACTCTTTCTCCTTGGTGAGATAAATATTTGACTGGTAAAGTTTTTTTCTCCTTGCAAGAGGCTTATGTATAGAGAATGCTCTAGGCATACTTCAGATGGTTACTTTTCCCCATCCTTGACAAAGACGAAGGGTGATTTTTCTTAGTTCCTTACCATGAGAACCTGATGGGATCCCAAGAGGTGAGAGTCATCAAAGTGTGCGGGATTCCCTAAGAATGTGGTCCCCAGGATTTCCTTCTCTTTTTTTCTTTTTTTATTATTATACTTTAAGTTCTAGGGTACATGTGCACAACGTGCAGGTTTGTTACATACGTATACATGTGCCATGTTGGTGTGTTGCACTCATTAACACATCATTTACATTAGGTATATCTCCTAATGCTATCCCTCCCCCTTCCCCCCCTCCCCCACAATAGGCCCCGGTGTGTGGTGTGTGGTGTGTGATGTTCCCCTTCCTGTGTCCAAGTGATCTCATTGCTCATTTCCCACCTATGAGTGAGAACATGCGGTGTTTGGTTTTCTGTTCTCGTGACAGTTTGCTGAGAATAGGATTTTCTTACTTTCAAGCTAGTCCACACTCAGCCTTCAGTCAGATATTCATCAGAATTACCATTTAAGTGTCCCTACCAGTTTATGGTTTCAGTGACTTCTGCTGCAGTTAAACGGATCTTAGCTGCTTTTCTCTATAATTGCCTGCCTTTCCAGATTTGGGAGTAGCAGTTAGTTTATGTCCTAATTTCTCTGATGAGCCCAAGGAATATTGTTGACTTTCAGTTTGTTCAACTTTTTCTTATTTTAAGGAATAAATAAACTTGGAAGGAGTAATGACTTCCAAGCTTTTTAGCTATTAGAGAAGAAACCAGAAATCTCCCAGCCTGGCTAACATGGTGAAACCCCATCACTACTAAAAATACAAAAATTAGCCAAGCATGGCGGCCTATGCCTGTAATCCTAGCTACTCGGGAGGCCGACGCAAGAGAACTGCTTGAATCCGGAAGGCCGAGGTTAGTGTTGCAGTGAGCTGAAATTGCACCACTGCACTCCAGCCTGGGCGGCAGAGCTAAACTCCATCTCAAAACGCACTTTGGGAGGCCGAGGCGGGCGGATCACAAGGTCAGGAGATCGAGACTATCCTGGCTAACACGGTGAAACCTCGTCTCTACTAAAAATAGAAAAATTAGCCAGGCATGATGGCCAGCCTCTGTAGCCCCAGCTACTCGGGAGGCTGAGGCAGGAGAATGGTGTGAACCCGGGAGGTGGAGCTTGCAGTGAGCTGAGATGGCGCCACTGCACTCCAGTCTGGGTGACAGAGCCAGACTCCCTCTCGGAAAAAAAAAAAAAAAAAAAAAAAAAAAATCCCTGCCCTTCACTCCTCACCTTCTCCCAACATTCCATATCCAGCTGACAAACAGTACCCTTTTTCACTCAAAATTCTTTTAATTCGTTCACTTCCTTCAATGCCCATTGTCACTGCCTTTTTATCTGGTTAGAAACATTCATAACTGCTTTCCCTGCCATTGTTTCAACACTCACTAAAAGAGCCTTAGTAGAGTTATTTTTATATATTTCTTAACTTCCCTATTAAGGATAAGCTCTTTGAGGATAGAAATCATATTTTGTCATTGTACATCTCAAATCATCTAGTCCAATAACATTCACAGAGAAGGAGTTCAATAAATATCAACTGAATGAATGAATGTGTGAGTGATCTTCTAATTAGGCTGAAATTTGAAGTTAAAATTGATTTTTATTTCCTTAGATTAGTCTACAAATTCTTTAAGGAGAAATATTTTTTGCCCACAAATATATTCCATCTATGACCCAAGAAGACGCCTCCTGGTGGTATTCTAATTAACTATTCAGTGAAGGCAGACCAGGAAATATGCAATATAATCAAAATTCTGGATTTTTTCTTATCTTGGACAATTAATCCTTGAATACTCAAGGAAGTGTTTATCTGGAAATAATTTTACTGCCTTTCACAGTACTAAATCTATTTAGGAAAATATAATAGAAATGTTCTTCGTATTTGTTCCTATATCTGGCATTTAACACACTGCTTTCATATTCAACAGTCTTTTCGATATGATTTTATCTTTTTTTGTAAGGTACATCACAATCATTACTGTCTTTCACAAATAAACTGAAATAGAAAATAGAAATAGAAAAGATAAGTGACTTGCTCAAGGCGAACGCAAAAGTTATCAAAAAATCTAAAATAAAAGGTAATATTTCAGTAACAAAAGACAGGATTTCATACTTACAAACAACAGCTATAGAAAACTGGGAAAACTGCATAAATTTTTATTGTCCCTAATATCTAAAGCCAAGATTGCTTAATACACGTAAAGCTATTTTCAAGAGAACACAGAAAACAAAGTATTAAAAACACCTTATTGTTTTTAATCTTACAAGGAAAGTCACAACAATTTAACTCATTTATATATTTCGTATTTTATATAAAAAAAGTTTTCCAAGTTTAACATCTAATCAAATAAGAGAAGATATCTTACACATTCAGTTCCATGGGCTTTATGACCATCATTTCATTAAATTAGATTTTAAGGACACGCCATCAGTTAGGTAGTATTAGGAGATTTTATGGGACAGTGGCTCAAAGCCCCAGTAACCAGGATTCCATAGATACAGTACAAAAGAGGTTTGCACATTCATACTTAATAAATCACTATTCTTTGAGCTCAGTACAGTGTCTGTTTCTGTAGAGAATAAAAGTGCTATGGGGCATACTCTTTCTATTCTAGATTCTGAGTGATATAGTTTTGATATTTGTCTCTGCTCAAATCTCATGTCGAATTGTGATCCCCTGTACTGGAGGTGGAGCCTAGAGGGAGGTGTTTGGATCATGAGGGTGGATCCCACATGGCTTGGTGCTGTCTTCCTGATATTGAGTTCTTGTGAGATCTGGTCATTTAAAACTGTGTGGCACCTCACAGCCACTCTCCCTTGTTCTTCCTGTTCTCACCATACAATGTGCCTGCTTTCCCTTTGCCTTCCGCCATGATTGGAAGCCTCCTGAGGCCTCCCCAGAAGCACATGCTACTATGTTTCCTGTACAGTCTGCAGAACTGTGAGCCAATTATATCTCTTTTCTTATAAATCACATAGTCTCAGGTATTTATAGCAGTGCAAGAACAGCCTAATACACTGAGAGTTTCTGGTCTCCTAAAGATCACATATATATAGACATATTGATACTTCAGTCAATTTAGTTTACCCTTATAAACTATTTTAATGAAGTAACAAAGGAGTATTCTTGGAGCAAGGAGGTTTCCTGACCATTTGTCTTGCCTTCAGAGTCTCCCTAGTTCATTATTATTTTAAGAGAATCATTTGAATGAATATAATGACGTAGAAGAGCCTGCCCTTTGCCTACTTCTTTTCCTTTCAGACTAGAGAACTGGATGGAAAAAGTCTTTACTCTTTCCTTTCATCTTCAACTTTCGAATAAGTCATGGTGGATAATCTAGGCCTCCTGAACCCCAATCTTCAATTGATGTTAGTCAGGTTTTCAGAATTCCCTAGAGTATGTGGTCTGTAAAAACAATAAAAATAAATAACAATCCTTATACTTCTACCAACTCAGCATTTTGCTTGAATTATTTTGCAGATCTTCAATGAACCTTAAATGTTCTTAGAGATAATTTAGATGGGAAACACAAAAGGACACTGATATTTAGACTTACTTTTTTAGGATTCCAGTCTATCTCCTTTTTGGAAAATGAGAGCACACAAGTTAAAGATCAAACTTGTCCCCACTGAGAAGGAAATAAGTTAGGCAGGCTTCCCTACTCCAACAGATGATTACCCTAACTGCATAAGAGGAACTCAGGGAGGGTCAAGTCCTGAGGGCATCTATATCAGTGAGGGTTCTTTTGACAGTAAATAAAAAGATACCTACTTATAAGTGGCTGAAAAAAGAAACTATATGTATTATCTTATATAACGAGATGAATAGAGGTAGGTGGTTCCAGGCTTGGTTAATTCAGCAGCACAAGAATATCATCAAAGTCCCACATACCATATATCTTATTTTCACCCATCTGCAAAGGATTGGCATTGGTTTTCAGATTTGATTCTTCAGAGTTGTTGGAAGGCAAATACAGATCCAAAAAGCATGTTCTCAGTCAACTGTATTTAATAACGGGAAAGACATTTTCTCCTCACAAGTATCCTTTTCATCCAGTTTATTCGTCTGGTCCATTGGCCAGGATTGGGTCACATGTCCAAGCCCTAGCTTCAAAATAAAATATCAGGTATTTTTCAGCTCGTGGGCTCAGTGTCAAGGAAGAATATCTGTGTGGGGAGGGGATCACCAAGGTGACTACTACAGTATTTGAAATTGTAAGGATACATGCATAACCCTTGAGGAAATTCTGGTGTGAGCTTGAACTCATAACATCCATTACTTTAACTTTTATTCAGTAAAGCATTTAGGAATGTTAAATGCTAGTCATTGGGCAAAGAAAGAGCTGAGAATGCAGCAGCACATAAAATGGTGCTAGGGACAGATTCAAATTGCACAAGAGACAGATTTTTTTTTTTTTTTTTTAAGTATCATGAGTGTTATGTAAGAGAATTACTAGATTCTAGGAAAACCTAGCCCAGTCTTTTTTGAAGAAGTAATGTATACCTTGAGATCAGAAGTATGAGTAAGATTTTACCACGGAAAAAGAGGAAGAAAATACTTGAATGTGTAAAAGAGAACACAGAAATTTCAAAGAAATAAAAGATATTCAGTGTAGATGAAATATCAAAGCACAATTGGATTGAATGGCACTTGAAATACTGGAAAATAAGTTATATTATTTGTGCTTCTTAGACTTTATCTTAAGAATACAGAGACTGAATGAAGCAGTAAAGGGTTTTTAACAGAGACATGACATAATATTTGCAAAAATCTGAAGGAAGGTCCATTGAAGGAAATAAGATGAGCAGTTAAGGTTGTAAGAGAGGAAGTGAGAATATCAACTAGGAGGCTATTACAATATTAGAAGAAGGAGATAAAGTATATTTAACTAGGATGATAGTAGTGGCCCTGAATTATAGATTTTGTCCTAAGTACTCTGGGAAAATGCTCAAATACTGTATGAAGTAATTTTTACAAGTTACTAATACATCTGACTTTGAAATACATCATAGTAATTCAATATGGTTGAGAGTTAATAGTTTTTGTTTTTGTTTTTTTAAGTCAACCAACAATCTCTATCCCCTATCTCTAAGGAATTGGGAATCTGGAGGATGCAGGGTGCCTTCTAGTTTAAACATGGTATCCCACATGCAATTCATTTGTTTCACTTCAAAAAAAATGTTTGCTCCACAGGCACATGGCAGGATCCAGGAAAAAATGTGTAATCTCTGAAGTGCTGGTTTGCAGAATGATAGATTTTTAAAAAAAAAAATGTTTGTGTATGGGTTTCATTTTGTGTGTGTGTGTGTGTGTTTTTTAAAGAAATGTATTCCCAATAATATACTGCCATTTAATGGAAAACTTGTTTACAATAAATTTTGCTTCTTAGATATTTTCACAGCAAGGCTTACTTGCAGTCATCCAACAAGAGATACATCTATCCATGCACTCATGCACATTCTATTTTCAAATTAATCTTCTCCAATATATTTTTCAAATGCTTGAATTGCATTTCTTTCTATTTAGGGAGTTGTGAATACAAGGATAGAGTTTAAATCTTCTCCCTATCATAGTCTTCCAATTGCCACTGATGTGTAAAATACAGACTCAACAAATTAGCTTTTGTTAGTCCTACATTTTCTACTTGCAGTCATAGCTTTAAGCAGCACAGTGTTCAAGATAATATGAGTTATTTGTTTATAGGCAAAAATAGTGGTTATGTTTTTGAGAACTCCAGGAAAATAGTCTAGGAAACGTATTCAGTTTTGAGTCTTTTATTTCCCCAGATATTAAACCAAATGAATAAGAAAACATTTTTTTTGAAAAGGAATACTATGACAAACAAGATCAACTAATATTTATTTGGTTTTAACTGTATGCCAGGCACTCTGAACACATTATCAAATTTAGCCCTTACAATTGCCTGAGTTAGGAACTTGTATTTTGTGATTAAGCATTGAGAAATTAATGCTTTAGATGTATAACCATTGTACCAATCTCCCAGAACTATTCAGCAATAGTTGGTCTGTTTGGCTTTAATTTCTAGCTATTTCAATATGATGTTATATTGCCTCATAACACATGTACAATCTGCTGAGAATTCCTTGGTAGTTTTAAACACATTTTGATGTGGTTAAAGTAGTTAATACAACAATCCTGCTGGCTATATACAATAGATATTAATATCTATATTGTACAGATAATAAAACTGAAACTCTTGAGAAAGTTAAATACATAGATGGAGATAAGTGATGGCATATTCATTTGAACCTGCACATTCTGACATGAAAGCACAGTTTTCTAGTATTCATGAAAGCAGTTTTTAAATTATCCATGATTAATAACAGATAATCAGAAGAAAACTAAGTCAAGGAGGAAAATAGGAAGTACCAAGTGTGAGGTCTTAAAGTCCAATAAGTTATGCTTAGCTTAGAGGTTTTTTTTTTTTTTTTTTTTTTTTTTTTGAGATGGAGTCACTCTGTAGCCCAGGCTGGAGTGCAATGGCACTACCTTGGCTCACAGCAACCTCCATCTCCCGGGTTCAAGCAATTCTCCTGCCTCAGCACCCCGAGTAGTTGGGATTACAGGCACTTGCCACTACATCCGGCTAATTTTTGTATTTTTAGTACAGATGGGGTTTCACCATGTTGGCTGGGCTAGTCTCGAACTCCTGACCTCAGGCAATTCGCCTGCCTTGGCTTTCCAAAATGCTGAGGTTACAGGCATGAGTCACTGTGCCCAGCACTTACAGGCATTTTTAAGTTGTCTGTTTTATAGCACAGATGCATTGATTAATTAATCATTCATACAAATTTCAACAAATACCTTCTGCGTGCCTATCTTGTGCCAGATATTACAAATATAATGTTGAAAGATACAAGCTTATCGTTGAGAATGGAGACAATGAAGTTAAATAAGGATTACTGGGGATGGTGAGATAGGAAACAATAAGAGACAGAAATGCATAGAGTATTGGGTACTTACAGAATTTTTAAAACTTTGTCATTTACCAGCTGTTTGGCCTTTCTCAAATTGGTCAAATCTCTTGGCACTTCAGTTTCCTCATTTGTAAAATGGGGAAAATATTAGTGCTTATTTAATAAGGTTGTTGTTAACATTAACCTGTATGGTGAACACTACCATGTGTTAATACATATAAAGAATTTAGGAGTGCCTGACTTCCAAACATTTAATAAACATTAGTTATTAAGCATTAAACAAATGTTGGATATTATGATGATAAGTCATGTTTCCTATTAACATTAAAGTCTATTACCAAAGTTTATTCAATAGATAGCTAGCTTATAATAGGGGGCATTAATTAAGTCTACTAATTGGAGCAAGACTTTTTCAGATAAGGATTTCTGTTCAAAACAAGGTCAATTTGAGCTGTGAACATTTTCTTAAGACTTTTGTGTAATTTTCTATTATCTTTAAGATAACTTTCAAGAAATTTTCTTCTTTTAACCAAAAGACTTAAATTCAAAATTCTTCTGTTCAGCAACACATCTCCCTTGTCTCTTAGTAACTATGAGGTGATCTACCCACTTGGTCAAAACACAAAGTAAGATATGCCAGTGTATTACAGACTTACAGCACAAAACTTACCTCCTTGATTTCAGGAGAATTGAATTGGAATTTAAAAGGGGAATTGCGTTACCTCATACAGTACAATTATTTTACTGTTGTATCCAAGAATTATTGAAAACATAAAATTTACTATCTGGTACTTTCCATATTTGGGGATACACTGCTCTAGCCTAACCCCCTCATTTTACGAAGAAAGATGCATTACATGCTGTGTAAGCTGCTGTCTCAAGGGCGTACAACTAGATGATGGAGAAGCCTTTGCCAAAGTCAGGTCCCCTAATTGTTCACAGCACAGAACCAACTCTCCTTCATACACATGGCAACTAGATAGCTGATTCTAGATGGGGAGACATTTTTCTCAGTGATAGGCTTAGGAAAACCTCTACCTACCAAAGTGGTCAGATTTTTAAACATCTGTTTTACAAAAGAAAATCCTCTGCACCAAATATGCAATCTCTTACTCCATAAAGAATATGAAATATTAGCCAGAAATGTATAGATGTAGATAACAATTTTGAACATGATAATTCCTAAAGTGAAAAATGTACCTTCCTATTTACAATTAACCCATTATCATTATTCTGCATTAATTTTGAAATCTACATATTTATAAGTCACTTCTAAGGAAAGAAGTCCATACATGTGGCACAACAGTAATCAGCTTCAGAACAGAAACTGCTGCATTTAAAAAAAATCAACTTATAATGAAAATAAAACAAAATCCCCCTTAAAATGATCTTTTATTACTATTCACATTTGTAGTTCAAAAATGGTCTCTCCATGTTTTACATTTTACAACCTTATGTCTTTTACTGTAAAACTGTTTCTAGATGGTCAAACTATCTGTAACTGAATGGAGTAATAGTTTGTTACATTGTTTGATCAGGCACCTCACAAAACTGGAGAAGAGTTAACAAAAGAATAATTATTATTATGTTTTGACATTTTAAGAAGATACTCCAGTCCTCTGTGGAGAGAAAACAGGCTATGTTTTATCACTTGATCTCAAGTACTCAATTCATGATTCTCAGATGATCTATATGGGAGGATATGTGAGAGGGTTAATTCAACTGTAGTCTTTGAGGTGGTGAAGAGTCATTATATTACAATAAATCATCTTTTTCTTTGTTATATCAATTATAGGATAACTCAAATAGAAAAGGATCTTGTCAATAAATAATCTGAGCAGAGTTTAGACGCTACACATTTCATTTACAACATTGATTAGCAATTTGTAATTTTTTAACTTAAATCCTTAAGTCTGATTTTATAACAGCTATCCATTTTTTAAGGCTGAGGATTGTACTCTTACCTACAGGTCCTATTAGTGGACTTTTTGGAATAAGAGTGGATGAGATTAATGAGCTTATTATAATTCATTAGGAAGTGGTGTGTGGATGACTGCCTACTTTAATTAGTTTTATTACTGTAGGAAATTGTTTCATATGCCAGGCTTATCACCAAGCATGCCTGGAAAACATTAGAGCAGTAATCAGACTTGATATTATGTACCTTTCATTAGACAGTTTGGCTAATGGCACTTAATAATGAACAAGGAGGGTATTAAAAAGATGGACATGACACAATCTAGCAAAAAGGAATTTATCAGATCAATTCTTAGTGAAGAACGTGCAAAGTATAGTACTTTAAAATACTGTTGTGGCATACAGGTGCTAGACTCATAATTATGGCAAACAGTTTAAATATGTCAGGTTTATTCAATAAATCTCAATGCAAATTTTCTATGACTCATTATATTATCATGAAAATGTTAGTAACTAAGTTTTCTAATAAAGTAAGCCTTCAAATAGCATTTCCTAACTATCACTATCCCCAAAGAATAACACACCTACAGGTAACTTTGAGCAAAGAGAAAAATCAAGTCACAATCCTAAGGAAGCAAATCTAAACATAAAATATATTTCAGATTAGAGGTAAATGAAGAAAGTATAAATCAATTTCACAGGAATTTACCATGCTGTTTTGTTAAACTCTGATTAATAAAAAATATTTTTAATGCTCTTAATATTATTTTTTTAACCTGAGGTCAAAATGTAACCTGACAGTCATTTTATAATTAAGATTCTGGCCTTAAATAAGTACTGAGAGTTCAATCTCACAGACTAACTAGAAATTAAATAAAAGTGATATGCTCTTATATCTCACTCCCAAGGCACTTATAGTATTTATAACTTACCAACTTTTATTTTATCATAGCTTATGTAGTGTTTAGGCAGCATAATTCTCATGTAATTGATCAACAAATGAATGTCATTGCATTTTTATATCTGTTGACAGCATGCTGAAGTTTCTGAATAACCTATCTAACCTCTACTTTTATAAGTATGTTCTTTCAATATTTGAAGTTCTTCTTCTAAATGTGTGAGCTATTACCTCAAGACATTCTAATTTCTCTTCTGCTATTATGGAAATAAAGTTATTGTAATTTTGGATGGGAACTACAATTTCTGGGCTCTCCCATATTGTATTTTGTTTTTACCTAGAGATATTCTAATTACAAAGCATTACAGTTCAATAAACCATCATTAAGTCACTAGTGCAGAAAATACCAACACCTGGTTTTCCATTCAATATAGATGTAATTTAGGGTGGATAAAGTATAATCTTAAAAAATATTGGAGATGAGGTGGGAACGTATTTGAAGGTAGCTTTTTGTTCCTGAGTAGTCTTATTAAAAAAATAACATCAAACCTAATCATCATCACTAACAATAATAGCTAACACAAAGCACCTCCCTCCCAAACCCCATCAAGTATTTTAGTGTCCTAAAGGAAGTTGCTTGCCTAAGGTTCCCTAGTAGACTTCAAAGTCACATTGTAAAATTCTGAGGTATCAATTCATCTTTCAAGGCTGCCCTGCAAAACGTATTATAAAGTCAAACAATAGAGATGATGTGAATTAAGATAAGGGCAATCAGTAGTATTACAAATGTCTGCCCATTCTATATTCATTTTTTTTTTTTTTTTTTTTGAGAGGGAGTCTCGCTCTGTCGCCCAGGCTGGAGTGCAGTGGCGCGATCTCGGCTCACTGCAAGCTCCGCCTCCCGGGTTCACGCCATTCTCCTGCCTCAGCCTCCCGAGTAGCTGGGACTACAGGCGCCCACAACCGCGCCCGGCTAATTTTTTTTTTTTTTTTTGTATTTTTAGTAGAGACGGGGTTTCACCGTGGTCTCGATCTCCTGACCTTGTGATCCGCCCGCCTCGGCCTCCCAAAGTGCTGGGATTACAGGCGTGAGCCACCGCGCCCGGCTCTATATTCATTTTTGAGACAGAGTTTCGCTCTTGTTGCCCAGGCTGGAGTGCAATGGCGTGATCTCGGCTCACCGCAACCTCTGCCTCCTGGGTTCAAGCAATTCTCTTGCCTCAGTCCCCTGAGTAGCTAGGATTACAGGCATGCACCTCCATGCCCAGCTAATTTTGTATTTTTAGTAGAGATGGGGTTTCTCCATGTTGGTCAGGCAGGTCTCGAACTCCCGACCTCAGGTGATCTGCCCGCCTCGGCCTCCCAAAGTGCTGGGATTACAGGTGTGAGCCACTGTGTATGACCTCTATATTATTTTTTAAACATTACTTTTTACTCTGTTTTGGAATGTATTTCATTTTGTGTGCAACACAGATTATTCATTAGTGAGTAAAATAGGATATAAAAACTTGGGAGGAAAACACAATATTTTTTCCTTCTGGGACATAAAAGGAAAGGATTGTCACAAGAAAAGACACATAATAGATAAATAACATTTTTTGACACAATAAGAAAAGCCTATTTTTCTTTAAAAGGAAATCAATTTTAACAGACAAGTCACAGTCATTCTGCCAGGATGTACTTCAGATTAGGGAATGATTTGAGGCTTCATTTTATATGCTACTCCACAACTCAAATGTTTGAATTCCACAGTAACTTAAGCCCAACATTTCCAAGTATGAAAGGAGTCTGGTGAGTGATTGATATATTATAAGAAACTTAAAATTCCTTGTCAGTTTTTCAAATGACACTGAAATATTTGCATCTTTTTTTTTTTTTTTTTTTTTTTTTTTGAGACGGAGTCTCACTCTGTAGCCCAGGCTGGAGTACAGTGGCCGGATCTCAGCTCACTGCAAGCTCCGCCTCCCGGGTTCACGCCATTCTCCGGCCTCAGCCTCCCAAGTAGCTGGGACTACAGGCGCCCGCCACCTCGCCCGGCTAGTTTTTTGTATTTCTTAGTAGAGACGGGGTTTCACCGTGTTAGCCAGGATGGTCTCGATCTCCTGACCTCGTGATCCACCCGTCTCGGCCTCCCAAAGTGCTGGGATTACAGGCTTGAGCCACCGTGCCCGGCCAATATTTGCATCTTGTTGCAGTAGTGACTGTAAGCTATATCTGACATGTTCTGTGAGAAATTTTACCTGTTAGAATATATGAACAGTAATTAATACATAATGAGTATATATTTATTATGTCTCTCACTCATCACCTCTCAAAAACTGGTCTCAATTTTTATAATAAATAGTAATTAACCTGAAGTTTGTCATATACTTTCTCTCAGACTTTTAGGACATGGTTGTCATAATATATTGACTCAAACACAAAACTCTAATCATAACATTCTCTGTCTCAGTAAAACATTATCTTTGGATAACAATATGATAGGAACATCTCTAAGAAATAAGGAAGTGTGTTTATAATTTGATATTTTATGTATATCTTATACGTTTTTTGAAAAATCATTTCCTTTTTTATTGAATAACATAAATGTTAGTAGCTTTCTCGCCTTAGATCAAATTTTCTCAGGGTGAAAAGTCACTATAGAACTAAAGCTGGTTATATGAGAATTGTGTAATTTCTTATCTTAGTATGACAGCACCTGGGATTTAAACAAAGATCAAAACTTGAAGATTCATATAGGCAAAATTTATACTGGCTATATGTTTTAGCTTCTACCAAGTGCCAGTGGTAATGACACCTAAGAATTACTGCATGAAACAAATTTAAGTCAAAATATTGTAGAAATAGTAATAGGAAACCAGAGGATACACCACACAAAGCTGTGTTTAAGAAGAAAAACAAGTATTATCCACTGAGGTTCAAAAAGCCAATTTCCCATGCCAATATCAAGATCTATGAAATAGCTTCAAAATTGAAAATTTCCTAATTAAGCCACCTCATGCATTACGACTCAACATAAAATATTTTAAAGTTGTTTGTAATAAAAATAGTATCTCACTTTTTACAAAAATATGCATCTTGTTTTGCTTTGTTTTGTTTCAGTGCCCAGCATTTTCTAAATAAAATCATTTTATTTAGTAAAAGGGTTTTAGCAATATACCTTTCTAGCTAAAAGAAAAGAAATAGTGGAATGTACAAATAGTAGATATTTATATCTACCAATTCAAGCATAAATCTGTAAGGTGATACAAATAGGTCAACACATTTTAAGAACATCTATTTCTCAATTTTAAAAAATGGTCCCTCAATATAATCTAAAAAAAGATGATTATCAAATCACTAATAAGAAAAATAATACATTATATGTAACAATTAATGAAAAACATATTTTCTTTTTATAAACATTTAGCTAATTCAATAAATCAAACTAATAATCTTAGAATATTTTAAAAGCAAAGTATCATTAGAAATGAAAAATATTTCACATTTTATTTTGAATGAACATTTCATTATAAAGATAAAAGTCACAGAAGGTTAATTGTAATTTATGTAAATATTAGCAGAGTATAGGCACTTTAAAATCATAGGTATATAAAAAGTTGAATAGCCAGCAATGCATTTAATACCATAGCGATATTTATGAGAGCGAAAGCAATCCCATGCAAACAGATATTCTGTACTTGGAGGATAATCATGAATTTCTGAATGATTAAAAAACAACTTATCTCTAGTAATTTTTCTCTCATGAAGCAAATTAAAAATATTACAACCGGTTTTTTCTTCCAATTTAGGTGATAGGTTTCCTTTGCATTATTTTTAAAATGACTTGTTCTAACTCAAGTCATTTTACTTTACTAACTCAGACTTAGTAAACTATTGAGCAAGAAATTTTATTTGGCTCCTATAATTTTTACTACATCAGTAACTCAATTATTTTAGTTATTTGCATGTGGTTGTGCTTTTGTGTGTACATGTGTGAGACAGAAAACAAAATTTCAAGAAAGACAAAGAAATAATGAAGCAATGCAGTGAGAGAGAGTGATAGCAAAAGAGATTTGGCATAAAAAAAGCCAGTAGAGAGAAATAGAATGACAGAAAGAAAAAGGAATACAATGATAGCATAATACATGGTAACCACTGAATGCACTAAAGGATAGCAAGGAAATAATAGTTGATATAAGAAATGTTACTTGCTCTGAGATTTTCCCCTAACATTTGAACACAATATTAAGATACTTAAAATCTTGTTCAATAACTCATTCTTATATTTATGTTATTACTGAAATGTTGACTTGGATAACCCATGTCCCAGTCTCAAAATGTTAATACTTATAGGACCTAATTTTTCTCATTTTATTTACAGTTTTTTAACCTTCCGCTCACATATTTTTGGTAGCAAACATTTATTGAGTGCTGTATTAGTTACCTATGGCTGCACAGCACACTAAATGGAACAAGTATTTATCATCTTACGGAGTTTCTGCGAGTCAGGAATTTGGGTATGGCTTAGCTGGGTCTTGTAACTAAAGGTCTCTTCTGGTTGTAATCATGCTATAGGCCAGGACTATGGTCTTCTCAGCTACAGATCCACTGGAGCTGATGGATCATTTTCTAAATTCACTCATGAAGGTCTCACTGTTGGGGGCCTGATGACATGGAAGCAATCCCAGGACAAGGGATCCAAGGCAGAGTGAGCCAGAGTATCAAAGATGGGCCCCACAGCCTCCTCAAAACCTAGTATCAGCAGTAGCTTCCCATCAGTTCTGTTGTATCATATTTGTTAGAAGCAAGCTAATAAATATAGCCTTCACTCAAAAAATGGGGATTATATGAGGGCCGGAATAGCAGGTGGCAGGGATAATTGGGGATCACTATACTCTGTCTATTGGCCTCTAATTAACAACCAGTTAACATTCCTTTTACATGTAAAATATACTCACCCACTTCCACAGATGCCAAAAGTTTGATACTACTATAGTACTTACTCAAATTAAATAGTCTTGTCATCTGAATCAGGTTCAGCCATGGTATAGACACCTCAGATCTAGTTCCATAAATACTTATCCTTGAAAGTAATCCTTCTTCATCTCAAAATTAGTAGACATCGGTTCCCCAAAAACACAACAGATAATAATGATACAGATAGACGGTAACTGCTTTAGACATTTCTGTTCAGAAAGGGGGAAATGGCAGGTGCAAAAAAGGCACTGGCCTATAACAATTCTGAAGTCCAATTATGCAATTGCTGGAAGTTACTCAATAAGGTCAAAAAACTTTGTATAATTCCCCATGGCTCTTGGCTTTAACTGCTGGGGTCTGGTTCTGCCCTCTGAGTCCTCATTCAGTTGAGAAGCTCTCTCAGCCTACTCCCTATCAGCATAATACTGAGAGTCCAAACAGTTTCTTCTAATTCTAAACTGTCTCTGTTCCCCCCTTTGTTCAAGCTGAAAATGTTTCTGCGTCTGTAACTTAAGAACTTCATGGGCCTCCTGTGAAGCTTCTTGGGGTTTATATCATTTGATGAAAGCCACATTCAAAAATCTCTTGAGATAAGCCCTTCTCTATCTTGAGCTCCTACTTCTATGGATGAGCAATAATGTCCTTAAACTTTCTAGAAGCTATAATAATGTTTCAGAGGACACAGAGGGTATGCTCTTAATCTCTTTAAGGGCTCTCTGAGTCACCAGCTTTAATCTTTCTGAGGTCTTGACAGAAGATTTTATGTATACCCTCACTTTCATTTTTAGAGTACATTTTCCTGGAAGTACTCTGAATTTGATCTTTGCTTGAAGCCATTTCTTAAATTTAGCATTATTTGATTTCTAGAGAGGTTGAGAATTTTCAAAGCCATCACAAATACTGGCTCCTCTTTGTTTAACAATCCTTCCTTTAATTTATCTCTCTACTCTTATAGATGTACTGCTAGAGAAAACGAGACAGCACCTTCAACTCTTTGCTAAGACATCTCCTCAGGCACATCGTCCAGTTTATTAGGCGCATTTTCTATTTTATGCCTTACTTTAATCAATGGTGTTGTTAAACTTTCAGATACTACATAATAAGGATTATCTTTCCTCCAGTTTCCAATACCATTTATTTAAATCTTCTGAAAGTCCTAACCTGCAGCCTTATTGAAAACTATGACATGTAGCAATAGCTCCATCAAGGCACTTTCCACTTTCACTAACATTCTCCTTAAAATCTACTGATCAGATCCAAAGTGATCTGCATATTTTAGACTTATTACAGCAGCATCCTACACTCAGAATAAAAATCCGTATAGATATCTGTTGTTATTTAACAAATTATCCCAAAACTCAGTAGCTTGGAATAAATTTCAATTATTTCACAGTTTCTGTGGGTCAGAAATTTAGGCCTAGCTTACGTTGGTGCCTCCAGTTCAGTCTTTCATGATGTTGGATTCCAACTCCTGGCTAGATGTATAACCATCCTAAAGCTTGACTCAAAGATTGCATCTACTTACTCACAAGGTTGTTGGCAGGCCTCAGAAAACTGGCTTCCAAGTAGTCATTTGGACCTCTCCACAGGGTGGCCTCATGACACAGTACTGGCTTCTACCAAAGTGAGTGATCCGAAGGAGGGTGAGTTAGAGCACCCAAGACAAATGCCACAGTTGTTTGTAAACTAATCATGAAAGTGACAACTTATTTCTTCCATATTCTATTCAAGTGGAGCAAGTCAATAGAGGAGGAATTATACAATATCATCAATACTGAGAAAGGAGAATCATTGGCGCAATCTTAGAGCCTACCACAGACACCTATTGGAACTTCCCTGTTTGGTCAGGCATCGTAGCTCAGGCCTATAATCCCAACACTTTGGGAGGCCCAGGCGGGTGGATCTCTGGAGCCCAGAAGTTCGACACCAGCCTGGGCAACATGGCAAAAAAATGCAAAAATTAGCCAGGCATGGTGGCACACACCTGTAATTCCAGCTACTCAGGAGGCTGACATGGGAGAATTACTTGAGCCCCGGAGATGGAGTGAACTAAGATAGCACCACTGCACTCCAGCCTGGGTGACAGAGCGAGAAAGAGACCCAGCCTAAAAAAAAATTACCCTGTTTAACTATCTTGTTACTTTGAAAGTACAATTAACTTCTTTTACTAAGCGACATGAATAAACGGCAACTTAGATATGAATGATCTAACTTTATAAAAACTATATTTTCTTAGATCTAGTTAATGATACCAACAAATACATTCACAAAGAAGTTGCCTTTTAAATTCACAAGGCCAGGGCAATTACCTGGTTTAGTTCAGCATGTGCAACCTGGAATTCAACTGATACCTAGAGAGAAAAAGGTCAGAGGTAATTTTCAAAGTAGAGCAACTAACTGTTTAAACCGATGGCATTATTTAGATCATCAGTGAAACAGCAAATCCAAAGTTTAAGTGCAGTCGCATTATGCTGCCTTTGATGAAAGAAAAAAAAAGGTTTGTTCCACATTTTCATGTGCTTCTTTTAGAACTGTAAATGGTTGCACTATTGCTAAATTCTTTAATTTATTTTACCTAAAGAAAAAGAACAAACTGAGAAACACGTGCAAGCAGGACAATGAATCTGTTATGTCATATCTTTCTTTAAATGTCCTCCTATGGAATCAAGCCAGAAGGCTTTGTTGGCAAATACTGTGATTTTAAGATAATGACTATGATATAAATGTTTCCAAATTTGAATGATGCACAGAGTGTATTTGAGATAGCTGGGCACTGTTCTTTCATCAGATAAGTGACATTCAGCTTGCTCAGTAGTACAATCACAAAAGACAGGCAATTCATCTTAAATTGAACAGAGTGCTAAAGTAGTTATGAATTGCTTTAGCTCTCCAAACTACAGAGTACAGATCACATCTTGTATGAGCTCTAGAGCACAAATAATAAGGGTTCTTAGATGTCATATATGTTTTATATCTTTACAGTGTCCCTATTTCTGTATCAATGGAGAGAAAATACATATGAGTTATTGCCAAAATGTGTGAATATAGAGAAGGAATCCAGAAAAAAAATTTAAAGCTGTATTAAATTATGTATGTGAATAAAATTCAATTTCAATACCAGATGGCATCACATAATGACAAGGTAATTTTGCTTATTTATTTATTTATTTGTGTTTACTTTTTAGAGACAGGTCCTTGCTTTGTCACCCAGCAGTGGCATGATCATAGCTCACTGCAGCCTGGAACTTCTGGGCTCTAGCAATTCTCCTGCCTCAGCCTCCTGAGTAGTTCAGACTATAGGTCCACATTCATCAGGCCTGGCCAGTGATTTTTGACATATTCTTTGTATATTCACTAAATATAAGTAATATATTAAAATGAAATCGATTGATCACTTTCTGGGTGAGCATTCAGATATTTTACTTCTCTTTACTTAGTTGCACCTGGTGTTACTTAGCAGGCGTGATCTTCAAGAATTCAGTTGTAAATAAAATTTCTGCATAAAGAACATTATATATGAACTTGGGAAATTATGTGGACAGAACTTTCAGGAAATTATTTTCACACATAGAAAATATTTTCATCTGCACTAGGAAGACTCATCTGCTATGTTCAAATATAAGTAAGCTGGTTGATAGACACTGATTGGTTTGTCTAGATTTTGGCATATGACAAGGCCCCACATTTCTAAAAATTTATGCTCTAAAATCTCCTTTCTAGGTTACTTAATTACACACACACACACACTTTCCCTTTTTTTTTTCCTACGATGCCTTTAGTGTTCCTGCTAACCACTTTAGTGCCAACCACCAACCCTCACAGGAACTCATAAAGCTGACAGTCATAAATTTCTTAAAAATTCTCAAACAGGTCATGCTTACTCCCATATATACCCATCTTTCTGCTCAGGATAGCCTTTCCCTATTCAGTAACACATGACTCACTCTGTAAAATTCATCTCTCAATATTATCCTCTCTTGGTCTAAATTAGATGTCTGACTTTTGTATTTAGATAAAGATCTATTATAAGCCTTATCAGTGTATCAGTCTGGCCTATCATTGTATATTTTCTTTGTTTATTTTTTCTTTTCTGCTCCACTTTTCTCTAGTCTGCAATTTCCTGAAGCAAAGAAACCATAGCTTAATTGACTTTGCAACCCTGTCTATAGTGGAGTGACTGACAAACAGTAAGCATTGAAAAAAAATTATGAGTGGAAAAATAGAAAAGAGGATCACTCTCCTTAAAATCTCTATCCCAGATACTAACAGAGAAGAGTACGATGCAATTCTAAACAGGTTTTTATGTTATTTCTTAATTGTCAAAGATCTGGAGGGAGGCTTGAGTAAAATATCTGTTTATTAAATGTTCAATAGGTCAATAAATGTTTAAAGAAAATCCATATTAGTATGCTCCCCAAGGAGGCAGAAAAGAAATTTATCTTTCATTCTGTTTAAAATCTGCATATATATGCATTGTTAATAAGCGCATTAGGATTTTATACAGTTATTCAGAATCCTTTAAGGAGATCAAAGCCCATTTAAGAAGCCATTTTTGTTAAAAACAGGTTTCCCAAATGCCTCGTATAGCTTGTTAAATGCTATGCCAATTCAAGTTTGATATAGAAACTCCTCGAAGAACATAGCAGAGAGTTAATTAAGTGAGTTAGTGACCTGTTTGCTAAGAATTATGTTCCTGATTGGAAGGAAACTTGGACGGAGGCATTTTACAGAGACTTGCAGACACACAAGGTTGTCATGATTTTTTTCTCTACTTTTCATTTGGGAAAAGAAATGTGTATAGGCCATAAAAGGAGAATGACAACAGTGAGAGACCTCACAGAATAAAGAAATATTATTTTGAATTAGTTTTTCAGGTGGTGAGAAATATATATTGTTTAACAGTAAAATGCCATTAAAGTGTTTGGAAGGGACACAGGCCAGCAGAAAAAAGAGCATGAACCACTACCAATATCTAAGTTAGATGTGAGTTTTTAAGGAAATCATGGGTTGGGAGCTTTCAAATAATTCTCTAGTTGAGAAAAATAAAGTTTCTAAAACTTAGAATAAATTAAATAAAATTGTCTTCACTAGTCCTTAAAATGTCTTATATCTTATAATTGCCTAAGTTGCAAAAGCCAATATGACAATTGATATTTTAAGATTTATATATTTACTTCAATTATTCAATTCTTACAGAGAAAACATTATGACTGATATTCTGCTTTTCTTTCTGTTTAAATAAGGTTTGCCATTATGATCCATGCAGCCTACACTCCAAAAACCACCATCATTGGGTGACAATTGAGGTCTCTGTAGGCATAAAACACCTAAGAAAAATTAATCAGTATTATTTGTGCATTCCATAAATTTAGTCTTATTATTGAAGATGATGTTTAAAGACCAAATACTGATTTTTCTGTATAGCAGATGAATAGCTTCATGGATTATAGTTCTACTTATACTTTCTCGGTCAAAACTAATTCTGTTAAAAACAAACAAATAAAACACATTCTGTTTGGTGGTATCATCTCCTGAAATACTTCTTATTTGTTTATTAAATAATCACATGTTAAGTGCAATCTTGCTCTCATTGATTTTTACAATCTACCTGGAAGGGAAGACTTGGCATGAGTTCTAGAAGTATATTGGGTGTTCTGAAAAAGAGGATGAGGTGGTAGGAGAAGCACATTACAGGAGAACACAACCTGGTGAGTTCATATAACTTAGTGAACTGTTGAAATGTCTGTTTTTCCTGACATGTTTTCCCTCTTTCCTCTCATTTTAAGAAAGGAACTAGGTTTAACTGAAATAATCAATGTGAAATTAGAAGCTCCTCATAAAATCCTAAACATCTTAAAAGCTAATGCAGAGGACACCGGAAAGTTATAAGAAAACATTTGAGAAATGGATGGCTAGGAAATGAGGAAAAATTCCTAAAGTAGATAGGAGAAGAATTGTATTGGTTCAATGAGCAAAGGAGACTTAGTGCTTGTTCCTGGCATCATCTGGGGAGATGGCAAAGACTCAGCGAGGAAGAGCTACCTTGTTCACTCTTGACTTAATGAGCTAGATCCTAGGCAGAGGAGTTTCTAGTTCTTCCCAAAGTTCTTACATCTCCAGCATGGCATGAAATGGGCAGAGCTGTGGGACATAAACGGGCAGAGCCATGGGACCTAAATGGTTGATGTGCTGTGTGAACTGATTACCAACATCTCGATGGAACTTTCCAATGGATACATTGTTTGTAAAATCTCAGGACACTGACAAAACCCTGTGGTTGAGATAACCCAGAAATTACTGAAGTCATACTTCTTATCATCACTAAAGGATAAGCACTTGGAATTAAAATTAATTTAATTGAAAGAACATTGAAACGATTTTAATATTGTTTTTAAGTGCATCTGTTTGCTTCATTGGCTCCTATAAATAGTGGAGTCTGCACGAAGCACCAGGGACAAATGGCTCTCCTCCCAAATCTCCCAGGCTGTGTCGATTAGTATTCTACTGCTTGACCTCTCCTCCAGCCACAAGGCCTCCATGATTTAAGGTACTCAATAGGTGGAACTAAGTCCCTTTCTCTGGCAGTGTCTTCCCTAGTTTGTATTAGGAAAATATGCAAATTCATAAGAAAAATTATGAAAATTCTCACTGTAGAGGGTTGTTTTGGTTGGTAGTATGAGAAATGATTACAGAAATCAGCTGCTGTTTTAATGTCATCTCTTGGTGTGATCTATCTCTTCTCACTTTGACCATTTACAGCAGTCTGTTTCTTGCCTCCTCGAGGTTCTGATAGCTGCTCATATTCCTTGGCTCCTCGCTGTGCATCACTCCAATCTCTGCTTCCATTGTCACACTGCCTCGTCTTCTTCTGTGTGTGTCAAATCTCTCTCTGTCTATTTCTTACTTGTGGTTGCATTTAGGACTCAACCACATACACTGGGATAATCTCCCCATCTCAAGATCTTGAATTTGATCACATCTGTAAAGAATCCTTTTTTCAAGTAAGGTAACATACATAGGCTCCCAGATTAAGGCATGATAACTTGGGAGAACCATTTTTAGCTCATTACATGTATTTTTTCATATCACACAAAAAGTGGTATGCTTATTTTCATGTGAAATAACAAAAAGGATTTGGGGCTTTTATCTAAGTGCTATTATTACAAGTCATAAACAATTTACAGAGGTGATGCATAATCAAAGTTTTATTTGTAAGTGATAACTACGGCTATGCTGTAGAGAACTGTTTTGGTTGGTAGTTCAAGAGATGATACTAAGAGTAGGCAGGGAGAAGGCAGCCCTGAATGTGCAAAAATAGTGATTCAACTAAGGAGAAAAAACAAGTAACACATGTAACTTAAGTTTGTCTCTGTATTAGTCTGTCCTCATGCTGCTGATAAAAACATACCCCAGACTGAGTAATTTATAAAGGAAAGAGGTTTAATTGACCCACAGTTCAGCAGGGTTGGGGAGCCTCGGAAAACTTATGATTATGGTGAAAGGGGAAGCAAACACGTACTTCTTCACATGGCAGTAGCAAAGAGAAGAGCCAAGTAGAAGGGAGAAAAGCCCCTTATGAAACCATCAGTCTCATGAGAACTCACTATCACAAGAAGAGCATGGACGTAACCACCCCTATGATTCAATTAACTCCTGTTGGGTTCTTCTCACGACATGTGGGGATTATGGGAACCACGATTCAAGATGAGATTTGGGTGGGGACACAGCCAAACCATATCAGTCTTCTAATATGTTAAAGCTTTTCATATATTGGTAGTTTCTGAAATTACTTTCTTTATGTGTTTTTATATTTCCTTAACCTTTTAGAATAATCAGATGATCATAATTTGACATTTCTTGATTATTCTCAATTTGTCAGCCTCCTTAAGAAATGGCCACAGAAATCAGCTGATGCTCTTGGTGTAAGCCATCTCTTCTAACTCTGGCCATTTACAACACTCTGAAATTCACTTCATCTCTAATCTGCTATATTTACAATGATCCAGAAGGAAAAAGAGTCCATTCACCATTTAAATTCAGTTATTTAATGAACATTTAATCCAAAGCATTGCCTTTAGGTAAGCTTTGTGTCAGATTCTTTTCCAATTCAATCCCAATTTGGGGTAATGGTTATAGATATGAACTCCTAAAAATTACACTTATTCAGATCCAACAGATAAAATCAGTGCATTGTTGTTGTTACCAGTTGAAATTAATATATTGCTGACACTGGCATATGGTTAGTTGAATAAATAATCAGAATTTATACATATCCATCCTATAATTCGGAGGTCAAATGACTGGGAAAAGTAGGAGCAAACCTGTATTTTATTTACTGAATAGTACTTCATCTAGTCACAAAACTTTACTTCTGTATTAATGGTTAAAAGCTGTATTTTCCCTATTCATTCATGTATTTATTTGCTAAGGAAGACTTAAAGAACACCTGTTTAAATTCCAAGCAGTGTGATCAGATGAAGATAAAAAAGATAAAATTCTTGGTCTCATTGAGTTTTTAGTACTTTTGCAGTCAGTGTAAGCACAGTCAGGCTATTTCTGTCATAAATAAAACCATAAAGTAGCATTCAAGTGTGAGGGTAGGGAGTCTAATAGAGAATCAAACTATAGTTAGTAACAACAGCATAATCTACCATTTATTCAGCATCTACCATTTAACAGAGACTGTGTTAAGGGATTTATATGTGGCATTTTAATTTAATTTTAGAGAGTCCTGTAAATTTATTTGGTATTTCATTTCATATATTCACATTTATCCAGCTAATTTTTATTTTTCCTTCAAGTCTCAGCTTAAATACCACTTTTCTCAGGAGGCCTTTCTGATTCCGAGAATAGATTAAGTATAACTTACTCTTTATTCCTGCAGTTCTCTATTACTTCTCTATTACCACACTATGAGTATTTGTTTGCTTCTTGTATATGCCAAGAAACAGAAAGCTTCATGCACACAGAGACTTTGTCAGCTGTATTTGTTTTTATAACCTCAGCATCAAACTCACTCATAAGTGAGTGAATACATAAATTTAAAAACTTACCTATAGTCCAATAACAAGAAATAGAGCATAGATTCAACTTAGATCTATTTCTAAAACCTGTACTTTTAATCACTAGCCTATTTGGTTCCTTAATGATATAGAACATTTCTATTTGTTTAAACTGAGTATTTTTCATACATTGAAAGTCTGAAATTTTTTATTAGTGTTATTATCATAAACTAATTAATAACAGCTTAGTCAAAATGATTGCTCTATGTCCTAATAAATTAGAAATAGTATTATTAGATTTACTTATTATTTGTTCAAATATTAATAAGGAACAATATTTTAATTTTACAATTATGATATGAGGTGCTGTAAAAGGTCCAAAATTACAAGCTAAAATTAACATTACTGAAGAAGACTTCAGATTTTATATGATAGGAAAATACAAATTAGCTGATATCTGCTTGTACTAGATGTTAACTGTAAGATCTTAATAGTGTCATTAATTCAAACATTAAAAAAGAATAAAATTATGTACAGTCAGCATTCATATACTACATGAACAGAACTTGACAGTATTTTAAAAATAATTTACTGGTTGAATTCACAGTTACTTTTCAACCTGAAATGGCACATATTACTTTATTTACTTATTTATTCATTACATATCCTGCATGTCTAGGCAATAATTATTGCTTACAAGACTTTTTAACTTGCTATATTTTCTTCACAGTAAAACTAAAAAATTCCTAAAGAAATCCATAAAGCTTCTTAATGAAATATTTATACTTCATTTGTAATATTTTATAATATTAAAATGTAATATTTTTAAAGAAAATATTCATATTAAGTAGTTTTATATAGCTGTTTTAACTATATGTATACAATTTTCTGTAGGTCAAATTCTAACATTTTGTAAATTTTTTGAAATTAATAATTTTGCTCTTGATTTGGTCATTTTTAAAAAGTACATCTCTGTGGTATATATGTGGTGAAGAGGAAAGAAGTTATCAGAAAGAATTAAATCAATTTTGTGTATACATATCTCAGTATCAGATCATGAAAACCACAGTGGGATACTACAAGAAACAAACCGTTTTCTAGTTCTTCATGAGTTATTTGCTGGAGCTGCCTTGCACTAGCTTACAAGAGCTGATTGGACTCATCTTTTCCTAACTCCAACTTCAGAGACATGACTTGGTAGCTTTAAATTGGCCATGGTGCAACAATAATGACGTAGAAATTAACAAATTATATGAATCATTTTGTCTGTTTGTCTCCTTTGCAAAGAGCTATTAAATGTTTACCAGCACAATGCTGGTTCTGACTGTTTTGCTTCTGAGACTATTTCATCTCCTTCTTAATCCTGTTTTATTTATAAAATTAAGTCACTTTTACTGAGGTAACATTTTGTTCTATTCCCAATATCTTTAAAAAATGCAATTTTCTAGTTACCCTCTCCATTCGGTGAGATTTATTGAAAAATCAGATTCACTGATAAAAAAACTGAATTCTTGCCTTCAGATTAATTACAGTCTATTAGAGAAATACATAAGAAATAATTCCAATGCTGTGTCATAATTGAGCTTATTTTGAGAGTTACAGAGGATTGACATAAAAGAAACATATCTACTACTTGGGAGGAAGCGTTGGTGTCTAGAAATACTGCTAAGAGAATTTAATAATGGATCTTTGAATTTAGGATGACCTTTGACTAAAGGTCATCCTAAATGGCTTAGAAGGAGGTGCAAGATGTTCCATCCTATGGATGGGTTAGAAGGAGGTGCAAGATGTTCCAGTAAGAAGACAAAAGGAAGATTTAGAGAAAAGAGACTGGAAGGAGTGTATAGGGTGTTACTAAAAGAACATAACAGAATGAGAAAAATTCAAATATAATAGCATGAAATATTAAATCCCTTCTCCCCTTAAAGAGATTATCCCCTTTAGCCATCACCATGAGATATATAAACTTCTCTCAGTTCGCTATTTTAACTATTCTACTACACTATTTTTGTGTTATTTTTCTATTCAACATACTATATTTTAATTTCTTCAAGAACAGTAGCTATATCTTTCTCATTTTACTATCCTTTGCAGAATCACACACAATATCCTATGGTTAGAGGGACTGGGTATATATCTGTTGATCTGAACCTAATTATATATTATCATTGAGTGCGTGTTGGAAAAAACACTTAAAAATAACACCTGATTTGGCATCACAGTAACACTATTTTTTTATTTGAGAAATAATAACATTAAGTATGAGATGAACAGTAAATTTCAAAACTGCTATCTGAATTATATTTAAGAAATTTAATCTGCTTATCTTTTTTTCCCAAAGAAATTATCACCTACCATTTATTTATGTATTTGGATATTTATATATATTGAATCATAAAAATTTTATTTTTCCACAAATAAAAAAGTTTTAAGTTTTTATTCAAAAAAGCTGTTTTAAATTACTGTTATTTCCCCCATTAGCATATCAAAGATAAAAGATACACGTTAATTTCACATCTCTATTATTTTTAATACAAAAAATATAATTCAGTTATTTTCTTCTTAATAGGAGCATAAGGTCTGGTTCTTGATGTAAGAAACAAGGACTATACACCTATAATCCCAGCACTTTGGGAGGCCAAGGCAGGCGGATCACCTGAGGTTAGGGTTCGAGCCCAGCATGACCAACATGGAGAAACCCTGTCTCTACTAAAAATACAAAATTAGTCAGGTATGGTGGCACATGCCTAAAATCCCAGTTACTCAGGAGACTGAGGCAGGAGAATCGCTTGAACCCGGGAGGTGCAGGTTGCATTGAGCCAAGATTGTGCCATTGCACTCCAGCCTGGGCAACAAGGGCAAAACTCCATCTCAGAAAAAAAAAAAAAAAAAAAGAAAAGAAGAGGAAACAAGGACTATTGTACAGCTCGTTGTCTTCAGTCCCACTTTGAGCTTTGCCTACTTTACGTTTTTACATCATCCATTAAATCACAGTTAAATGTAAAAGGAAATATTGAGATTTAAAAGAAAAAAAAACTCCATAGTCTCTTTGATGTGCTCCTTGGCTTAGTTCCCCACTGTTAAAACTGAGTTTGAAGCACCAGCGGCTAGTCTCTTGTTTGTTACTGGATTCTACCTTGCAGCTAGCTCCCTGATTAGGAACTTGATGTGGACTCTTCAGCCACTTCTGGCACATGTCTGCTTCCTTGGTTCAATGGATTAAGTGCCCATGATTCTGGAGCCCTACCTAGAACCAGGGTTTCATTGCCTTGTTAAATAAACTTTATAGGAGGTCATTGCTTTGGACTAAGCTCCTGTACTAGGCCCAAAAGACCAAACCAAAATGAAGTCACTCATGCTAAAGTTGCATGACACCAAGTTGAAATTAAGTTGTTTATCTGACCTTATAAATCAGAAGATTGAGAGATATAACAGCCAAATCCCAAGCAAGCCAGTTTTAACCTGAATGATAAGGGAGTTCCCTCTGCTTTAACCTTTACAAGGACAGTAACTTTGAAACGGCCAATCTGCTTTTTGGTTTCTGTTTCTGCTTTCCCTTTGCTGTCTATACAACCAAACTCCTTTTCTCAGCTAATTGGAACACCCACTCTATTTTATAGAATGGGGTTTTGCCTCATTCTAGAGTCACAAACAAAAGCCAATGAAGATCTCTAAACTGAATTTGTTCTAACTTTGTCATTTGAGAATCTGTTACCCAATTCCATTTTAAAAGTGAGACAAATAAAAAGAAACCATGATAAATGCTCTTATATAAAGGGAAATAATTTTATTTTATGATGAGGGAGCAAAAAAAGTTACTTCCAAATTAAAGTTCTAATCTAGGTTAAATCTGATTTTATAAATTATTTTTAGTTTAAATAATATATTCATATCAGTGAAATAAAGTACACATAAGCCTCCTCCATGTCCTTTATCTCATTATTTTAACCTAACATTCTGCTATACTTTCAAGAAGTACTTCATGAAACTTAAGAAATACTTTGTTCAATAAGTACTTAATACAAATCTAAAATATGCAAGGCACTTAGTTAGATATTTTAGAAGATACAGTAAAGTATATGTATATGGTTCTTGTCTCCTAGTAATTCACAATTTGATATAACAAGAACTATGAATATAATTTTTATATCTTGCCAAGTCTTCTAACAAATTTTAAGAGAATTGATAGGTGTGTGTTACAAATATATCAAAAATAAAAGTTGAGGCTATCTGATATATGACATAAAGCTGTCAGTAATAATTAGACATATATTGTCATAAAACACAAATCTATAGTGAGCTCAGAAACTAAGACACCAAAAAAAGACTTTCTTATTGGCTAACTTCAATTTAAAAACTTAGACTATTTTGATTTTTAGGAATGATTCCTCAAGAAACATTCCTAAAAATGTTGAATGGCTGTTTGTATTTTTTTGCATTAAGAGTTGAATATGGAGATGAATGTTATGTTTATGAAACTTATTACAAAGTTAAACAAACCATAGAGATGATATTTAGAATTTGGAAAGAGAGTAAACAATTTTCTATTAAATATTTTCTCATATGCTTTATTTTACTTATTTACTTGTTTTTTTGAGACAGACTCTCGCTCTGTCGCCCAGACTGGAGTGCAGTGCAGGATCTCAGCTCACTGCAATCTCCGTCTCCCGGGTTCAAGCAATTCTACTGCTTCAGCCTCCTGAGAAGCTGGGATTACAGGTGCCTTCCACCATGCCTGGCTAATGTTTTATATTTTTAGTACACAAGGGGTTTCACCATATTCACCAGGCTGGTCTCAAACTTCTGACCTCAAGTGATCCATCCCTCTCGGCTTCCTAAAGTGCTGGGATTACAGACGTGAGCAACTGTGGCTGGCCTTCTTATATGTATTTTAAAAACTAGGTTTTTAGGTGAAATGAAAACATGTTTTGATTAAAAGAGGAAATATACTTTAGAAGTGTAAATTCCTCATTGCATATAATTCAGCCGAAGGAGCAAGGATTGTTAGATATTTCACTGTGCTTAACTTCATAAGGTAACTGATGTCCTTTTATCCACAAATTCCTTCAGAAGGTTCAAGTTTTTGTTTATTTAATACAAATCACAGTTTACAGTGTTTTGCATTGATAATACTTCTCTTTCAAATCCGCTGATAACTCAATTGGGTTTTCATTCAAAGTTAAGTATGCAATTTGGCCATTTATTATCCAAAAACACAGTCTTAAACAGAATATGTTCATTTTTCTTGTTTTTAAAATATCTGTAGAAGTGCAGAGAACACAAGAGACAAGGCTTCTTCAGCATTTTATCATCTGCCAGAATAAAGTGCTAATGAAATAAGCTAATGGGTTTGAGTCATTTAAATCCAAATTTAGCAAATATTTACTGATTAACTATTGGTTAAAAGACACTGCTAGATGGGATGGCAGGTACAGAGAGATGAGAATAATGTGATGTATGAGAGTGGGAGCTGTAATGAAAATATGGGACAATAAACTTATGCCAATAACTATAGCAACAGTAGAATAAGTTCCATAAAAAACAGATATATCTGACACTGACTGTTACTTGTCTATCAACATGCACCCCCTCTTGTTCCTCAGTTATACCATCCTGATGTTAGTTGGGGTAGCAAAGTATCCAATTGAAACACTACATTTTCTAGGCTTCTTTGCAGTGAAGTTTGGCCAGTGTGACATAAGCAAAAGTGTTATGTGGGGTTTCCAGAGTAGCTCCTTATACGAAGCTAACTTAGCTGGCAAGTATGGTTTTTTTTCCTCCTTCCCCATTTCCTCCCAACTACTATCTGGAACACTGATGTGATGGCAGGAACTCCAATAGCTGTATTAGATTTTAATAAGGTCTTTAATTCATAAGCTGGAGATGAGGAAAGGGGAGCAGAATGTTAATAGGACTCAGGGTCCCAGACAACTTCCAGGAGCAGTCCTACACTCTCCAGACTGCCTACCTTCAGACCAAGTTTTATGTGTAAGATTAAATTCAATAGGGTTTAAGATACTGTTATTTTCTGTTTTTGTTTTATTTGTCTTATTTTTGCAGCTGACTGCAATTTCTACCAAAACAAAGTACTAAAAATGCTAGCGAAACGTTCAAGTCAGAAAAAAGATTTGATGCAGTTAAGGGAAGAAATGGGTATACACGAGAGGACGCTGTTTCCGAGGTGAGTGACACTGTAATCTTACCATAATGGGTTGCATTAAGGTAAAATTCAAGATTCTTTTTTTCTGAACCAGGTTGTATCTTGAATGACACACAATTGTCTGGCTAATTATATGCAACCTGTGTAAACTGGATGAAGACAGGGACTGGATCAGAATAAATTCATTACAAACCAAAGGATGTTTTGACCAGATAATTGAGTATCACAGACTAGCATATTTTTGTGATTTTTATTAATATATTCCTAATAAATCCCTACACCTCTGCACAGATACATACACTCACACATACACACTCAGGTAAATGAGTAGATTATATATACATAAACATATGTGTTAAAATAAAATACAACACGAAATAACAATTTTTTTAGCAAATATGTTTTAAACAGGTTTTCTGTGCCAGTCAGTATTGCATGAGCTAGAGATACAGTGATGAATAAGTCCTTGCCCATTCTAAGCTTCTATTTTACTGAGCAAAACTGATTTTAAACACATGCATACAATGTAATGTCAGATCACAAGGGGTTTGGGCTATGAAAAATAGTAAGTGCTATGAAGAAAAACAAAACAGGGAATGAACCTGAATATGGCAGCTATTTTAGAAGGGTAGTTAGGGAAGTCTCCTTTGATTAGCTGATATGATTGAAAATTCTTAAATACAGTGATAGAACGAGCTATATGGTAATGTGGAGAAAGGAGAAGAAAACATTAGTATGACTATCCTGATGAAGGAGAGAACTTAATGTTTGAGGAACAACATGAAGGCCAGCATTGCCAGATCTAGAAAAGACTTGCAAGAGAAATCAGAGATGAGATTGGAAAAGCTGCCATGGGCTAGAACATGTAAGGCCTTAAAAAGCAGTTTCACTTTAATCTTGCATTTGATGTGAAGGCACTGGAGTGTTTTAAGCAGGGGAATGACATAATCCAATTTATTTTTGAAAAAGATCACTGTGGCTCCTATGTGGAAAATGGAATTACAGGGGAGACAAGAGTTGGAACAAAGAAACCATTGCAGTAGTCTAGGTGAGAAATGATACTGATAATAGTGTATATGGAAGAAAAACACAGATTTGGAATATATTTATATATTTTCAACGTAGAGCTTACAGAATTGCTCTTGGAATGGGCATGAAAAAGAGTAAGAAAAATCAAGGATGAATTTCTATCCTTTTTTTTTTTTTTCTCTCTCTCTCTCTTTTATTTTTGGCTTGAGCAACTGAAAAAATCCAAAATGTCACCCCAAAATATGTTTCTTTGACATAAAATTTATTTTTACCTGAAGGAAATTAAGGAAGCAGCAAATGGAGGGAAAGCTCTCCATACCTTCTGTTTTTTTCTGCCTAAAGGCAGGATATGAATTCTCCTTTACCAGAGACAATTCTGATGCTTATCAGCTTAGATGGGCAACAGGGGAATCTACAAAGAATCCTTACACCATTAGTTTTCTCCCAAAACCAAAACCTCTTTCCTCTGTTCTGTAATTTCTCTACAAATTTACTGTTCTTTGTTGAAGATGCTATATAAGCCAGAAGTTCTAAGCCACTGCTTTGTTGAGGTTTCTCTCACATCATGTGCAGTGCACATGTTAATACACTATGTTTCTCTTGTTAATCTGCCTTTTGTTCCAACTAAGAACTTATAAGAATTGAGGAAAAAATTATTTTTCATTTTTGCACAATGAAGTGGTAAATGAAAATATTTATTGAGATTGGAAAAGAGATTTGGAGACTTGGATAGAAATAAATTTAAAATAGCGAAGTAGGTATCATGGGATGAGAATAAAATGTTTTGAATGGTTTTTATCAATTTAGAGATTCCTGGTAGCCATCCATGTGGATATACTGACTAGGCAACTGAATATATGAATCTGAAACTTACAGAAATCTGAGATAGAGATAAATAATTGAAAGGCATCAGTCAATAGATGGCATGAAATCACCCAGGAAATGAGTATATCTGGAGAAGAGGCTGTAGAGGGAAGAAATGAGATGAAGGGAAATCCAAATTTACACATTGGTTCGTATCACTCCAGATCAAACTTGAACTCTTTTACCTCCCAGGAAGAAACTGCCCCGACTATTTGGAAAATGACAGACTAAAAATTAGAGCACCAAAATTTGTAATAATAAAATTGTAAATATTACCTACATAGCTCATTCAAATGTAGCTCAACACATGACTCAGGCCCAAATTACCTAAGCCCTTGGAAGTAATCTAGAAAGACTCTCCTCTCCTGTGAATTCAGAATACAGTTTTTCCTAAATGCCAAGGCAAAATATGTAGTGAATTATTCCACACAAACAGAAAGGTTCCCTGCAATTGTAAAATAACTATATATATGCTATTAGAAAAGTAGCATAGCATAGTACTTACAGGCATAAGTTTTGAAATCAATTTGGTCCTGCCATTTATTGGAGGCATATCAGAGGTATTAAAGTATCTGAGTCTGTTTCTTCTCATAGAAAATTAGGTTGAAAATGCCTAGCTTAACTCACGGAGTTGGGGTAAAGTTTTCCTCAGAAAAGCATATGTAAAACACATTAAAATGTGTCTAGCCCGTTGGAAGTGCTCAATAAATTAAAGCTTGTAATATAGCTACCTTTTAGATAAACCATGTGTTCAAAGGAACTTTGTGGCTTAGCAAGGACAACATTCTAAACAAATAATTTTTTGAGCAAACATTTGGAACACAGTCCATTCTAAAATTATACCTAAATATACTAGAATTTTTAATAGATTTATAACTTAAAAGGTTTTAAAACAAATCTTATATCCTATACTTTTTAATTTTTAAAAAGTCTGCTAGGCTGTCTATTTCTTACATGCTAAAGTCTAAAATATAAACATAGACGTAAAATAATGCTTTGTGGTTAAGAAAAAGGAACACACAGCTTAAAATGAATTCTATGATAATAAAAAAATAACTTCCATTTGGAAAACAGATTACTCAAAATGAATACATTATGTAACAACGCCAACACCAAGTTAACAATAGAAAATAATATCATATGTCAATAATTCAATAAGACAAATTCAAATACTTTAGCAACTATTTAATATCCTATTAACTACGATTAATCTTTGTAAATGTTTTTCATTGGTTTCTTAAATCACTATTTATATTGATGTTTCTGTGTACTTTTTTTTCCCTCAAGGAGCTCTTGAGAAGAATGTAAACACCATATGTTACACAGTGTTAGGACAAAATTATAATTACTTACTCAAGTCAACAGGTAATTTAAATCTGAATAAGCGTAAAGCTACTTTAGTGGCAGCTGTTACCACTTACACTGTTTTTATCACATAAAAATGTATTAATTTATGTAGCACATAACCTAATTATTCAACATGAATACATTGAAAAACTAAATTTTGTGTATATTAACAAATCTTATCCTGTATTTTTTGACTAAAGCTTTAAAACAAACACTAAAACAAACACATAAGACTGTAAAGTAATGATATTAAACCATGGGGCTTATGGAAATTTGTCTTACTTCTTTATATGTTTTATATTTAGCCCTAAGTGAAAATTTTAGAACATGCAAATCTTTACATATCTGAGTTTATGCAATTTTTGTGAAACTTTACTGAAACTTTTGTTAAAATCTTTTTATGAAATAAATTAAGTAGAGTTAAAAAAGTTATTTTCAGCATAATATAGAAATTATTACTAATAAAGTTCTGATATTTTCCTAATAGGGTTTTATTAAGATACATTTCAAAAAAAAAAAAAGATAATTCCAATTGATCTAATCAGGTCTCTTCTTAAACACTTAATGACTAGTGTCTGTGTAACAAGAAAATTAAAAAGTTAAAATTCATAATGCTAACTGCAATTTGGTCCTTTCTATGTAGATACAGACATGTATTATTTACCAATATTCATATAAAATTGAATGTTTACTGTTTATGTTTTATAATCATGTGTACAGTATTCAGCTTGGTTTTGGCACAGAATTCTTCAAAATTCTTTAATAATGAATATTAATACTAAATATCTCTATGATATTAGCAGAAAGTATAAAGAGAGGAGCATTTTAAGATAAGTTCACTGTAAAATTTGTGAGCACTTTGAGAGCAGGCAGCAGCTGAAGAAAAAATAAACACATACATTGGAAAGCAAATAGTCTCAAGAAATCTGAAACCTGAGCCAGCAGTGTACTTCCTTGCCCTCAAACAACCCCACATTTACTCTAGGACCAGAGAAAAGCTGTGTACCTAAGAAAGTGGGAGTAAAGATGAGGCTGGCAACTAGAGGGTTAGCTAAAAGTACTACATGCACCCAAGCAACTTCTCCTCCCATCCCTAGCAGAAGACTAGGAGTTTATTCTCTATAGAAAGAAAATTAGATAAGCTCCAAACTGAATAAACAACAGGCAAAACTGAGAAAGAGAATATCCTACTGAAAACAGGTAGACTAAATTAAACTTTGCATACTAAACACTGAAAATCCCATAACTCCATCCCCTTTCCCCCTTTTTTTTTTTTGTTGTTGTTGTTGTTGTTGTTGCTGCTGCTTTCAACTTAGCTCTGCAGTTTATCCCCTCCAGGCAGAAATCTTGTCCGGTATTTTGTTGCTATGGTTTGCTGACGTTCCAAGAAATTTTGATTTGCTGACCTTCAAGAAATTTTGTGAGTTATCAAATATTCTATAATAAAATCCTTTCTGTTTAAGTTAAGTCAAATTATTTTGCCTGCATCTATGAAAACTGACCATTATTCCAGGTAACTTTCATTCTAGAATTGCAAAGGTAGCTCAAAACTATTAAGTTTGTTAATAAAAGAAATGCATAACCTTGTTAGGATTATGACCTCAATACATGCCAAACCTAATAGAGGGGGATGTTTTCTCATATTTTTTCTCTTTTCTTTTCTTTTTTTTTATTTTCTCTCTCCCCTCTCCTCCCTTGTCCTTCTCTTCTCTCTACCTCTTCCTCTATTTTGATCTTTATCACTCCTCAGTTATATCAAACAAATGGACAGTCAGAATCATGTTTAAAATAAAATAGTACAGTAGTTAAAACAGTACAGTACAGTAGTTAAAACCAGTCTTTAGAATTTTAAGGACTTGAGTTGAAATGCCAGTTTGGCCATTTACCAGCATTGTAACCTCTAGTCAGGAAACTTAACTATTCTAAGCTTCAAATTCCTTATCTGTAAAGTAAGACAATAGTCTGGCATATTAAGAATTAATACTCTAAGCAAGCAGACGGTTTTCAGTACCTAAAACTTTCAGTGTTTGGCTATGGAAGATCTTGAGAAAGATAATATTTATAAACCCAAATAGGCAGTTAACAGAAATGCAGTTATCTCAGACACTGGTTATCAGATAAATACCAGCTAAGGCAGCAGCCAAGTTTTTAGAATGGAGGACAAGATCCTGACGAAGAAAAAGACAACCTGACACTGAATTCCCTACACCAAGTTAAAGTCTCAAGATGAATTCAGACCTAGGATTGGCTGAGCTATGCTGACAGTTGTAGAGAAAAAAGAAGATAAATTATAGAAAACTTGGTAGGCTGATATTACATGTATAGCTTGATAAAATTTGTTGTATTATTTCAGTTCCTAATGGCTAATTTTATTAAATGGATATTTTATTAAATAACTACTGTAAGATAGGATAAAATATTTGAGAGGCAATGAGAGGTCTTAAGTGAATTATTTTCATCATTAATTCATTTAACAATTTACTCATTCATCTATTAACAGTATATTATGTACTGGTTCTATACTAGGAACTGAAATAGGGAATATAAAGAATATAAAATATATCTGCCTTTAAGAACATCTGCATCTATTGGGAGATTTTAAATAAACATAATTACAATGTAATTTTATGGTTCCACATTAGAAGTTAGATTAAAGTACTTTGAGGCTTCAGGGAGGAATTCTCGTAGAGGAGGTGTCATTGAAGTGGGCACTAAATGGAAAGTACCAGTTTTCTAGGCATAGGAGATGGGAATATATACCAAAGATAAAAGACATAGCTTGTATAATTCAGCACAATGGAAATTCCTTTCTCTGTATTAATATGATAATCAATTAACCACTGAGGAGGAAAAGTATTGAACATTGCATATATTTACACAAGCAGCTCAATACTTATGGACAGAACAAAGGTTACTTGGTAAGAAATAAAATCCTGATCTTACACGTGTGATATTACTGACTGTGACAGGCAGAATAACACTTCCCGCCCCACTCAACAGATATCCATGGCAAAGGGGAATGAAAGACTTTGATGAAATTAAGGTAGCTAATCAGCCAACCTTGTAATAGTAGAATTTTCCTGGACTATCTGGATGGACCCAGTGAATCACAATGTTCCTTAAATGTCAAAAATGGGAGACAGAAGATGACTCAGAATCAGAGAGATGTAGCATGAGGAAGACTTGAGATAAGTCATTGGTGGTTTTGAAGATAGAAGGGGTCTACAAAGTCCAGTAATGCAGGCATCTTCTAGAAGTTCAAAAGGTAAGTAAACAAACTGTCCCTTATAGCCTTCAGAAAGAACTCAGCCAGGCCATCATATTGATTTTCTTTCCATGAGACCCATTTTTGACTTCTGACTTCCAGAGTTGTAAGATACTAAATGCATGCTGTTTTAAGCCAGCAAGATTGTGGTAATTTGTTACAGCAGCAATATGAAACTATTAAATAAACTATAATGTTTTAAGATATAGCAGTAGGTATATACATATATACACACATACATATAAATAAAATGTATGAATTTTTAGTACATATTTATGATAGTCTAGATCACTAGTCCTCAACCTTTTTGGCACCAGGGACTCGTTTTATGGAAGACAATTTTTCCATGGATAGGGGACTTGTTTCGGGATGAAACTGTTCCACCTCAGATCACTAGGCATTAGGTTAGATTCTCATAGGAGCACACAACCTAGATCCCTCATATGCTCAGTTCACAATAGGGTTTGCACTCCTATGAGAATCTAATGTCTCCACTGATCTGACAGAAGGCAGAGCTCAGGTGGTAATGCCTGCTTGCGCACCGGTCATCTCCTGCTTTGTGACCGGTTCCTAACAGGCCACAGACCAATACTGGTCTGTGGTCTGATGGTAGTGGACTCCTGCTCTAGATCATCTGTAAAGTCTATTATTTTAACATGAATATAGGTAATGTTCATCCTAGTTAGAGCATATGCAGATATAGATATCCAACAATAGTGTATAAGAAGTATTCATTTTTAAAATAAATTTTATTTGATCAGGGCCTCTTGATATCCTAGCAATTGACAAATTTCAAATAAAGTCCAAAACTCATTCTGTGGAATTCAAGCTCAAGAAGTAGAAAATATTCTTCATTTTGCATTTTATCACTTGCTAAATTTTGGACTACTTCCTGTACCTTACTTCTTGTACAATGGAGTCTAAGTTATTTATAAAGTTTACATTGTCCTTCACACCAAACAACTTTTTCCTCATCATACAGGCGACACATAACCGAATATATATAGTTTCTGTACCCTCAGAGTCTAGCACAAGGCCTTTGCTCTTTTAGCTGAGATTTCAGGACATTTGTCTCTCCTCAACTCCCAATACTTTGCACTTTTCCAGGCTGTTTGCAAATAAAACCAGTGTCATTGTTCCCATAGCTTTCCATAGTCAGAATAAAATATTCCCAGTCCCAGTACCTTTACATAAAATCTTATGCATAGGAGGACCTCAATCAATGGTTGTTACTTGTTCTGAATGACTCACCACATTCAAGAAAGTAACAGAAATGGTGAGAAATGAAACTTTTAAAACTAGTATCACTAAGTGACCAGGGCCCATGGGAAAGAGCAAGGAAAACGGGGAGAAAAAGGGGTAATGCTAACAAGAGAGTACACTATTGCCAGGTTTATTCCTGTGGGCATTATTACCAAAAATTATGACTAATCAGTCTTCAGCATGGTGTGGTAACTGGCATGGCTCCACTTTTCCACTTGGTTCTATTGTCAAAGTTTCTGTCTTTGGCAAAGACACTTATGGGAGAAAAGTGAGCTTAAGTTCTCTACTCTTAATTGTGCTTTGACAATTTTGCTCAGCATTTTTAAAGCTTCAGGCTTAAAGGTGGCTGCCAAAGTCTTTCTTGTTAAGCAGGGCCTAACTAGTCTAAATAAACCTTTATTCTTAATAGGAAGCATATGCAACATAATTTTAATTAAATAAATTTAGCCTACATGAATCAATGTTTGTTACATATTCTGACATAAGGCTTCCCATCAGATTTACTAAAGTAAAATAAACAATCTGAGGAAAAGAAGACGTGTTCATTACAAAGACATAAACTGACTGCTAATAGTATAACTGAAGACCTTCAAAGCAAACAGATAATTTCCTTAGCTGAGAATCTGACATCAACAGTTTCTCAGAATATTCAAATTATATCTATCTTCAAAATGTTTGCTATTATACTACTAATTATAATTTAACACTTTCATCTGGCAATTATTTACCTTCTAATTTCTGTGCTATGTATCAGCCACTATCCAAAGGACACACGTGTTTCTGCTAAAACACATTGTACCTTTCCTTCTTTCTTTTGGAATGCATTTTAAAGTGGTATTCATTATATTCCTAAGCTATTAAGAATATCTTTATTGTAGGCAAGACTAAATTGAATTATCTTGTTTACTCCTAATTATTATCCGAATTTTAATTTGTGCCATCAACATGCCAAGTTTTCCTAAGAAAACTATAAATAATAGAATATCTGCCAAATTACTTATGTGTGGTATGAAAACTACAGTGAAAAAAATGCTAAATTTATGTCTAAAAGAAATCAAAATATTTGTTTATTTTACTCATTTTATTGCATCTGTCAGCATGGCTACTTAATGCATCCATATAGTACAATAAAAACAATAGTTGAATTGTACATTTTATGAAACAAAAAATAACCATGTAAGCCCAATATCATTATAAAACACTTAAGTCTAATATTCTTTTAGTACTATAGAGTCACCAAGGAAAACATAATCATTTCCAAAGAATTTTATGCATGACAAAATTAATTGCACTTAATTCCTTACTACATTTTATTTGATACAACATGGTACCATTAACTGGGTGGCTTCTAAACCATTGAAATTTATTTTTTACAGTTCTAGAGGCTGGGAAGTTCGAAATCAAGGTGTCAGAAGATTCAGGGGTTAGTGAGGGCTTTCTGGTTCACAGACAGCAATCTTCCAAGTCCTCACATGTTGGAAGGGATGAGAATATTTTCTGAGACCTCTTTTATGAGGGCACTAATAGCATTCATAAGGGCTTTATACTAAGGCCCTAATCATAGTAATAGGTTTGACTTCCTAATACTGTAACATTGGAGGTAAAAATTTCAAGCTGAATTTTTGGAGAACATCAATTTTCAGTCTATAGCACGTATATTGATATGATTCAACCTCTAAAATAAAATTCAATAGTTATTTAAGTGGAGGATATGGTTTGGCTCTGTTTCCCCACCCAAATCTCATGCTGAATTGTAATTCCCAGTGTTGGAGAAGGAGCCTGGTGGGAGGGTGATTGAATCATGGAGACAAACTTCCACCTGCTCTTCTTATGACAGAGTTCTCCCAAGATCTGGTTGCTTGAAAGTGTGTAGCACTTTCCCCTTCTCTCTCTCTCTCTTTGTCTCCCTCTCCTTCTGCCATTTGAAGACATGCTTGCTTCCCATTCACCTTTCTGCCATGATTGTAAGTTTCCTGAGGCCTACCCAGGCATGACTCATGTATAGCCTATGGAACTATGAGTCAATTAAACCTATTTCCTTTATAAAGTACTCAGTCTCAGATAGTTCTTTAAAGCAGTGTGAGAATGGACTAATACAGTAGGCAATTTCAAAATACAACAGACGGAACTATTGCCAGAAAAACTGAACTCATATTGAGTCCATATTTGACAGCTTCTCATATTCATGGTCTATCTCAAATGAGCACATTAATAATAAATCATAGCCTTGAATTTTACCTGGGTTACTAAGTTCTTATTTTAAAAAATGTGTTCATACCTATAGGTAAACTGTGAAATAATATTTGAAATGATGTAAAAAACAATAAAAATGAGTATAGTATTCACATGAAATGATAATACTAAAGTAAGAAATCAACACTGAAGTGCTGTACATGAGATCAGTTGCCTAAATTATCATTGATAATGATATTATATCAAAAATATAACAGTGTAAATTCCCAGTCAGATTCAGTATCTGATGTATATATCACATATTTTAAAATCTTAATATCGGTGTGAACAAGAATGATGGTGTGATTATTACCTCTGCTATTATCTCATACCAAGGTTTTTCAAATTGTTGAGAGCAACAGGTGTTCAGGAACAGAACATCATTCAACTGAATACATGTTGGTTTCAACTGTTTTCAAATAAAACTGCCCTGGCATCTTTTGACAGAACAAATGTTTCAGTGATGCCAATCTACTCTGGATTCTCAAACCAAGATTGAGGTTATAATGACTCAGTTTCTTAAAATTCTTTTTGTTTGAAGAAACATACATATTTTTTTCCTTCCCTATAATTAAGGCCTTTATTGGCTGTAAAATTTTGCTAGCAATAGTTCAATATCTATCCTTTACATACAAATTAATTCAGAAAAATTCCCATGTTCTGTACCTGAACTCTACCACAGTATTCAAGCTTATCCTACAGAATCCTCACTTTGGCCAATTAAGGAATGCAATCCAAATGTATATATCCTTCAGATTTCCAGGGCCCTGTTTAACTCAGTGATATACAAAGTGAAGCCTTAAATTTAATAATCCAAGATATTATTTTAATAGATTCTCAGAAAATTGTGTACGCAAAATTTCTTAAATGAATTATTTGATTAAAGTAAGCAAAACAGACTATGACCCAATATCTGAAGGCATGGTAAAATAAGCCATTTTACAAAGAAAAATTTCTATTAGTACTACTTAAAGAACCCCAAAACAGGAGAAATCCAAGACACCAACCCGGAAAAAATGAAAAACTAAATGAGATTTGAATTTAAGACAGAAAATGAATGTGTGAACTATAGAAGGGAGAGGAGGTATGCCATTATTTTTAGTATGTATTAATGTTGACAAGTTCTTTATCTTGTACCAACCTTTCTAAAATGATTTGGACAGTGTGTGAGAAGAATTTGAACAGCAATATGAAGCTAATAGACAATATGAAAGTATTTGCTAATATTTTCCTACTGAAATATTTTTCCCAGAGGTCTACTATGTCTCAGAGATATCGCATATCTTTTAACGCAAATTAAACAAAATTCATTTTGACTTTAATTTATGTAAAAATAATTTTATTTGTCTTACCAGGATATAATTCTCATTTTTCTTGCTATGTGAGCATTCATCATCCATCAGTAATGCTGTCTGCAATAGTCAAATAATAGGTATACTATTTATTCTAAATTTATCTTGACTGAACCAAGAGAAAAAAATATTGACAACAAATAATACTATATAAACATATATATAAAGTCTTGTTTAGTAGTTGATATCTTAATTTAGAATTTACTTGCAGTGTTTTTAAACAGAATTTTGTAAAACACTTTTTAAAAACATAATTCTTTGAAGTTAATTCAAATATGGTGACATTTAATGGAAACTTCCAAACTTAATGGAAATTAAAATAGCATTGAGGGATATAGTGAGGAAGGCGGAGCAATACGGCTGAATAGAAGCTTCCAGAAATCATTCCCCCCAACCAGGAACAACAAATTGAACAACTCTCCACACAAGAAAGCACCTTCATAGAAACCAAAACTCAGGTAAGTAATTACAGTACCTGGTTTTAACATCATATAGAGGAAAGAGGCACTGAATAGGGTAGGAGAGACAGTCTTGAATCACCTACACCACCCCTCCCCTATTCCCCAGCAGTAGTCAGCCACCGGCCATGGAGAGAGAATCTGTATGCTTCAAGGCGGTACAGTGCAGTAATTGTGGAACTTAGCACTGGAATACAGTGCTGCCTGGTCACAGTGGAAAGTGACTCAGGGCAGAACTCAGTTGGTGATCATGGAAGGAGCATCTAGACCAGTCCTAGCCAGAAGTGAATTACTCATCCCAGCAATTGGAAGCTGATTCCAGTAAGCCCTGCCACCATAGGCTAAAGAGCTCTGCGGTCCTACATAAACTTGAAATGCAGTCTAGGGCATAAGGACTGTAATTCCTGGGCAAGTCCTGGTGCTGAACTTGAAGTCCATGAAGCTAAGGTGCAAATGACCCAGTGAGACACAAGCTGGGGTGGCCAAAGGAGTTTCTGCATCAACCCTCCCCCAACTCCAGGCAGCACAGCTTGAAACTCTGGGAGAAACTTCTCTCTGCTTAAGGAGAGGAGAGGGGAAAGTAAAGAGGACTTTGTCTTCCAACTTGGGTATTGGGACAGCCACAATAGAATAGGGCAACAGGCAGAGACCTGAGGCCCCCATTTCAGGTCCTAGCTCCTGGTTGACAATTCTAGATATACCCCAGGCTAAAGGGAACCCACTGCCCTAAAGGGAAGGACCCAGTTCTGGCAGGATTCATCACCTGCTGACTAAACAGCCCTTGGGCTCTAAGTAATGAGCAGTGGCAGGCAGGCAGTACTCACTGCTGGCCTTGAGTGAGACTCAGAGCTACGCTGGCTTCAGGTGTGACCCAGCACATTCACAGCTGTGGTGGCTATGGGTAGAGTCTCCTGCTTAGAAAAAGAGAGGAAGGAGTAAATGGGACTTTTTATTGCAGCTTGTACCAGCTCCACCATAGTAGGGAAGAGCACCAAACAAGCTCCTGGGGTCCTGGATTCCAGGCACTGGCTCCTTGATGGCATTTTTGGACCTGCCCTGGGCCAGATAGGAGCCCACTTCTCTGAAAGGAGAGACTCGGGACAAGCAACATTCACCATAAGCTGACAAAAGAGCACAGGGCCCTGAGTGAACAAGAGTAGCCAGGCATTGCTCACCCTGGGTCTGGGGTAGTGGTGGCTACAGGGAGAGAGAAAGTCAGTACCATGAACAGAAGAAAATAAGCCTGGCTGGATTCACCACGTGCTAATTGTAGGGCCCTTGGACTTGAGTGAACACAGGTGATAGCCAGGCATTGGTCACAGTGGGCCTTGGGAGGTCACAGTGGGCCTTGGGAAGACACAGTGCTGTGTTGGCTTTGGGTTGAACGCAGTTTGGTCCCAGTGAGGTGGCAACAGGGGTGCTTGTGTCGCCCTTCCCCCAGCTCTTGGCAACTCAAAATAGTGGGAGAGACTATGTTTGGGGGGAAGTGAGAGAAAATAACAAGAATCTCTGTATGTTAATACAAAAAAATTTTCCTGACCCTAGCCAAGAACCAAGGCAGTACCCCTATGAGTCTGCAAGATGACAGCTTTACTGGGCGTGGGGTGCCCTCTAATGCAGATATGGCCACAGTAACCAAAGACATATCACAGCAGCAAAGTGCCTTTGAATACCTAGAAAGCCTTCCTAAGAAGGATGAGTTCAAAAACAAGCCCAGACTGCAAAGACTACAATAAATACCTAACTCTTCAATACCCAGACACCAGACACTGATGAATATCCACAAGCATCAAGACCATTTAGGAAAACATGACCTCACAGAAGAAACTACATGTGGCACCAGTGGCCAATGCTGAAGAGAAAGAGAGATATGTGATCTTTCAAACAGAGAATTCAAAATAGTTATTTTGTGGAAACTCAATGAAATTCAAGCTAACAAATGGAAAGGAATCAATCTATCACATAAATTTAACAAATAGATGGAAATAATTTAAAAGAATCAAGCAGAAATTCTAGAGCTGAAAAATACAATTGAAATACTGAAAAACAGATCAGAGTCTCAGAAGAACTGATCAAGGAGAATAAAAAAGTAGTGAGCCTGAAGACAGGCTATTTGAAAATACACAATCAGGGGAGATAAAAAGTAAAATGAAGCACACCTGCAAAATCTAGAAAATAGCCTAAATGGGGCAAATCTAAGCATTATTGGCCTTAAAGAAGAGGTAGAGAGACAAACGAAGGTATGGACAATAACACAGTACTTCCTAAACCTAGACATAGATATAAATATTTAAGTACCTAAAATTTATAGAACACCAAGCAGGTTTAACCCAAAGAAGACTATCTCAAGACATTTAATAACTAAACTAAAAAAGGACAAGGATAAAGAAAGGATCCCAAAAAGCAGCAAGAGAAAAGGGACAACATACATTGGAGCTCCTGTATGTCTGGCAGCAGGCTTTTCAGTGGAAACCTTACAGGCCAGGAAAGAATGGCATTACATATTTAAAGTGCTGAAGGAAAAAACCTTTATCATAGAATAGTATATCTGACAAAGATATCCTCAAACATAAAGGAGAAATAAAGATGTTCTCAGTCAAACAAAAGACAGAGATTTTGTTAAAACCAAACCTGTCCTACAAGAAATGCTAAAGAAAGAGAATTCTTCAATCTGAAAGAAAAGGATGTTAATGAGCAATAAGAAATCACCTGAAGTTACAAAACTCACTGGTAATAGTAAGTACACAGAAAAACACAGAATATCATAACACCATAACTATGGTATGTAAACTACTCATATCTTGGGTAGAAAAACTAAAAGATGAATGTAACAAAAATAACTAAAACAACTTTTCAAGACATAGTATAAGATATAAATAGACACAGTAAAAAGTTAAAAAGTTGGAGGATGAAGTTAAAGTGTAGGATTTTTAATAGTTTTCTCTGTACTTGTTTGTTCATGCAATCCATGTTGTCATTGCATTTTAAATCTATTGTTTAAAAAAATGGGTTATAAGTTGTTACTTGCAAGTCTCATGGTAACCTCATATCAAAAAACCCACAGCAGATAAAGAAAAATAAAAAGCAAGAAATCAGAACATACCACCAGAGAAAATTACCTTCACACAAAAGAAAACAGCAAGGGAGGAAAGAAGGAAAAAACAACCAGAAAACAAAATAGGAGTAAGTAGGAGTAAGTACTTACTTATTAATAACATTGTTTATGTTGTAAATGAATGTAAATGAAATAAACTCTCCAATTGAAAGTCATAGAGTAGCTGAATGGATAAAAAAAAAAAATGACCTAATAATCTGTTTCATACAAGAAATACACTTTACCTGTAAAAACAAATATAGACTGAAAATAAAGGGATGGAAAAATACATTCCTTGCAAATGCAAACAAGAGCAGGACTAGCTATACTTATATCAGAAAAAAGTAGATTTCAAGACAAAAAATATAGAAAGACACAAAGAAGGTCATTATATAATGATAAAGAGGTCAATTCAGCGAGAGGATACAACTGTAAGTATATACATACCCAATACAAGAGCACCCAGATTTATAAAGTAAATATTATTAGAGCTAAAGAGAGAGATTAACTCCAATACAATAATACTTGGGGACTTCAACATCCCACATTCAGCATTCGACAGATCATCCAGAAAGAAAATCAACAGAGAAACATTGGATTAATGACTTAAATCTAAGACCTAGCTATCAAAGTACTAAAAGAAAACACTGGGGAAACTCTCCAAGACCATGGACTAGACAAGGATTTCTTAATTAATACCCCTAAACCACAGTCAACCAAAGCAAAATTGGATGAGATCACATCAAGTTAAAAAGCTTTTGCACAACAAAGGAAACAATAAAGTGAAGACAAACTCACAGAATAGGAGAAAATGTCTGAAAACTATCCATTGAACAAGGAATTAACATCAGAATAAATCAGGAGCTCAAACAACTCTATAGGAAAAAAAAAATTAACAATGCAATTGAAAAATGGCCAAAATATCTGAATAGACATTTCTCTAAAGAATACATACAAATAGGAAACACATATATCAAATGGTGCTCAACATCACTAATCATCAGAGAAATGCAAATCAAAACTACAATGAGATATCATCTCATCCTTGTTAAAATGGTGTTTATCCAAAAGGCAGGCAAAATAACAAATGCTTGGGGGAGTGAAGAGAAGGGAACCTTCATACACTGTTGGTGGGAATGGAAATTTGTACAACTACTATGCAGTACAGCTTGGAGGTTCCTCACAAAACTAAAAATAGATGTACAGTTTGATCTATCAATCCCACAGCTAGATATATTCCCCAAAGAAGGGAAATTAGTATATTGAAGAGATATCTGCACTCCCATGTTTATTGTAGCACTATTCATAGCAGTCAAGATTAGTAAGTAATCCAAGTGACTATCAACAAATGAATGGATTAAGAAAATGTGATACATGGTCGGGCGCGGTGGCTCAAGCCTGTAATCCCAGCACTTTGGGAGGCCGAGATGGGCGGATCACAAGGTCAGGAGATCGAGACCATCCTGGCTAGCATGGTGAAACCCCGTCTCTACTAAAAATACGGGAAACTAGCCGGGCGAGGTGGCGGGCGCCTGTAGTCCCAGCTACTCGGGAGGCTGAGGCGGGAGAATGGCGTAAACCCGGGAAGCGGAGCTTGCAGTGAGCTGAGATCCAGCCACTGCACTCCAGCCTGGGCGACAGAGCGAGACTCCGTCTCAAAAAAAAAAAAAAAAAAAAAAAAAAAAGAAAATGTGATACATATACACAATGAATACTATTCAGTCATAAAAAAGAATTAGATGCTATCATTTGTAACAACATGGATGGAGCCTGAGGTCATTATGTTAAGTGAGATATGCCAAGGAAAGTAAGACAAATTATACATGTTCTTACTTATTTATGGGAGCTAAATATTATAATAATTAAACTGATGGAGATAGAGAACAAATTAATATACAGTGCTTAGAAAGGCCCACTTGCAAGATTAGCCACTGGTTGGTATATAAGAACTTGACTGACTGGTAACCAGAGTCCTACGTGCATATAAAGATTTCCATAAATGGTAAGATTGGCTCACTGTCCCTAAGTAGTTTGTACAAACAATATTTGTACAATATTGTTTACATTAAATACCTGATTGCTTCTGGGAGTTTAGAATATTGATATATACCTAGGTACAGGGTTCCTACATAATAAGCCCCCAGGAAAATCCTTTGGTGCTGAGTTGGCTAACAGCCTTTACTGGGCAGAAACATTATATACATGTCCTGTATTTACATTGCTGGTAGAGGAGAGTGTGATCTTTGTTGAATTCCGTGTCTTCTTACAAATCTCTGAATGTAGGGGTAGTCTTAGGGACCGTCGACACACCCTGGAACTGCTAAATCAATAGAAAGATGTGGAGGTGAAGCTGTGTATTTCTGGTCTAGTCCTAATTAGACTGTCATGTTTTCCTTTCTTTTCCTCTGGAACATGCACCCTAGGGGAAGCCAGATATCATAAAACAAGTCTAATTATCCAAAACCAGCATACTGTGAGAAAGCTCAAGCTAGTCCATGGAGAGGCTGAGGACAGAAAGAAGGAGGCAGAAGTAGAATAGAGCAGTGTGTGTGTGTGTGTGTGTGTGTGTGTGTGTGTGAGAGAGAGAGAGAGAGAGAGAAATCCCAGTAGGTACAGTGTTTCCAGCCCAGCACCAGACTTGTGAATAAAGGAATTATCCTGGGAGTCTACCTCACTTGAGTCTTCAGACGACCTCATTCTCCACCTCAGTCTAACTGTACCCACTTTAAAACCCTACATAAGAACTGCCCAGATGAGTCCGGTCGACCTACAGAATCATAAATAACAACAATAAATTATTATTTTAGACTGACAGGTTTTGAGATGGTTTATTACTTGGAATTACATGAGTGTAACTATCATTTTGTATTACATTAATCAAAAATAATTGCTTTAAATATACATAGTATAAATAATAGATCCCTCTTAAAATTTATTCCCATTAGAGAACCACAATGATGCCATGTTTACTTAAAATTATTTTTATAAAACACATTGATTCCTTAAATATATACCTATTGCATGGTTTTATATTCAAAATTCATCAGCTATCCCTCAAAGAATTTTTTTGCCTGCTTATTTCTTCCCCTATATATTAATGAATCATATTTCTATACCATAATTATTGATTCATCAGCATCCATCCCAAATTATGTTTAGTTTTACCTACGTGCTTTCAGTTATCTGACAAATAAAATATATTACCAGAAATTAGTATTACTTGTAGGACTGAATATTAGCCCTTGCAAAACCAACATCATCTGCCATTTCACAATTACCGCCTCACTACTAACACAATTAAGCCAACCAAACAAATAAGATTTTACTAATCTCTGTATCATGCTATCTATTTATTTGTAACATCAGAAAGTTACCTAAAGGGTAAAAATAGGAAAACATTAAAAAATTAGTATCACAAATTATCTTTGACTTTGTTCTTTTAGGATATTCTACATACAATATATTAACAAATTCTGCTGACCCAACATTCAAAATATACTCAATATTCAATCAATTCTTATCCCCTCAACTTTTACCACTCCAGTTTAAGCCATCATAATCTTTCAACTATAGAAGCCTTGACTTCCTTCTTCTACCATGTCCAGTAATGCCTGTATCTACACAGAAACCAAAGCAATAGTTTAACAATAGTCTGATTATGTCATTCTTTTTTTCGACAAACACTCCAATGGCTTTTCATCATATGTGAAATAAGATCTTAAGAATTTATCATGACATACTAGACCTTTTATGATAAGATTTCTCTGTGACCTAAACTCGTATTACCTGTCTCTTCATTTATTCTACTCGAAACACAATATCTTCCATTCCTGAAAAGACCGAGTATTCTCTTGCTTTTGCAGTTGTTATTCTCAGGTTTCTTCCCATAAAAACATGAGTGCCTTTCTCCCTTTCTTTATTATGGTCTATACTAAAATGTTCCATAATCAAAGTGGCCTTCCTTGGCCATCCTTTTTGAAACACCAGCTCACTCCAGTGCCACTTTCTATCCTTCATATTCCGCTTTACTTTTCATCATAACATTTATCACATTACCTGACATTTTATATATATATGTTTGCTGGTTGTCTATTTCTTCTCCCAAGAACCCAAACACCATTAATGCAGGGATTTAGTCCGTGTTGTTGACATCAAAATACCAATGCCTTAGAATATTACTAAGAACATGGTAGGTACTTGATAAATTGATTCATTAACAAATTCTTGAATGCATAGATGACTTAGTAAAAAATTATCAGAAATGCAGAAATATACCATAGTGGGCTCTTCCAGGGATATTTAAAAAAAGCGATTTCTAATACTAAGAGAGATCATTACATTCAATAAATGAAAAGGAACAATAAAAACTCTCTCATACACACATAAAAATAAATCTATGCAGGATACACAACAGACGATGTTGTGAAGGTCATGCCAAAATTTGATCTCTTTTAGAGTCTCCAAATGTGTTCTTTTATATAATGATATATTTAGACAAAATAAATTGCAACTACTCACTATGTTGATTTTATAACATATAAACAAGTAAAACAGCAGCAGCGCTTTGTTCACAACGAGTGTTTCCCCAGTATTCTAAAGTGGTTAAATAACACTCCTTCACTGGAAGGTATGCTTTTAGGAGGTTACCAGGTTACGTTACCGTGGAGGTTTGGATAACAAAAGAAAAAATTGCTATGGTGTATTCCTGATAAAGAGATATCATATGTTCATTTTTTTTTTTTTTTTTTTTTTTTTTTTTTTTTTTTTTTTTGAGATGGAATCTCACTCTGTCGCCCAGGCTGGAGTGCAGTGGCGCGATCCGCGCCCACTGCAAGCTCCGCCTCCTGGGTTCACACAATTCTCCTGCCTCAGCCTCCCAAGGAACTGGGACTACAGGTGCCCGCCACCATGCCCGGCTAATTTTCTGAATTTTTAGTAGAGATGGGATTTCACCGTGTGAGCCAGGATGGTCTCGATCTCCTGATCTCCTGATCTCCTGATCCACCCGCCTCAGCCTCCCAAAGTGCTGGGATTACAGCCATGAGTGACCACGCCCGGCCAATATATATATATGTTCTTATTGCTACAGAAACTATTATGTATTTTTTTCCAAGTAGTGTCCCATTATATTCACCAGTTTTCCCTCAAGACAAATTCATTATATCTACTCCTTCTCAAAATTAAGGAACATTTCCATTAATCATTTTTCATAAGAGGAATCTGATATGTGAGCTCAACTGAACACTCAAGGGTATAAAATAAATAGCACGACTTGTAGAAATAAATGTTAAACTGGAATCTTCATCAAAGTAAATAATTTATGTTTAAAATATATTTCTTTCATATTTGAAAATAAGGTAGTAGGGGTTCAGTGGCAAAATTTCTGCCTTACATTATTTATAAGACTTTCTTGCATTGAACTTGGAGATCTTGCATACATAAAAATAATAATCAACACTTATATATGGGTTACTATGTGCTATTGTAGACACTTTGCATTTATTAACTTAACCTTATAAGAACCTAATTAAGAAGTAATTGCTGTTATTATTTATAAATAAGATATTTGGACACAAAATAACTGGCTCAAGGTCTCATATAGCTAGAAAGTGGCAAAACTGGGGTTCAATCATCCCAGGCAGTCTCCTAATTAGACTACATTGCTTCTAATGCCCCCAATTCTCTTTTCTGCTTTATTAAAAATAAACATTGCTTTAAAAATAGAAATAAGTGGTCATTACAGAAACTACAGAAATTTTTTCTTAAAACAGTATGATCCATCCAGAGTTGAAGATTGATAATTCTATATTTACTCCATCTTTTTTCTACACACTTTATTTTATACAATAGGGAGCAAACTGTGTGTTACTACATACTACTAATTCTTGAATCTAGGCTCTATGGTCACGTAAAGTTAAGCATCATTTTTATTGCTTAACATACCAGTATTTCATGGTAGAATACACGTTTTTAAATAATAGGGATAGGGTCTCCCTATGTTGCTAAGGTTGGGCTCAAATTTCTGAGCTTAAGCGAACCTCCTACCTCAACTTCCCCAAGTGCGGGAATTAGAGGGGTGAGCCATTACACCCAGCCTACCAAAAAAAAAAAAAAAAATTGAAACAATTTATTTATTTCTCTGCTTCCTCCTTTCCATCCTCTGCTTAAGCAAAGTGGCTCTGTGCATATTAAACTTAGGTTTATGTCATGGCAGAAGAATCTTCAGACACAATTCTATTCCTAAAAAGTACAACAAAGAGTTTTTTCTTGTTCTTATTCTTGTTATTGCTTTTTCAGTGCATTTAAGGAGAGAAGGAACATCTCTGAGGGAAGCTTGGAGTTTCTTTAGACTAAAGAGTAATAACTAGGGATGAAGAAAAGAAGTCAGAGAACCTTGGATTTCATAAGAAGAGACCCAGGAAAGAAGCAAGTGCCACACTGTCAGTTCCTCGGGACTGTGGCCATACCTCGGAGAGGGTGGTGCCATTGTGCATTCTAGGTACTGTGACAATCCCACTAGGCATTCCAGGAATGCAAACATTCCAGGGAAGCAGTAGTCAATTGGCCAAGAAATGCACTGAATTACATTTGTTTGTTTTAAATTTTGATCAAGGATTGGTGAATGGAGGATATTCCTCAATGCCTTTTTGCACTTTTGAAGCACAAAAGTCTTCAGAAGTCCAAAGAACAATAGAAGTGTTTTTTTTTTTTTTTTTTTTAATTTCCTGCTGAATTTATCACAGGATAAATGTAATACAGTACAGTAGGATAAGATGATTTCCTAACATATCTAATCAAAAAACATTAAGTAGGAAAAAAGACTAAAATGTAGCCACCATGCTTCATTAAAGTACAAATAAATTCAAAAACTGATGAACATGATTAGCAAGAAGAACATGGCTCATGATAAACTGTACTTTTATGGAGGGTCAGGAACAATGAGCCAGCTTTAACTTCAAGAGTGTTAGTTCCAGAAATGGATTCAGGCTGCTAATAACTGCATATGTACAAAAAAATTGAAAGAGTCATCCTACTAAAGAACAGTAAAATGTAGTGGTTTGAAGCCATCTTCGGTGTGGTGCAATTTACCACGGCTAACAAAGGGAGATGGCAGGCAGATGAGATGGGAAGTGATTCAATGTTTGCAAGAAATTAGGGAGAATGCCAGAGGGAAAAGATAGAAAAGGATAGAATGAGCACATTAAAATTAACGTCAATTTTGTTCAGGTTTACTCCTCAGAAAACTATAAAAAACTTATTGGCTAAGCAATCCGCTGTTTTTCATCACAGCAATGTCTCGCTTTAATGATCTTGAACTTTTATGATTCTGTTGTTGATGTTTGATAACATTTTGTTCCTACCTAAGCAAAATTGGTTATCCTTTGGCTCTTCTATAATGATGTAGTGGCATGTGTCAGATCATATGTATGTACAGTTGATATAATGCTGAATATTCTATTAAAAAACAACAAAAACTAGAGGTTATAATTTGCCTTTTGTTTCCAAATAGATGCTCATAACAATAGTTTATAAAGGTAAAAGAATTTGACACTTCTTATAAAAGAAACTTTTTAGAACCAAGCATCCTAGAAACTCCTCAGTATCAAGAGGCTGCCCAGGAAATCTGGAGTTTATTATGTGTAGTATATGTGGAAGATTGTGAATTATACACTATCTTCTATACAGGAATACAGTCAAATGCATTCATCACCTGGCATGAATATAGTAGGAATGGTGATGACTGTGGTGACCTGGAGTTCATGTGCTCTGTCTAGATGGAGAAAGCCTTCTCATCTCTTGTCAAGTAGTTCTATTTACAATGAGATACACAAAGTTTTCAGATTTTTCAATTGTTTAAGACAAAGTTGGATGAACTTTTGTGTGAAATGTCCTCAGTTTTGAAAGGATAGCCACACCAAACAAACCACTTTAGCAATGGTTTTTAAACAGTAAACACGAGTTTAGCAGGAACTGAACCATAGTGTGGGGGAATAGAGAAGTGGGTATGTATGTGGGGCTTAGACTATCTTTCAGTGCAGATCATTTTTATTTACTTGAAAGAATGGGCTCCAATATTAACAAAATTGAAAAATGCTGCCATATTGGAAAAAATAAACATTTGATTCCAACAAGACTGAATTACCATTTTAAATTCATGTATCTCTGAAGTTTAATCTACCTTGGGATAGTCCCTAGGATGCCATCTTGTTTTCTTCCATACTTAGTTTAATAGCTCTTACTATGGTACATTCTTAACAATAGCCAATTTCTCATCTAACATTCAAGAATAAAGGCATGGGTATTAGTGGGAAAGTATTCATTTTTTATAAAAAAATTACCATTTGTCTTTATTTCAAACGATGTGGTTGAAATCAACTTAATCTGAATGTCTTTCTAAAGGTAATGCTTAAAGAAAAACATGCACCTTGATAAACATACCAGCCAAAACAATGTATCTTCCTCCAACTGTTCTGAGTGCTTCCAAAACTGACCAAGAAAGTGGAGGAAATACCTTTCTTCTAGTAATCTAATTACTTCCCAGAAGAAAAAGGAAAGTCAAATACCTCAATCACCCACCAATATTAGAAGAAGTTTTGCTCTTCTAATATTAGGGTGGATTGTGATGGGGTTGAGTGCTGAAATCACCGTATCTTAGAAAAGTAAGTTAAGAGGTTAAGAGGATTAATCTAACACTAACATGAAATATCATGTCACATCCATGGGGAATAGGTGAAAAAGACAACCTTTTATTTTCTAGTTACCTAGCTATTCAAATATCATAATTTTTATCAAAGTTTTAGACATATGAATTATAATATCAGACTTTTTCAGAATATGGTTACAAGAAAACTTAAATGTCTTCTATGTGTTATATAATTCTCAACATATCCTTGAAATTACAATGCTTTATACTCTTAAGATTCTGTTCAAAATAGTTCTATATATTTTGTGCTTATATAACATTAAATGAGTATTGCATTACTCATTTACATAATGGCAATTTATAAACTAAAAATGAAAGCAGCAGAAAAAGTTTTAGTTCATAATTTTGAATTTTAAGTTTAGATACTTATAAACACTAGAGGGATAATTTTATAGGTAGTTAAATATTTTGAAAAGATATAGGCAATACTCCTTTCACAAAAGAAGTAAATTAAAAGTCACTATAAATATGTTGTCCATCAAAAGACAATATTATATATTATAAGAACTTGGAAGTTTTAATTTCCTTAGAACAATTTGCATTTACCCCAAAACTATTGATCTCTCAGAACCAGTTAGAGAAACTAACTAAAATAATTGTATTTATATTAGCTTTATGTCAGCAGATTCTGAAATATGTCTAACCTTTTTTAACTTCTGTTAAAAAATACATTAATTTTCAAAGACTGTAATCATTGTCAATATATTAAAAAGAAAAAATGGTTTCTGGTGAAGTTTGGAGGATTCAACCAAAATCTTGTTACAGATATGCTTCTTTGGTAAATTTGTTCCACATACCATAAAATGGTAACATCAAACTTTGTAGTATTAGTATTATTTTCTCATTTATCTGTATAATAATAAAGAATGTTTCAATAAATAATATAATCAGAATATCATTCCGTATTTAACAATTAGCAGGTATAGAAAGGGACTTCTAACAAATATTTGACTCTCATTAAGCAAAAAAGGATCCATAACTAGAAAAGTAAATACTCTTATTTGAATTCATAGCCTTCTATAATTATCATTTCAACAAGACAGCAATACTCAGTATATGAAAATCCATGCCAGCAACTGTACTAGGTATAAGCAATATAAACTTGAATAAGATACAGTCCTTATATGAAAAATAAAAAAAACATAATTGTATGTTAAAATACTACAATCATAAATGCAATAATCTTAAAATGTGCACCTGTCTTTAAACAAAACTATACTGAAATAAGTGCACTTAAGTACATCATCCCAACATTTTAAGTTTTTTCCTCAGGCTCTTGAGAATTGTTTTTATTTATAATAATACCAATAATATCTAAATACCCCAGTAAAAACATAAAATAGTTGATCTACAAGCTTTGGCTTAAATGGAAACATCTAATCTTAAGTGACAAAACAAGACTTCATATTTGTTATGTATATAGCCTCCCAAACTGAAAAAAAATGCCACCAGTCATACCACATACTTATTTTCATATTTACTTGAATATTTATTAAATACAATACGTTTGGTGGAATGATTCCATATTTCAACTCTTGATTTTGACTCTTATTTTAAAAGGATTATATCATTAATTATTGGTAACCTAGCATTGCTAATGAAAATTTAACCACTAGATGAGGGCTGAATATTTCCTTCTACCCCTATGAATTATATTAATATAATTAATATAAACAAAATATGTAAAACCTCTAACTCATGTGAATCAACCTATTACAATAAAACCCCACCATTTACATGTAAGACAAACAATCGTCCCATAAAGCAGTAATTTTCATTCCAAACCTTTACCTTTAGTTAGCAATAGAATGACAATAGAACACACACACGAAAAAATGATTTTAAGATTTGAAATCAGGGCTTTGAAGATTAAAGCAGTTCACTTCACCATCTACACATAAACTATTTTAAACTATTTATTAATTATCCTAAAATTTTTATAAATAATGCTTTCTTGTTTATTTTTTACCTTGAAAGGCACTGGCTCTTCGGTAAGAGGACTAACAGGAAGTGACGTGGTACTGCTTGCTGGACTCATGTCCGTACTCTGCAAGGACAGTGAAATTGAAATAAATAAGGATTGTTTTGTAGTCATTTTGACTATTCATAATTTAGAAAAAATAAATAAATAATTAAAATAAATAAATAAGTAAAATATGAATGCAAAAATACCAAATTTAATGTTGATTTAATCATAAGTATATAATAAATCATTCCTTATATAGAAACAATTATCTGGGAAATTAGTCAAATTATCACTCTCAATGTATATTTTAAGTGCATTTTATCAAACATGATGGCCATTTTTTGTGTTAGGGTGGTATTTATTATCATCATTGCTTAATTAATATTTAACCTTTTTTTAAATTAAACTGTAGCTGTAATAATTCATTATGTTGCTATTTCAATGTATTTCAGACTGATTTTCAGACATGTATTACAGTTTTTCTTCTATAAAGATCTAAATCATTGCAACCATTTTTTCATTATGTAAACCAATCTGCCACAATATACAATTACAAACTGAAAAAATATTAAATTTTTAAAATTCCTAAATTCATAGCCCCTGACATTTTACCTTTCTTTTATTCTGCTAAACAAAAATGTAAGAATAAAAGATTTACACAAATGTAAGAGAATGCCTGGATTATTGCTAATGGCTGTTTTTCTAGTCTTTTAAAAATACAAAAATTAAAACTTATTTAATGTGAGATTAGCCTAAAAAAGAGATACCAGTTAGAAGTTCATCATTAATTTGCTTTTCTAAAAGCAAGAAAAAGATACTAATAGTAGGTAGCAACAGAAGTCATTTTATTATATTCTTAACACAGTCTCTCTGAGGGATTCTCCCATATGCAAATAAAACAAAAGAAAATAAAACATTGAAAAGAATATATACCTACATTTTCAGCTTGGTTTCTAAATATATGTGCAAACCCACAGAAATTTTGCAGTGAAGATTAAAACCAAAGAATGAATTCACCTCAAGTGAGATAAGGATATAAATAGACAAGTTTGACTCACTTAAGTTTCAGCAAAAGAACGCATTCAAAGCATAGGTGCTACCACAGTTACTTATTCTTAGAAACTTTCTATTCAAAGATTATTTTCAATTCACTGTATTCGTATGCACAATAAACTGGACATATTTTAAATATCCATTAAGTTAGGACTACTTATGACTCCCTAGTCCAGAAACCAAGGATAAGAACTATAAACACAGGAACCAAGATATTCAGCATAATGTTAATTTAACACATACCACACCTATTTTGGAAATTGATATAAGGCAGTGCATTGAGTAAAAACATCTAAAGAGGGAAATTAGGTAAAAATTGGACAATAATTTACTAAAGGAAGTAGGAAAATACATGCACCAGATAATTGAGGTGAGTTAGTTACTGACTTTAATTTCAAAATTTTTCCGGAGTTCTACACCATTTATTTGATCAAAACCAGGAAATATTATGAATTGCTGACTCTCGCTCTCTGATTATATGACATAATAGAGAAACAAGGCTGGTCTTGCTAACTAATTACCGCAGGATGTTAACATAAGACATGAATGAAGCTTTATGCTGAAAAACACGGAAAAAAGACTCTTGAGCTACTTCTCTTAAAGTTGGATTTCTCACAAGAATTTAAGCAAGGGACAGGACACAGTTCATTCATAGTTGAATTATCTGATATTTACCTGTAGTATAGACAGCCTGCATAGCTTACTAAAGCATCATACCCTCAAAAATTATATATTTAGGAGACATAGATGACATTCATTTGTAGAAATTGAAAAGCCTGGATCACAGTCTTTCCAATGAAGGTTTAATTTTCATAAGAACATGAGTGCAAAGTCAAGGTTCATGGTAAACTTCTTTAAAGGTTGAGGTTTCCCACAACTTTCCAGACATTAATGTATAATTCAAAGGATAGTAAAAAGCAGACTCCAAATTTTACGTTATGTAACACTGATTCTTTGAATGTCATTCTAAGAGAAAATTGTGTTCTAGCTATAATTTTCAAATCAATCTTAAAGTGTGACACCTTAATTCTACTGTTCTGAGGACATATTGAGATAAATATTTTAAAAAAACAAATCCATCTCATATGACAACATCTGATAAACTGTACTTAGTTATCAAGTTGAGAAATACATAAAGTATTTTCACGCTTATCCTACTGTTTTCCCATTTGCTTTTCAGTGATCTGTAATTTAGGTGTCATTCCAATTTGCTTATTCTTTTAGATAAAATACTATTGTAAACCTTCTGAAGATAAGTCTTATCCATATTTCATATTTTAATCCATTTACTCTTCCATTCAATAACAGCAATAATGATACAATTTAATATCTAAATGAAATACTTAAGTTACATTTGATGTTTTAAAAGCTGATGATTTTGTTAATCCACAACTTTCTTCAAAAAATATTCTGTCAGAATTATGGCTTCATCTGCTTTTGATAGATTCCAAATATAGCAATATATGTAACTATATATATATATCCATATATGTAACCACCACCAATATCAGATGCAGAACATTTTCGTCACCTCAAAATGTTCCCTCATGGGCCTCTGTATTCAACTATCCCCATCCCTGCTCCCAGGAAAAATGGTGTGCTTTCTGTTACTAGTCTACTTTGGGCTGCTCTAGAATTTCATATAAATAGAAGTGTATAGAAGTGAATTCTTTTGGGTCTGGCTTATTTCACTCAGCAAAATGATTCTGAAATTCATTATGTTATATTGGTGCATATTTCAGTAGTCTATTATTTCAAAATTTTGTGTAGTATTTCATGATGGACAGAAATTTGCTTATCCACTCACTTACTGATGGGATTTGTATTGCTTCCTGTTTGGGGCTCTAATGAAAAAAACATGCTGAATATTCATATATATATCTTTTTTTGGACATGTGTTTTAATTTATCTTTAGTAAATACTTGACAATGATATATCTGGGTCTTCTGGCAAATTTATATCCTGTATTATGTAAATTTTATAAGAAACTGACAACTGTTTTCCAAAAGGATTGTAATATTTTGCACTTCCACTTGCACTGTGTCTTGGAAACATTGGTGTATCAGTCTTTTTTAAAAAATTAGGCATTTTATGGCTGTGCAGTGGAAGCTCATTGTGGTTTTAACTTTCTCTTCCATGGGTTACTAATGATGTTAAGCATCATTTCATGTGCTCATTAACTATAAGCATATCTCATTTGCAAAGAGTATTAAAATATTTTGCCAATTTTTATCATTGGATTATTGGATACAAATCCTCTGTCATATATGTTTATTACAAATATTTTTACCCAGTTTGTGGCTTACCTTTTTATTTTCTTAACCATATATTCAAAAGGGCCAAAGTTTTCTAAACTATTTGTTTTTTTTTTTTTTTTTTTTTTTTTTTTTTTAAGCTTGCTTTTTATGGTGTGTGCTTTTGGTGTTTTACCTAAGAAATATTGGCCTATCAATCACATTCTCAAGGATTCTCTCTTATGTTTTCTTCTACTAATCTTTCACTTCAATACATATGGGCAAAAGATAGCAGGATCAGAGATTTATTCTTTGAAGATGCTTTTCCAGTTTCTTGGTATACAATAAACATTAAATAATCCTTATACTACATGCGTTCTAGCACAAGATTTTCATAGGTTAATTTGAATTTTAACAAGTAATCTCAGATATTTTAACCACTCTTTCTCATTATATGAAAGTCTTATATTTACTCATGTCTTCACTATCATTATAATAAACTTAAAAAATGGATTTATTATCTGTAGGGAGGGTAAGAACGCTTTGCTATAGTACTGAAATGTGTAAAGTAATATTCAAGACTCTCATCAGAGTGGGTTATTATGAAACTTCCCAGGAAGATAATTAGGAGAAGGAGAGAAGTGAAGTATTTAGTTGGGAAGGAGAATAGAAATACCAAGAGAAACAATGTTTCTATTACCTCAGAGACTGGTTCTCTTACCATTGGACTCATCTTTGGCCCTGAGCAAAAAGAATGAGCAAGCAAACATTAAACAAACAAACAAACAAAAAATCTATTTTAAATAAAATCCCAAGAGACAGACGGGAAATACTACCCTTTGCTTCAGAAATTTCAATGGAATAAACTATGATCTAAGCACACAAAGGTTCCTGCAAAACACCATGCCACCTTATCATATTCAAATCTGCAATACGGCGTTGGTGAAGAGCAGATATCCACAGGCTAAATGAAAATGACACCATACTAAAGGAAAACAACAGCAGGAGGAAGACTAGAACTTCTCTTAGCTCCTATGTGATAGCTCCTTAAAATATACATGAATAACCAAGGACAATTTATCAATAAATTGGAAAAAGCAGATAAGTGATCTCATTGAAATCTCCAAACTCACCTATCTTTGTACTAACTTAAAGTCAATTAATAGAAGTCATTGTTGATGAGAAAAAATAAGTATACAAAGTTTATTAACAACAACCACAATAAAACCCAAGTGAAAAGTAAGACTTGCAAATCCTAAGAGTTGGTCTACCTCAAAATAAATAATGTGCATGAAAGAAAATATTTTTTGTTACACTAACAGCAACTTTTTTTCTCAAGTTAAATTCAGACAAAAATTTGGGAAAATGGTATATCATCTGTTACTATAAACAATGATTTAAATGTTTAGTTTGAAAATGTGATCATGCTCAATGGACACTGCTTAATTGACATTGGGCAAAGTACATAGTTGAGAGCTTTGAAACTCAATATTCTGTCACTAAAAAAGCAGAGAAACTGAAGAATAAGAGGCACTATTAATAATCAGAAAATAAAGTTGACATTTTGAGTGTTACATCTTCTCATAACTGCTACTATTATACTTACTATTGATAAATACAATAGTGTACTCGTTTTAATAGCATTGGGAAACACAGTATTCTCTTCTTTATTTTGATGTGAAGAAAGGAAGAACTCTCAATTAATTAAAAAACCATTTGTCATTTGGTACTATCAATGTTCTGTGCATACAATTTCCAAGTCAGCCGTGTGTATCTAACAATATAAAATTTAAAATTTAAATTCATTTTTGAAATATAGTTAACTGATTCATAAGTTAGGGAGTTAATTTTTAATCCATGAAAATGAGATAACCTTTTATAAGTATTATAAATATTTTATTGTATAAGCCTTATTATGTTTTTCTTCTGATTCGGAGGAAAATGTATTAATTTTATTGAATAAAATATCCTTACTAACACCCAGTGCCTAGATCTTGTTTTTTTTCTAAAAAAGAAACCAGGGCTCCTAGGAGAAATGGCTGATTCCAAGTCCAGGATGGGACAAGAAATGCACAAGATGCACAAGATGATTCTGGAGCATCCTTTTGTACCATAAAGCAAGGAAGTACTCAAAAAACAAAAGAACAGGGGTATGCCAAAGAGACAAAGAACAAAGAAGTCAACACGAAAGAGCTTCCAAATGCCAAATCTGGAACAATTCAAATAACAACATAAATAACATACTACAAAGTATAACTAAAAGTATTAAAACAATGAGCAAATAAATCGGGAGAAGAGACACATTTTTTCAGAAAAATTCCAAATCAGCAAATGAGAGACGAGACAAATCTTTTTTTCAGAAGAATTCCAAATAATTCATTTAGATAGTTCTCTTCAAGAGATGAAACTTAACACCCTATTCCCACCCTCAAGCTGCACTGAATGACTTTCTTCCAAAGTGTAATGTGTGAAAAAAGGAAAACGTAACTTCACAGTGGAGAAACCCAGCACACGCTACCTCAGCCAAGTGATCATGTAGACAGCATGAACGTTGTATAATGTGAAGAGAGGGATCCTTCACATCTATGGTCTTCTACCCTCAAACCAATGGCTACAGTCTAATCATGAGAAAAATATCAGACAAATCTAAATTGAGAAATGTTCTGCAAAACCCTAATCAGTGTTTAACAAGAAAAGTGTGAGAAACTTTCACAGCAAAGACATGGCGAACAACAATAATAAAACAGTGGTCCTCAACCTTTTTGGCATGAGGGACCGTTTTCATGGAAAACAATTTTCCACAAAGTGGGAGAGGGATGATTTAGGGATGATTCAAGTACATGACATTTATTATGAACTTTATTTCTATTATTATTACATTGTAACATATCATGAAATAATTATACAACTCACCATAATGTAGAATCAGTAGGAGCCCTGATCTTGTTTTCCTGCAACTAGATGTCCCATCTTGAGAGGGATGGGAGAATGTGACACATCATCAGGCATTAGAATCTCATAAGGAGCATTCAAACCTTGCATGCGTAGTTCACAATAGGGTTAGCGCTCCTAAGGGACTCTAATGCTGCAGCTGATCTGAAAGGCAGGTGGAGCTCATTTGGTAATGCCAATGATGCGGAGCAGCTGTAAGTACAGCTGAAGCTTAGCTCACTTGCCCTCCGCTCACCTCCTGCAGTGCAACTCCTGGCCACGGATTCGTGGCCAGGAAGTTGGGGAGCCCTGTAATAAAGTATCCTGAATGTGACTCGGGAATAACAAAAAGGACATTAAGGAAAACTGTTGAAACCCAAATACATTGACCAGTTGAGTTAATAGTAATGTACCAATAATGTTTTTTTTAAGTTGTGAGAAATGTACTCTGCCAAGGTTGGATGATAACAATAGGGGAAACTCAGGAGTTTATGGGACTCATCTGTGCTGTCTCTGCATATTTTCTGTAAATATAAAACCATTCCCCAATTAGAAGTTTATTTTAAAAATTCTTCATTAGCAATATAACCAGGCTATTCATTGTTGTAATACATAATAGTCATTTACTCATAGCCTCTGAGTTTTTATCAGGGCTTTTAAAACTTTCATCAAAATAAATTTTGACAGAACATTTTATTGAGATGCAAAATCTCTCCATCAGAGAACCTTTAATCTTCTGTTAAGTTCTCCCAGAAAAGCTGATGTTAAATTGTTTTGCATACTTTCATGTTCCATATGGGAATGCTGAAGGAAAGCTTCAGCCATATAAAATGATCTATTTGTTTGGGTACTGTTAAGGTGCTTGGTAGAGTGAATTTGCATTATTAATATTTACTGAATGCTGTAATTCCATAGTACAGATCCATTAATTATGCCTCCCCTGAAAGCATGATTAATGGATCTGTCCTACGGGATTAAAGTTTATTGATAAGGATTTCTTGAAGTGAAACATGATCAATTGGGCTGAAATCTTCTGAGTACACAAAAAGATTTAAGGGTAAGTGAAATATTTTAATTTTTTAAAGCCATTAGGGTAAATTCTATAATGATTTTCTAGACCTAATAAAATTAAATTTTCCCCTTTTAAATGTGTTAACTAATTTGAGGATGTATTCTCATAGTTGTAAATTTACACAGAAAATATATACACATGGTTTAGTATATTGCTGCTTTAATAATCAATGGTGTTATTACTGATAAAGCATATAATTTTTATTTCTATAGTGTAAATGGGCTATTTTTCTTAAAAATATCTTTCTTTTTTAAGACATGTCAATTTTCTGTGAAAATTCAGTCGTTTAGTCATTCAGCCATTCAACAAGTATTGAGTACACATTAAAATTCCCTGCTCTTAGACTTTAAGTTTTGCTATGATTGTTCCCATTGGCAAGACCTGGTTAGGCTTGCTGTTGGCCCAAGAACTTAGTAAGAAAGGGAATATAGAGTATCTAATTGTGACACAGAAAAACATCTCATATATATACACACACACACACACATATACATATTAGTAGGCAGATTTTCAGTCTCTAATGTGTGTCCTTCACTAGTTATACCTGCAAAAGGCAAGAAGCCAAGAGGCCTGGACTCCTCCAATCCAGGGTGCTGACAGGCACAATTACAGGCATTCTTCTCAGAGGAACAAGGCTGATTCCACTTACTTCATTCTCTAAGTGGTGCATATTCCATGCCTTAGTGTTTGTTGTTTTAGCAGTAAACCAAAACAAGAGCAATAGGAAATTGAGTTTAGTCTCTAAATCTGGACTAGCCCATTGTACTTTAGTCTGGTTCAACAACCTTTTCCATTCCGGTTACATCTTTTACTGGTCTTGTTTTCTCCAAATGAAAATGCAAGCTTTTTTCTTTATAATATGTTCTTAGAGTTTATAGCTGCTGTTTTTGACTTCCTGGCATCCAGTTAATTTCACTGCGTTAACATTTTGGGTTTCCTTTGGGGAGTGATTTCTCCTAAACTTTCAATCCATTTGCTTTGAATGCTGCTGGTCCAAAACCCTTAAAATAGATGTGAGCATATAATCAAGGCCTCATCAACCTTTCTTGCCAGTCACAAAATGGCACAGAAGCCACATTATTTAAATAGAGCTCAAATCTGGGAATTGTGGAATTTTGAAAAGGAGATGTTCTCATTCAGCTAATATGCCTGAGGTCATAAGAATGTGTTTCTGTCTGAACTGACTGAAGTTACCAAGTAGATGGAACATCCTTAGGAGCAAATCCAACACTGAGTCAATCTAGGGAATGGAGAGAAATACACTAAGTCCCAAGGGAGTCTTTGGTATCTTGATAATCCAGTTCTACGTGGCCAAAACGTTTTCACAAAACAGTATGTCTAATATGTAAGCATTATGTCTCATATAGTCATATGTTGCTTAATGATGAAGAGAAATTCTAAGAAATGCGTCATTAGATGCTTTTATCATTGTACAAACGTTATAGAGTGTACGTATAAAAACCTAGATAGCTTAGTCTACTACACATCTAGGCAATATGGTTTAGTGTATTGCTCTTAGGCTTCAAATCTGTACAGCATATTACTGTACTGAATATTGTAGGCAACTGAAACACAACGGTATTTGTGTATCTAACCATATCTAAACATAGAAAAGGTATAGTAAAAATACAGTATTATAATTATACAGCACATAACTGTATGGGAATAAGCCCTATGATTGAGAAGTTGCAAGTTATAAAATCTAAAATTTAGAATTGGCTGACAAAAGTAGACAGACACTTTATTCTAGACTGGGAAGTTAACACTATATAATAGCAAGTTAATTTATTACTTTCTACATTTACGGAGCTTAGATTATACATTTTTGAATTGGGGACATCATAAGACTTGATCACAAAAATGCCTGGATATAAAATTATTTACTACTTTTTAAAAAATTTAGTACATATTTTAAATTTAATTTGGATAACATATTCACATAGTCCAAAATTCAAAAGTACAACACATTTTTCCAGAAAACATGTATTTCTTTTACCACTAGTGACCAGCCATCCAGAGGCCACCAATTTTAGCAATGTATTATATAACCTTCTACAGATGTTATATGGATAAAAATAGAAAACTATACACAAATATTTATATATCGTTATTGATTTTTTCCTTTATACATATAGGGTAATATATATATTATTCTTAAACTTGCTGTTTTACCATATATTTATGTATAATGGGTTCCCCTACTATTGGTTATGACTGTATATCAATACTATATGGTATTACATTTTATGGCTATATTATAATGTAGTTAACTAGTGTTAAATTCTCTTTTGCATTACAAACAGAGCTGAAGTGAATAATCCTATATAGTATGCAAATTTACCTATAAGATATATTTTGAGATGTGAAATTACTGAGCTGAAAGATACATTTAAATGTAATTTTGAATAATATTACCAAATTGTCCTGCATAGAGATTCTACCAGTATACACACCCACATAAGGCTTAAGAGTGAATATTTTCCCATTGCCTCACTATGTATTCTCTACTTGATAAGGCTTTTAGTACAGATCCAAAGGTAAACAAAAGCTCTGGTTCACCCTTCTGAAATCACAGAGAGGCCAGAAAGTAGCTTTTTAAATTCTCTTTCCTCCTGGTATTAATAATCTAAGACAGTTGGGAGATATAATATCCTAAGAGATGATTGTCTCAGTGTTACCTTTGCTCTTAGCTCTACTCTGATCTTGTGACACAATTCCAATTACTAATCTCTTACTTTAGTGTTTAGTCACTAACTGAAAGCTAAATCAAAGCTATGACCAAACCCTAGAATACCCCAAATTACTAGGCTATGGCAAAGCAATAACCTGGCTCATTCCTTCAGAGTGAATCTCACAGAAGAAATTAGAAATTGGTTCTTAGTTTGGAAGGTTCAGAAATTAAACTATATCAATTCACATAGGGACAAGTAGGTTTTGCGGGGATGATTCAAAACTAAATGAATAATGAACTGTATTTTGTCAGATATTGGCCAACATATTAACTAATAATGGAAACTAAACTTGGCATAAGAGTTATTGGTAATCTATTTAAGTTCTTTGCTTTTGGTGAACAGAACCACTCAGAAACCACACTACAAACCTAAAGGTTCTCTGTTTCATATAAAGTAGGAAACAAAAACTGGATGATCTCAAAGAATGCTTACATCAAGTTATGGTAAATATATAAACAAATACAAATCATTTAGAATCAGGGCACTTTCTCATTTGAACAGTGTACAGCATCACCACAATGACGACATTCATACTAGCTAATTTATTCACAAAAAAATCTACTATTAAAAATACAATTATTTCATGCCAGATACACTGCAATGTAATTGAGAAGACGAATACCTACTCTTATTAGTAATATTTTTAAAACCCAGCTTATTTTTACTGATAGTGGTATTGGTTACCTTAACAAAAACTAAGCTTATTGGTTTTAACTTGCTCTCGTTTGCTTCAATTTTAGAAAACTGCAGTTTCTAACTTTATATCAAAATTCCAGGAGTTCATATATTTATCTCAACCTTTAAGTCCTTGTAGCATTTCCCCAAGGTGCTATATAGATACTTGGAGGCTGAGTCCCTACTTTAACTCACAATTTTTCCCAGGGAAATAAATTCTGTCTCTGACCCTTTATCTCTGCAGTGGAATCTGAACCAACTGTGGCAAGGCCTCTTTATGTTTTGGTCTATGACTTGAATCTTCATATCCCTCAGTTCATTTACCTTATTAAACATTCCTGGTATGTTCAGCAGTGTCCAACCAGTCAGAATTGTGTTCTAGTTTTATTAATGACATTTAACTGACAGTCTTGAGAACCTATAACAAACAAGATACTATAATTTGTGCTTAATAAAAAAATAATCTCTGCCTCCAATTACCTTAAGTTCATTAGGGAAGACAAGCAAGTATTAAAAGTACAAACTAGAAAAAGGAATAAACAAATACATAGATAGAAAAAGAACAAAATTCCCACTATTCAAAGATAATCACAAATAAAATATATATTTTTAGATATTTAAAAATAGATATTTAAAGACTTGAAAGGAAAAGATCCAAGATGGCCAAATAGAAGCAGCTGCGGTCCATGGCACTCACAGAGAGGAATGAAAAGGGGCAAGTGAATGCAACGCTTTCAACTGAAATATCCAGATTCTCACACTGGGACTGAAAGAGACTTAGAAGGACTTAGAGAGAAATGTCTGATGGAGCTGAAAAACACAACACGAGAACTTTACAATGCAATCACAGGTAGCAGAATAGATCAAGCGGAGGAAGGAATTTCAGAGCTTGAAAACTGTCTTTTTGAAATAAGACAGGAAGACACAAAGAAAGAAAAAAGAATGAAATTAGATGAACAAAACCTTCAAGAGATATGAGATTATGTAGAGAGACTGAACCTACGACTGACTGGGGTACCTGAAAAAGATGGGGAGAATGGAATGAAGCTGGAAAGCATACTCCAGGATATCATCCAGAAGAAATTCCCCAACCAAGCAAGACAGGCCAACATTCAAATTCAGAAAATGCAGAAAACACCAGTAAGATACTCCACAAGAAGTTCAACCCCAAGACACATAGTCATCAGACTCTCTAAGATTGAAAAGAAACAAAACAAAGCACACAAACAAACAAAAAAATAGGTTAAGGGCAGTCAGAGAGAAAGGCCAGTTCACCTGGAAAGGGAAGCCCATCAGACTAAAAGTGGACCTCTCCGTGGAAAGCCTACAAGCCAGAAGAGAGTGGGGGCCAATATTCAACATTCTTAAGGAAAAAATTTCCAACATACAATTTTATGTCTGGCCAAACTAAGCTTCATAAGTAAAAGAGAAATAAGATTCTTTTCAAATAAACAAATGCTTAGGGAATTCATCACTACTAGGCCTGCTTTGCAAGAGCTCCTAAAGGAAGCACATGATATGGAAGGGAAAAACATTACCAGCCACTACAAAAACACACTGAAGTACACAGACCAGTGACACTAGGAAGCTACCACATAAACAACTCTGCAAAATAACCAGCTAGCATCATTATGACAGGATCAAATTCACACATAACAGTATTAACCTTGAATGTAAATAGGCTAAATGTCCCAATTAAAAGACACAGAATGGCAAGCTAGATAAAGAAACAAGAACCATCAGTGTGCTGTCTTCAAGAGGTCCATCTCACGTGCAAAGACAAACATAGGCTCAAAATAAAGAGATGGAGGAAAATTTACCAAGCAAATGGAAAAAAGAAAAAAGCAGGGGTTGCAATCCTACTATCTGACAAAACAGAATTTAAACTAACAATGATTTAAAAAAAAAAAAAGACGAAGGACATTACATAATGGTAAAGAGTTCAATTCAACAAGAAGTGCTAACTATCCTAAATATATATATACACTCAATACAGGAGCACCCAGATTCATAAAGCAAATTCCTAGAGACCTACAAAAAGACTTCAACTCCCACACAATAAGAGTGGGAGACTTTAACACCCCAATGACAATATTAGGCAGATTGCGGCCGGGTGCGGTGGCTCAAGCTTGTAATTTCATCACTTTGGGAGGCCGAGACGGGCAGATCATGAGGTCAGGAAATGGAGACCATCCTGGCTAACACGGAGAAACCCTGTCTCTACTAAAAAATAAAAAAAAAAAAAAAAAAAAAAAAAAAAAAAACAACTAGCCGGGCGAGGTGGCGGGCGCCTGTAGTCCCAGCTACTCGGGAGGCTGAGGCAGGAGAATGGCGTGAACCCGGGAGGCGGAGCTTGCAGTGAGCTGAGATCCGGCCACTGCACTCCAGCCTGGGCGACAGAGCGAGACTCCGTCTCAAAAAAAAAAAAAAATTAGGCAGATCACTGAGACAGGAAATTAACAAAGATATCCAGAACCTGAAGTCAGATCCAGATTAAGTGGACCTGACAGATATCTACAGAATTCTCCACTCCAAAACAACAGAGTATACATTCTTCTCATTGTCACATGATGCATACTCTAAAATTGATCACAAAATTAGAAGTAAAACACTCCTCAGCAAATGCAAAAGATTTTAAATCATAAAAAAAATCTCTTGAACCACAGCCCAAACTGGAAATCAAAACTAAGAAATTCACTGAAAACTATACAACTACATTAAAATTCAGAAACTTGCTCCTTAATGACTGTTGAGTAAATAATAAAATTAAGGAAGAAACCAAGAAGTCATTTCAAATGAATGAGAACAAAGATACAGCATACCAGAATCTCTGGGACACAGCTAAGGCAGTGTTAAGAAGGAAATGTGTAACCCTAAATGCCCACATCAAAGTTATAAATGAGTTAACAACATAATATCACAAGTAAAAGAACTAGAGAACCAAGAGCAAACAAATATCAAAACTAGCGGAAGATAAGAAATAACCAAAATCAGAGCTGCACTGAAGCAGACTGAGACACAACAAACACTTCAAAAAATCAACAAATCCAAGAGCTGTTTTTCTTTTTTTGAAAAAAATTAATAGCATAGATAGACCCCTAGCTAGACTAATGAAGAAAAGAGATAAGATTCAAATATTCACAGTCAGAAACGATGGGGATATTACCACTGACCCGACAGAAATACAACAAAAGCCCAGGACCAGACAGATTCACAGCTGAATACTACCAGAGGTACAAAGAAAAGCTGGTACCATTTCTATTGAAACTATTCCAAAAAATTAAAAAGAAGGGACTACTTCTCCCTAGTTCACTCTATGAGGCCAGCATCATCCTCAAACCTGGCAGAGATACAACAACAACAGAAAAACTTCAGGCCAGCATACTTGATGAAAATCAATGCAAAGATCCTCAATAAAATACTGACCAAAACAAAAAAAAAAAATCCAGTAGGACATCAAAACGTTTATCCACCATGATCAAGTGGCTGCATCCTTGGGATGCATGGTTGGTTCAAAATAAGCAAATCAGTAATTGTCATTCGACACATAAACAGAACTAAAGTGAGAGCTGCATGATTATCTCAACAGGTTCAGAAAAGGCCTTCAATAAAATTCAACATCTCTTCATGTTAAAAACTCTCAATAAACTAAGCATTGAATGACCATACCTCAAAATAATAAAAGCCACATATGACAAATCCACAGCCAATATCATACTAAATGGCAAAAGCTAAAAGCATTCCTCTTGAAAACTGGCACAAGACAAGGATACCCTCTCTCACAGCTCCTATTCAACATAGTATTGGAAGTTCTGGCCAGGACAATCAGGCAAGAGAAAGATATAAAGGGTATTCAAGTAGGAATACAGGAGTCAAATTATCTTTGCTTAAAGATAGCATGATCCTATATCTAGAAAACCCAACCACATCAGCACTAAAGCTTCTTAAGCTAATACACAATTTCAGCAAAGTCTCAGGATACAAAATCAATGTGCAAAAATCACTAGCATTCCTGTATACTAACAACAGGCAAGCAGGGAGCCAAATCATGAATGAATTCACATTCACAATTGCTACAAAAAGAATAAAATTCCTAGGAATACAGCTAACAAGGGAAGTGAAGGATCTCTTCAAGGAGAACTACAAATCACTGTTCAAAGAAATCAGAGAGGACACAAAGAAATGGATAAACCTTTCATGCTCATGGATAAGAAGAATCAATATCACCTAAATGACCATAGTTCTCAAAGTAGTTTATAGATTCAATGCTATTCCCATTAAACCACCATTAACATAATTTGCAGAACAAGAAAAAAAAAAAAAAAAACAGTTGAAAATTCCAATGGAACCAAAAAAGTGTAAATAGCCAAGACAATCCTAAGCAAAAAGAGCAAAGCTGAAGGCATCATGCTACCTGACTTTAAATTATACTATAAGGCTACAGTAACCAAATCAGCATGGTACTGGTACAAGATCTGATACATAGACCAGTGAAGCAGAAGAGAGAACTCAAAAATAAGATCACACATGTACAACTATCTGATCTTCGACAAACCTGACAAAAACAAATAATGGGGAAAGGACTCCCTATTTAGCAGATGGTGCTGGGAGAACTGGCTAGCCATATGCAGAAAATTGAAACTGAACCCCTTCCTTACACTGTATATAAAAATTAACTCAAGAGGAATTAAAGACTTACATATAAAACCCAAAACTATGAAAACCCTAGAAGAAAATCTGGGCAATACCATTCAGGACATAGGCATGAGCAAAGCTTTCATGATGAAAATGCCAAAAGTAATTTCAACAAAAGAAAAAATTGACAAACAAAATCTAATTAAACTAAAGAACTACTGCACAGCAAAAACAAACAAACAAACAAAAAACCCTATCATTAGAATGAAGTGACAACCCAGAGAATGGGAGAAAAATGTTTCAATCTGCCCATCTGACAAAGGTCTAATATCCAGAGTCTAGAAGGAACTTAAACAAATTTACAAGAAGAAAACAAACAACTCCATTAAAAAGCAGTCAAAGGAATTGAACAGACACTACTCAAAAGAAGATATACATGTAGCCAACAAACAAACAAAAAAGCTGAACATCACTGATCACTAGAGAAATCCAAATCAAAACCACTATGAGATACCATCTCACACCAGTCAGAATGGTTATTAAAAAGTCAAAAAACAACAGATGCTGGCAAGGTTACAAAGAAAAAGGAATGCTTTCACACTGTTGGTGAGAGGGTAAATTGGTTCTACCATTGTGGAAGACAATGTGGTAATCCTCAAAGACCTAGAGGCAGAAATATAATTTGAACCAGCAATCCCATTACTGGGTATATACCCAAAGAAATATAAACCATTCTATTATAAAGATGCATGCATGCATATGTTCACTGCAGCACTATTCACAATGGCAAAGACACGGAATCAACCTACATGCCCATTAATGATAGAATGAATAAAGAAAATGTGGTACATATACATGATAAAATACTATGCAGCCATAAAAAAGAATGGGATCATGCCTTTTGCAGGGACATGGATGGAGTTGAAAGCCATTATCCTCAGCAAACTAGTGCAGAAACAGAAAACCAAATACTGCATGTTCTCACTTTTAAGTGGAAGCTAAATGATGAGAACACATGGACATATAGGGAGAAACAACACACACTGGGGCCTGTTGGAGAGGGTTTGAGGGGGAGGAGAGCATCAGGAAGAATAGTTAATGGATCCTGGGCTTAATACGTAGGTGATGGGATGCTCTGTGCAACAAAACACCGTGGCACACGTTTACTTATGTAACAAAGCTGCACATCCTGCACATGTACCCCTGAATCAAAATAAAAGTTGAAGAAAAATAAATAAAAATTTTAAAACATGATAATATAAATTATCATTAATGCATCATTAATGTATGTAATAATTTGTATCCTAAACTTTGCACCTAGCCATATTCTCAGGATTTTTCTCACATCAAATGTTTTTCTTAAGTTTACATTATATGGAATGAATAAATTTCTATTATATAAAAATAACTTCATTCATCCTGCCATTAGATATTTTGTATTTATATCTTTTCTATATAATGTTGTAATAACATTCTTAAGACAGATATGTGAATATTTCTTTAAATACATTTGTAGAGTTATAAAGTCTCAGTTAAAGGCTATGCACATAATTGAATAGCTTCACATATATTATCAATTTCCCTCCAAAGCTAATGCATTAATTTTTACTAGCACTTGAGAAGTTTGGGGGTTCCAAATGTATCATATCTTCAATTGGCAAAGAGAAATTGATCAGGATATTTAATAGGTCGTGATTTACTAATTCATTAACTTTTAGGGGAAAAAAATCAGAACCCTAAATTGCATTATAGTAAACTATAACTGGATTAAAATAATAAATATAAATCAGCCCACAAGAACCACTTGAAGAAAATGTAAATAAATATTATCTTTCAGTTACAATAGAATGAGGAGGGCTTCTCTGAACATAAACATAAATAAAGCATAAAGACGAAGACTGACATATGTGACAATGTTGATTTTTTTCACATATTAAAGAAAACACCATAAAATTATATACCAAAGAAAATATTTGGAAGTTCTGAGGATGGGTGGGAACACTTATTCCTCACTCCTCATTCCCGGTACTAAACGCTCTACCAGTGTTACACTCCCAGGCTTTCTCCCTAGCAAAGAAAGATTACTTTTCTTGCTAATAAATTTGGGGTGAATGAACTCAGTGTTTTTGGTTCAGCTTATTCCTCTTTCTTTTGCTAGCAGGATCACATGCAGAGAACATGTGTTCTGCTCAGCAGTTGTACAGTTGGCTTTTTACTGCTAAGGTCTGAGCAAGAACATTAAGGCTCAGATCATAAGAAGGTGTAACCTGGAAGGTTGTCTGAAGCTTATGGAGGCTTTTCCCTCAGGCATGGCACTATGTTTGTATAGTCTTGTGAGACTGAAGTGATAGCTTGTGAGATGAATGTGTCTCAGCAAAGCCTCTGGGTCCAACAACCTCAGAAAAGACAAAGACCACAGGTAGCTTTAGCTAAAACACAGAGCCTCAGGAGGTGCAAATTGCCACTTGCTGACCTTGAACTATTCAGATCCATTATTCATTGACAGATTTGGCTGATAGAGCACTGAACTGAAAGGAAAGAGTATCTTTCCATTCTGGAGCTTTTTAAGTTTAGTATGTAGGATAATATTGGCAGCTTGTAAACTGAAAGCTGTGTTCTGCGTCTGCTACCGAGTGCTAGGAAGCTTCCAGCTTTAATTCTGAGAGTGAGTCCTACTCGTTACAACTAGCTGTGCTGCCTGAGGTAAGTGGCTTCTAGCATGTTCACAAATGATCCCTGCCTCCTTGTATTTGCACTCTCATGTCATCCTTCAGTGTAAGATGGATTTCGCAGTGCAATTGTGATGAATGAACTATGGCAAATGCTGTTAAAAAGACACTGTAGAAGGATGAGTTTGGACAAAGTTTTTAGCCGTGGAAGTAGTAAAAACTGGTTGAATATTATATATATATATATTTTATATATATATATTTTTTAAAGGTAGAAATGACAGAACTTCCTCGTAGTTTGTATATGGGCTATGAGAGAGAAGAGAAGGCAAGAATGATTTCCAAGGTGTTGTCTGGGTAAACAGATTCTGTAGGAATTTAATGGGATACGGAAGATGGCAAAAGGAACACATTTGAAGTGAAAAGTCCAGTAATTCAGCTTGTTCAAGTTAAGTTTGAAATTCCAAATGGACATCATAGTAGATGTGCACTGTGAATGAATACACTGGCTGAGATAGGATTGAGAACAAGATTATTGAAAAAAAAAAAAACAATTCAAGGAGCTAAAATCCAAGGTGAGACAAAGATAAGCTATGTGTTTAAATACAGACTATTTCAGAAGCAACACGGGAAATAATGAACGCGAGTGAGGACTATAATCTTCAAAGAATAGACAAGAGTGTGCTGGGGTTGGGATGAAGACTACAATGAACAGGGGTAGCAAGTGATATAGTCTGATAGCATGAGCTTCCTGCCAAAAATTTTGAGGTGAGCAGGAAAAGACAGTGGTCAAGAAATTATAAGGAGGAATAAGATGGACACCTGCCTCTTCCCTAAGCTTCATAACATGACGGATGTGGCTTTTAAAAATCCACCACTGAGCTTATGCTACTTGGAAGCCATGACTTCATGAAACTCATTCTTTTACAAATCCTCTCAAAAAGGAAAAAAGGTTTAGCATATCCTGTGTCAAACATACCCAGGCCAAGCTAATCAATTTACAATGAAAACCACCACGTAAGGGAATGAGCAGAATAAACAGAAAGGATATACTTCAACTTTACATACGATGTGCAAATTTTGTTTTGCTATAGCATATGCTCTAATCTTTAGGAGGATAATCAACAGTTTACTTCATTTTTTGTACTTTTTCCTTGTCCAAATTCTCTAAAGCTATCAAGAAAACCTGTAGTATTCACCAGAATCTCTCTAGTCCTAATAGTTGAATCCTAATTACTGAAGACATCCTGTCTCCTATTTTGCACAAATCTCTGCTATTAAGATTATCTTTAACTTTTGTTGTGGTTTTATTTGTTTTAATCTTAATTTTAATTAATATTTTAGAGACAGGGTCTCACTCTGTCACCTAGGCTGGAGTGTAGCAACACAATCACAGCTCACTGCAGCCTTGAACTTTGGGCCTTAACCTCCCAAAGTGCTGGGATTACAGGTGTGAGTCATCATGCCAGGCCTCTTTGTTTGTTTTTAAATAATTTAATTCACTACGTGAAAAGGGCAATTTTTAAGTGGTTTTCAGTCTTAGTCCATTAGGGTTGTTACAGCAAGATACCATAAACTAGGTAACATTTAAATAACAGAAATATATTTCTCACAGTTCTGGAGGCTGGGAAGATTAAGACTGAGGCACAGGCAGATTGCACTGACAGATTCAATACCCAGTCAGGGTCAATTTTCTGGCTCATAGATGGTGCCTGCTAGCTCTGTGCTCACATGGTGGAAGGAACTAAGCAGCTATGTAGGCCTTATTTATAAGGGCACTCATCTCATTTATTAGGGTTCCAACCTCATAATTTAATCACCCCTCAAAGGCCCCACATCCTACCATCCTCACTTTGATGATTAGATTTCAATGTATGAATTTTGAAGGGATACAAACATACAGATACGGCAGAAGGCAGGAACTGCTTTGCCAGTGATCCTTGAGTGTATTTTGTACATTGTTTCCTGAAGGAGTTAACAGCCTACCAAAGTGGTAGAAAAATTACTTTAAACTGAAAACTTCTGAATAGTCAGTAACCACAGAGAGACATTTTCTAAACTTGAGCAGAACCTCCCCCACAACATGGCTGCCATGGACCTTCTCTGAGAGAACTTTCTGTTTGGGGGAAGTCTGCCCTAACACAGGGAAGTATGAATTCAGTTGATTCAACTGCCCATTAACATGGCATGGTCTTGGCTCACTGCAACCTCCATCTCCCAGGTTCAAGAGATTCTCATGCCTCAGCCTCCTGAGTAGCTGGGATTACAGGCATGCACCACCATGCTGTGTAGGGAGACCCCCTGAAACTATTGCTATGGAATAAAAGATGAAATGCTCCTGATTATTGTAAATACAAAATTGCATGCAGGATTGTATAAAGACAATGCCAGGTTGGACTGCCAGAATGAGCCAACAGCACGTGATGTGCTTCCCCTGCAGAGAGCCTATGAGTGGACGTGCAGTCAAGGAGGTTTCACATCACCAAGATTCCTATCCCAGAAAAGCAGATGTTCATAGCTCTGGGAATGGAATGCGACCCTCGTGGAGAGCCTATAAATGGGCACATGGGGGGCACCTGTCTATATGTATAATATAGGGCTATAAACACCCTCATCTTGCCACGGCTCTTCTAGGCCTCTTTAGGGTTAAGGCATACTCCCTTCTGAGAATTTTTGGTCTAACTGGTTGTCTAGCTTCACGTCCTGTTACTATGGATTGTTTGTAACCAGCTTTTGCTGCACCTGTTACACTGATTAATATTTTGCTAATCATAGGTTATGGAAAGACTGTGTTTCTGTTTTAAGGCTCTGTTAGAAATTACTGATGCACACACTATATTGTAAATTCTTACCTCTGTACACTGTACTTCTACATACAGATGTTATGTTAAAGAATTACTTCATCCCCATGTGACCATCTCACCTCATAATCAAATGACCCTAAATCTCTCACTAACCTACCCCCGCCCTCACTAAACTCAATAATAAATGCTAGCATATCCAGTGCATTGTTGGCACTGCGGGCCCAAAAGGCGGTGACCTCCCTGGAACCAGCTTTCGCTATCTTGTGTGTGTCTATTATTTCTCGACCTGCCAATCTGCCTGGGAACAAAGAGAAAGCCTTGTTGCATTGTGGGCTGCTGGCCAGATCCCGCAATAACGTTGGACTAATTGTTTGTATTTTTAGTAGAGATGGGTTTTTGCCCTGTTGGCCAGGCTGGTCTTGAACTCCTGGTCTCAAGTGATCCACCTACCTCGACTTCCCAAAGGGCTAGGATTACAGATGTGAGCCAAGAAGCCCGGCAAGGACCTTCCACACTTTTGCATTGAAGTCCTAAACTGCCCTCTCTTTCCTTCCTTCCTGGATATTGTTATTGTTGTTGTTGTTTTGAGACAGGGTCTCAGTCTTTCACTCAGGCTGGAGTGCAGTGGCGGGATCATGGTTCACTGCACCCTCAACCTCCTGAGCTCAAGTAATCCTCCCACCTCAGCCTCCTGAGTAGCTGGGACCACAGGTGCACACCACCACACCGGTTTTTTTTTTTTTTTTTTTTTTAATTTGTAGAGATGGAGTCTCACTATGTTGCCCAGACTGGTCTCAAACTCCTAGTCTCAAGCCATCCTCCCACTTCAGCCTCCCAAAGTGCTGGGATTACAGGCATGAGTCAAGGTGTCCAATCAGCCCTTTCTTGTTGAGTTGGTTTACAACTGTAACCTCTAATTCCTCACCACTAGGTAGTTTTTCATGTGTAATAAAATTTCCTCCTATTAATCTGTCTATTGTCAGTTAATTCACAAGTCTCTAACAAGTCAGACCTCAGTTATCAGGTAAAAACTTTTCCTGACAACATGTCCCAAATTCAGGTTCAATACATTACATTGGTAGTTTAAAATTGACCATAGTTGGATCATTTATATCATAGAAATTCACAAAGTTAACAATTCACTTTACAGAAATAAATAACGATGAAATGCATGGAAAAGATCAATTTGTAAATGGGGCATGCTGTGCAAACTCTATCATTCCCAGGTTCCCATCTCTATATTGCACTACAGATCAGATTTGGAACATCATGTTCCTTGTCTGTTCTATTTTATCTTAAGAGGTCCTGTAACTCAGTCTCTCTCCTCTCCAGTTCTTCTCACACCTAAACGTCAGCTCTTTCTGAAACTTGGTTATTCATTTTCTTCCTTTGCTGAAGGATTTCAATGTCACACACAGAATACGGAATACATTCCTAACTCTGTAGGCTTGCATTTAGTATCCTCAAAGTGAGAACAACTTCTCTTTTAATATTCTTATCACCCCTACTTAAGTCCCTCTCAAGATGAAAAACTGTAAGCTGTTTTCCAAAAATCCCTTTAACCACAATTACTATGAATGCTTACTAGCTTTCATTCATAATGATCTCTTCACCTACGCATCTGAAAATACGGTTCTTCAGTAACCTTAATATCACAATTCCATCCATCATTTACAACCAAGTTCAAATGCCCAATCCTCCATGAAAACTTCCCTAATGCTTTCAACAGTTAAGTAATAATTGCATTTCTCTGAACTCCTATGCATTATCTGCATCTCTTTGGAGCTCTTGCAATGGTTTAACTTGATTACATTTTGTGTGTGTGGGCCTATCTTATATCCTTTCTGGATCTCAAGATCTCTATGGATATTACACTTCTTATACATGTATTCCTGAGAGTACAGGGTGAAAAGCCTTCTGAATCGCAGATACAGGAAAAAATATCTGCAAATCAGTTGTTCTCCTTTCATAGTTCTTTTATTAAAAAATACCTCAGGTCACTATTTCCCAACAGGATTGAAAATCATTATGTTAAATGAATGAGGGTTGTACTTGGTCATATCTTTTGAAAGACTCACTTAAGAGGTAAAGATTTATGCTGGTAGCAAAAAAGTGAACTGAAACGAATGTGGGCAGGGAAATGTAGTGTCTCAATAAGAGTAGGTAAGAATTGGTATTTTCTTATTATTTCCTTAGAGGATAAATGAAGTAAGGATCTGGACAAAGAATGGTTTATTTTTGTCTGTTAGACGGCTTATTTTACTCGGGTGCTTTTAATCTTTGTTTACATTTAGTATGTATTTTGAAAAAATGTTTATTATGTTATGTGAAATAACATAATCAGAAAGAAGACAAGTCAAAGGCATCTTCTGACACTTCTCATCTTGAACTTTACAATCTTGCACAGGCTTCTGAAACTTTTGATGTATAGTAAATAATCTGACGTGCCCTATGAAAATGCTCATTTGGGAATTCACTGCAGAGATTCTGTCTCAGTAGGTCTATCAGTCTAGGAATCTGTATTTTCAAAATGTATCCAAGGACTTATTTCTTCAGTCTGGAGACTCACTTTGAGAAATATGGCTGAGGTAAGAAGAACCTTCTTAGTTCCCCACACACAGCCACTGTCTCATAGCTCTTTGTCCTCACTAAGTCTCTTATCTCATCCCAGAATGCTCTGTATGTGTTCTCACCCCTCCTCTCATGCCTGCCCTGTTGCCTTCCACCACTGTGCAGCCCTTAACTAGCACATTCTTATTCATTTTTTTTTTTCCAGCTGTAATTCAACACCATCCCTCTGCTACAACTGAACATTCTGCTGTTTTGTTCTGAGTCTCAGGCTGTTTAATTTCAAATATCAGCTCCACAAGTATCTAATTATGTGACCTTAGGCAAGTTACATATCCTTTCTGGACTGCTGTTTTCTCCTCTGTGAAATGGAGAGAGTAATAGAACCCACTTTTAAAGGCTGTTGGAAGGAGTAAATTAGGAAAAACTATTAAAAACAGAGTTGGCACACAAAGTGCTAAATAAGAAGTGTTAAGTTTTAATGATTATCAAGCTATATTGAAATTATTTGTTTACGCATCTATATGCTATGACGGTAAGCCAACTTCAGAACAAGTTTATGTGTTTTTCATCTCTATCACAGAAATTACCATTATTATTCAATTAGGATGTAGTATACAGTTGAATTTAGATAATTAGGTAAAATACCAAACCAAGTGTTTATCTGGGAAAGCTCTTATTTTGGTTAATTCTGCTTAACAGGACTTAAACACCTTTATCTTCAGGGCATTAAAAAAAAATTACCAGTTTCTCATTATTTTAACTATAGTAAAATACCAGCATATTAGAATAGCCATCTTGTCATTCAAAGTGATAAATACAGGACAAATACAATGAGGCATTTTCATAAATCATTGATGAATATGGAACTGCATGGCAGGAGCTAATCAGTTAATGTGGGTGTAAATAAATTCAGCCACAAAACACAGGTGAAAATCTACAGACATTATTCACCTTGACTGGTGGAGCGCTTTATTTTCAATCAAAAAGAAAATGAAAAACAAAATCAGCATGATGTTAATCCAGCTTTAATGTTCACTGCCTATAAACTAAAACTGATAGTTGGATATCAGATTTATATTTTGGAAATGTAACCAATGAGTTTTTAATAAAAGTATTTATTTCAAGAACATACATGATTTTACTCGTTAAAAATTTTTATTTAAAATATTTGCATTTCAAAATGTTTTACTGTTGAACTTATTCATTGTTCTGTTACCTAGCTCTTTGTGTCATCTCTATTTCTAAATACTTAATGTTAATAAGACTCACATATAATAGTAACAGTGCTTGCACTCATAAAGCATGATGAAAATCTTATGTAACAGTGTAAAAAATTCCTTAAAAAATATAAATATCATTACTAGGGTATTAAAATATAAATATTTGGCTTAATAATGTCAGCAAATGAAATAAAACGTACTAATGTAAAGAGACGACTGGTTTTTCCTCTTGACATTCATAAGCTATTGAGATTCCCTTAAAGGAGCAAGTAAAAGTCCTATGTCCACAGACAAAAATCACATGACCTCAGACAATCACAACTGTATTGCCTTTACATACTCGTCCTATGTAAATAAGAGGATTAGTTCCATTCCTTACTCCTTTCTAGGTCTAACATTCTATGATACTTCCAGTAATAATATCTACCCAAAGAGTAAACTAAAAATGAAGGCTTTTAAGATTTGTTTCAGCCTCAATACCTAGAACTACAACGTAACATCTCATAAACTGATAACGTGCAATAATAGCAAGTGTTATTAACTAATTTCTACAGGTCAATGATTTAGTTTTTAATTCTCCAAAAGAGTGCTTAGTATTAGATGCATTTTAAAACTTCTTTAGTCTCCCAAGTCACGAAATCTATCATTTATGCCAGATCTTTCATTTATATCCGATGAGCTTATCAAGTTCACATTATCTGAGGCTTTTATTCAAAGCACTGTGTCCTTGAATTTAACATTTTAATTTGTTTTTCAGTTATACATCTTTTAGTTCCCAATGATTGCCAAAGTGTATGGAGATTAGAAATTCTAGATTGGCAAATACACACACACACACACACACACACACACACATACATACACACACACACACATATATATGTATGTATTTTTTTTTTTCTAATTATGGCCTTTTCCCTACACACCTTCTGAAAGCAAAAGAAGGTAATATTAATAAAGAATGCATGTTACTGGTAAATTGTAGCTCATTGGCATTCAGATTTGGTGGTATAATAAATGATTTAAAAACATCTTTTCTTCTCTGTAAAATTGAGGATCATAGCCAGTTTTTTAGGAATGCAGCATTTAAATTGGTGTCATAAATTAAAACACACACACACATCATTCAATGAGAAAGTGCCAAATATACTGGCTTAATGGAGCTGTTTCTGCTAAAGGAAGCGCTTGGCAGAGGTTGGCACATTTAACAAGTGTTCTGATTCTTTATAAGACTGAAAAAAGATTTTGTGAGTTATACCTAGCTCTGGACATTTTGTTGAGGAAAACAACAACAACAAGTAAACATGAAACCATTTTCCATGCTCCCAAATAATACTTTGAACAATTGCACAAAACACTAGCACTGAAAGTATTATGACTAGCAAAGAAATGTACTGAAGCTTTCTTTGTTACTTTCCATTGACTTTTTCTCCCAATTAACCAGGGAAAGTTAGCATCTATTGCAGACTCAATAAATCAACTGTCTAGCCAACATTAAATAACTACTCACTCGACTTCTATGGCTTCCTGAATATGAGGACTCAAGAAAAAATCCATAGCACAAGAAGAAATAAGTCGTGCTTTTCAATTAATCACTAAAACTTGAAGGGTCCAACTTTGGTCTACTACAACTGAGGATTATTAAAATATATAAAGTAGTTAGTTAGCAAGGTACCTAATTCACGACAGATGCTCAATAATTATTAACATCATTTCAAGTTTTCCAGTTCCTAGTCTAGTCTTCTTTATATACTGCAATAGTCATTACTCTCTTTCTGGTCATTTTTCCTGGTTAAGACAATTAGAACAAACATAAATTTCAAAATCACCATGTTTTTGTTGTCATGAAGGAATTGTCCACAAAATTTTAAACACGTGTTTGCCCTTGTTCTGACAACTAAATTATAAACTGAAGAATAGGATTTTTCCTCCCTTCTTCTTTCCCCTCTCTCTCTACTCCTCTTTCTTATTTTTTTCTTTCTCTCTTTCTTCTTTTCTTCCTCATAGCATTGTGCAACATTTGCATTAGGCACTTAAGAAAGTGATTGGCTGTGGTTTATCTTTGATAGCCTAACTTCAGAGTATAACAAAAATTAGAGAATTGAAAATGATTTAAACCGTATCTTATTTTATAGGAAACTGAGGTTTGGAGAGTTTTTCATAGGTTACACAATGAATTATTTACAGAATTGACAAGAACCAAATTATATAACCTGTGACTACCACATAACACATGACCTGATTTGTCAACTGAACTATCAATAAGACACCTTTCCAAGGTCATCGAGCTTATCCCACCTTTTATCATTTGTTCACACCGTTTTCTTATCTTAATCACCTCAATGAACTACTCACTTGACTAGTCTCACCCTGCCAGTAAATTTCCTTTGCTGAAAGAAATAAAATCTAGTTTTATAATCACTTTCCTCTCCCCATAATCTAGAGAATCCAACTCTAACTTGTAGCTGGGAAGAGTAAAAGAAAATGTGAATTTTGGGTAAGAATTAATTTAAACCATTACTATAAACAATTTTCACATCTCTTAAATGGAAATAATAATTTTAAAGTTTTAGAGTCTTTATCTCATGAGATTTTAGTAAAGATTAAGTATACATATATATATGTAAAAGGCCTTCTTTTAGAACAGTAACTGCCACTTAATAAGCATACAATAACATTTAGTTATCTAAAGAGAGAATTTGAAGACTCAGCCACTCTGAACAGAAAAAGATTTAGTGAGTCCATCCTTATCTTTAACCTCATCCGCACAAGTGCCACTCTACTGAGTTTTAACCCTGACTCTGACATTGTGGAATTGTGTCTGTCTTTCTAGTATAGTAATATTTTCTTTAGCTGTTTCTGCAAATAAAGAGACAAACATCTTTATAAAGAAAAAAGGACATGCATTTAAAATGAGAAAAACGTGAAGGATAATTTTGAAAGCCAAAAGGCCATCTATTACATTTGAACGATAAATGAGCAAAATAAATACATCCTTTAAGTTTAATTTGATACTCTTTTATTTAATAAGGCCCTTTGGTGTTAGAGGACTAAAATAAAATAATATTGTAATTTATTGTTGACGTGTTAAAGTATGGACATATTAATGAAGAACTTATTCTGATTCATTTAATGTGTTCATGGTATTGAATTATTCTAATTATGTTAGCTAATTGAAATGGTTAATAAAATTGTCGTTCATGAAGTAGAATTCATACGTCAAAATTAACAAGGTACTGTATTTAACCAACATCTTATGGAATGCTAGTACTGTAGCTTGAATTATTGCCTTTCTGTCAAGTGTCCCTTAATGTTACTGCTGTCATTATGCCTATAATACAGTCTCTTCTTAATTTTTCCCTTTCAATCCAAGGTATTTAAATTTAGTTGACCATGTAACCATTTTTCTAATTATAATGCAACAATGCGACACAATCAGGAAACCATGAGGTGAAATGGGCTTTTGGATTAAAGCAGATGACAAAAATTTATTTGAAGTTAGAAATGAGCAGCATTTCACCTTTCATATTTAATAAAAGCATTTAATGACATGACAAAACCATATAAAATTATAAATTAAGGCACATAACAGACCAGCTATTCAACGAGTAATTGGACAAACTGTCTATAAATAAAAGAAGTGAAATATACTTGCTCAATATTTCAAGTAATTTATCTTTAACCTTATAATGAGATTTGTGAATGACAAATATGTTCGTAAATAAGAGATTTTATGATCATAAGAGCCCTATAAATATATACATATCATTTATATACATATATATATATAATTGCAAAAGAATATTTAATTGCAAAATTTAAACCAATTTAATTTAGTTACTTTTTGGTGTATTATTCCAGAACATACATTAATATTTCACTTAATATAAGTGTTTTTATTGAGTACATATGGACATAAAGAAGGGAAAAACAGACACGAGAACCTACATGAGGGTGGAAAGTAGAAGGGGGCTGAGGATAGAAAACTACCGATCGAGTACTGTGTTCATTACCTGGTGATGAAATAATCTGTACACCAAATCCCAGTGACATGCAATTTACCTGTATAACAAACCTGCACATGTACTCCTGAATGTAAAATAAAATAAAATAATATACATATTATTATAAAAAATACTTACATATATATACACAGACATACACACATACATCTATGTGTGTATATATGTGTGTATATATATGTATGTATACATGTATGTGATTATGGGATACACATATGTATGGGATTATGGGATACACACATACATATATACATTAGTTTTTTTTAAGGTGATTTGAGAAATACTGGTCTAAGCTGTGTTCGCTTTAGGAGTAAAATAATCACGACTATTTAAACTGTGGAATCCATATGTATCTATCAGAGACAGGTATATCTTTAAGTAAAACTTAGAGGTTTTATGTATGTTTGTATGTATAAACCCTCTGTAAAGATTTAATAGTAAAATTATAAGAGTAGTGTTTCTACCTTATTAATAAACTTGAGGTAAAACCACTATATTATTATTTTTATTGTTCTTATTAATAGTTGTTGTCGTCTACTAAAGACATACCATGTCTCAGACACTGCACTGAGCATTTATAACTCTCACAGCAACCATCTTAGACATGAACTATTACCTATATTTTCTAAATTGGGGAATTAAGACTTGGAGAGGTTAATATATTGTTAAAAGTGACACTGAGTAAGCAGCAGAACTGGGATTATATGTCTCACTTCATTGTTTGAGTCAGATGTCTTGAAATAGAAAATAGAGAGGCCCAGATAAAAGCACATAAATTTGTATTCTGGGATCATGGTCTATGTGATGTAATTTCATCAGGAAGTCAGGAATTCAATCCCAAATGGTCATTCTAGGGAATTAAATCACACATATTAACATAAAGAGAGTCATAAAAAAATTAAGGAGGCAATAAGGTGGCTTCTTGCTGCTGGAAGAGGATGGAATGATTATGGGAGTACCGCTCATGCATGAGGAAAGAATACGGTCTCATTGACCGGGTAAGAGAGATACACTTTGGAAGAAAAGATGAAGAAATTAGGCTAGGAGAAGCAGAAGCCAAAAGGAACTTATAAAACTGTAGAAATATTTGACATGCAGGACAATAGGTTTCCCTAAGACAGAATTTTAATAGGTTTTAGAGGACAATAATTAATTCTTTCAGTGGGACAATTAATTCTTTCAATGTGGGACTTGAAAAGCAAACACAAGAAATTGACTAAGAGAAACCTTTCTCTAAGCGGTGAGTGAAATATTAATTCTCCCTTAAAGAAAAAATGATAATCAAACTAGACATACACTTTTAATACTTAGTTTATGGTAGCAAGCAGATTAGCATTTAACATGTCTCTTCATTTTTCTACTCAAATATTCTTTGACCATCCATGTTTACCACCCAGAGAGTCATCCAGCCCCCTTTCTGAGTATTGTGCCTTCAATATCAATATATTATAGCATGTATCACACTCATATTTTTAAGGCTTAGCACTCCTTCCAGAACATGAATTTCTGACAGGACTCACTTCGGGTGCCCCACCCATATTCCTATGATTAATGTTGCATATTCCTGTGTGGAGGACCAGCAGTGACTACTATACTTTGGCCAGCTCTGTGCATACCTGACCCAAGTTTATTCTTGTTTGCTTTGAAAGGATTATACCTTTAGAACCTACCCTTCAAAGGAATGCCCTGCATACTGATGTCCTCTCCCCTGCAGGAGTTGCTGGACGTGCCTAGATAGCATTACCCACACACCCAAAACCTCACTGCCTCCCATCCTGGCTAACAGGAGTATAAAAGCTTTACTCCTTTGTCTAGGATCATGACAAACTCTGACGGGTAATTTACCCTCCAGAGTTTCCCACAGAATGAGGCTGCGTCTGAAACTTCCACTGAATTCTCTCCATTGGCCTGGTTCTTTGTCTTTCATTTCCTGTTTTCTCCACTCCCTTACTGCATCCTCCTGGGAGCACTTACTTAATAAGTCACTTACATCTAAATCTTAAGATCAGGGTCCACTAATCAGAGTATCCAATCTATGGCACTGCTTGAATTTGGGTAACACTACTAATTATTTTTTAGATCACTGCACCAAAGCCTGTCCCTGGCATAAGGCAAGTGCTGCATGAGTGATAAATGAATAATATTTAAATTAAATGTTAGAAATCTTAGTTCAATTTTATCTATATCAATGAGCTGTTTTAAAATAAATATTCTGTTTTTAACCACCAATTAATATATTCTAACCAGATATGTTGGGCACTATAAAGAATTGTTTTTTACACACATGGAGCTTTCAGCAATTTGACCCATCACTGTTTACTTTGAGGACTTAGACTTTGACCGACTGAATGCCCAAGAGCATCCAGAATTCCAAATAATCAGCTTAGTTATCCCCAGAGAAGATGAATCTTGCTCCCCGTCTCCAGATCTAATTCTGTGTTCCCTGCATTAATTTGAATACTAAAAGACTGACAGAGAAAATGTCTTCAAGTTTGAACTCATAAATCATTAGCATTCCAAAGATTTAAAATATAACAATACTTTGAAAACAGAATTAAGAACAAATTAAGAAGAATTGCCATCTCTAAATGCTTAGGTAAATGTGTGATGTTACCAGAGTCCATTTAGCATGCATAAGACTGTTTTAACTCAAACACCTGTACTCAAGTTTGCTATCTTAGCCCAGATATATGTATACCAGCTATCTTCTAAAGCAATTTTAGTGCTTTTTTAGCATGACAGTATGAAAATATTTTCAAATATGTATTTGAGTAAAAAAAAATAATATCATGTATTTATACTGAGGTGCCTAGGAATCTGAAAGCACAATTGGCTTTTCAAATGGCAACATTACAAAGTTTTCCTGTCCAAAGTAGATATTTCATTTAAAGTATCTAAAATTTCCACAGACACATCAGTTAAGTGGGTTTATTATATTTTTTCTTTGTCTCAGTATATAAATAATTTGAATGTAGGAACAGGCTTACAGGAGATTCATAACCACCATCATAAAACATCATCCAGCATAGGAATTAACAAGGAAAATCAGTGGGTCTTTTTACTATTTCGGGAAGATAAAATTTATTGCAATTTTAAAATTCAGTATATATTTATTAGGGTACTGAGTTTTGATAGGGTAACAAGTATGTAATATGGTGATAACCATTTAAAGGGTAGCCTGGGTAGAAAAATTATTTAAAAGAATATTTGTAACATAAGGTGGTATATATTATTAAATTGCTTTACAGAAATTTAGGTACAGTGTTTTGTGTTTTATGAATTTTCAGGAAAACACCATGCATACATGTGTGCATGAACACACACACGCACACATACACTTTAAGATTCAGAAATTATTTAGCAAAGGATAGAGAATGCATAAGGATATGAGATGGGTATTGACGGTGAGAGCAGACACAAAAAGTATAAGGTGATTGTCCCTGGCTTCTCATCCCCTAATGAAGTATACAGATGTCCTTAACGCGTGGCGTAGGTAGACTCTAGAGTTGAAAACACAAACTAATATTTGCTACTGCTTTTTGATACTTGGACTTACAACACCATCTCAGAAAAATGCACACTAACATTCTGTGTTTCTGCATTAAAAAAAAATGTTTACGAATATCGAGTTTTCTGGTTTCTGAACAGAACTCAGGATCAACAAAGACACCTTAACAAAGGTGAGTGGGATGAGGACGGGCTACAGAGTTAGATCAGAGTCAGAGCGCAGGTATCTCCGAAAAATATTTTTATCTCTTGCTTTCCAGAAAGGTATTTCACTGAGGTGTGAAGTAATCACTTCTTGTTGGTGACCCATCAATTATGAAGTATATGTTCTAAGGCATTTTATATTAGTCCTCCTTCCTTCTCTTCCTTACTTTCAGTCTACCTAACTGGTTTAGGGTGACTGTTGTATGGTTTGAATGCTGTCTGAGGTTGTGGGTGGAAGGAAGGAGGGCTCCCAACAGGCCACTCTCCTCTCTGGCAGAGAAGAAGGGCTCCTGGAATGTTTCTATTCCTAATTCAAACTCCTGGTTAGGGTGAAAAGGAAGCACTTCCAAAGTGCAGTGCTTTACTTTATCTCAAGGCAGGCCTGGGAGGATATGAACTTCTCACTCCAGCCGAGGACAACTGTATCACACCATGTTTCCAAAAAGGCTGTCACAGATGACCCAGCAATCTTCATTTGGGTGAAAAAAAATGGTTGAAGTCCAAAAGAACAAGGGTCTATTTTTTGTCCTGCGAACAGCCATGCAACCAAACCACAGCAAGCAATCTGCTATTTCTGAAGAGTCTCCTGGAAATTTTCCAGAAAGAAAACATGAGCAAATGAGACACAGAGTAAGAAGATAAAACATTATTTTTTCTATTAAATGTAAAAAGCTTTCTCTTTGAGTTGCAATAAAAAATAAAATAAGCCACTTGAAAAAAAGAATTTTACATAAGTGACTTTAGACATTGAGAGAAGAATTTTGAAGGGCTTCTGTGAAAAATATACTCGTTCTAATATACCTGGAAATAAATTATTCCTCGTATTCTTCTAGTCATTGTAAATACCTTATCTTAAGGAGCTGAAGGTATTTTGCTACCAGTCCTGGAGAAAGGCAATAGGCAAGAAAATTACAGTGGGGCTGAACCTTCATGCATGGCACATGGGGACCCCACTACATTAGTTAAATTGAATAATTTACATTGTTTTGTAGGGTAGTTTAGTTAATGTCTTCTGTTACTTGTTGACAGAAGCAACCTGATGCCAAATATGTCACCAGAAATAAGCTGCCACCAGTAACAGACTTTAAAATACTAAATTGGCAGAGGAGAGGAGATAAAGCAAGGATAAATACGATGTACTCTACTCTTCAAATCTTAGCAGTTAATGACCCTTTTTTGTGTGTGGTTCTGAAGCACTTGACTAAACAGTTGCCCATTTGGGAAACTTACAGAAAAGTTTCAGAACATTGGTGTTTTGGCTACTTCATGCAGCTTTCAGTTAGGCATTTCAAGAAAGAATTATGCTTAGGCTAAAGCTGATCTATCGGAAGGCAGAGAAAGAATAAAATATAATTTATTCTGCCTAAAGAGGTTCTTCATGTTTATGGGCTATAATCTAACTTGCTTTAAAGTTCAATAATTTGGAAATTTGGGGGACTGGAAAAGCCCAATTTTCTACTCAAGCCATAGATAAAGCAAGCAGAGATGGGATAACGGAGACTGAGCAGAATATTTGATTAAAGTAAAAAGAAATCCTATAATCCCAGATTTCTAGCAAACACCTCCAGTTAGGCATTATTCATCTAGTAAAGAAGACAACCTTGTTTTAAAAATGCAGTTAGAAGGAACAAACAATATATGTGTCTTCTGACTTCAGGCTATTCCTTTTATTCCTTTCATGGCATAGGCCATTAAATGATAATGATGACAGGGGTTGAGAGAGAGGAGTGGACAAAGCTCTGAGGCCTGTAGCTAAAACTAGACTTCCCAGAATAAATAACTTGCTGGGTAAGCTCTCTGGCTAGGTTACCAGTCCGTGCAACTGAACTCCAATGAGTTAGAAGCCAAATAAATTCTTAAGGAAACTACAATATCAAGGTAACTGTAGGCCTCACCAAGAGTAAGATCCCATAATTAAACCAATTAAATAATTAAGGGGCCGAGCGTGGTGGCTCACACCTGTAATCTCAGCACTTTGGGAGGTTGAGGTGGGCGGATCATGAGGTCAGGAGATCGAGACCATCCTGGCTAACACGGTGAAACTCGTCTCTATTAAAAATACAAAAAATTAGCCAGACGTGGTAGAGGGCACTTGTAGTCCCAGCTACTTGGGAGGCTGAGGCAGGAGAATGGCGTGAACCCGGCAGGTGGAGTTTGCAGTGAGCCAAGATCACGCCACTGCACTCCAGCCTGGGCGACAGGGCAAAACTCCACCTCAAATAATAATAATGATAATAATGATAATAATTAAACCAGCTCACCAAACCCACTCAATAGGAAGGAGCTTGTTAAAGATGTGCAATCTCAAAGTAAGGCATTTTTCCACATCCACATTCCCTGAATGTCGATACAGGCAAGAAAGTTGTTACTATCTCAGCTTTCAGCAAATACAACGGTCAGATTTGCAGAACAAGAAATTTAGTTGACTATTAACCAAAAGTATTCACTTTTCCAGCAAAATAGAAAATGTGCTACGAATCAGTACCGCTGTTTGATCTTCCAATGTTTTGAGTAAGAGTGTTCATGTAAGTAGTCTTTCCTATTTTCCAATTACCAAAAGTTGGGCAGAGAGTGAAACACTTTTTCACCAGACAATAAACAGTTACCTTCGAACTTGATGGAAAGGCCTTCACTGAACACAGAGACCCTAAACTTGAGCTGAGGGTCTTACATGTGTCTGTGTTTTTCCATTCTGAAGAACATATATTTAGTGAGCATGGACATTTTTTAAATGCCTATGGATGGAAAGAATGTCTGTTTATATGCTGGGTACCTAAAAGTGTGACCTACATGGTGTCTTTGATTGGCACTCTAATAACATCCATTACATCTTTAATTAGTAATAATTTTTGCTTTCTAGTATATTTTGTAGGAATGGGATAATTCTGAAAAATCTACCAGGGTCTCAGGAAAATTTCCTCGATTCCAAGAAGAAAACAGAATGGCATTTCCTCTTTTTCTTTGATGTGGTTGAGTCTGGAAGCGTAGTTTGGAAACGCCGTTGCCATCTTGTTCTAGCCCAAAGTTGATGTGATCACCAGCAAACAGAAGGCAGAATATTGGAAAGAGCCTGAGTTCTAGATGATATGACTAGTCACAGATTGTTATATGCTTGGAGCTCATTCTAACTCAGGACTACCCTAGAAGTTGAGGTTTTCTGTGACTTGCAGATCAAAACATCCCACACTATACAATAGGTTATTAGTGAGTGGAATTGTGTCCAAATTTCAAATACAACTGTGTTAGTTCATTTTCACACTGCTGATAAAGACATACCTGAGACTGGGCAATTTATACAGGAAAAGGGATTAATGGACTTACAGTTCCATGTGGCTGGGAGGGCCTCACAATCATGGCAGAAGGCAAGGAGGAGCAAGTCACGCCTAACATGGATGGCATCTGGCAAAGAGACAGCTTGTGCAAGAACCTCTCCCCACTTATAATAACCATCAGATCTTGTGAGTCTTACTTACTATCATGAGAACAGCATGAGAAACACCTGCCCCCATGATTCAATTATCCCCCACCAGCTCCTTCCCACAACACGTGGGAATTCAAGGTGAGATTTGGGTGGGGACACAGCCAAACCATATCAACAACCATAACCATAATCTCATACAACTTATTATATTAATGAATAACTCTAGCCTTTTTATTGCTTTCTATGTTTCCATTAAAATGTTGCATGCTTCCTGGCTCAGTATTTGTAGAAAAATTCTATAAATAATTCACAAGCATAATTTAAAGCATAAAACGTAAATAAATCACAGACATTTAAAAAATCCTTCTAAGTACTCATAAACTTAAACACAAGGCTTAAACAATAAGGACAAAAATAATGAATAGCATGTTAATTTTAATTGGATATAATATGGCAGACACTACACCAGTTATGCCATTTGATCCTCAGAAGATATGGATATTTATAATCTCATTTTAGAAATAAGAAAATTAAAGCTCAAAGAAGTTAAATAAAACTTATATTTCAAACCTAATTCTCTCTGATTCTATTGGTCATTATTATTTCCTAGATACAATTTTTTGAAGCAAATTAGTATATCCCAAAATAAAGTGAAACAAAATAGATACAATCTGTTATTGCATAAAATTATACGTATGATCACAACTTTTCTAATTTTGACAATGTTATAAGACTTTCAAATTTTGAAAGATGATGTTAGGCTGTTAACTCAAAACAACTGAATCAAACTCAGAGCATTCTCTAGAGTACAAACAAAACAAAACATGACGGGCTTGAAGCAATGGGAAGGCATCTTTTTATAATTGCTATTAACCTCTGAAGGCTTAGAAATATGTTAGAGGAAAAGATTGGAAAAAAAAAAAAGATGGCAATTATTTTGTTCCATTCTCTTTCAGTCAAGGAAGCATGACTTAAAAGACAATTTCAGACTATTATCAGACATACAATCTCTCATTAGTTTACTGCTTGAGACATTATCTTTTTTTAATAAATTTATCAAAACTAAAAATCTCCATTTTAAAGAAAAACTGCTTTTTCTTGATTTAAATAGGTATGCTATTTTCTTTTTGTCTGTTTAAAAATAAAATTATAATTAATCATTACACCAGAAAATTGTTTTAAATACATATGTTTGATGAATAAAAAGATGTTGGTTCTAAATCAATTTAATTAGAGCTTGTCTATTTTAAAGCCATTTTCATTTTACAAAGTCATTACTTTCTTTCGCAAGTTCTTTTCATAATTAAGTTTTTTAGCAACTGGTAAGATTTTTAAAAATTACAACTTAAAATGACTCAGATTAAGGAGAGCCAATTCACCATTTTTGCTATATATTTAACTAAATTATGGTTTATAGGGGGGTGTATAAGACATGGATTAACTTAAGAGTAATATAATTGCTGTTAATAGCAAAATAGCTTTAGCTCTTTAAGACAGGATATTTACAATGACTAGAAGAGAAAGGGGAATAATTTCTTTCTACATATTTTAGATATGACTGTATTTTTTCATAGAAGCACTTCAAGATTCTCTCTCTGTCTAAAGTCAATATGGTAAGATTCTTCTTTCTCAAGTAGATTATTTTATTTCTTATTGCAACTTAAAGGGAAACTTTTTACATTTAATAAATAGAATAAATAATTATTTCATCTTTATACTCTTTCTCATTCGCTCATCTTTTCTTCCTGGCAAATTTCCAAGAGACTCTTCAGAAATATCAGCATGGTGCTTGCTGCAGTTTGGTTGCATGGCTGTTCACAGGAGAAAAATGGCACTTGTTCTTTAGGCTGTCAGTCATGTTTTTCACCCATTACCAGTAGGCAATGCAGTCATTTATTGTCATTTCATGTTCAAAAATAACCTGAGAAAGATTATCTTTTTCTGTCAACGTGAAAACATTAATTAAAATTCTTTTAAAATTTAAGAATTAAATTTATTTACAAATTCAGAGCTATTTAGTGGTTAATAAATCTGAGTTTATACAGTAACACCCATGTATTCACCAAATTCTGAGAATTTACATAAGCTATTAAATATGTTCAGGGACAAAAGAGCCATGGATCTTGGTAGATATTATTAGTGCACAACAACAAGCACTTCTTTTTTCTGTCAAGGCACAGGAAAGATTATTTTCCCATTCTCCTTGGTTAGGTGGAGTTATGAGACCCTCAATGACTTTACGGAACAGAGCCCTGGCTACATATTGATATTTCAGAAAAAAAGAACACGAAGCAAACTTTTGTTATATGAAACCACTGAGATTTTGTGTTAATATATTATTGACACAATCTACCCGAACTTAACTAATACAGTTCCTTTGGAGAAATAAATCTATAAAATATTAAGACATGAGGAAAAGGAAAGCATTCACCAGGCAATGATATACTACATCTGGTAAAAAGTGTCTTGTTACCATTATATACAAATTTTTTAAAATGATCTGAAAATGATCTAATTAAGCCACAAATGAATTTTAAGTGTAATGAGAGTTTTTACTTTTTGTTTTTTATAGGGTATGAGCACAATTCATGATGAAATCAATATAAATGGAATTATTAGAATTTAAAGTATAAAGTGGATTTGTTTGTAAACTCATTATAGGAAGAACTCTTCAAGATGCTTTACCTACACCATGTTTGCCAAATCAGAGTAAACACACAATTTAGGACATCAAAAGAGGTAGGAGAAAGCCTGTTTCACGCTTACTCAACAACAAGCACTGGTAGTTTAGTAAAATATACAAATATATATTTAAAAAATGTTGTTTTGTTTTTTTCCTTTCAGCCTGGGAATAGAAATAGTTGACAAGTAGAGAATTACTTTTGTTTTCTTAAAGCAGTACTAGAAAATTGAAAACATTAGATATTTCTTCCTTTTGCTATATTTCCCAAGATGGTAACACCCAATACAAATGTAAAAATTTACTATTTTCCTGAGTCCTGTGAAGATTGTATAACTATCAATTCTTAAATCAGTCCACAAATAAACATGTGTTGCCACATGGGATAAGATAAAAACACACATACTATAATAAATCAGATCGTGTGTGTTAACAAAGTCTTCAAATACATCAACATCAAAACATGTTAGTAAAGGCAAAAAAAAAAAAAATGGTCTAACCATAAGATATACACTAACATTAGAAATCATAAAATTGAGTTCAACATACTTAAAATAGAAAAATGTGCCAATTTTATTTCAAACTAATATTTTGTGAATCCACAAAATAAACTCAGCTATAACTAGTTGTACAATACACATTTACCAAACATGTAGTAACACACAACATATTTTTTCTTGCATCCTTACAAAGCACACTCTCTAAATGTGACCAAAAAAATGAATTTTCTCTTAAAGCACATATTGTCTCTAGATTGAAAGAAGCCTTGAACTGTAAGTAATCGTTTATAAATAATAGCTGATATTTGTTGACTATTTTGACAGACCTTCTCTCTCACCCTTTCTGTCTCTCTGAAAATTCCTTTTATCCTCATCACAATCTTATGAGGTAAGCACTATTAATAATCACTATTTATCAATAAGGAAAATGAAATGAGAAAGGATGGAGTACTTGTTCAAGGTCACACTGATGATAGCAAATGGCTGAGCTGTGATTTGAACCCAGGCAGTCTAGTTTCAGATACTGTGCATCCATATTTACTAAGCATTTGCTGCATTTACTCAATAACCCACTGAAAAATAGTCATAATAATGTGACACAATATTTTGATTATAAAATACAATTGCTCTACTTTCCTCCTGGGTCAGGAGGGTCTTTGTTTCTTGGGGGTGAAATCATCAACGAACTCAACAATTTTTTCCCCTCCTGTAATACTTATTAAAACCAATAACCACTCATATGCAGAAATTGTGCACATTTTCTTACATGCTATAAAAAAAGGAGAGAAGCCTGAAAGAGACATTGTCAAAGGGCATCAGTGAAGATCTTTAAACATAACAGGAATGTGACCTCAAACAACCTAGAGACTCTCTGCGGATTAAATGTACTAAACAATATTTTAGTGAACATAAATATATATATTTATATAAATATATAAAAATTTATATAATTTTTTTATATTTATAAAAAATATAAATTAAAATTGAACTTTAAATATGTATACGTATATATGTATATATGTAAGTATATATACATAATATATAAGTGTATATATACATATATACATATATATTTTATATATAAAAAATAATAAAATATATAAATATATAAATATATATATTTGTATATATTCATATATAAAAATATATATTTATATATAAATAATAATATATAAATATATAAAAATATATATTTATATATAAATATATATATATAAATATATATAAATTTATATATAAATATATAATATATAAATATATATAAATTTATATATAAATATATATGTATATATGTATATATGTAAATATATGTATATATACATTATATATAAACGTATATATGTAAATATACATATATATTTTTAAAGGTCAATTTTAATTTTTGTTTGGTAATAAAACAATGCTGTCAGGAGTTACCTAAGTGGTAGGATTGTTTCTTCCCATTAGAAAAGCCGACTGACTGCCCATTTCATCCTGTTCTCTCTCCTCCCCCCTTTTCCACTTCTCCATCTGTTTTTTAAAAGTATTGTCGCTTCTCTCAGTGTCAGACTTAACAATTGTCCATCATGCTAGAGTCAGCATCTCTGTCTCCAACAAGATGTCTGCTCTCAGATAAGGTACAATCTGCCGTGGGATTTCAAACTATATAACTGCGTCGGAAATAAGAGTAAATGATTCTTCTGGGGCCTAAAGAATTCCATCATGAGTAGTGCAAGGACAAATAAAAATTTAAAATATAAAGCATAATTCTCTTTATTGAAAAAATAAACAGATTTCCTTCCTCTCCATTTTCTTAGAAAGCTTTCTAAGTACTTTCTCCTCTTTTAAAATGTATATAAATCCTTTAGAAAGCTAGATAGGCCTTTTGTCAGCCTTATGACTTAGGAATGTCCTAAGGGCTTGTGTCTCATCTCTTTGAAATGTCAACATCAAGAGAGTTAGCATCCATACCTCCCAGCTTAACTGATGACATTCCACCATTAACTGATGACATTCCACCATTGTGATTTGTTTTTGTCCCATGCTAACTGATCAATGTACTTTGTAATCTCCCCCACCCTTAAGAAGGTTCTTTATAACCTCCCCCACCCTTAATTAGGTTCTTTGTAATTCTCCCCACCCTTGAGAATGTACTTTGTGAGATCCACCCCTTGCCCCTAAAACATTGCTCTTAACTCCACCACCTATCCCAAAACCTGTAAGAACTAATGATAATCCCACCACCCTTTGCTGACTCTCTTTTCAGACTCAGCCTGCCTGTACCCAGGTGAAATAAACATCCTTGTTGCTCACACAAAGCCTGTTTGGTGGTCTCTTCACACGGACACGTGAGACACTAACCACATTCTGGTTTAATTCTTAATAATACAGATGTTTTCTTTATCTGCTGCCTTTGTGAAGAGGATTTCTAGGTTGGGAGAAGATTTTGTTTTTAATTATATTTACCTGGCAGAAGGATTCATGTGCCTCAACTGGCACAGTATTTTCTGCCCTTCATTGTGACTGGCAGGAGTTATTTTATTGTTTTCAAATACTAATGATCCACATTATGTTTTGCTTATTTTAAGTTTGGGGATAAGTGCCCACCCAACAAATGTGACGTGCATTATATGCACAGGTATGTGAGTACACAAAGTTTATACAGTATTTCATAGAAGTAAGATATTCTATACAGGTGAATTTCCCAGAGAAAGTATACTTAAAATTTTAAGTTTAAACATAATTTTCAAGCTAAAATAGGATATCTTAAAATATATATAAACAATGGCATTGATAGTTGAGCCCTTCTCTGTTTTATAATAGTTGAATACTGAATATTGCTTTAGTACATAACCCAATGTACATAAATAACGATTGTACCTCATTTTATTTGCATCACTTTATTGTGCTTTTTATAAATTGAAGGTGTGTGGCAACTCTGTTTCCAGCAAATCTATTGGGGCCATTTCTCCAACAACTTATGCTCATTTTTGTGTTTCTGTGTCACATTTTGGTAATTCTCACAATATTTCAAAGGTTTTAAATTATTATTATAGCTGTTAGGAGGATATGTGGTCAGTGATCTTTGATGTTACTATTGTAATTTTTTTGCTGTACCACAAAACACAGCCACATAAAATGGCAAACTTAATTGATAAATATTGTCTGTGTGATTCCTCCACTGATCGGTCATTCTCTAGTCTCTGACCATCTCATTGGACCTCCCTATTTCCTGCAACACAACATTATTGAAATTACACCAATTAATCATGCTACAATGGCCTCTAAGTGTTCAAGTGAAAGGAAGAGTTACAATTTCTCTCACCTTAAATCAAATGCTACAGATGATTTAGCTTAGTGAGGAAGTCGTGTTGAAAACTGAGACAGGCCAAAAGCTAGGTCTCTTGTACAAAATAGCCAGGTTGTGAAAGCAAAGAAAACATTCTTGAAGCTAATTAAAAGTGCTGCTCTAGTGAACACATAAATAATAAGAAAGTGAAACAGCCCTATTGCTGATGCAGAAAAAGTTGTAGTGATCTCAATAGAACATCAAACCAGCTATAGCATTCCCTTAAACCAAGGCCTAATCCACAACAAGGCCCTTACTCTCTTCAATTCTATGAAGCCTAAGAGAAGTGAGGAAACTTCAGAAGAAAAACTGGAAGCTAGCAAAGCTTGATTCATGATGTTTAAGGAAAGAAGCCATAACATAAAAGTGAAAGGTGAAGCAGTAAGTGTTGATGAAGATGCTGCAGCAAGTTTTCCAGAATATCTAGCTAAGATAATTGATAAAGGTGGCTATGCTAAACAACAGATTTTCTGGAGGAGAAGTCAAGGGCTGGCTTCAAAGTTTCCAAGCATAAGCTGACTCTTGGAGGCTAACACAGCTGAGGATTTTAAGTTGAAGTCAATGCTCATTTACCATTCTTAAAGTCGTAGGGTCCTTAAGAATTATGCTAAATCTACTCTGCCCATGCTCAATTAATGAAACAACAAAGAATGGATAACAACACATCTGTTTAACGACATGGTTCACTGAATACTCTTTAAGCCCACTGTTGAGACCTACTCCTTAGAAAATAAGATTTCTTTCAAAATATTAATACATGTTGAACAATGCATCTAGTTACCCAAGACCTCTCTGATGGAGATGTACGAGCAGATTAATGTTCTTTTCATGTCTTCTAACACAACATATCTTCTGCAGCCTATGGATCAAGAAAGAATTTTGATTTTCAAGGCTTATTATTTTAAAAATACATTTCCTAAGGCCATAGCTCTCACAGATAGTGATTCCTCTGATGAATTTAGGCAAAATAAATTAAAAATCTTCTGGAAAGGATTCAGCATTTTAGATGCCACTAAGAACATTCCTAATTCATGGGAGAAAGTCAAAATATCAACATTAACAGGAGTTTGGATTCCAACCCTCATAAATGACTTTGAAAGGTTCAAGAGTTCAAAGACTTCAGGAGAGGAAGTAACTGCAGATGTGATGGAAATATAACAAAAGAACCAGAATTAGATGTGGAGCCTAATGTGACTGAATTTCTGTAATCTCATGATAAAACTTGAATAGATGAGGAGTTTCTTCTTACAGATGAGCAAAAAAAGTGTTTCCTTGGAAGGAAATCTACTCTCACCGAAGATGCTGTGAACACTGTTGAAAGGACAACAAAAGTTTTAGAATATGGCATGAACTTAGTTGATAAAGCAGTAGCAGAGTTTGACAGGACTGACTCTAATTTTCAAAGTTCTACTCTGAGTAAAATGCTACCAAACAGCATCACATGCTACAGAGAAATCTTTTATGAATGCAAGAGTCAATTAATGTGGCACACTTCATTATCCTATTTTAAGAAATCGCCACAGCCATCACAACCGTCAGTAGCCATCACCCTCATCAGCAGCCATCAACATCAAGGCAAGACCCTCCATCAGTAAAAAGATTATGACTCTGTTTAGGCTCAGGTGACCATTAGAACTCTTTAGCAATTAAATTAATTTTTAATTAAGATACGTACATGGTTTCTTAGACATAATGTTATAACAGACTTAATAGGCTACAGCATAGTATAAACATAACTTTTATATGTACCAGGAAACCAAACATTGTGTGTAACTCACATTATTAAGATATTTGCTTTGTTGTGGCATCTGGCACCAAATTTGCAATATCGCTAAAGTACGACTGTATTGGTATACCTGACTCTTGCCCCCAGAGATTTTGACCTCTTCCTGGATAAAAGAGGAGGGCATGTATTTTTAAAAATTTTATTAATAATAGTTCACTATTACTTTTCAGTAGCTAACAGGTACTCAGTGACAGTTTAATGATTGAACATTGTGTATGCGAAATTAAACATGTCTATGGTATTGATTAACCAATAATATCTACAGAACACTTTAAGTGTTCTGACCACAACCTCTTTATTTGATCCAGCTGCTATAAGTGTTGGCTGCTGATAGTTCATAGTTGCCTCCTTCTTTGGAGAATTTCCCTTTGCCCACCAGAAGTTATTTCCCCTAATAGATTGCTAACCTGCTTTTCCAACGTCAATAAAGAATACATGGAGGTACAAAATGCCAGCCCCTTTGCCTCAAGGCAGGGCCAATTATATTGTAAAAGTCATGCTCATTCTTATCCCCATGAGATATGGCTGAATCTAGACTCCAGTGAAAACTACCTTCTTGCTTTAGTGAATTCCCTTGAACTTTCTCACTTCCCTAACACCTTTTATCTTGAGAAAATACCATCAATAAATATGGGCAACTGAAATAATGTCTCAAGGTCTGCTTCTAGGGATCCCAACCTGAGATACAACGTATGAGTGAGAAAATTCACAAAGAACAGTAAACAATAATGGTAACATTTTCTTAAACTTGGCATCTTTACTATTCAATTCCAGAGAGTATAATAGATTTCATCTCATTAAAAGAAATCTACTAGCTGCTTTTGCATAAACAATGAGAATCTTCTTAAATTAAGACATGATATGAAAATGTTATCACGTGCAAGCTAGAGATCCTAATTGTGGAATAGTATCATTCATGAATGTTTTTTCTCATAGCCCTATTACTGTATCACTGTATTTCTTTACATACTCTAAGATGATCCAATCTAAAAGCATTTTAGACATTTTGGTAAATGTCCTTCAAAAAAAAGCCATATTATTAATCTGCAACAATAAGCAAAGATTCTCATTCAAAAAAAGTGTTTGATAAACATTTTATAGTTCTTTTTTCTAATTGAACTTATATTAAAAGCATATAAGTGCATAAGTATTAATACTTAATATAACTTACACTTACAAGCATATTTCATCTCTTTTATATTTTTTTCTTCTAGTAAAAAAGTTGAAGAGAGAACTCAAATGAGGGTGACATGATTCATTCACACCAACCTTTAGTCAATGACTCCTAAAACTTATAGAAAGTTTGACTCAATTCTTAGTTGCTTTTCTTCCCTCCCCTAAATGATACCTTCCTCTACCAAGCTATAACATAACCAAACTTATCAGGCATAATGTGGTATATACTCTCTAAATAATGTTTACTTTAAAATAGCAAATAGATAATTTTCTTTACAGAGACTCTCTATAAACTATGGGAGGGATTCTATAGAGTATTAAAGCAGTCCAAACGTCCTTATAGACCTACTTTGGTGTTTGTCTTCTTTCCTATAATCAGGTTTTAAAATTTACACTTGAACATATTCTTAGAAATTTCCTCATTTTCTTCTCTTCTCTCATGACTCCACATTTTAGATTAATATGAGACCACATATTTTAATATCAGTTTTTATTTTAGAAGAAAAATGCAATTATTGTAGAAAATTTGAGAAATTCAAAAGAAGCAGAAGAGAAAGAAGGAGATGACCACTCATTATACCTTTAGTCACTTCCTTCCAATATTTTCCATTTGTATATGTATATTTATAAAATACTCATTATTGAAGTTTACTATATTATATATTCCATACCCTACTTTTCCACTTAATATTTTCATTATCTATCTGCAATATGAAAAGAGAGTTTTGATTGCCAAGTTTCTGGTAATCTCTCTCTTCTTGGACTTCATTTTGCTTTGCATTTCTCGACGGCTCTTATTATATTATACCTTGTGCAATAATTATATGTGTACATGATTCATCCCCTTACTGTATTAGTACTTGGAGGCAGAAACTAAATCAAATACTGTTTTACATTTTCTAAAATAATTTTAAAAGTACCTTATACATATCAATTGTTTTAAATAACCAGCAGTCCCAATCAAATTATGCCAAAGTGATAGTATTAGTTTTCTAGTTGTGATTTAAAAAGTTGATCTAAAAAGTTCCCGAAATAACAATTTCCAAATGATTACTTAATATCTGAAATAAATTCATATAGTAAAACTCTCTCAAGGAATATTTAACTATTGTAATCAAGAAGCATTTGAAAATACATTTAACCTCATATTCCTGGTAGATGATTTTTTATATCCTTGTTGAATCATTCTTTTTTCTCTTTTATCAAAGCTCAGCATACAATACTCTGATGCATTTTGAATATTTTGTTCATAATAAATGAACTATATGACATATTCAATTCACATAGCATAAAAATGAGCATTTAAGTGGTTTTGAATTATCAATCGTGTAATTTGAACTAAATGGCAACAGGCTAATATTTTAAAAGATGGCTCTTTTTCTTAAAAAGTTTTTACTCTGCTGCAAATTGAATTGTACAAAGTTAATTCCCCATTGAAGGATGCTTGGAGGAGAGAGCCAGAAAAGAAACAGACAGTTTTCCAATAACAGAAGTGACAGTATATTTCTTCTGCTTCCCTACATGTGACAGTAGATCTTTACTGTGACTACTATACCTAGAAAAATCATTTGACCTCCTCTGTTTTTAGTGACAGATACATTTCTCAAAAACACTGCTTCTAGAAGATTATGGCTCTTTTTATGGAAGAAAAAGTAATCCATCAGGCAAGTTTACATTACCAGGATTGTCATCTTTAGATCTACCAAAATCACTTAAACCATAACCTTTTTTCCCAAAAACTATGTTGACATAGCTCCACCATAACACACAAGCAATAAGACCTAACTCTATGAGGTTAATACTGTGTTTCTTAGGCATCATAATTGAGCCAAATGACATACACAAAATTATTAAATTTAGCATAGATTTTCAGCCTAAAAACTGTTTATTTGCCTTGCATGGACTGTAACATTGAAATCTTTGATAACTAGGTAAAAAAAAAAAAATCATAGCAATGACCATTAATAATAATAGCAAACACAATATTATTAATAATTCACAATAGCAAAGACTTAGAACCAACCTAAATGCCCATCAATGATAGACTAGATAAAGAAAATGTGGCACATATATACCATGGAATATTATGCAACTATAAAAGAGGATGGGTTCATTTTCCTTGCAGGGACATGGATGAAGCTGGAAACCATCATTCTCAGCAAACTAACACAGGAACAGAAAACCAAACACTGCATGCTCTCACTCGTAAGTGGGAAGTTGAACAATGAGAACACATGGACACAGGGAGGGGAACAGCAGGGAGCTGGGGGCTGTCAGGGAGTGGTGGGGGGGTAGGGGAGGGATAGCATTAGGAGAAATACCTAATGTAGATGACGGGTTGATGGGTGAAGCAAACCACATGGCACAGGTATACCTATGTAACAAACCTGCACATTCTGCACATGTATCCCAGAACTTAAAGTATAATAATAATAATAATAATAATAATAATAATAATAGCTAACACTTAACAATGAGCCATGTACTCATTTAATCTTCACAACTACACAATGAAATGACCACTAATGTCATTATTTCCACTGTGCAACTGATGAATCTGAAGCACAGAAAGTTTAAATGACTTGTTCGAAGTCAGAAGGACAGAATTGGAACCCATGAACACACTTCTGCCACAGGTTGTATTCCTAACCACGGTGGTGTACTGACTTTTATAAATAAATGGTTGACTTGGGCCTTACATGCTCCAGACTTCACAGAACCTAAAGTCGATTTGGTATTAACTATACCACTCTCTTCCAAAGACCATGCAGTTTTCAACAACTAGACTTTCTTTGCAGACCTCTTGATAACTACTGAAAGAAATGTATCAATTTCCAAGAGATTATTAGAATTATTATTTTCTTCATAAATTCATAGCAAACTCAATTCACTTTGCCTTTCACCACTCTCTGGCATCTCTGTCTGATACCCTCAGCTGGAAATATACTTCCTTTACCAGTCAAATCTCAGCATATGTTTCAGTCCTTAGAACCTCTCCCTACCTCCAAATTACAGTCATATGTCCCAAAGCACAGAAAATGCATGACATACAACACTTATAAGTATTTGTTTAAGGTTTTTCTTCCCTGCTCTTCCGTTATAGCAAGGACCCCTACTATAGCTATACTATATCCTACCACCTAATACAATGCTTAAACTTACTAGGTACTCACTAAAATTGTAGCGGATAATAATGTAATAGAAAGCCAAAATAAATGGAAAAATAAGTTCACTAAACAAGGACTTGAATTTTTCAGGATTAAATGTTTAATATAGAAATCTTTGCAAGCATCTACTTTTCCATAGAACCAATTCAAAAAAAGCGTTCACTTTATGCCAAAAATTTATTTTGATTTTATTTTTTTTTTTGAGACAGAGTTTCATTCTTATTGCCCAGGCTGGAGTGCAATGGCGCGATCTCGGCTCACCACAACCTCTGCCTCCCAGCTTCAAGCGATTCTCCTGCTTCAATCTCCCGAGTAGCTAGGATTACAGGAATGTGCCACCATTTCAGGCTAATTTTGTGTTTTTTCTAGAGACGGGGTTTCTCCATGTTGGTCAGGCTGGTCTGGAACTCCCGACCTCAGATGATCCCCTTGCCTTGGCCTCCCAAAGTGCTGGGATTACAGGCCTGAGCTACCGCACCTGGCCAATTAGTTTCGATTTCTAAACCAGCTTTGTAAATAGACATTTGTCAATTACCAAAGTATCCAAATTTATGAAATTATTTTATAAGTATTATAACTATTAATGCGAACCACATGGTAGTATGTTAAGGTGGAAAAATACGATGCTGATAAATTCTATTAACAAATTGTTTTAATGCTCTTGACCAAAAAAAAAAAAAAAAAAACTCCCTTTTCCATTAGTATATAGTATGAATTTATGCTTTGTTTATCCTGTGAGAATACATTAACAAATTAAAATTTAATCTATGATTGAAAGTTTAAAGTAGACACACAAATCACAAAATTATATCATTACATTAAGTTCCATTTTGAATTGCTTGCCATCTAGCTGGAAATGTGTAATGAAATGAGAAGTCAATGTATTAGTATTTTATCCATTCTGTAATATTTATATTATGAAATTTCTATCATACTTATACCATCAATATTTCAAATTAATCTTTGACTCTTAAAAGCTGGTCTCATACATGAATGTGCTAAAACAGTTATTTGTATAAAATCTCTTATAAACTAAATAGAGTTTTTTTTGTATAGACTCTCTTATTAACTAAATAAAGATTTTTTTTAAAGTGTCTCAAAACTGAAAAATGAATTTTTATCTTTAAAATGGTAGTGGCAAACAGGTAACTTACATTCTTAGGCACTAGTTTCATTTTCATACAACTAGAAAATAATACAATTTTTATTTGTGGAATTGAAAATACTCATCCTTGACAAGTGAACCTATAAGTAACAATAACACACAATTACTCTCTATTTTGGTCATACAGATGTAACTAACCATCTGTTCATCTACAATACTGCAATGGGAAATAACATAACCGGCAAACATATGTTTTAGATTTGACTTATTTTCATTAAAATATTGTAAAATAAATATTTGAAAAAATCGTGAAGAATAATAAAGTATAGGCTGGGCGTGGTAGTCACACATGTAATCCCAGCACTTTGGGAGGCCCACAGTATTGCTTGAACCCAGGAGTTTAAGCTTGCAGTGAGCTATGATTGTGCCAGTGCATTCTAGCTGGGTGACAAAGCAAGCAAGACCTTATCTCAAGAAAATAAAAATTATAGTTTAGTGGTTCTCAATCTTTAACATTCAAATCATTGGTATTTTTACGGTTCCCAGATGATTCTTGTGTGTAGCCAGAATAGCTGGTGTACTAGAAACACCGCGAGCTTTGGAACTGAGCAGGCATCCAGGTTTCACTTGTTGACTGGGTTCTTAGACAAACTAATAAATCTGATTGAATCTCAGTTTTTTCATCAAAAATGTGAAGATGTTAATATCTACTTTAATAGAAAATTATAAGAATTAAATGTTTACAAGCTATAGAAAATTTCCAAGTGTGGATTAACACAATTTATTACTATTTTCTTTTCTCTTTCCTCTAGGTTTCAAACAGTAAACCATTATTTCACTATCAAAGTATTGCATATGAAAAAGCACAGGGAAGTTATTTTATCTTCCTGATAAAAATCAGACAATCAACTCAAGGTGATTATCCTAATTTCCTCTCTCATTATAGAAAACAAAAGCCTAACAAGCAATTAGGTAATCTCACTTTATGAAATAATATTCCATCCTTTAAGGTATTAGAAATATGATTTTGTTGCCTCAGTATTTCTCAGCAGTGATAATAATAAACAGCCAAAGAAAGAGAATATGATTTAAGAGACATCCTTGGATTATGACATAGCAGAACCTGAATCAGATACCACCTTACTGTATGACTTGAAATTTGTAGAATACCAGAAACAAAAGACAAGAGTGTAATGAAAAAGCTTACTAAGATCACTAGCTTACATTAACACCATCTTGATTCAAAATAGGTTTTAATTATTTATAACTTATATTGTTTCCTAAATTACATATCCTCATTACATGAAAATGCAAATCAAATTTACTTAAAATATTGTGCAATTTATAAGATGTCCCCAAATGAATAAATAATCCAATCAGAATGCATTTTAAAGACTGGGAGGTGCATTAAATGTGTCTTAGTATATGAGACCAAAAAACATTTATTTTTCATTATTTTATTTAATCACAGAACATTATAATTCGAAAATTTTAGAGATCAATTAGCATAGTGAGTAAAAAAAGACACAGAAAATTAAAATGACTTATCCCATATAATACAGTAAGTAGTAGACCCTATATCAGAACATTAATGTTTTCACACCCAGTTGAGCTACTTTTTCCCATAGAAGAGTAATATAGGACGGCCAGGAGCGGTGGCTCACGCTTGTAATCCAGCGCTTTGGGAGGCTGAGGTGGGCGGATCACAAGGTCAGGAGATCAAGACCACCCTGGCTAACACGGTGAAACCCATCTGTACTAAAAATACAAAAAATTAGCTGGTCATGGTGGCATGTGCCTGTAGTCTCAGCTACTTGGGAGCCTGAGGCAGGAGAATCACATGAACCTGGAAGGTAGTGGCTGTAGTGAGCCAAGATCATGCCACTGCACTCCTGCCTGGGTGACAAAGTGAGATTAAGTCTCAAAAAAAAAAAAAAAAAAAAGTGGTATAGGACAAACAAGTCCATCCTTACTGTGTGTCAACTATCACACAGCAGATCTAAAATAAATCTTTTTTTTTTTTTTTCCTTAAGCAGAACTGAAATAATGTCTGACTTTTTTCAATTTACTCAACAAGGTAGCATACTTTCTGATACTTCTGGAATTGTGTTCCATTATTTCTTTAATTTCATATTACTATACACCGGGTTTTTTTGAAGAACAAAAAAAGTGTACAAAATCTCTGCATTTGTATAGTTTTTAGTGAGACCAATACCATACGATTTAAGTAGGACACTCTGATATTTTAGGAAATTTTGGAGTTATTCCATAATCTCTTTCTCTAATCTGTACCATGGTCTAATAACTATCATTCAGCACAGGGAGGTTCTCCTTTATAGTTAACATAAATCATCTCACACTATCATTAAACATCCCACTGCATATTGTGCTTCAGCCTTCTCTTCTTCAGGCTGAATAATCTCTACTAGTTTAATGTTTTCTAAGAAGCATTTGCATTGCTTCTTGTATTCTTCAATTATTTTTCTAGTAGCATATATATAAATACACTCACAAATTCTCCCTTGGAGTTGCAGAAAAGCAACTGCACACTCCCAAAGCACAGAAGGAAAACAAAGTCATATGCAATCTCTGTTCAAAGTGAGGCTCTTATGATAAAGAATAAAGTTTATAATTTATTACTTTAATGACTGCCAACTATGGTAAATACTAAAGCAGTTTTAAAAACCACAGAATAACTTAAAGTCTGTTGCGGGAGGTCAGGGACCCCGGATGGAGGTACCGGCTGAAGCCATGGCAGAAGAACATAAATTGTGAAGATTTCATGGACATTTATCAGTTGCCCAAATTAATACTTTTATAATTTCTTACACTTGTCTTTACTGTAATCTCTGAACATAAATTGTGAAGAGTTCATGGACACTTATCACTTCCCCACTGAATACCCCTGTGTTTTCCTATGCCTGTCTTTACTTTAATCTCTTAATCCCGTCATCTTCTTTGTAAACTGAGGAGGATGAATGTCGCCTCAGGACCCTGTGATTGTGTCAACTGCACAAATTGTTTGTAGAACATGTGTGTTTGAACAATATGAAATCTGGGCATCTTAAAAAAGAACAGATAACAGCGATGTTCAGGGAACAAGAGAGGTATTGAACTGGCTGCCGGTGAGCCGGACGGAACAGAGCTATATTCCTCTTCTTTCATAAGCAAATAGGATAAATATCGCTGAATTCTTTTTCTCAGCAAGGAACATCCCTGAGAAAGAGAATGCTCCCTGAAGGTAGGCATATAGACGGCCCCTTTTAAGGCGTACCATCTTTTATGGTTGAAGCCGATGGGATGAAATAAGCCCCAGTCTCCTATAGTACTCCCAGGCTTATCAGGTGGACAAAAATTCCCAACTAATAAATTTTGGTCAGACAGGTTATCTGCTCTCAAACCCTGTTTCCTGATAAGATGTTATCAACGACAACATGTGCCCGAAACTTCATTAGCAATTTTAATTTCACCTCATCCGGAGGTCCTGTGATCTTGCCCTGCCTCCATTTGCTTTGTGATATTTTATTACCTTGTGAAGTATGTGATCTCTGTGACCCACACCCTATTCATGCACTCCCTCCCCTTTTGAAAATCGCTAATAAAAACTTGCTGGTTTTACGGCTCAGGGAACATCACGGATCCTGTCAACTTATGATGTCTCTCCCAGATACCCAGCTTTAAATTTATCTCTCTTGTGCTCTTTCCCTTTATTTCTCAACCCAGCCGAGACACTTAGGAAATAGAAAAGAACCCACGTTAAACATCGGGAGCGGGTTCTCCCGATAAAAGGCAAAGTTAAAAACCAACCTCAATACAGGGGATTCAGCAGGTAATTTAAGATTTGGAGTTTGAGAAAGGCAGGCATAGAGGAATAAAAGTGTTTACCATACTATTTGCATAATATGAATGAATTTCAGAGACGCAGTATTTCAGAATCCAACCAGGTGAATATTGCTTCCTTTATTGCAATCACCATGAGAAATACTGTACAGCAGTTATTTATTCCAGCAAACTATAGCAACGATAACACCTTTTACCTTTATTGAGCACTGACTATGTGCCAAGTGTTTTATAAAAATTTATATTATCTATTCCTCATCTCAAAATTGCAAGGCAATTATTAATATGCTACTTTGCATACAAAAATTGGAAGCCCTCTAAGATTGCGAAATCCATCAAATACATAGCCACTGTGCAAAAGATGGAATTAGCTGGCAGCCCATCTGTAAAGTACAAGGTTCCTCCACCATTTCTACTTTGGTTCAAAGCTTTGTGACTATATTTTAAAATGTATTTAATATCTATTTTAGAAAAAGGTTAGCAATAACAAATAATAATTTTTCTTATAAATCCTGCAAATTTAAATCAAAACATGTTAATGTTGCCCTTATTTTCCTGTTTAACAGGACCAACAAAATTGGCATATATGATTTTATGGCTTACACAGCTTTTAAGAATTATATGGCTATATAAATATTAGATGAGACATAACTTGAAGAATATCATATATCAATTTGAAATGTTATGACACATTTTCATTAATATCCTCAAAAATTTTAACATACAGTATTTGACTTTCTGTTTCTAAGTTGTTTTATTTAGGATAATGGCTTCTAGTTCCATTCATGTTGCTGAAAAAGACATGATTTCCTTCTTTTCATGGCTATGTAGCATTCCAAGATGCATATATACCATATTCTTTACACATTCATCCATTGACGATGGACACTTAGGTTGATTTCATGTCTTTGCTATAGTGAATAGTTCTGTGATAAACATGTGAGTGCAGGTATCTTTTTGATATAATGATTTTTTTTCCTTTGGGTAGATACCCAATGTGACATTGTTAGATCAAATGGTAGTTCTATACTTATTTCTCTGAGAAATTGCCATACTGTTTCCCATAGAGATTGTACTAACTTACATTTCCACCAGCAGTGCATAAGTGTTCCCTTTTCTCTGTGTCTTCATTAATGTCTGTTTAAAGGTGTTTTTTGACTTTTGAAGACTAAGGAACTCAAAGAACTCAACAACAATAACTCCACTAAAAAGTATGCAAAGAACACAAATAAGCATTTTTCAAAAGAAAACATACATGTGGCAATCTAGCATATGAAAAAATGCTCATCACGCATCAGATAAATGCAAATCATAGTCACAATGAGATATCATCTTACACCAGTCAGAATCCCAAGCAAATACTTTTTAACTCTTCAGGATAGTACAATAGTTAATATTACATATTTAACTTATAAAAACACAGGCAGCTTTTTAAAAGTTTAAATGCTATATAGAGTGATAATGGAAATGCAATCACTAAGGAAAGAAGGCTATCTAGGTAATATTCATTATGCAATGTTGGTTAAAAATGTAGCTAGCTATTGAAATCAGACTCATAGTCACAATGATAAAAATGTTATAATAATAACTTTTGGAGCCCACAGTACATGGTTTGGAAGTATGATGGTAGTGGTGATGTTGGTGGTGGTTGTAATGATGATGATGATCATGATGATGAAAAAATAATAATACAATTTTTAGGGGATGACTAATCTGCTCTTTACATTTATTTCTTATTAAATCCTCTAAATTTTATGAAGTACAATTCTTATCCACTGAGAGGGAAAAGTCATTTGTTCTGAGTTACCAAACTGCTAGGTGCTAGAAGTAGAATTCATATTCCAAGAGCCTATCCAGAATTGGAGCTCTTAACAAGACACTAGGGCAAGTATGAAAGCACCTTGTTAACTGCCTAATTACTTGTTGCCTTCTTCAGAGGGTAGTAGAATCAAGAGAATGATCTCCCAGAAATTTTTACCATGGAATCAATTTAGAAAATTGCCGTGATTCAACGAATCCCATTGTAACATTAATTTAAGAGTAGAACTTCATTATTATGGGCAGTTTTTTAAAAAAGGCTTCTCATATCATTGGTTGTTGTGAGAATCAAATTCACAAGGACGAACTGCACATACCACTTTTTGTTATCTCTAAAACTACCTAGAGAGGCAAGAAAACAAGGAAGAAAATATCATACGTGTGTGTATACAATACATACACTGAGATCTCTTTAAGAAGGCTATTTAGTTTCAAATTACTTAAACTATATAACTACAGCTGTCACCACATATTCTAAGATATCTAGTTTGTGAAATGCTTTGAAAAAGCAAATTCAGTGGTCCCATACTGAATTATATTATAAAGAAAACATCCATTATAAAGATATTTAAATGTTTATTGACTCTTTAAATGCACAGCTTTAATCTGAGTTACCATATCCTTTTAAGCTATTCCTAGAGGGGAGTTATAGAGAATTACTTGCATAAGTATGGTTTACTTTGAAAAGTCAAAGACCTAAAAAGTCATGACTTCAGGGGGAAACCCTAAAGGCAAATGTGACATTTGGTGTCACTTTTATCCTTGGGGTCATTTGCCAAATTGACAGCAAAATCTGAAAAGTTGAGCAGAAAGCAGTGGTTGAGAATGACAGGTCTTAAGCAGGGCTGTCACTAGTCTAACTGAGTTGAGAAGAAAACATTGGAATTCAGGTCTCCCAGGGAGAGAGGTTCCTGGGGAAACTTCTAGTTTTCTTTCCACTGGTAATCCCACTAGGTTCCCAATGACTGACGTCCATCTTGGAATCACTTCAATTCCCGATCGGAGTAAGATGTAATGTTTAGAACTTAACTGCCTGCAAAAGTAAATCCTTTCTGTGGAAAGCTAATAATGTCAGAGCCTCAAATTACTCCTTTTATTTAATTAAACATTATCAGGTGTACCAGGAGATGGAATTAAATAAATATACAAATAAAAAGGAAAAAGCCAGACAATATAAACAGAACTAAAGGAGATCTACATAGAGAGCTTTTTGTTGTTTGTTGTTTTTATTTTTGAGACAGAGTTTCACTCTGTCACCCAGGCTGGAGTGTAGTGGTGTGACCTCAGCTCATTGCAACCTCCACCTCCTGGGTTCAAGCAATTCTCATGCCTCAGTCTCCTGACATAGCTGAGATTACAAGTATGCACCACTATGCCCAGCTAACTTTTGTAATTTTAGCAGAGATGGGGTTTGCCATGTTGTCAAGGTTGGTCTTGAACTCCTGGCCTCAAGCAATCCACCCTCCTTGGCCTCCCAAAGTGCTGGGATTACAGGTGTGAGCCATTGCACCTGGCTCCACATATAGAGTTATAGCATAGTCTTAACATAATTGTAATTAATGTGTTCAAGAAATTACATGACAAGATGAAAAATTTCAGCAGGGAATTGAAAACTATGATATAAAATCAAATGGACTAAAACATGTGATAATTGAAATCTTATTAAATGGGTTTAACAGTGCATTTAATACAGATGAAGAGAAAATTAGTGAAGCATAATGAAAGTCAGATAAAAATTCTCTGATTAAAACATGGAGACAAAAAAACAACAAAAATACAGGAAAAAGCTTAATGACATGGTATATGGTGTAACATCAAAATATATGCAATCGGAGTCCCAGAAGTAAAAAACATAAGAGCTATGCAGAAGCAACATTTGAAAAGATACTGGATCAGATTGTTTAAAAACTAGTCACATATGTGAATTACATAAACAACAAACAAAATTCTATGTAAAGGTAGCTCAAACTACAAAAAGTCAAAGAAAAAGATTAAAAGATGCCAGAGAAAAGACACATCAGCTTCCAAAAAACAAAATCTCATTTGAACAAAAGCCAGAAAATGAAAGCATTAAAAATAAAAATAACTGCAAACACAGATTTTTTTTTAAAATTGAGTTAATTAATTTAGTTAAAATACGTTTTAAGATGAAATTGATATAGGTGGCATTTTAAGGAAAAAAGAATGAAAGGGAGACAGAGAGAGGGGAAATTCATCATCAGCACACCCGTACTAAAACAAATATTAAAGAAGTTCTTCAGAAATTAAGACAATTATCCCAGGTAGAAGAATGTATGTAGCAATGTATAAAGTTTAAATAAAATGACATATATTTGGGTAAATCTTAATAAATATTGAGGTCATGATGCATATGAGTACCTATCTGTTGAATTAAAATACATAACTAAAGATGTAAATGAGAGATAAATAAAATTAAAGTATTTTAAGGTCCTAGCATTACACAGAAATTATATGTGTTCATTTACATTAGGCTTTCCCCAGGTCACTAAAAGAATAGTTTTTTTTTAATTGCATAACTAACAAAGTAATAAGAGGAAATGGAATAATTAGAAAATAATTATTTCAAAGAGATACAGAAAGGAATATAGAACAAGAGGGACAAATAGAAGACAAAATTAAAAACATACGTTTAAATTCAAATATATCAGCAGTTGCATTAAATACAAATACGATCCAGACTCCAATTAAAAGATAAAAAGGATTTTTAAATCTGAATTTTATCATAAAAGCCAACTATATTCTCTAACCAGAGAAATATAAAAATGGACAAATGAAGAAACACAAAAACAAAAGAATGGAAAATACATACTGCACAAATACTAACCAACAGAAACTAGCACAAGCAATATGAATATTAGACTATATAGGATTAACACCAGAATATTGATTAAAAATAAAAAATTATAATTATAAAAGGGCCAATCCATCCAATAATATATTTTCAAAATATATAAAAAAATGGAGAAAACAAAAAAGATAAATAGAAAAATTCATAGTCATAGTCAAAGGTTTTAACACACATTCCTGGAAATATAGAAATAAAGATCTTTTATTGAGAGCATTTAGACAGTCCAATGGGTTTCAAAAATATTAATTGTTAACAACAATTTTTACAAACTTAAAAAAAAGAAGATTTTTAATGTCAACCTGTCAAACAACTGAATATCTTTTTCTTTGTCTGAAAGATGAAGTGAAGAGGTGATCAAAACAATGTAAGGATAGAAGAGAATAAAAGAAATTAAATTATTCTCTACTTGGAGAAGCAGCATATTAGTAAAAAAAGAAGCCAAGAACATTATAACTATGCAAAACCTCTTAGAATATCTTGCCATATGTATTCTGAGGATGGTAACTCTCCCATACCTTTGATTTTCATGAATTTAGGGCATACTATTTTAAAAATTGTTTAAGGTTGTCAGATAATATAAGATTAACAGTATCTCTATTTGGACTCGAGTATTTAATCCTTTCTATTCTTCATTTTCATTTAAATTCTGATTAAATGCACACATACATGCTTACTAAAGCTATATTTTTGCATCCCTCAAAATGTTAAGGATACTCTTAATTATTACCCAAACTAGGACATGTGAAAACACTAAATTGAAAACTATAAGGAAAGATCTAGGTCAGACGAGATCTGTGTCAAAAAGATCTTACTGATTCTCAGAGTTTCACAGATGCACTCCAAATGTGAGAGGGAGAAAGAGAGAGAGCAAGAGCCAGTGAGTAAGACAGCCAGAAAGTGTTGCCTTCATAGATGGAAATGAAAGATAACAGGTTAGAAAACATTGTTTTTGTTTCAATCTGAAAGAAAAGAGAATTTAAAACTTTTCAAAGTTCTCTTTTACCATGCAATTAATAACTATTAAAAGCCATGAAAACCCTAGACTGTTACCGTCATCCCACAAAACACACCACAAAATGTGCTACAGAAATTTTTTTTTATAAAAATCTATCTTTTACCTAATCAAATCAGGAGGATTCTTTAAAGAGAGCAGCTGACATGAGGGATCCTATTTCAAAACTTTATTATGATTATCTATAATTCAGATAAACAGACAATCATTGTATTTTTTTTTTATTGAATCTGCTAGATTTGACATGAGAAACAAATAACTAAAATTCCTATAATTACGCTGTCAAAAATCACCAGGCAAAAGATCAAGTATACTTTTTTTATATAGTGATATTAATGCCATCTATAGGTACAGAACAGTATGTATAAAATATAAGTCATTTCAAAATATAAACAATTGCTAGAATAATCTAAATTAAATATCCAAAATAGTATTTTGATAATATTTCATTATAACTTCACTGTTTTCTTTACTGAAATTAATTAAAACTTCTCAAGACAATAATCAATTTCAATCTTATTTCTTTTCCTTCTTTCTAACCCCACCTATAAAATGAAAATTTATTATATAGCCAGCATCTCTTCTATACTTCTTTTCTGGCAAAAACATCACACTCATTCTTATATTTCCTACTACTGTGGAACAATAGACCCCCAAAGAAGTTTAAGTTGTGTGTTATTCTTTCACTTACAGAGATATAAATAATATATCCCAAGAAACTGACAGAGGGTTAGGCATACAACAAAGGGCTAAATAAGTGGTTTTGAATGAATGAATAAATGAATGGGAAAACTTTGTCATGGAAGCTAGCTTCTATGAAATAAAAGATATAAGCAGGTTTTTAAAAAATTGCAATGCTATATAACAGAAGAAAGAAATGAGCAATGTACATTTAGAATGGAAAATGTGTTAATTTAAAATGTATGTTTAACATTTACTCAAAAATATGTTGCATATATAAGAAAAAATTAAAACTATAAGAATTAGAATTTAGTATGTAAAATGAAATATAAAGTATAAAAAGAAGAAAATACAAATTCAAGTTTCAAGTAAATTAAAGTAATAAAGACTCCTTTTTTTGGTAATACAGCTGATAAAAAATTATAAAGTATATGTTATTCCATCGGATAACAAAATCTTAATATTAGCCCTTTAAAAATAATTAAGTATTGTTAAATAAAGCATCCCAATGAATTCACATAATTGGATTTCAATTTTATACTATAACAGGAACAAAATGAAAGGGATCTGATATGGTCTGGATTTATGTCCCCACCCAAATCTCAGGTGGAATCAAAAGAGGAACCTGGTGTGAGGTGAATGGATCATGGGGGCAAATTTCCCCCTTGCTGTTCCTGTGATAATAAGTGAATTCTCATGAGATCTGATGGTTTAAAAGTATGTAGCACTTCCCACTTTGCTTTCTCTCTCCTGCCACCATGTAAAAAAGGCGCTTGCTTCCCCTTTGCCTTCCGCCATTATTGTAAGTTTCCTGAGGCCATCCAGTGATGCTTCCTGTTGAGTCTGTGGAACTAGTCAATTAAATCTCTTTTCTTCATAAATTACCCAGTCTCAGGTAGTTCTTTACAGCGGTGTGAAATGGACAAATACACGATCCTACAACCTGCCAAGATTTAAATTAATTAATGCCTCTTTGTAGAAGTGCATATTTTTATTTTTTATTTTATTTTATTTTATTTTATTTTATTTATTTATTTATTTTTTTTTGAGACGGAGTCTGGCTCTGTCGCCCGGGCTGGAGTGTAGTGGCCGGATCTCAGCTCACTGCAAGCTCCGCCTCCCGGGTTTACGCCATTCTCCTGCCTCAGCCTCCAGAGTAGCTGGGACTACAAGCGCCCGCCACCTCGCCCGGCTAGCTTTTTGTATTTTTTAGTAGAGACGGGGTTTCACCGTGTTAGCCAGGATGGTCTCGATCTCCTGACCTCGTGATCCGCCCATCTCCGCCTCCGAAAGTGCTGGGATTACAGGCTTGAGCCACCGCGCCCGGCCAAAGTGCATATTTTTAAATAAATATAAAATCATATCACTCAATAAGGAAACAATTTGTGGAAAATGAAGCATCAAGGTGCCTCAAGTTATACAAAATAGGAAATAGGTATGGTGGTGGCTGAATTTACTGGAAATATAAAAATTATGATAAAAAATAAGGTATTTCAAAATGTTATGCAAACTTATGAATGTATACCTTGTTGTATTAAAATATTATTAATATAAATACTGACTGTCATGGTATCTATCATAATTTTAATTAATTTATTTCCTTGGTTCTTCAATACTTATGTTTTTTCACATTAAAAATATTTTTTCAATTTGTATTTCTAGCACAAAACCACAAGAAAAAATAACAGCGGCACAGAGATACATGAAGGAAAGTCAACTATTTCCCTCTACTCCTCTATTCTTTCTTAGGTAACATATGATACCACTGTGCAGTGTTTCTCATATACAAATACACAAACATATAAAAATATACTTTTTATAAAAGTGAGATTATTTTATCTTCATTACTCTGTAACTTGTTTTTCTTTTAAAAGGATATAATCTCTTAAATAAAAACAAGAACACACAAAATTACACAGTTCTGACAGTTGGAAATCCAAAGCAAGTTTTTTTTTTTTCCTAAGTAGGAACTCTTATTAACAAACACATCTATTTTATAAAGACAAGTAGGTTGTCTGGTAAGAAACAGATGGCAGTTAAATAACTTGAAATGCACTTCTGGGGGCCATAGGCTTGGCCCCTTAAAAGTTGTCTGAAAAATCACAGACATGAAGCATATTGATTAATAGGAGGAAAGACAGACAAATTTATTTAACATGTATACACAGAAGCCTTCAGAATGAAGACCCAACTTCCCAATGAGTTACAGAAACTTATATATAATTTTGAGGATACAGAGAAAGAATGGGGGATTGGATTCTGATAAGAGAGGTTATGGGAAAAGGGGGAAGAGGAATTCTATTGAAGGGCAATAAATGATTGCTAGCAAAAAAGACTGAATAGGGAATACAGATTAACTTGTAAATAGTTTTGTTTGGAATTTAAATGATCCTTGTCATTATGCTTGTAAGTTATACTCATAAAAAGGTCTACTAAGGTATGATCTCATCTTGGTCTTCTTTTTTTGCAATAGATAAGATAACAGGGAAGGGAAGAAAAAGAATATTGTTCTCCTTATTGGGTCTAGATCTTTTCCTTTGGGAAAGATAGTCAGAGACACCCTGAGGCTTCTTCAGTTCAGTTTGTCAAAATGCCATATTCTGGTATATCAGTTTCTCAGCTCCAACACATGCAAACAGACCACTGATTCTCTGACTCAAAAGTAACAACCCATTATTTTCAGAAGAAAAGTGCTGATAAATCTGATAATGTAGTATTTTAGTATTATTTCTACAATCACATACATTATTATAAAAGACATCACAAAAACTAGGAACTTTTGATTCCAGTAGCAACATGTGACTTCATTATTTTACTGCATATTTAATTATCCTGAAATATGAAAATTATACTTCTAAATGTTTTGAATTTGTTACATTTAAATATTTAAGAAGTAAATTTGTTTATACACCTACAATTTTAAAATTTATGTATAAATTAAATTGCTACAGGAAAAAATTTTGCATATTAAAGTTGAAAAGAACTATGAGGGGTCTGAGATTTTACTCAATAACTAAAAATCAATTAGCATGCTCCAATTTCATAAATGCTAGCAGAACACTTGAGACTTTCTGGGTCAACATAAAGGGAATTTATTATTCAGGATATAGCAGGTAAGCATGAACTTAATCTTTTCATTGGTTCCGGTTGCCCATGCTATTTCTCATCCCCCAAGTTTAATGGACACTATATGAAGCAATCCAGGTGGAAGAACACACACATTGTGTTTGTGTCACAGCTAAATAACCTCAAGCTTAGGAACAACAATCTTTTAAATGTGTTGCTAGCAAACCTGCCAAAATTTGTCCTAGAAGTAGACATTAGCTTTCAAATTTGCTCTCTGTCCTAGAGGGGGAATGGTATCTCTGTCTTCCAAGTTATTTGCTTTACAAACTGTTTTGTTTTGTTTTGTTTTGTTTTTAAATTATACTTTAAGTTCTAGGATACATGTGGAGAACGTGCAGTTTTGTTACATAGGTATACACATGCCATGGTGGTTTGCTTCACTAATCGACCTGTCACCTACATTAGATATTTCTCCTAACGCTATCTCTCCCCTATCCCCCACCACCTGACAAATCCCGGTGTGTGATGTTCCCATCCCTGTGTCCATGTGTTATCATTGTTCAACTCCTACTTATGAGTGAGAACATGTGGTGTTTGGTTTTCTGTTCTTGTGTTAGTTTGCTGAGAATGATGGTTTCCAACTTCATCCATATCCCTATAAAGGACATGAACTTATCCTTTTTTATGGCTGCACAGTATTCAATGGTGTGTATGTGCCACATTTTCTTTATCCAGTCTATCACTGATGAACATTTGGGTTGATTCCAAGTCTTTGCTATTGTGAATAGTTCCACAATAAACATATGTGTGCATGTGTCTTTATAGTAGAATAAAGAATGAATTTGGCTTTATTTTCTCTGAAATGGAAATCTGCTAAATTTTTTTGAGAAAATAACATGATGACATAGGTATGAGTGGATTAATGAAGAGAAAGGAAAAAAATTCTCTTTCTCTCTCTCTCTCTCTCTGTAGTAATTATCCTTTCCTGTCTACTATTATTCAAGTCTTTATTCTACAAATGAAGAAACAGAATTGAAGACATTAAATAACTTCCCCAAAGGCACTTTAGTATGCAAATATCAGAGACAAGATTCTATCCAAAGTTAGTTCGACTTCATAATTTATGTTCTTAAACATTTTGCAATACTGCTTCTTAGTTATGAGACTATTACAAGATTTCATATATTTAAAACAATTGTAGACTAGAGCATTGGTTATAGAAATGAGGGACAAAAGATGAGGTAGGAAGAAAAGATTTTACAGAAAGAAAGGGAATTATTGACACATTGGCTTAGCATAAAACTGTGTTAAAGTAGAGCCTTGGTTTTAACTATTGGTATTCAGTAAAATGATGGCGTAAATAATATGTAGATATTTAGGGAAAGGGAAAATTGATACCAAGAAGCACTATTTATAAGCATGCTGAGTGCAAAGTGGGGTAACATATTAAAGAGTAGATACTAGCTGTTGAAGAGGTTGGACCTGATGTGGTATTCCGTTTCATTCACTGACTATCTTCCTTTCTTTTATTGAACAACCAGGTTGTTTCAGAGTGACTTGTTTCTATTCATCACATTCCTTTTTTCACCATAAGTTTTATCCAAAGTCTTTAGAAATCTGGTGTCCAACCTAGCCTGTCACTATCTTAACATGCTCCTTTTCTTAATTAAGAACTTCATTTGCAATTGAATCCAACAAGCTCTTTCTTTTTTATATTATTCTTATATCTACAGAAAATATGGCAACCTTCTTCATTTTTTCTCAAAAATAATTCTTTCTTGTTTTCACTTTCATGACCCTATCTTTTCTTTTCTTTTCTTTTTTTTTTTCGAGACGGAGTCTTGCTCTGTCGCCCAGGGTGGACTGCATTGGCGCAGTCTTGGCTCACTACAACCTCTCCCTCTTGGGTTCAAACAATTCTCCTGCCTCAGCCTCCCTAGTAGCTGGGATTACAGGTAAGTGCCACCATGCTCAGCTAATTTTTTATATTTTTAGTAGAGATGGGGTTTCACTATGTTGGCCAAGCTGGTCTTAAACTCCTGACCTCGTGATCCGCCTATCTTGTCCTCCCAAAGTGCTGGGATTACAGGCTAATTTTTGTTTAGTAGAGATGGGGGTTCACCATTTTAGCCAGGCTGGTCTCGAACTCCTGACCTCGTGATCCACCCACCTCTGCCTCCCAAAGGCCTGGGATTACAAGTGTGAGCCACCACACCCAGCCTCTTGACCCTTTATTTTCACCAAATTATACTTCTTTTGAACATGTATTATAGTTATTATAAATATGATTTCTAAAGCTCAGAGTGCCTTAGTTAAAATACTAGTTTCAAAGTACCCAACCACTTTGTCTTAATCTGTTTGGGCTGCTATAACAAAATACTATAAACTGATGGCTTAAACAACAGATAAATATTTCTCACAGTTTTGGAGGCTGGGAAATCCAAGATGAAGGAGCTGGCAGATTCAGTTCTTGGTGATGGCTCTCTTCCTGGCTTGCAAATAGCTGCCTTCTCACTGTGTCCTCACATGGTAGAGACATAAAACTTCGGTGTCTCTTTCTCTTCTTATAAGTGCACCCACCCTACTGATTCAGGGCCCTGCCATTGTGACCTCATTTAACCTTTATTACATCCTCACAAGCCCTGTCTCTAAACATAGTCACATGGAAGGTTAGTCTTTCAACATGTGAATATTGAGAGGCACAAGCGTACTGTTTATAACAGTAATTAATCTCTTCATTTCCAATTTTTATACAATCTTCACCCTCTCTCTTCTTTGCTTCCCATTGCCACTGCCACACTCCATATTCTTACTACCTCAAACCTGCATCAAAATTGATCTTCATTTCTCTCAATAAACTTTATTCTAATATATACTGCATATTAACCCACAGATTAATTTCTGAACAGGATTGCTATTTTCACAACATGCTTCTGTATGAAAAATTAGCATAAAATTCATTTAACCTCTTGGCCATTTTAATAGTGAAACCATTCAAGGAGCATTGCCGCTGTTTTCTTATCAGTGCAAAGCTGTCAAGCCTTATCGTCATGCACATAGATGAATGTGTAAGAACAAGTAGCTAACTTCCGCTCTTTCACTAATATTATAAAACCGTGTTACTCTCTTGGTTGTCTTCCCTATATTAGTACAACAGACAAAGTCCTAAGGTTCTCCACATAAAATCTGATCTTGGTTTTGTTCTTTCTACTGTATTTGGGATATTGACAGGTATATTACTTTTCTAGGGCTACCATGACAAAATACCACAGATTGGGTGGCTAAAAGAACAGAAATTTATTTTTTCAAAGTCCTGGAGCTAGAAGTCCAAGATCAAGACGTCGACAGGTTTGGTTTCTCCTACAGTCTCTCTTCTTGGCTTGCAGATGGTGCGTTCTCTCTCTGTCCTCACTTGGCTTTTACTGTTTCTTTCTCTTCTTATAAAGACAACAATCATATCGAATTAGGGCCCTACTCTTATAACCTCATATAACCTTAGTTAAAGACCTTATCTGCAAATATAGTCACATTGGAGGTTAGGGCTTTAATGTATTAATTTTGGGGACATACAACTCATTCCATAACAGCTGGTTTTCTTAGAATCTCTCTCTTATAGGATGTCCTATACCCACAGAAATTTCAGGCTTTAAGTATGACTTAATTTTTTGAACACCAGGAACTTGTATACTTCTTTCTTGAAGGCAAGTGTGTCCTTCATTCCTCTTCCTTTCTTCCTTCCTTCCTTCCTTCTTTCTTTCCTTCCTTCCTTTCTTTCTCTTTCTTTCTTTTTTCATTTTTTACTTTATTCCTCTCATTTTGTCTTTCCTTTTTGTAGACTCAGAGTCTGACATAAAATGAAAATTTGTTGATAAACTGAACAAACAACTGTTAGTCTATGTCTAAACTGAATTCTATAATTATGGTAAGGAGCCTATAAAATAATTGCACCTAATACTCTAATATTGAACCTAAAAGGTAAACATAAAGCTCAAAGAGATAGTGGATGAAAAAAATGTTCCCTTAAGAAATTGAGTCACAATTAAAATATTGTATAAGTTATGTTATTTTAAATATGTTTTACTCTGCCTGTTTCTCCCCATTGAGATTCTAAGCACAGGCATGAACATTTTTTGTTGTTGCTGTTTTTAACATAACTTATAAGCCAAATACCAATTGTTATTACTTATGGATTGATTAGTTTCATTTTCATCTGGATTTCTTACTATCTTGAAATGCTTTCACTTCCTAAACTCTCAGGACAAAATGACTTAAGTCCATTTAAACTTATCCTAAACAAATGTAAAATAAACTATTTTTGGAATTTACTTTTTGTTCTCCTACACCCCACTCTACAATCCATGTTATTTTAAAGTATATGTTTTGTATAAAGTGGAGAATACACTACTATTTTTTTAATTGTCAAAAATGGTTTTCATTTTTCACAATTTTTAAAATCACTGAATATTCATCCTATTTCATTCACTTCACTTACCTTACAAATACATAGCATGCTTTGGGGAGAAAACCTATGATCATTCAAATTTCTTGTTTTACTTTTTAATTTTCATGGCAGAGTATAAAGAACATTTCTAAGAAGTTTGAAAATCCTAACAGTTGCTAAATTGACCAATAGCTTTTTGACATCTAGAAAGCCCTGTAAAAGTGGTTAATGTGTTCATGTGTATCTACCTGAGAAGCAACAACAACAACAAAAAAACCCTTCTTAAACACAATTTACTCTGTCCATGTCTTACTCTCAAAAATTATAAAAGAACAATGTCACAGTGCTTGTGGCAGTTGCCAACCTGGCTCACTCTGCACATGGTAAAAGTCTCACAAAAGTTGATAATCAGAAAATAGCAGTTAAACTAGGCCATGAATGGTTACAGAACTGGTGGTGTTAAAAAATTAATTCTCATTCTAATAAGATAAGGAGAATTCTCAATTAAACCTAAATGCTTGCTTATCATGGTAGGGACAGAAATTCAATTTGGGCGGGCACATAATGAGCTGAAAGAACATGGCTATCTGAAGTGCTGATGGAAACACACCATTTATCCTGGACTATCATTTAAAATGAAAAGGATGCGTGTTGGGGGGCGGGAGGGAGTGGGGGAGGTGCGGGTATTGGTAGAGACTACTAAACAATTTTGCGTCTTGTGTAAGGAAATATTTTATAAGATTTAGGTGGATCCCAGGCCACTTTTGCTCTGTCTGGCAAAACAAGCCAAGACTTCTACTACCCTAGGAAAGTAAAAAGATACAGAATATCAAAGGGCTAATGCAAATGAAAGGAAAGGTTGAGTCATTAAAAGTAATTTATGCATTGCTTTACTGCTGAGAGGGAGAATTTAAATTCACACACAGAAAAGGTCAAAGTCAGAGCCTAAAAGTAGGCAGAAATAGTAAGTTCAGTGAACATAGTGAAGAAAAGCAGGACAGACCTGACAATAAGGATATCAAGAAATGGCTCAGAACAATGTTTGAATGCAGACATACTTCCTGGTTTAAGCATCCTGGTATTTTTTTTTTTTTTTTTTTTTTTCAAGGTTTGGTAGAAATTTAAATGGGGCCAAATCCAACCTGACAGAGAGGAAGCAATAGATGTCATCTATGCATTTAAGGTGTTTGCTTTTTAGGTTTATTCTTAAGAGCCCTTCCAACTCTACCTCCCAAACCCCAGTGTATACAAATACACACACTCTACAATCTCAATGAATATATAGGCACTTTTGTACCTGCACACATATATCTTCCTGCACACACACATACACACACATCAGGCATCCCGGTATCACTTTCATTATCTACTATTATAATAGTCTCAAATCCAAACACAAATTACTATATAGTATGATTATTTTCCACCCAAAATTCCTATTTTTTCTGTATGCACAGAGATTTAGATATTATCTGCTGATTTTTTTCCCCCAAAATCAATGCCAGCAGTTTTTTAGCCTGTAGTCCAGAGAATTATATGTATCCATGGCAATATTTACTGCTCTTTTACCACAATTCATTACCAAAAAAAAAAAAAAAAATGTGTCCTCTTCTGAGGATTTCTAGAGAAAAGAAATATAACTTTGATAGATATTAAACAATTTGTCAGTAAGATACATAATCTTGGATATTAACTAAGTAAAGAGAAATGTCCAGAAGAAACAATTCAAGATTATTTAGAGTTTTCAATTATCTTTCCAGTGGTATTTAAATTTGACACAGCCCTAGAAAGGATATTTCTAAAGCACTTAAATAAAATAGATATGTTTCTCAATAATATGGAGCAAATGAGCCTTCCAGTATTAGAAAATTGGCTTTAGGTTCAAAACAGCCTTACTTTTCAAAAGCAGTAAGGGCATATTGGGACATAGAATTTCAGTAGTTACTAAATTAGATCACACCTTATCAAAGCATGTTTTTATGACCATGTGTCAAAACCATAATCCAAGAGTTAAATAAAACAAAAATATGATGATTGTGAGCCTTTCCAAAGCCCTAAATAAGAAATAAATAATACAATTTAAACAATAGCAAATTAGGATTGTCCCATCTGAGAATACACAATTAAAATAACGTTTTAAGTTGTAAACGGTAAATCCCTACATATCTAGATAAAATGTTACCTTGAAGACTATAAGTACAGATATAAGGGAAATTGTTTAGAAGAAGATATAGATGAATTAAAATTGTTTGGCTTCAAATAGAAGCTACTAATATCATTACTATAACAGAGAATTCCTTGCAAGAAAAGCACTTACACCATATCTCTGTTTCAGCAAACATTTTTGAGTATTTCTTAAAAACAAAACACAATTTTGGAAAGATTTTCAAACCTAGGTAAATGTAGGTATCTATTTGGACATACTTATAATTTGCTGATATTCTATCCAAAATTTGCTATAAAACCAGGTAACTTGATCAGAGACTTAGAAAAGCGGATAAGAAGTACAGGTTGAATGGAATACTATGCAGCAAAAGGATGAGATCCTGTCTTTTTTTTTTTTTTTTTTTTGATTTTTAGACGGAGTTTCACTCGTGTTGCCCAGGCTGGAGTGCAATGGCATGATCTTGGCTCACTGCAACCTCACCTCCCAGTTCAAGCGATTCTCCTGTCTTAGCCTCCCAAGCAGCTGGGATTACAGGTGCATGCCATCACATCCAGCTAATTTTTGTATTTTTAGTAGAGATGGGGTTTCATCATATTGGTCAGGCTGGTCTTGAACTCTTGATCTCAGGGGATCCGCCTGCCTCAGCCTCCCAAAGTTCTGGGATTACAGGCGTGAGCCACCATGCCTGGCTGAGATCATGTCCTCAGAAGGGACGTAGATGGAGCTGGAAGCCATTATCCTCAGCAAACTTATACAGGCACAGAAAACCAAACACTACATGTTCTTGCTTATACGTGGGAGCTGAACAATGAGAACGCATGGACACAGGGAGGGGAACAACACACACTGGGGCCTGTTGGGGGTCGGGGAGGGAGAGCATCAGGATAATTAGCCAATGCATGCAGGGCTTAATACCTAGGTGATAAGTCTATAGGTGCAGCAACCCACCATGGCACACTTTTATCTATGTAACAAACCTGCATGTCCTGCACATATATCCTGGAATGTAAAATTAAATTAAATTAAATTTAATTTAATTTAAAAGAAGTACAGATTGGGCATCCCTAACCCAAAAATCAAAAATTTTGAGTGTCAACACGGTGCCACAAGTGAAAAATTCCACACATAAACACATAACACAAGTTTACTTCATGCACAAAACTATTAAAAATATTGTATAAAATTATTGTGAGGCTGTGTGCTTAGGATGTATATGAAAGACAAGTGAATTTGGTGTTTAGACTTGTGTCCCATTCCCTATATATCTCATTACATATATGCAAATATTCCAAAATCCAAAAACTCTGAAATCTGAAATACAGAAGTATTTTGGATCCTAAGTGTTTTGGATAAGGTATATTAAACTTGTGTTTAGAAATCCTGTGAACTAGCAAAAGAATCTCTGCAACAAACGTGAGGCTCAAGGCCCAAACTTCAGCTCTGGCACAGGAAAGAAACAGGATACTAAAATCAAGGACCAGTTTTAGAGGAAACTATAATCATAAATATACTATCAAGCCAGCAATCAAAACCCAACATAGGCAACAAATTTAGACTTAATACTACAGTTAAAAAAAACTTTTTAAGGGGGAAAGAGAACTAACATTTATTTAGATCCTTCCATTGCCAGACACAAATTAAATCTAACCTTTACAATAATAGTTATATGATTTTTTAATCCCCTTCTTATGCCCCCCAAAAAACTATGACCATTAAAGAAATTAAATAAAACTGAATAAAATTACGTTGTTAAATTTTTGTAGATCTAAGATTTTAATTCAGGCTTGTCTAATGGCAAATCCAGTCTCTGTTTCACTAGTGGCCCTCAGAATTTGTGAAAATCATAAAATAATATCTAATACATATTGAGGATTTGCTATGTGTCCAACACTGTTCCATGCATTTGAAGTATATTAACACATTTAATATTCTCTACAAACCTAAGTGATATATAAATGTTATCCCCATCCTACTGAGGCACGGAATTTAAACAATCTGCCTAATAACATTTAACTAGTAATGGAGTAAGATTTAGACTGTATATTCTTGCTCCTAAAACTAACGCTGTCCTAAAACTAATGGCACAGACCCAATGCTTCCCATGATAGTTTAATCTCCTCTCTTTGAAGTAGTATAGGATGACAGGCCCAGGACAAATCCTGAATCTGGACAGCTGCCTGTTTCCTTAAACAAAGTGTTATGTGAACCAGCAACACACATTCATTTATGGAATGTAGCTACTTTCACACGACAACAACTTTGTGAAGGAGTTGAAATACAGAAAATATACAGTCAGAAAATCTAAAATATTTACTAACTAGCCTGGACAGAAAAAGTTTGCGGACTCCTAATGTAGATCATGGATAACAAAACAATATTCATATGTTTTCAAGAGAAGTGAAGTGAACATTTTATAAGAAATCATTATTTCTTTAAACTCTCCACTTCTTCATAGTCTGCCCAGAAGTTCATTTAATCAAAGATAACAAAACAAATGGGTCTATTTATGTTCACACGTATTTATCTTAAATATAAATTGACTCATTTCTATTTTATCAATAGCTAGTCCTCTATATATCTTGACCACTTTTACTTAAAAAAAAAAAAAAGAAAAAACAGAAAACAATGCATGTATGTATATATTTATTTATTTTTGAGACAGGGTCTTGCTCTGTTGTGCAAGCTGGGGTGCAATGGCACAATCACACCTTATTGCAGCCTCAGACTCCTGGGTTCAAGCCATCCTTCCATCTCAGCCTCCAGAGTAGCTGGGATTACAAGTGTAGCTGAGACTACAAGTGTGTGCCTCTACACCCACCTAACATTTTTTTTTAAGTAAAGATGAGATTGCTGTGTTGCCCAGGCTTGTCTCGAACTCCTGAGATCAAGCAATCCTCCCGCCTAGGCTTTCTGAAGTGCTGGGATTACAGGCATGAGCCACTGTGTCTTTCCAGAAAATAATGTATTTAAAATGACAATATTTGAAATAGTAAATGTCTGTCTATCTACTGGTAAATTTAAACTAAAATAAAGTCAATCAATTTCCACAAGTTTTCGTTTTTATCAAGGTTAAAATGATACAGTTAAGGAATAGGTGAATTCCAGCTAAATGGGTTACTAGATTCTGAAATACTTTTGCTCTTCTGTAAACATGTGATTATTATTAGTTTCATATTACTTTTAAGAAATTGCATTATGTTATCTAAACTTGTAACATCATATTTGATAGACTCATTAAAAAACAGCTATTTTAACTGAAGTTAAATATGCCTTTGATTCTGATTTTCAAACAAAAACAAGACATAATTTCAGTAAAAATGTGTCTCAGAGGAACACAATTACGGCTTTTCCACTTTGCTTAAGTGATTCTCTGCTCACTCCCTTTTTCCAAAACCCATCAGAAGCACTGCTAATTCAAGTATTCCTTGGAGATTCTGTAGGGTGCCATCTGCTGTATACCTGTTATGTTGCAGCTTGAAATTTACTTAATGTCAGATTTAGCCCATCGAATCACACAAAAGTATGTGAGTTGTTTTACAAGTGAAACATTAATGCTGGATTCATGAAGAAAACTGAAAGTTAGACATGCATAATAAAACCACATTAGTGGTTATTTGATTAATTATTGAATATGATTATAACACAAACAGATTACCACACCAGTTAGGTACAATGAAGGTGGCATTATTGTTAAAACTGTGGGTTGCAGTTTGTTTTCTTATAAGCAATCAAATATTATGCATGCCTAGTAGATAATATAAGTACACATACCAGAAAAGAAATCTCTGGTGTATGGGTATACATTTGTTCACCTTGATCCTGCTCCATTTGTATTTTGACATCATATAAATATCAGAAGGTACATTGACAGCATAGGAGTAGGCAAAATATTTCTGCCATTTTTACAGGCATAGAGATCCACAGGAAAAAGGGTTTTGGGGAGTAATGTTGCTGGACAGGGAGCTACTCGGATTACATATACTTGGAAAGTGAGTTTTTTAATATAAGATTTCACATATATAAGAAAATATATATACATAATGATTTTGAAAAAATTTAAGAAAATATACTGTGAATAATAATACCTACAAAGACCTCTCTGTATGCCCCTTCTTAACTGCACATGCCTTCCCCCACTACCTCTAACAGATAATCTTATCCTGAATATGGTGTTTAGCATCTCCTTACTCTTTAAATATTTTTTTTCTTATGGTCTTACTATATACATATTATTTAACAATACATTATTTAAGTTTGCATATTTTTAACTCCATGTTCTGTAGGAGGATTTACCTGTGACTTGATTTTTTTGCTCAAAATATTTTTTGTGGGCAAAAGAATACAATTAACATAAAATATTCATTTAGATTAATATACTATACCTCATTGGGAGAGTAATGTGACAAAAACACTGGGGAAAACTTAAAATTATCTAGTAGTTTTGAACATGCATCATTACACTTTTGGAAGAGACCAGATTGCCATGGAGAGATTAGGCACCCTGCCCAAAATCATATGCACGCAGTAATTGTGACAGCTGACATTCAAATCTGAACAGTTTGTTCTAGTACATTGCATAAGTCTGTTTTCCTGCTGCTATAAAGAACTGCCCAGGACTGGGTAATTTAAAAAAGAAAGATATTTGACTCATAGTTCAGCATGACTGGGGAGGCCTCAGGAAACTTACAGTCATGGTGGAAGATGAAAGGAAGCAAGGCACCTTCTTCACAAGGTAGTAGGAAGGAGAAGTGCGGAGTGAAGGGGGAAGAGTCCCTTATTAAACCATCACATCTCATGAGAACTCACTCACTATCACAAGGACAGCATGGGAGAAATCATCCCCATGATTCAATTACCTCCACATAGTCTCTCCCTTGACACCTGGGGATTATGGGGATAATGGGGATTACAATTCAAGACGAGATTTGGGTGGAGACACAAAGCCTAATCATATCATACTTGTATCTTGTGATCACTATGCTAGATTTATTCTGCATTATTAAGTAATAACTTTAAGTAATATAAATAATACTTCTTACAAGAAAGATGATAGCTCAACATGGAGAGTACTCTATAAAAAAAGTTTTTTTTTTTTGTTTATCATTCTTGATTAACCTAATAAAATCTATAGTGTCCTTACAAAACTAAGACATGTCTTACTTTAAAAGCTATTTTTAAAACTCAGGACATCTATTATTAATTTTCATGTCTTTCACATTCATAGAACCATGCCATAAAGGAATTAACAAATAATTTAACAACTGAACACTAGATGGAAATGGCTATTTCTCTTCTAGGTTTTGACTATCCAAATTAACACTTAGAATAGGTTGTTTTATAAGTTGAATTTCCTAAAGCCTATTACTTTGCTTTTGGAATTAACTTCAAAGGATTGCCAACGTGATTGCTTATCTTTTCTTATCCTACTTACTTTTCAGCACCTCCCCAAGTTGACCTTCTTGAAGCAATATTTTCTCTTGGCTTTTTGAAAGACACTATTGCTCTTAGTGTTCTTCCTAGCTCCCTGGACACTCTTTCTCTTGACTTTCCAATCATTAAATATTGGCACATCCTACTCTTTTTTTAAATACAAATTCTCTCTTCCACAGCTTTAAATATAATCCATATGATCATGAATAATCAATCTACATTTCTAGCCATGATCTTGCTGGATGTACAGACACATTAATTCAAATTTCTGCTTGACACATACATTTGCATGTTGAAATAAGAATTTCAACCTTCACCTGGTCAAAATAGAACTCTTGTTTCCTTCTGTCTTGCACAGGTGACTCCTCTCCTAGTCTTCCAAGGCTCATAAAATGGCAATATAATCTGCCTGTGACTCAAGTGACAAATTTCAGAGTTATGCTTGATTTTTATCTTTCTGTCACCAGTCTATTCCAGTTCACAAGCAAGTACCATTGAGAAAACTTCTAAAAGAAACAAAACAAAACAAAACAGTACACATCTCTTCCCTTCTATCTCAACTTCTATCATTCTGGTTGTCACCCTGAATTCTCACCTGGAACAACCACAGTATATGTTGACTCTAAACAGGAAATTCAATTGACATGTTGTAGCACTTTTGTGGAGTGGTGTCAGGTCAAATGTGCTGCCATAATTGAGTAAGCCCAGAAAAGCATACATGGCAATAATACTTCTACTTTCAGTTTTAGCTAGTATGGCTTTTATTTAACATTATTGGTAAATTATTTTAATTTTATTAAAAATTATTGATAATTTTATTAAAAATAATTGATACTGATTCAATGAATACAACACATTATGCTATTAAGCATTTACTGATATATATGTATATATACAAATAATATATATATTCTTTTTTAACTGTTATATTTGTAAGTGTTTAAGAAATCTCAAATATTTCACACCTGGCTTGACACAGTCAGCAATGATCACACAAGTAAGATCACTGCAGTGGCTCATGTTCATGACTGCCTACCCCAAACTCACACTGTGATGTCCTGTACACATTTTATTGCTTAATTGTCCGAGTAACCCTATTAGGTAGCTATTAATATTACATATGATGAAATAGAAACTTAAGAAAACCTTAATCAACTTACAATAGCTATACAGTGGCAGAAGTGAGATTCACACCTAGATCTCTACGATTCAAAACAGTTGTAATCTTTACCACTACAATATACTTCCTCCAGTGGAATTTCGTGAGTGAAATGGGGTTGGGGTTAGGAAAGAATTTTTCTCCACCTTCTCTAATCTCTCCAAGAGGACTGTTTAAAATTAGGGTTGTTTACAAAGCAAGAGTCATGGAATTATACTTTCCTCTTCTCCTCATCTCTTTTCAAGACCAAGTTGTACAGCATCATAGTCAGGCCTTATTTATGTAGGCAGAATGTTATTAAAAAATCTATCAGTCTAAGAGACACCATTATCTAAACCAGAGGTTTCTTCAAGGAGTATACAATGGGATCCATATGTGTATATGAAGACTGTGTTACCTTGTAAATGTTTTTTAACCTATATTATTCTAACAATGAGGGAAAATAACTTGTAATAATTTGTAAGAACTGACAATACTAAGTTAGTCTGTATGATAAATGGTCATAGTTGTTTTACAGGTCTCACAAGGGAAAACTAAAAATTCCACAAATGGGAGCATTGACAGTGGCACTTAACAGTTGTGTAATGACATTTCATGTGTTGCTATCCAAAATGTGTAATTTGATGAGTTTTGATAAACATGTAAACCTGTGCAGCAACCACATCATTTGAGATTAAAACAAATCGATTATCTTAAAATTTATTTAATGGATGTAGATCTGTCCTGAAAGATAAAATGTGGTGCTGCAGAGTAGCAAGTTCACTCACACAGAAGGTGCCTTTTGTTTAAGGTTTTAAGGTATGGCCCATTGAACTTCACAGCCAAACAATTAAAATTTCAAAAGCTTAAAGGAGTTATCCCCCACCTATTTCAAGTTAGAGTAGGGCTTATCTTGAAGAGATTTGTGGGTATGCATTTTGTGTAAGGAAATGATTCCCGAATAAGGTTTACAGGCAACCCTAAAAGGAATTTAAGAGAGTTATATTCACAGAAACACTTTCCAAGTTTGGTCTTTAAGAGACAAACAGTAAAATGAAAAGAGGTCTTTGAATACTAATGTCTACAGCTACAAATAAGGATGAAGAAACTATTCTGCTGCAAAACATGTGCTACCTTTATAAGAAAGAATTGCCCAGAGGTTAGAACAAAGAACATAGAGGACAGAAAGAAAAGCAAGAATTTTCAGTAGGCCCTGAATCCTAACCAAAAAACTACTAACATGTGTATTAGTTTACAGGTTAAAATGGAAAACTGTACTTGAGTTGCTGTGTTTAAACCTCATCTACAGCTATATATACTTTAGATTTTGAGATTCTGCACTTTGAATTGAGGTTATAATTGAATGATACTTTGAATGGCCTTGGGAGGGGCTGAGTGTACTTTGCATATGCGAGGAATATACCATTGACTGGTAGACCGCCTCCAAGATGGACCACAATGTTCCCTACCTCCTGGTATTCATTCTTTTCATATTGTTCTTCCATGCTGAATCAAGTTTGATCTTTGTGACTAATAAATTTGACAAAAGTGATGGTATATTACTTCTGAGATTAGGTTACAAAAGACATGGTGCATTTTGTCTTCTCTCTCTCAGATTGTGTAGTCAGGGGGAAGCCAATTGACATGTTGACCAGTGAAAAGGCTACATGGTAAGAAACTGAGGCCTCTGAGTACCAGCAGTGAAGAACTGAGTCCTCTTGCCACACAGCAAGTGAATGAACTAGGCAGTAGATCCTCAAGTTCAGCCAAGAATTCATGACTACAGCCATGGTTGACATATTGAGTGCAACCTAATGAGATGCCTTCAGCCATAACCCATAGGTAACCACTCTCAAACTCGTAACCATAGAAACTTTGATATAACAAATATGGATTTAATCTACTAGATTTCAGAGCTAATTTTCTACACAGCAATGTATAATTTTATGATAACCTTATATCCTCCAATGCTGATAAATTTACTGTTAATTCTGTCATTTTATTATTGACTTTTTTGGGCTTATTGTTTGTCTGTTTTTAATTTTATGGTTTTATTCTTTATTATGTGTTTCTACATACTTCATTTGGATTTAATTTGCCCTACTTCTATTAGCTTCCTTTTTAATTGATATTTTATAGTTGAACATATTTTTGGGTGCATATGATCTCTTAATGTATGTATACAATGTGGAGTGATTAAATCAGGGTAATTGGTATATACATCACCTCAAACATGTATCTTTTCTTTGTGTTGGGAACATTACAAATCTTCTAGCTATTTTGAAGTGTAACAAATTATTATGAACTATAATTTCCCTACCGTACTATTTAATATTAGAACTTCTTTCTGTTTGATTGTTTTTTTGTATTCATTAGCCAACATTTCAAGGAAGAAAGTTAGGTTATGAATTATAGCACTCTTTATTTAAATATAAGCATTTAAAGTTACAAATTTCCCTGTAATCATAGTTTTAATGAGATCCAGAACATTTTGATTTGTGATATTATTATCATCATCTCATTGGAACATTTTAAAATTTCCTTTCAGCTTTCTAAATTTGTCTATGGGTTATATAGAAGTTTGTAATTTAATTTCCAAATATTTGATGCTTTTATAGTTATTTTATTATTTATGATTCCTCGTTTCATTCCATTGTTCTCAAGAAAATGTACCCTATAGATGTCTACCTTTTAAATTTAATGGGACTTATTCTGTTACCCAGGATATACTTTTTCTTGATGATGTTCCACTCACATTTGAAAATAATATATAATTATTTTATTAAGTGTAGTATTCTATAAATGTCATTTGGGTTAAAAATATTGATAATATTGTTCAAGTCTTCTAGAAATTTTCTGATGTTTTTCATTTAGTTGCTTTATCAATTATAGAAAGAAATGTTTTAAATTCTTCAACTGTGATTGCTAATTTGTTTATTTCTTAGTTCTGTCAGTTTTTGCATTGTGTATTTAGAAGTTCTAGAAACAAGCCATCCATATGTTTGACTGTTGTGTCTTCCTAAAGAACTGACTTTTACCATTAGTAAGTATGGCTCTCTGACTGTGGTAAAATGTCATATATTTAGATCTACTTTGACATTACTATAGCCACTCTAACTTTCTGCCATTTGATGTTTTCATGACACTTCTTTTTCTAATTTTCCTTAAACATATTTTTGAGTCAGCAAAAATAAATAAATAAATACAAAGAAGGTAGCAAAGACTTGTAGTGTTGTTATTTTCAAATGATAAGTATAAAGAGAATTCTGATTATTAGAGTGCTATCTATACTTCCATGGTAATTGCTTGATTTGGGTATTTCTTTACGACTCTTCACTGTTGCCTTTTCCTTCTCTAATTATCCATTGCTAAAGTTCCTACCCTATAGACTTTTCTTTCCGTCTCAAGATGTGCTGATAGGAAAATGTCATTTAGTTATAAAATCCTTATTAATGCTCTTTGAATCATTTACTGAAATGTAGTAAAAATAAACCCTTTAAAAATTCCCAAGAGTGACGAATGATGAAGCTGAAAACGCTCTAAATTTTATAATGTAATTGCAAATTATACTGAAAAAAAAAAAACCCAAAATTTTGCATTGAAAATTATCCTTGAAAGTTTTTCATTATTATTCCTTTTAGGTAAAATGAAATTAATGGTTGAACTATTAGGTAGTAGAGAAAAGAAAAAGAAAAATAGATTCCAGCTCTTTAATCAATGGCAGGTCTTTTCCAAATGTTTCACAGCCCCAATATTTCCATCAACTACATGGGCCTGTGAATTACATAAATTTTCAAATAAGTAGTTCCTTGATTTTTACTTATCTACCTATTTTGTTAGAATAGATTTAGCTCATTATATCAAAATATATTTGTTTGATAAAGAGAGAGTAGAGCAAACTAAAAGGAAATATTAAAACAAAACCCACCTCTGTAGATATTAAACATTTTCTTTTATAGATTAATAAAATTATGTGAAAAAATTAAGAAAAAAAGAAAAAAATGATACAGTTCTTCTCCTCCCTTGCTATAGTCATGTCTTTTACCACTAATACTAGAGAATAAAGTGACAACAATAGAATTTCTAAGGGCCCAACATCAGTCATTTTTCTAAAAATAAAGGAGTTGAAGTTTGGAGTTGCTGGGAATATGAATGAGCATTTTAATTAAAAAAAAATCTTTAAAAAAGGATGACACAATTTGGAGTGTGATATTCCATTCAGATTATTAATTCTTAGCTCACCTCAAAATTAAAATCTAGGATGTCAACAGAACATCATTAGGAAAATGGTAAGCTTAGCCAAACAATAAGAAGTAATAATGGCTTTATACCAACAATTTTATGTTTATTAGATTTGCTAATTTGTGGTTTTATAATGATTTATGGTTGTCCTTTTCCTCTGAAATTGCCATGATGTTTAGTGAAAACAAAATTATCTCTGTGTGAAAAGAGTGAGTACATATGGAAATAACCAGTCTCTAAACCACTAGGCCTTTCTTCTAATCTGGAAGATGTAGCAGATAATTTTAAAAACACAGTTAATGAACACTGTAGTCATCTACTGCATAGAAAGGTCTCAAAAATCTTCAGGAAATTATATCTACCATCGATAGACTTGGGCAAACAAATGAGTCTTGATTAAATTAAATCTAGTAATTTTTGTGATGTGTCTTTATTTCATATTTGGAGAAAAAACATATTGTACACTTCATTTAATGAAGAGAAATTTTCTACATACTTATTTTGATCCTCATTCCATCAAGCACTCAAGCTTATTATTTGTTTTCTGTCAACAGTTATTTTAATGGTAGCCTGGAAACAGAATGAAATCTAGTTCCTTTCATTTATTTATTAATAAACACTTATTAAACAGCAAATACTCTCCAGGTTGAGAAGATACAAGAAGATGCAAGTTCACAAGATCATTTTCATGCATCTTAGAGTATCACTGGGAAAAGGAAGATTAGCAATTATAATGAGGAGACATAAGTGCTCCAATGATAGAGGAAATATAGACTGTTATACAACCTGTAGAAGAACTTGTAAGAGCAATTAGGAAACATTCAAAAAATTACAGGAGACTGACTTGATCACATATTCATTTTAGTCTGACAGCAATGAGTAAACTAATTCGATAGGTGGGAAGACTAGAAGTAAGAAGACCCGTTACGAAGTAACTTCAGTAAAATGGACCATCATTGATGTAGGAGCAGTTGGAAGAAGAGATAGATATAAGCAGATCTGAAAAGTATTTAGGAGCAAGAATCTCCTAAGTAGAGGAAGGTTTCCGGATGTTTAATACAAACAGTCTAAAACACAATATCCTAACCCAGTGCTTTTCCAGTATACTTGGAAGAGACACTTAGTAAGTCCTCACCATTCACATGTTTGGGTCAAAGACAGGTTCACTGAAGCAGAATATTTAGAGCAATGCCTAGCCATTATTCATCTCCATCTCTGGTTCCTACCCAAGATGATTCAGATACAAACATGCTGTTAGATTCACTTTCACAGTTTTATTCACTTTCAAAATTATATTTTATTGAAAGTATATATTATGTTATAAAATAACATATCACATATAATCCCCAAACCTGGATTAGATTAATATGGTTTATGTTGTTATGGTGATGGCATAAAATGGAAGAATTACTAAGCGCCAAATGAATTACTTGATGAAAATTTTTATTAAACCCAAAGTAGGTAGAATAATAAGTAATGCAATGCCAGTTAATGACAAAATAACTTTAAAAAAATCTGGAATTAGCTAATGGGATTTAACATTTTAATAGCATCTAAGGTCGTTAAGCCAGTAATAAAAATTGCAAAATAATTTTAAACATGTGATAGCTCATAAAAAATGTTGCAAGAAGTAAATTTTATAGGTAGCTTTAAAATATTATAAGTAGACATCACCATTTATGCTTATATTCATTAAAATGACATAACCAATATGAACTATATAGATAAGAGTACTTGAAAGATAGAGTACAGGTCAAGTACCCCTTATCCAAAAGGTTTGGGACCAAAAGTGTTTTTTGAATTTTTTCAGACTTTAGAATACTTGCATATACCTTATAAGATGTCTTGGAAATGGGACCCAAGTCTAAACATGAAAGTCCTTTATGTTTCATATATACTTTATAGACATAGCCCAAAGATAATTTTATACAATATTTTTAATAATTTCATGTATAAAACAAGTTGTTTAAAGTACTTACATGTGGAATTTTCCACTTGTGGTGTCACATCAGTGCTCAAAAAGTTTTAAATTTTTGAGTATTTTGGATTTAGGATTTTCAGATTAGGGATGCTCAACCTGTATATTTATTTAGCCTGTTGTGTAGAACTTTCCAAGGAATTATTTTTATTACTCCACAATCCTGAATCTGTTCTAGAAACTTTAGGGAAGTCATCTATTAAAAATCTGTCTAGGCATCCTTCTAGTCACTAGTCATTAACCACAACCCTACAGCAATCTTAAACAGGTTAGGCCAAAAATATTCTGTGTTCTCACTATTACTATCTCTGGATATTTTCAAATGCTATTTGTAGAAGATGTCCCCTCAAAAATAATAAAGGATAACTTGATTTGCTCACAAGAAAGGTGTACCTTTATTAGCAAAAGTATAAAAATATCATGAATGCATTGCATTTCTACTAAGTGATAGGTTTCAAATAGATCAATGGGAAAAAATATATAAAAGCAATACTCATGTAACAAATATCTCAAATAAAAGAATATTCTAATATGACATATAAAAATTAAGTAGTTATTTTACCTTGAAACCAGATAACAGGGACCTCCTGCCATTAAAAAATAATCTGTGAACAAAGACTGAACTATTGTACATCACAAAAAATCAGTTCAAAAATAGGAATGAATTTTTTTTACATTAAAAAGATATTGTTAATCTAAATGCATATTGATATTAAACTCAAATTTAGTAATAAAATGGGAATTGCAGTTTAAAACTTCCTGTCTTAAGGAACATTTCAAAAAACAATTTTCTTTAGAGACATCTATTATGAATATCTTCTTAGTAGAACTGTTGTCTATGCTAATCATACAATAGTATTGCTTTTCCCTGTTGATAATAAAGACCCTCTGCTCACTGAATGGGCTGCACAAACATATATTAAGTATTCTTCACTCTACATCAGCTTTAAAAATAGATTCTCTTCAGCTTCTTTGAATACTCCTTAATAAAGACAAACAGGTGGCAGTATAAAAACCATCTCAATATATTTTGAATATTGACTTTATAGTGAATATCACTGAATATTTTAAAATTATAAAATTAAGCACTCTAAGAAAGCCTCTTGCACCTTCTGTCAGTTCTTTCTACTTAACTTTTGCTTGAATTGACTTGTTATTAAAATTCAGACCAAACAGAGAGGTAAAAAGCTGAATAGTTGAGATTAGTACCTTTTAATATAACAGCTGTTACTAAGTTTGCCTTGTTTGAAGAGGATCAGGTTGCATGTTAAGCCAAAGGTTGAAGAAATTCAAACTTATCTATTCATTCGCAGTCAAATATTTATGTTGTCAGTATAGAAATCATATAGTTATACACATAGTAATGTGCTAGTAAATATTTAACAACAGGCTTGCCAAAAATACAAGGCCTTAATTTGCAGTGTTTGCCAATTTCTGAGGCATAAATACTCCCACATGGCTGATTTCAAGCTACCAAAATGACATAAATGAATCTACATGTTGGAAATCTGTACAGTAGGAATTATATAGTACTTCCACCATGTGATTCTAAAAGATGTAAATCATCTCACAAGTGTAGATAATAGTAAAATAAATAGAAAATATGTTTTGAATACTGATTACCCTTTTTAAAAGTAATTGATTTAATTATAAGTTCATATAATTTATTTGATGCCTTTGCTTAACTGCCAGCTCACATAATTTCTGAAATTCTAAGGGTAATCAGGTATAAGCATACCACTCCAGCACAACACATTATAGGATCCAGAAAATGCAGAAACAAAGGTTGCCCTAGTGATACAACCTGTATGGGACACAGAGAAGATATCTTCCAATTTTTTGTTTACGATATGGTTTGACTGTGTCCCCACCCAAGTCTCAGCTTTAATCATAATAATCCTCATGTGTTAAGGTGGGGGGCCATGTGGAGCTAATTGAATCGTGGGGGTGGTTCCCCAAATACAGTTCTCATGGTAGTGAATAAGTCTCATGAGATCTGATGGTTTTATAAATAAGAGTTTCCGGGCACAAGCTCTGTTGCCTGCCGCCATGTAAAATGTGACTTTGTTCCTTCATCGCCTTCCACTGTGATTGTGAGGCCTCCCCAGCCATGTGGAACTGTAAGTCAACTAAATGTCTTTCCTTTATAAACTACATAGCCTCAGGTATGTCTTTATTAGCAGTGTAAGAACAGACTAATACAGTTTATAACAGCTGATGAGAGCACACTGGAAGCCCCAATAGTCTATGGCATTCATTTATCTTATATTGCCTTCTTTCTTCCTGATTCAATTCTAGCCTCCAGTGGTAACTGCTAGCATTATTATGAAAGTGTTCAAAAAGCAAATGGTAGCAATCATTATAACATAGAGACTATCAATTCTAAATAATAATATTTTTCTCAATTCTTTATTAATATCTCCAATCAATAAAGGTAAATCTACTTAAAGATAATGGGATGTAATACAAAGACACAAATTTCAGGCTGTTGCCCTGAAATTACACTTACTTGAGGAAAATAATTTAAACTTATTAACTCTCACTTCACATGTCACGATTCAATAATAATCGTGTGTATACGTTTTATAGAAATCCTTCAAATAAAACAAATGTTGTAATTATAAAAATCAAACCAAAGCAAACTTGAATCCTAAAGAATGGCTGATTTCTGGGCACAAGCGTAAAAGAATCCCATGATGCATTTTCCTGACTAGCTCACTCTTTCACTAACTAGGCCCAGATTGTGTGGAGGGTAGCTGCATTCCTTAGGCAAAATCATTCCAACCTTCAGATTGAATTTTACTGTAATTCAACTTTACTGAATTCTGATTATTATTGGAACAAAAACGACTAAGTAAACTACTTTTATGGTATCATAAAAACAAAGCCCCAGTATCATTGATGTGAAATACATTTAATAGATCTCTCAATAGCTTTATAATAGCATGTAACCATAACTTTATAGCTGACATCCATTTCTCCTTAACTGACAAAGGGGGGATGTTTGGGATTAGTTTATTATTTTTTAAGTATTTCGTAAGCTCTTAAAATTTTAAGGCTAAAGAGTACCTTATAAAACAGAACTTCAAAACATTCATTTGACATATGAGACTAGCTAAGGTCCAAGAGGAAACCCCACCCCTGCACAATGCCATGCAGTTAATAACTGACAGAGCAGGGTCTCACCACGTCTTCTGACTTCATTGTCTACCAGCACTGAAGGACATTAATCTTAGAGCAAACCATTACCTCTTGAAGAACTCTCTTCATCTTTAATAATAACGTCTTGACTGCTGTGCAGTCCTGTAACATCAGTCTGAATGGCAAAGAATCTATGCCTCCGTTTTCTTCCACACCTTGTAGGGGCCAATCCGCAGATGGACTGTTGGGCATTCGGCTGATGTGGGAACACCTGGCTTCTTGATCAACGTCCTTTGTTAATTTCAGGGAAAGATTTCTAATAAGAAAAAAAAAAAAAAAAAAGAACAAAATTACAGTGCAGCATGCTTACAGCAGTATTTCCCAAGTTGTTGATCAGTGGTTCTAGTATCCTAGAAAGTATTTCTTGTGTCCTCATTTCATGATATTATTATTATCATTATTTTGAGACGGAGTCTCGCTCTGTCGCCCAGTCTGGAGTGCAGTGATGCAATCTCGGCTCACTACAAGCTCCGCCTCCCGTGTTCACGCCATTCTCCTGCCTCAGCCTCCCGAGTAGCTGGGACTATATGCGCCCGCCACCATGCCTGGCTAATTTTTTGTACTTTTAGTAGAGACGGGGTTTCACCGTGTTAGCCAGGATGGCCTTGATCTCCTCATCTCATGATCCGCCTGCCTTGGCCTCTCAAAGTGCTGGGATTACAGACATGAACCACTGCTCCCAGCCTCACGACATTAGTTTTTAAAAATTTTCAGACATTCCAGTAGAAATTATGCAATGGGTCAAATACATATTTAGTGTTAAGATTCAATGAAAATTGCAGTTTTAGGATATAATCATTCCATTAAAAAATTCTTTCCATTTTTAACATCAAGAGACCTATCCAATAATGATAATTAATATTGTAACATACTTTTTAGGGCTTGTGTTTAATTTCAATTATATATATATATGTATATATATGTATACATACACATTTCTGAATTATGTTATTTTCTTATATATTTTATATCATATAATTTTCTAAATTATATGACAAGATACCTTAGCAACGTAAATAGAGAAAAAAACAAACAGATGCTCTGGCACTTGCCACCAAGGTCAGGCAATAATACAGATAAGAAAATATATTTTTAATTAATTTTATTCATGTGTGATTATTCACAAACAGAATAACTGAATTTGTAAATTACTAGATAATTAGTAAACACATTTTTGAATAATATTCAATTGTTTACTTATCTTCACAGGTATGTTCAGTGGTTCAATTGTCCTTTGAAGGGATAAGATAATAATTATTACCTCCATTTTATATTTATAATGAAATAATGAATAAAAAATTATGGCTAACATTTTTTGAGGGTTGACTACTGTCCAAGTACTGTGCTAACCACTCCATGTGTGTTAATTCATTCAAACCTTGAATAACTTCAAGAGGTAAATATAAAGCACAGATAAGTAACTTTTCTTGTTGTTAAAGAGTTAGTAAGAAGTGGATGTAAAATGAACTAACCTAGGATTTTTCCCCCTACTAACTACATAATGTGCATACATATAATAATAGCTAATATTTATATAGTTCTTATTGAACCTCAGGCAGTCACGTAATGACCTAATAGGTTTTAAATCATGTAATTCTCACAACAATTCTTTTAGGTACTATTATAATCTCCATTTCCCAATGGGGTGATTTGAGTCAAGAGAGGTTAAGTAACTTGCTGATAATTACACAGCTAACAAGGGATATTGCTGAGGTTTGAATGCTGGTAATGCACACTTAGCTCTAAACCACTACAGTGTTGCATTTTGTGTGGAAAACAAGCATGCAATTGAACAAAATAGTATACTTACAGTTATACTAAGAAACATTAACATTTTCACTTTAAAGTGTATATTTAATCTGATACAATTGATCCAATTTAATTATATTATGTCCAACTTGCAATGAACTATACAGTCATTCTTATAGGCTTCTATTTAGTGTTAATGCTTTCTAGGGCTATTTTCTCTAAGACCAATAAGAATAAAATCAAATATAAACATTAGAAGTCACAGTAGGTATATATTAAATTAGAGTAGTACTTTAGTTTTAATCGAATTTTTGAAGATGTATCATTTTTAAGTTGTGAACTTGTCTGATATTTGGCATATATTAGGCTGACTCAGCAAATTGTTGTATATGTATAATTGAAATTGAATAGATAAATGCAATAATGAGTGAATAAATAAAACACAATTTGTTGTAATCATCTACACACACAACTCTCATACAGAAAAATGTTTCTGTATTGTGAATTTTTATGAATTGTGGGGCTCCTGTCCATGGCTCTAAATTTCCTGCCACAATTACAATAAAATTTAAATTATATTTCTATAATTCCTGTTAGTTAGCTTGCTGGCTCTTTAAAATTATTTGGTCAGTCATGGATCTAAACATCCATGCGGACTGACACAACTTTCAGGAATCATGTTAGTGTGAAGTTCTAACATTGTATTTCAGGAAATTTACTGAGGCTCTGGAGATTATAATTTAATATTTACAAATTTAAATATCTTTGCCATTTTCAAATAGCTAAGATGAACCATGTACAGAAATGCATTATGAAGATAAAATTAGTCATTTTTTCATACTTCAATAATTTGAATATATTTTTAATCCCAAAAGGAAAAAGATGATGGCACTTTTTCCAAAATTATTGAAAACATCCACATTGTGTCCAGAAGAGCAGCGATGGCTGAAGTTGCAGAGATTAATAGAATTCTGTCACTGACTTTAAGAGGTTCACCACAATTATTAACTTTTTAGTAGTTCATACCAAAAAAAAAAACCTAATATTCTTTCACATATGAGAAACAAATCAATTTATCTCAAAACATTTTATCTCTACATGAAAAAATAGATCTGCTACAAGGCTATGGTAATCAAAATCATTCTTAATTAGGTTGAAATCGTCAGTGAAATATCTGTTAAATGGGGTTGTCACTCAGCTGCAAAGGCCGGCACAGCCATCCTGTTTTATGTTGATTGCCATTGTCTTTCTGATTGGTTGGTACTTATGGTTTATGGTTGTTCAATATATTGAATATTAATATTTTGATCAATAGATATTATTGGGCAGAAAAATACCCAAGTATCTCTGGGTAAATTCACCTAAAATTATCCTTGTGGTTGACAAGAAAATGAAGAAAAATCTCTAATACAAAGCCATATTTTCCTCTAGTACAGAAAACATACAATAAGGCTGGTGAGGGGAGAACAAGATTCAGGTGCTCTTCTGTTCTTGCATTTAGCAGGGTTCACTGGATAATACAATTCATGCACTTGGGGATATATAACTCTGTCTGCCAACTCTGAATTATTATAGTTTCAAGAAACTGAACAAATGTGCTTTATATCACCAAAGATAGTCCTTTAACTTGGCAAAAAAAAGAGTATGATACTGAAGCTGGATACAGTGGTTCATTAATCACCATAACTACTCCAAACAAAAAACAAAGACAATGTAATCTCCACTGAACACATTTATATACAGTTCATCCTCTCTGGGTCAACTTCATGAATCTTAAGTAAAATTGTTAACAATATTTACACATGCCTCATTGCTTATGAGTGCTAACCAAGTTTTCATAATTTAAGATTTAGTAACATTTAAAGTTTGAGACATACAGACTTTTCTAAGCCCATAAGTACCAAAATAACATAGGTTTTGGATGAGATTAATAGCAAATCTCATAAATGTTACATTAAGTGGATTCTTGAATGAGTAGAAGATTTGAGTCTTTCAACTGATACTTAACACATTTAAGTTAAACTACGATGGTGAACTGGCTTTACACTTTTCTCCCTGGGATCCTTTGTGTGAAAGGAATTTCTTACCAAACTAGTTCAAAAGTTGTGCCGTAATTCTCTTTTCAGTATGGCAGACAAGTTTAATGGGAAAACATATATCTTGACACACACTACAGGGGAACTGAAAGATTTCCCTTACCTGAGAGAGAAAGAGTATTTTTATGATTTTTTTTTCTCACTTAGCTATAACTAAGTAGTATCATTGGGTAGTTAGAATTTCCTCTTTCCCACCAGTGCTCTTCAAATCATTTGAAAGTTTCTTAATATAATGGCCCAAATGACTATCAAAATACAAGATCATGTCAGTTGCATAGCATTGATCCCATTATCTGTCATAGGAACTTTTCTTTATTTAGTGCAATGACATCTTTCATTATCGGGAATGTCTATAGCCAAAAAGCATCTCAATGGCTTACACTTTATAATGTAATTGTGATTTCTGAACCAAATTTCCAAAGAATAGAAAAGTAAGTAACCCCTATTTACCCAGCATAATAAATAAGCATATGCACACAACTGCCTTCCAAAGCTTCATTAAGTAAAGCTGCAGAAAATAATAATTTTTAAAAACCTTAACTTAGGAAACTTACTGTTGTTGCAACCTCATTTTAAAAAGGTTCAGGTTATTTATGGTGAGTTTAATCCTAGCTTGAATAATTCTAAGACCAGCACAATGACATAAATCTATATTAATGAACTGGCATTCCCAGAACCTAACAGAAACTATCTGTTTAAGGACCTACCTACAGAAAGGCTGTTGATTATGAATAACTTATATTTTTCATACTTCCTTTCCAAATATATTGTTTGAGAGTGTCATTTTAGGAAAAGACTTGCATCTCAAATTGTTCTGTAGCTGGATGTTTCATCATATTTCTAGAAGAGATGAAATCAGCAATTCCCTCTATAGTAAGTGTAGTGGTTATAAGAACTTAACACTACATTTAGATAAACATTTACATATAACAAGTTATTTCACCAGTACCAGTGATATGAGGAAAAGCAACATAGAATTCAAATATCTTAACATAGCCAACAAGGTTGTTTTATGGTCTAGAAACTCTCTCACAAGACCTCAGAGCCTCTTTGCTCTTTGAGTTCCAAACACATTGGCCTTCATTTAGGCCTTGAAATGTGCCAAGTTCCATCCTGCCTCAGGGCCTTTGCATATGTTGTTCTATCTTCATAAAAAAATATCCTTTACCCACCTTCAGATCTTCCCTTAAAAAACATCAGGTCGCCAGAGAAACCTCTGCAGCTAGTACCCCACTCTTAAAAAATACGCAGGTACCTCTTTTATATGGTAGGACTTCATTTTTAATGCTTATCACAGATGCATTTAAAAAAACTAATTTGAAGGGACCTCTAAGAACACATTGGACTGAGCTGATCTACACTCCACCTCATGTTCCAAATACGAATAAATGCTAAATAACTTATAACCATGTTTATTTTATAACATGTTACAGTACAAAAGGAAAAGCCAGATGAACTTCCAGGTGCCATATGAAAGAAAGCAAACCAGAAATAATTATACAAATTGCCACTGTGGTAGTGTCAGGGTATTGAACTTGCATGAAGTTTCTAAAAACAGAGACTGCAGCAATTTCTTATGCCTATGCAGATAAAGGATGATCTGCCACAGACAAAGGGGACTCATAGTGCTGATAGACATAAGAGTTCCAAAGTTTAAAAAGGCTCAAAAATTCACTTGATCTACTAGTAAATTAACTGCCTGCTAGAATAACTCTATTCTTTCTGTAAAGGAAGACAATAAAATACAGACTCTGATAAACATGTCATCCATTCGTGTGTGGCAAATATTCACATAAGCAGATATGCAAAGAAGCAGAAAAACAATTTACAGACAGACACTAACAATGAGATGACCCATAGATTGGAATTAGCTGACATGAATTTGAATCAGCATTATAAACATCTTCAAGGTCTATTAAACATGGTAATAACATAAAAAAATGGCAAGTCTCAGCAGAGAAAAGAACATTATAAAAATGAAAAACAAAAACAAAAACAAAAAACCAGAAACTCGAGAACCAATTGATAACATTTCTGAAAGGAAAAAATTATTATGGGCAGACATTGTTGGCTGCCTGCCCGCTCTTCATTTTATATCTCCTTCCTGCTTCTTTCAAAAACAAAACTTCTTAATTTGTTTAAATGCTGGTTCTCCTATGACTCAGAGAAATAAGAGAAAGACTGGGGTAGGAGGGCTTCAGGAAAATATTTCCTCCCTGGCAAAAAGAAAAAAAAAACACAGAATAATTATAGCTATTTTCCTTTGGGTGTTGTTTTGTCTTGATATATTGCCTGGAATGGTTGGTGTATCACACAAAAGAGAGGAGAGTCAGCTGTAAAAAAACAAAACTGGTGGCTGGGCAGGGTGGCTCACACCTGTAATCTCAGCACTTTGGGAGGCCAAGGTGGGCGGATCACTTGAGGTCAGACATTCAAGACCAGCTGGCCAACAAGGTGAAACCCCCTCTCTACTAAAAATAAAAATACAAAATTAGCCAGCAGTGTTGATGCACGACCGTAATCTCAGATACTCAGGAGGCTGAAGCAGGAGAATGGCTTGAACCCGGGAGGTGGAGGTTGCAGTGAGCCCAGATCACGCCACTGCACTCCTGCAACAGACTGAGTGAGACTCCGTTTAGAAAAGGGGAGGGGAGGGGAGCGGAGGGGAGGGGAGGGGAGAGGTCATTGTTTCTTGTAACTTACCAAGTTGGGGATTCCCTACCTCTAAATTTCTTGTTAGACAAGTTTTTGGGTTTTTTATTTTTACTGTTTAATAATCTTTCTGTTAGGTTTGTCTTTTACTTGAAGGTGAAGGCATTCTAACTGGTATAATGGCTAAAGGACATATTCCAGTAAGAAAGACGTTAAATCTAGAAGTAAGGGTGAAATATCATAATTAACTGTGTAACTATTTATTTCTGTATTTGAGACGAGGACAATTCAAGGAAGTAATAGGGACAGTACTTATATTTCTTGTTCATTAATGTATCCATAAAACCTTGCATAATTCTATGTAATAGTCAAATAAATAGAATAATCAAATTTAGTATAGAAAAAGCATAATAGTCCATCATGTAAAATATCTCCATTTAATATATAGGAAAGCTCAAGCCTAAATTAATTTTCTAACTGTCACATAGAGACTGTGAAATTCTGGTTTCCTGACTTTTAGTCCAGTATTCTTTTATCATATTGTGTCATCTCTTAATAGGGTGAAATTTTTAAATATACTTATATTTATCTATTCTATTTTCACTGAAGCTAGAAGAGTGAAATATTACTAAGTTACAGTCTTAGGGAATTAGATTAAATATTAAGGACTCCCACTATTCACTAAAATTAGTTTCCTTGTCCAAAATTTTATTACTTTTATTTTTACACCTATTTTGGTGCTTATTTTTTGCTGTGTCCAAAATTTTAGAGAAAGCAACCTATAGTGTAAAACTGATCATACAGACTCTGCAAGTTCTTGCTTAGTGTTAAAAAGAGAAGGGTTGACATGATTGTGTATGTTCAGTACCTTTTCTCCATGCCATTAATGTCATGAGTATTTTTCTCTCCCATTTTCTAGTTTCACACTCACATGTGATTTGAGATCCAGGTTAAAGACCATTTCACTTATGAAAAGAATCAGAATTAATGAATGTAGAGATGAAAATACAATCACGTTGAACAAATTATTGTTTAAAAATTCCATACACATAAAGATACACACCAAATTTGTTTATGCATACAGACATATTTTTTCACTTTCTAATTAATTATTTAATTGTAGGTATTGTATGCCTGTAATTATGCTATGATTGAAGTAATAATACATTTGGGTTTCTTTCCTAGAGCTCTAAAACTGACAGAAAGTTGAGAGCACAAAATCATCAAAGACATTTCATACAGATGGAAATAAATCAAACTCTTATTTACTGCCCCCTAATATTTGTAGAAGTTGCTCTTAACTTACAAAATATCACAGGCTGGTGGGTCTTCCTATGTCTAAGAGGTATCAAACAAATTTTTTTAATCTAAAATTATTTCTCTTTAGCCTTTCATGCAATTCATCATATAAACAACATAAATCATCTGCTATGTTGGAACACTTACATTTTCCACATTTTCCAAACTGCACATTTTTCTCCTGTGGGGATCAGGAAAATTTTCCCACCCTCTCATTCGCCACTATAGGGAAGAGTAATTTTATTTGGGAAATTTTAAATTACTGAAGAAGAGTAATGAGTTTAACAAAGTCTCATCTGAGGAATAATTATTTCACGATGATACTGAAGAGCTTTCAAAATTTGCTAGAAGTTCAGTTCCATTGTAGTTTTTAGTACATTTACTATCAAATACATTTATAAACATGAAAAACCTCTAAAAAGGGATATAATTTTTACTATATTAAATATTCTATTTAATATTTGGTTGAAACAGCATTTTATACATATAGACAATGAGTATTTATTTTATAGTTACCTATAATGTAGATCTTACAGTTACATGTTATTTTTGGCTTTTTAACTTATATATTATAATTCATTTGAAATATATTTAGTGGAAGAAATATATAAGATAATTAATTATTCACTTTATTTTTGCTTTTTGAAATATAGGCTTTTATTTTTTAAGTCACAAACTCCAGGTCTAAAGTGATTTATCTATTATAAACTTCTTATCAACAATAAAAGTTTTATACTTACAGTGTAACAGAATCAATAAGATGAGAATTATCATTTATAGAGAGAGAAATTATATTATGAAAATAAATTTGTTTTAAATGTCAATTGTCACCTACCTTCTTCCCTTCAATATCAGAATAATGAGCCGCAAAAATACCAGTGCCTTGCTTACTTCACATCCATATTATGTAAGAAATGTGATTAATCTTACAGGACCAAACTACTAAAATAAAATCCAATCTATTTCATTATCACATAAAATAGTTAGAACATAATGTTACTGTTTTAAGAGCTAATATGTAAAATTGTTGTAGCCACTTAAGGAATGCACAAAATGGGAGTTTAGATGTGATTTACGAAAAACATTATTAAAAATATTACTGTATGTATATTTGCTTCTGACAATTTGTTACAATATTCAACAAGTGGCAATCTAAGAGCTATAAGTGTTAGCCAAGAAATTATAGTCTAGAAAATAATGTTTCTAAAAGGAAAATTATTGTCTTGTAATTTGGCATAAAGGTAATGCCTAAAAGTATTGGCATAATCCATAGTGGCTAGGAAACTAAAGCTTCCAATACTTTTCAAAGGTAAAAGACTTGGCGCTTATGACTTTGAAATTACGACTTAGAGTAAATCTTTAGGGTGACAGAACTTTATCAATTTGAGAAAGATTAATAAAACCTACATTAATCTTCCCAATCAAATTTCATACATTCCATTCTCAAAGTAACAAAAGGACTTGTGATAGTTTGTATTCAATTTCAACTAGAAAAAAGATTTTCCATACTATGCCAAGTCAAGGATTCCAAAATGCCTTGACATACCCACTCACACCCACACACAAAAAAATCATCTAGATTACTTTCAAATATATGAATTCCAGAGCCCTACCTCCATCCCACTGTGTCATAACCTTGTTTTGCTCTGCAATGCATTTAGCTTTAGCAAAAGAAACAAAACATACATTGTCATAGAAGAATAGATTAGACTAATCTTCTCATGTTCGCTGGTCATAGCTTTTCCTAGTATATATGTGAGTTTATGATATAGTGCAAAATCTAGGTGGCTAATTTGTACACATCTTTTAAGATTGAACTAATGCACCCCCATCCCCACCAGGAAGTCTTCTCCAAACCTTACTACCTGCGGCTGCACTGGTTGTCTCTTCTTATTGCTCTGGTAACACCCTATGTACACCTCTGTACTGACCATATTACATATTGTACTGACCACATTACAATCTACATCCTTCACATAACTGCAGACTCTTTGAAGGTGAAAGATTCTCTTTTGGCATATTTGTATTTCCAAATGCCTAGCTCCCAGCAGTTTCTCAATAAGTATTAGTTGAGTGAATACAATATGTGGCAATTTCATATACATTAAACACATATGCTAAGAATTCTGCTGTATTAATCTTAAGTAACAGCATTTACACATCACAGTTTCCCAGGGAACACTTTTTAGACTTATCTTTGGAGTCTCACCAAAGGCAAAGCTATTCAAGTTAGTAAAAATATTCTGGGTCAATGAACTATAGGTAGATAAAGAAGATATTATCGATTAGTAGAATAAAACAATGAAAATGACAAAATCATACTTACAATGATAATAATAAAGAAAACAAGGATAGCATGTGAATATAGATATCCAGCAGTTTCAGAAGGAGGAATTCTAGAGAAATGTTCATGACCTCTGAATTTAAATCCAGCCCCTCCTGAGAAATGAGATTCTTATTTCAGGGAGAACATTTTTGTAAAACAAAATTGTAGTGGAGGTTCAATTGTTTGATAAGAGTTTTTTAATTTAATATAGAAAACATTGTGTCACTTCCTACTTATTTTGAAGGGCTTTCCTACTAAATAAAAAGCATTTAATTAGGCTCTAGGCAATAAGGTGTCACAAAGCCCTTGCCTTACCAATTGACTTGCTCAATTATAATATTAATAATACACAATAAACTATAAATCAGTCTAGCAAGTCTAGAGATATGTTTTAGTTTGAATTACAAAACTATAGTCTAGGCTATTGATGGCTACTTCAATCTGCAGCCACAGGATATAGTAAATAGAACATAACTAGCCCCACAAACCAAATCCTATAATAGATAGTTCTCATGTGATAAAAATAACAGGTGTGGCTTTGGAAACTAAATAATAAAAATTTTTAACAACACATTAATCATCAAATACATTTTTAAAATATTTTTAAATTATTCAGAGCTCGTTGTATAAAATTGGCAGAGTAACAACTTGAAAAATCCTGATTAAGAATCCTGCTGTGCTGAATCCAGTATTTCTTAAATCCATTTGAACACTCATTCACTAATTTATTCTTTCAACACAAATTTATTGAGATGTGCAATTTATTAATGTCCTAAGAAACTATATTTGTAAAATATTATCAAAAATAGTTTCCTAGGAAGATGTTTGGAGAGCATATTATAAAACTACAAAAGTACCTTTTTTGGTATTATATTTTGAAACTCAATGGTAAATATTATTATAATAAACAAGATAGAAAAATCACACTGTCAACAACATGTAGAACTAACAAAAATGTAGTTATTTTGTACAAACAAAACAAAAGCGTAGTTAGAACTAATAAAAGTGTAGCTATTTTGTAAATAATGAGAAAGTTAACTGTAAATGGACAAGAAAGACAAAGGGTATCTATACTCTCTCCCTTTGAAATAGCATGTCTATCCTTTCTTTGAAATAGAGAAATTACTGGGCTTCAGTATAATAACTGGCAAGGTTATCCATGTAAATGAAAAGCATATAATATGGTTTATACATAATTATATATAATAGAACTGTCAAAGTATGAGCATCTGTTGCAAGGAACAAACAAAAAATCCTTGAAGTTAGTAAGAAAATCTCAGGCTAGACCTTGGAAAGGGTAACATGAAGACAGAATGTCATCATTGAACTAATTTAAATGATTCAGTTTAAAATAGCTGAATTACTTTCCATTACTCATCAGTATAGCACCAACATAGACAAATACTACAATCATTTGTGTAAACATGTTACATGGCTATAAATCGTAAGGTTAGATAAGTTAGAAGCTGCAAAATGTTTTAGGTTTCTGTTGATGAATCTTTTCCTAACTCCTTTCTCAAAGACACGGACACTAAGACGGTTGGTTGGACTCTATCTTTGTGCTCCAATATATTTTTCTTTGACTGTTATCTCAGTTTCTTTCTTTCTATGCTGAAGTGTACTTGACATTTAAAACCAGATAACAGTGGTTGCTGGTGGCATAGGATGGTTTTTCTTTTACACAAGCAGCAGAAACACAGATTGGTATCAACATTCAATTGTCTTTGAAACGGAGATGAGGATAAAAACTCAGCCCTCTTCTTAATACAACCAGAGAAGAGGTGAGAGAATAAAAGCTCCATTTTGCTCTTTCCTCTTCAGAGATAACTGTCCATTTAGAAAGGATAACAGAAAAAATAAATAATTCCTCCCCAAAAAATAAAGTTCCATTCCTAAGACACACCTTCACCAAATAATAGTATTATGTTGTTTTATATGTATTGTTTCATACATATGAAACATATGTTTGAAAAGAATAATTTTTTCTTTATGTGTAATAATTATATTTTAAATTATGTCACCTTCAGAGATATTTTAATAATCAATTCTGATATTCATATTTTCCTAGGTGTAGAGACTGAACAGGATACAAACAGCAAAACAGAACTTTAAACCCAGACTCTGGCTCCAGAGTGTGAGTCCTAACATTTCCACTCCCTTCAGAGACAGCCGCTTGGCAATATCCTCAATAAGCTTCTTAAGCCAAACTCTAAAAGCCATGAATACATACTGATTAGAGGATATAAGCTAATTTCACCTCAGAGTAATTCCTATAAGCTCTTTTTATTTCTATTTAATCTAAAACATTTTTTTCTCTCTCTCTCCTTTATTTATTTATTTATTTATTTATTTATTTATTTATTTATTTTTTGGTGATGGAGCTGCACTCTGTGGCCCAGGCTGGAGTGCAGTGGCCTGATCTCAGCTCACTGCAACCTCCGCCTCCCAAGTTCAAACAATTCTCCTGACTTAGTCTCCCAAGTATCTGGGATTAGAGGCATGTACCACCACACTCAACTAATTTTTTATATTTTTGGTAGAGACGGAGTTTCACTATGTTGGCCAGGCTGGTCTTGAACTCCTGACATCAAGTGATCCTCCTGCCTCAGCCTTTTAAATTGCTAGGATTACAGGTGTGAGCCACCACACCCAGTCTAAAACATTTTTTCTCTTATTCTTCAACAGTTTGTTAGAAGAGTGTAACATACTGGAAAATTTAACCAAAAACTACTTTATTAAAAAAGTTTCCTAGAATCATTGAAATTAATAATTTGGTATACAGGCATATCTCAGAGATGTCATGGGTTCGGTTCCATGCCACTGCAATAAAGCAAATATTTCAATAAAGGAAGTCACACAATTTTTTTGCTTTCTTAGCACATATAACAGTTTGTGTATACTATACTATATTCTATTAAGCGTGCAATAGCATTATGTCTAAAAAACAAAGTACACGCCTTAATTTAGAAATACTTTATTGCTAAAAAATGCTAACAATCACCTGAGCCTTCAATGAGTCCTAACCTTTTTTGCTAATGAGAGGTCTTACCTCCATATTTATGACTGCTGACTGATCAGGGTGGTGGCTGCTGAAGGGTGGAATGGCTGTGGCAATTTATTAAAATAGGATGACAATGAAGTTTGCTGCATCTAGTCACTCCCTTTCACAAAAGATTTCTCTGTAGCATGCAATTCTATTTGGTAGCATTTTACCCAGAGTTGAACTTCTTTCAAACTTCATATCAATCCTCTCAACACCTGCCCCAGCTTTATCCACTAAGTTTAGGTAATATTCTAAATTCTTTGCTGTAATTTCAACAATGTTTGCAGCATATTCACCAAGAGTAGAATCCATCTCAAAAAGACTCTTTCTGTGCTCATCTATAAGAAGCAACTCCTCATCTGTTCAAGTTCTGTTATAGGATTACAGCAATTCAGTTACATATTGAGGGTCTATTTCTAATCCTAGTTCTCTTGGTGTTTCCACCGCATCTGCAGTTACTTCCTACACTGGTCTTTGTAGTTTTGAACCCCTTGAAGTCATCCATGAGGACTGGATCAACTTCTTCCAAATGTATGTTGATGTTGATATTTTGTTCAACTACAAGTGTTCTTAATGGTATCTAGAATGGTTCTTTCCGGAAGATTGTTAATGTATTTTGCCCAGATCAAACAGAAGAGTCACTATGGCAACTCTAGGATTACAAAATGCATTTCTTAAATATGAAGACTTGAACGTCAAAATTCCTCCATGATCCATGAGCTACAGAATGGATGTTCTGTTAGGTGTCATGAAAACAGTTTTAATTTCCTCGTACCTCTCCATTAGAATGCTTGGCTGACCAGGTGCATTGTCAATGAGCAGTAATATTTTTAAAGAATTTTTTTTTTTTTTCTGAGCAGTAGGTTTCAACACTGGGCTTAAAATATTCAGTGATCCATGTTGTAATCAGATGTGTTTTCATCCCTGCTTCATTGCTTCATTAGTTGAGCACAGATGTAATTCTTAAGGGCCCTACAATTTTCAGAATGGGAAATAAAACTTGGCTTCAACTGAAAGTCACGAGCTGCTTTAGTCCCTATCAAGAGAGTCAGCCTGTCCTTGGACACTTTGAAGTCAAGCATTGACTTCTCTCTAGCTATGAAAGTCCCAGATGGCATCTTTTGTCTGTTTTGTCTACCTTGAAAATCTGTTTGCCAGTGTAGCCACCTTCATCAATGGTCTCAGTCAGATTTTCTGGATAACTTTCTGTAGCTTCTATATAGTGCTTGCTGCTTTACCTTACACTTTTATTTTATGGAGATAGCTTTTTTCCTTAAATCTGATGAACCAACCCCTGCTAGCTTCCAACTTTTCTTCAGCAGCTTCTTCACCTCTCTCAGCCTTCACAAAATCAAAGAGAGTTAGGGCTTTTCTCTGGATTAGGCTTTGGCATAAGGGACTGTAATGAATTATTTGATTTATCCAGACCACTAAAACTTTCTCCATTATCAGCAACAAGGCTGTTTTATTTTCTTATAATTCCCATGCTCACTGAAGTAGTACTTGTAATATGTTTCAAGAACTATTCCTTTGCATCCACAACATGGCTGTTTGGCAAAAGATGCCTAGCTTTTGACTTATCTCAGCTTTTAACACGCTTTGCTCACTAAGCTTAATCATTTATAGCTTTTCACATAAATTTAGAGAAATGTAACTCTTCACTTGAACATCTGCAGGGCACTGCAGAATTGATCTAATTTCAATATTGTTGTGTCTTAGGGAATAGGGAGGCCTGAGGAGAGGGAGAGATACAGGGGAATCGCCAGTCAGAACACACACATTTATCCATTGAGTTTGCTGTTCTATATGGGCACAGTCCGTGGCACCTCAAAATAATTACAAGAGTAACATCAAAGATTGCTGATCATAGATCACCATAGCTAATATAATAATGAAAAAGTTTAAACTCTTGTGTGAATACCAAATTGTGGCACAGAGACACAGTGAGCACAGGTTGTTGGAAAACTAGCACCCATGGACTTGCTTGACACAGGGTTACCAAAAACCTTCAATTTGTAAAAAAATGCAGTATGTAGGAAGCACTGTGTAAAGCAAGGTGCAATAAAATGAGTCGTACCAGTATTTAAACCTAAGTATCTGTGATCCAATGGAGATGTTGCAAAAGCACTGTTAAATAAACTATTCATGTTCTTACAGCCAACTTCTTAGAAGCTGGTCATAGAAGTGTAAGAAAGGATTTTTATTCTTTTTATTTCCATGTGAACATCTGTTTGTTTCTTCCTGCACAGGAAGAAATTATGCCCTTTGTTAACAGTTCCTTTATGTTCCTTTTAGAGACTCCTTACTCTTCTCCATGATTGCATGCAGTCTTGCTGAACAGGATCCCATGCTCTCTTCCCCTGTGGCTATGGCTGTCATAGATAGTGATTCTTCTGATGAATTTAGGCAAAGTAAATTGAAAATCTTCTGGAAAGAAATCACCATTCTAAATCCCTAGATTATGGTTCCCAGAAGTGTCTCTTTAGTAGCAACAAAGGACAAAGACAGAAAACCATAGTAGCTGATTTATACTATTGAAGAGCTTATCCATTAATTCCTGCCACCTATGGTCAGATTCATAGACTTGTGAAATGCCCAGCTCTTAAAAGGATACTACATTTGGTATTATGCTCTTCTGTCACCATCTTGAAATTTTCATTGATTTCTGAACAAGGAGTATTACATTTTCATTTTGCACTGGACCCTTCCATTATGAGGCTGGCCTTGCTTCTATCTCAGTTCTCTAAGATTCGCATCTTTTGCCTGACTTGAGTACTGTTTGGCTTTTCATTTCTGTGTGCCTCTTCATACCCTTCCAATAACCAGGTTTTTTTTTCTTTTTCTCATGAAGTGAGCAAAAGTAGGTTTCTGGGACTTGTATCAAAGAATTGTATGTTATACTTTTGGGCACACCTAAGACTAAAGTGTAAAATGTAGTACAAGGTTCTTCCAGTGCCCTCGTACACTTGGGTGTATTGCTGTTATGCCCCTTTGTGATCTCCGAGTTTGCTTTAGAGTATTACTGTTCCCTGGATACTCAGAATTCATTACTGGGTTGCAGCAATTCATTTAATTCTAAGTAAGAGGCCAGTCACTTTTTGTAACTTCTCTGTCAAAACACACCAATGTTATGCCCTGGCCCTCACCACTCTGACCCCTCTTAGGTAATTAACCCAGCTAATATGCTGCTGCCTGATAAGAGACTGGTATAACATTTTATTTTAACAGAGTACTTATTATCCAAAAGGAATAACTCCACACACAAACATTAAGGGGATTATGTCTGCAAAAGACAGCCTTTTTGCAGTATTTGGTTTCTCAAATACTACTATATAGGGGGCCATATATTCTGTCTACAAGTTTCTCTTGCATTTGGAAGCAAAAATACATAAGCTATTCTAAGACTGACCTTTTTTATTATTATTATACTTTAAGTTCTAGGGTACATGTGCACAACATAGAAAGCTGAAACTGGATCCTTTCCTTACTCCTTATACGAAAATTAATTCAAGATGGATTAGAGACTTAAATGTTAGACCTAAAACCATAAAAACTCTAGAAGAAAACCTAGGTAATACCATTCAGGACATAGGCATGGGCAAGGACTTCATGTCTAAAACACCAAAAGCAATGGCAACAAAAGCCACGATTGACAAATGGGATCTAATTAAACTAAAGAGCTTCTGCACAGCAAAAGAAACTACCATCAGAGTGAACAGGCAACCTACAGAATGGGAGAACATTTTTGCAATCTACTTATCTGATCAAAGGGCTAATATCCAGAACCTATAAAGAACTCAAACAAATTTACAAGAAAAAAACAACCCCATCAAAAAGTGGGCAAAGGATATGAACAGACACTTCTCGAAAGAAGACATTCATACAGTCAACAGACACATGAAAAAATGCTCATCATCATTCGCCATCAGAGAAATGCAAATCAAAACCACAATGAGATACCATCTCACACCAGTTCACCAGTTAGAATGGCAATCATTAAAATATCAGGAAACAACAGGTGCTGGAGAGGATGTGGAGAAATAGGAACACTTTTACACTGTTGGTGGGATTGTAAACTAGTTCAACCATTGTGGAAAACGGTGTGACGATTCCTCAAGACTGACCTTTTTACACCAGGGAGAATAAAGTGACTCGGAGGTAAACAATAGAAAATTATAAGAATTTTGTTTCAATGTGGAATTTCTCTGCTTTAAAAATGGAGTTGCATATGTCCTAAATCTAATAAGTTTATCTTATACTAAGTTTCTTTTCATTGGTAGCTCCAACACATTAATGTTTACTCATTTTCTGTCTTTGTTCATGAGGAAGGCTAAAACTGATGGCTGCTTTCTGTGATTATCTTGTCTTTTAAGTGATGGACTACACCCTCTTCTCCAAATACCCTGTCCTACTGAATTATGAACAAGAAATTTAGGTTATGCATTCCACCATTAAAAATTAATAATGATATTTTTAGTACTCCACCAATGTTCCCAATAGTTTCTCTCTAAAAGTTTTCTATAAAATAAAATTTTACCTTCAGATAAACAAAAATTCATGTGAATCTAGTTGTTTTTTTAATATTCTTTTAAGTTTTAAAGTATTTTATTTGTAAATAAACTCAGCAGTTTTAAATTGCATTTTACTGAACAAGCAATTAAAATATTTGTTATTGGCATGTCTATAGCTATCATTTAAAAGAAAATCAAACAGAAAATAAGGTAAATAAGAAATATATTAAGAAAGACTGTAAAAAGTCAGGAAAAAATTGAGTATTTGATATCCGTGAGAAAGTTTCTATAATAAATGTACTAATTACATTTAAGAGGCCAAGTATATCTCCCTCTAAGATATTAAGGACTCTTTTTCATGCCATGTGAGTGGTTTTATTTTGAGGATAACAGAAATAAGCTGTATATATAATTTTAAATATATATGATATATAAAGACCATTTCTACATATATTAAGTATTATTTTAAATATATATTATATATAAATAATTATATATTATATCTTGTTCATCCATATATGTATTTAGTGAAATAACAGGAAATAATAATTTTCCTCATATGAAATGGTATTATAGAAATATCCTTAAGGGATTTGGTTTATTAATGAATACACACAAAAATGAAATATACCAATCATACAAGAACTGAACTTACATTTTAGAAAAAAAAAATGTGTTTCGGTTTTAAAATATCTGGTAGCCTAGACATTAGTAAATGGATATCTTCTACTCCTGGGATCGTTTTGTTCTCTCAATGCAACCAACTGAGATTTGAATAAATCCAACTGATCTTATAAGGATGTCAAGGCATCAAAGGACAAAAGCACTGTGACTTCAACCTCTGGTTCACATACTAAAAAGATCTACTGAATTTACAAGTTAGCAGTCATATATCACAAGAAAGAGAGTAGAATAAAATGTTTGCAACCAAATAGCCCAATCATTAAATAAAGGCAACAGAGCTTCATTTTTTTTCCAGTAATTTTTTCATTTGACAGCTTTTTTTCATTTGCTTGTTAAGAATATGAACTGGGCCGGGTGCGGTGGCTCACACTGTAATTCCAGCAATTTGAGAGGCTGAGGCAGGTGGATCACCTGAGGTCAGGAGTTCGAGACCAGCCTGGCTAACATGGTGAAACTCTTATCTCTACAAAAAAAAAAAAAAAAAGGAAAAGAAAAGAAAAAGAAAATTATCCAGGCATGGTGGTGGATGCCTGTAAACCCAGCTACTCAGGAGGCTGAGGCAGGAGAATCACTTGAACATGAAGGGGGAGGTTGCAGTGAGCCAAGATCACGCCATTGCACTCCAGCCTGGGCAACAAGAGCAAAACTTGGTCTCAAAAAAAAAAAAAATCAACTTATGGCATTCTTCTGAGATTCAAATTTTTCTTATCTAATTAATGTAATGAGATAACGGTCGATCTGCCTTCTCTACATACCCTCTAGCTCTATTCAATGCATATTAATACATTTGATAATATTTGCCTTCATTATTATGTGTGTAGTTTTTTACATAAAAATGTGATGTTCATCATAATATTAACAGATGAAGTTTATAGTTGTATTGCTTAATTATTGATTTGACTTCTATGTATTCTCATAGTTTTAACAGCAAATCATTCAAGTGGTACACTAAGTAGCCTAAAATTTTTCTTTTCTATCAACTGAAGAAGATCAATGGCCTGTCAGATGTCAGCCTTAGAAAGCAAAAAGAGCTAAAATATTTATATTTTATGTATCTATTTATATGTATCTATTTATACATGTTTGAATATGTTTAAGCAATCACCATGAAGTAGTAGTTGACAGTTTCTCACAAATACTCTTCTCACATGTTTAAGACAAGAAGATTGGGCATGACTTGAGAAGGGCAGTAGAATTTTTGATTCAGGCAGAATGGCAGATTCCTTGCGATCTTTTGTAATTACAGTTTACTGAAATCACATTTTATATTTTATTATTATTATTATTATTATTATTATCATCATTTGAGATGGAGTCTCGCTCTGTCACCCAAGCTGGAGTGCAGTGGCGCGATCTCAGCTCACTGCAAGCTCTGCCTCCCAGGTTCATGCCATTCTCCTGCCTCAGCCTCCAGAGTAGCTGGGACTGCAGGCGCCCACCACCATGCGTGGCTAATTTTTTGTATTTTTAACGGAGACGGGGTTTCACCATGTTAGCCAGGATGGTCTCGATCTCCTCACCTAGTGATCCTCCCGCGTTGGCCTCCCAAAGTGCTGGGAGTACAGGCGTGAGCCACCATGCCTGGCCTCACATTTTAAAACTGATATTCTACCTGAATAAATAGCACTTTTTCTTTTTCTTCTGCAATCCAAATTACAGTAATCAATATGAATTCTATGTCACTCAAGTAAGGAGTAAAATAATTTAAAACATGAGTTGAGTATTTTAAGGTCAATGACTCCAATACGCCACTGATGACTAAAGTACACATCCAACTGGGTTGCATTTATCTAAATTCAGTAGCCGAATCTACTTTTACTCATAAATGTTTTCTGAGTGTCCATCCATATGAAACATCTCTATGATAGCTAGATTTAGAGACAGGTATCTATTGCCTAATGCATATCTCAATTGGGCAACATTTGTATGCTATAAGGCATCAGATACCACATACTGATACAATGCTCTATAGTTTTCCTTCTAAAATAGTTGTGTCATGTACTCCCACTGAAGTTTAAGGTTGGGATAATGTCTTTTGATTGAATATTTTATGTATTCTTTCAGAACGAGTTTTCTTCTTTCTATCAAAAGGAAAACTATGTAGACTTTTTTTGTGTATTATTGATATACTAGTACTGGTATAGTCTTTTTCTGACAGGCCAGAAAATTTCACACCATATTTAAATATTAATACAACTGACATATGATTCCTTTTAACCTGTCCTAATTATATGAGTTAACTCATAAAACAAATATATAAACCAATCAGTGTCAACTACAGTAAAGAGAAAAGTGAAACAATTTAACTCTTATTAAGCCTGCAGAAAATGACATAATCATACTGTGTCTGATTTCTATTCTCAACATTTTTACTATCTAGTAAGGGATGCAATCAAAACAAATGTCCAAGTATAAATATATAAAAATATGAATAAAATTAATCATATTTCTATTATGGTCAAGTACAGTAAACATACTAAAATACAGTTATAGATAACTATAGGAATCCAGGATTCTATCTTGGAGGCAGTAGTATTTGATGCAAAAATTGCATTTTAATGTGATGCTATCAGAACAAATGAGTTGAAATGTGGAGAGCCCATAGAGAGATAAAAAATGAACAAAATCATGGGGCGAAGGTATATGTATAGAGAAATAAGCCTAAAAAGCAAGCTATTTTCTTTATTATAAAACAGATTAAAAATTCTAAATGATAGACTACATAGAATGGCCACATTTGAAACCTTTCTACAGAAGCAGGACAATCAGGAATCAAATGAAATAAAATAAGTAGAAAAAAATTGGAAAGGCATAGTAAGAAGTGAGAGCATATTATTTTCTAGATCAGAATATTATACATATTAGGAGTTTAATGGAAACATAATATTTGTGTAACTTTACATTATGCATGAATCATTTTTTATGAATAGTATCTATTAGTTATGTACCTGTTAATGATAATGTATATATTTGTTACTATAGTAGGCAGAATTCTAAGAGGGCCTCTAAGATTCCACTCCCTAGTGTATATGCCTTGTATATTCTCCTCCCTTTGAGCTGTGGATGGAAGCTGTGAATTTAATGGGATATCATGTGCTTAGCTTGATAATTGGTTATCTTTGAGTTAATAACAATCTTTTAGAAATAACTTATTCTGACCCAGTACCCAGTCAGAGGGTCCTTTAGGAGAAGATAAAGCATCAGAAAGGTATGGTCCTTTTGAGCTTGAAGCTGAAGCCTCCATGAGTTCTGCAGACACAAGGAAATGAATTCTGTCAACGATCACATGAATTTGAGTGGCGAGCCTCAGATAACACCTTGGCCTGGCCAACACCACTACTTTAGCCTTGTGGGACCCTAACAGAGGACCCAACTAATCCCTGCTCAAACTCCTTATCCACTGAATGTGTAAATCTTAATCTAAATACCTTAAATTTCTTTGAATTAATCTAACCTTGTCCTTATTTCTTTCTGTTTATTAAGGTCCCTAAATAACATATAAGCTTTCAGAAACCAATGTAAAAATAAATATTTTTGTACAGTTTTAAAAGAACTTAGGAAATGTGAGGAGTCAACATTAAAAATGATTGTGGAGTGCACACAGGATATGCAGTACACACTTTTACTACAGTATGTTTATGTGTTACTTCTGCCTTAAAATTTAATAAGGGTTAAGTGGAGTCTTTCTTTCAAATTCAGGTTTTGAAATAAAATTTAGTTGAGAGGAAGGGAAAGGGCAAGTTGAATTTCAAGATCCACGTTTAAGAAGTTAGTTGTAAATATCCATTGCCCTCTGTATGGGTTGAATTGTGTCTCCCCAAAATTTATATGTTGAAGTCCTAGCTCCTAGAACTTCAGAATGTGACCTATTTGGGAAAAGAGTCATTGCAGATGTAATTAGTTAAGATAAGATCATCACAGAGAACGATGGGCCCCTATTCCAACATAACTGGTATTATAAAAAGGGAAAATTTGGACATACACAAAACACAGGGAGAACACCACGTGAAAATTAAGGCGGAAATCAGGGTGATGCTTCTATAAGCCAACAAAAGCGAAAGATTGTCAGAAAACCACCAGAACTAGGGGAGAGGCAGCCCTCAGAAGGAACGAGCTCTGTCAGTATCTTGATATGAGACTTCTAGCCTCTAAAACTGTGAGACAATAAATTTCTATTGGTTTAAGCCACCCAGTTTGTGATAATTTGGTATGGCAGCGTTAGCAAACTAATAAATGCTCCTTCCTTAAAGTTTTTTTTTTTGTTTTTTGTTTTTTGTTTTTTTTATATATTTAGTGTGTTCAGGAATGAGAACATCTTAACAGTCAGATAAGATTTATTCTATTAAATATTGACATATATATCAAAATATACACAAATGTCTAAGAATAGTCAACAGTTTTCACTGCCTTTCAAATACTGAGGTACTAACTAATGTATTATATTCTGATACTTTTGGCTAAAATGGAATACATTTTCAGAACATCAAAGTTATCCATACATAACTAAAACCATATGTAAAATATTTCTTCCCCACAAAATTGGAATTAATCTTACTGTGTTCTCCTCCATTAGCAATGATTATTATGATTTACTAGAATCCTTAATTTCATCAACAACGTATAAATAGGGAACTTATGAAAATATCTTCAGGCCAAAATGTATCTGTAATGTTATGTTTTTGAAAGATAACTATTTGGTGTGGAAATACAAAAGCCCAGGCTCAGTGTGAATGCCAACATTAATATTTATACATTATGGACCTAGTTTATCTGTATGAGTGTCACAGAAACCCTCACAGTTTGGGATGCCCCTGTACTATTTCAGAGTAGAACAGTATATATACCACTCATCATTATTATCTCTGAGAGACATAATAATTTCAGGAAGTAAGTTGTCAAAAATATAATTTTATCCACTTTTTCCTGAATATCCATGCCATTGGTTTGCTACGAAATGGTGTGTAGTATTTTAAAATAAAAGTGAAAATAAATTTTTCACAGTACATATTTAAAACTTAGGTGATCAAAATCAATGAAAAAGTGACATATGAACTCTATGCTACGTAAGTGTATGACTATACCATGTAACGACATTTTGGTCAATAATGGACCACATATACAACAATGGTCGCATCAGATTATAAAGGAGCTGCCTCGTGATGTCATAGCTATCATTAATGTCTTGGCACAATGCATTAACTTTTCTATGTCTAGGGATGTTTAGGCACACAAATATTTACCATTGTGTTACAACTGTGTTATAATGTAGCTGTGTAGTAGTTTATACCATCTAGGTTTGTGTAAGTACACTCTGTGTTTGCACAATGATGAAACAGCCTAATGACATATTTTTCAGACTGTATCTGCATCTTTAAGTGACACATGACTATATAATAACAACAACTAGAACTCTCCCCATGGCAAGGAAGAGATAACACCCCAACTTATTAATAACAGAGTCCAAGTGTATAAACTTATCTCTTCGGTGTTTAAAATTTTTAAATACATTCTACATTCATCCAAAATGATACTTTCTTTCAAAGAGAAACTTTTAAGCGAAATGAAATTATAACCAATTATTGGTATCTTTATATATTATAATAATGAAAAATATAGTACCTCTTTTTAAGACTTCTCAAGATCAAGAAAATTATGAAAAAAAGTATCAATATAATTTAACCATCAATTTGGCACAATATGTAATTTAATATGATATTCTAATAAACTTAAGCACTATAAAACTAGAAATATATTTCTAAGAATACATTGTTGAACTCAAATTAAATATTTTTACTGTCCTAACATTTTGAAAAAAATATACAAAACTTTCACCAAAATATTTAATCAATATAAACACACTGGCACTGAGAAGTCAAAAAAATTATAAAAATTCATTTACATTTTTAGCAAGCAGTCAAAAGATACATATTTTATTCTAATACAACTATCACTAGTACATCACCTAGGTTTTTAAGCTGTTCCTGATTTCCTGTCGCGTCTGCTTTAGGACAAGACAGAAAAAGACACAATGATGGAGTACTATGAGATAATTTTCCCAAGTAAGAAACAATGATACATTAATTACATTTTAGACTAGACTTGTACAATCTTACATGCATATAATATTCTAGTCTATATTTTTGTTTCTCAAGCCTTTTTCCTTTTTAAGTTTATTTTGACTTGTGAAGAGATAAATATATCAGATTTAATATGTGACTTTGAAGAATTATAAATATCAACTTTATCAGCCCATATTTACAACATCTGTAAACATAATTCACAACATATGCACACTTTGGCATCTAGTCTCACACATTCAACATGTGCCATCCTGGTATCTAACTCTATGACCCTCTTGCCCTTTGATCACAAGGATACATAATTAATGCTGTAACAATATGCTAAGCACATTGCATATATTATCTCTAATGCTCACAAGCAACTTGCCAAGCATGTTTCATTATAGCAGTTTTATAGATGTTGAGACTAAATTTAAACAGCTTAATTGAATTGCTTAAAAGTAACACAGATAATAAATGGTGAACATGGGACTCAAACTTTAATTCAAATTCAAGTCTTTACATTTCCAGAGTCTGCATTCTCTCCAGTACACATGGGCAGCCTTGAAGACAGTAAAATAGTCATAAAAGAATAACAGGATGCTCAAGGATGTTTACCACGAAGGGAAGATTTCTGTGAGATATAGAAAAAAATACGGATTTTGTAATTTTTCACAGCTGGTTTTGAATATTATGCCTACCATTTGTTAAATGCATGATCTCCAACAAGTTACTTGGCATCTAATCCTCAATAGTTCACCAGGAAAGATGGGGAGAATAATGTATTTCATAGACTTACATTGACAATTAAATTGGAAAATCCATGTACAAGCTGCTGGCATAAGGCCTATCAGAGAAGACATTCAATCCTGTATTTCTTCTTTCCTTCTCTATGGTTCAAAGATTAATGCTAGATATTAGGTTTTATAATAAGGTATCATGGGGCCATTGCACTTCCTTCTTCCCTCCCATTGCCTCATAGAGTCACCACCCAAAGACACTGAGTCAATGTCCACGAAGGAAACTTGAGTACTAGCTTGTGCTTCTAAATCATCTGCAAACAGGCTTTTTCTTCCTCCCTTCTCCTACAGTCACTCCCTGGAAAGCAACTGCTTTTGGAGAGTAATTTGGTATCATCTATCAAAATGTATGATAGGCATGCACTGTGAGCCATTACATTTCTAGGCATCTATCCAGTAGAAATCCTCCCACATATGCCAAAAGGGAGATGTACAAGGTTATTTACTAAAGTATTGTTGGTAAGAGAAAAGCTATTAGAAATTACATGAATAAAGACTTCCACAGATTGTTTGCAATTTCAACATCACCCTCCTTCATCTATATACTTTCCTAAAATACAGGGGAAGAGCTTGAGAGGTATCCTTCCCAAATTCCAGAATGCCACTAGATTGTGCCAATAAATATCACTTGAATGACATCTGGGATGTGGAAGAGTGAGAAAAGCCATTATTCTCTGGCAGGGCTGAGGACAGGCACAAGGGCATTGGAAGACAGCAGGCTGAAGACCTGGAGTTTTGCCAATAGCTTTCAGGCATCCTCCTGATAATTAAACACTTTTATGCCACCAGCAGTACAGATCTGCAGCATCAGCTTACCTGGCTCTGTCTGCACGTCCAGGTAACCTGATAGCAAGTAATGGGCCTAATATTTGCTAATCTTCCAGCCACTGCATATGCTTCTATTTTCTTCTATTAAGCCTTTCCTTAAAATACTGAGTAGCTTCATTTTTTTCGGAAAGAAGTAACTGATACTTATAAATATGTTGGGAGAAAATTCCCTGTGAGTCTGACATTTCTACATAACCTCTGAAGAAGGGGCATTAACAACTTTGTCAAAGCTTCTCCAGGTCAAGGAACAGATCTGCTTACTTTCCAGGGTACTAAGGCTAAAGTCTCTCTCTCCTCCCTAAAAGGACTTCAGAATAACAAAGGCAGTGTCTCCCTCTAGGAGAGAGGATGGATTTGTTTCCTGATCAGGGTAATAAAGGAGAAATTCCCCTGTGTAGCGAAGGTTGGGAAGGTTTGTTATCAGTCTCATAAGGTTACACTTGTTCCTTCTCTGTGATAAAGAATCCTATGTGAATAGTGTTCAACTGCACTCTTCTATATTGTCCCCATGAGACTTGTGGAGGGTAAGCAGGGGAAGAAATGTGAACATGAAGATCATATTGTTTGCTATGTCATGGGTAATAAACTGTCTAAATCTACTTGGGCTTATTCTTTATTGGTCAAATCCATGAAAATGTGGAAATCTAGCCTGGTGGTTGCTTGTTGCTTAGAAACTACTTGGCCAATTGGTAATATAACAGAATATCATGCACACATAAAAATTAATAAGATAAATGTACTAAGATGGATATTGGGTGGATGAGACAGCCCATCTTGAAGGCACAATGTCTCATTGGTCAAATTTGATCAAGCCGAAAGACCTAACTATACATTGCCTGTAAAGAAATGCAAATATAAAGTCATAGATTAAAAATAAAATAATGAAAGGTTATATATAATACAAACATGAACTACATAAAAAGAAGAGGTTATATTAATAACAGCCAAAATATATTCAAGGAATATTATCACATATAAATAAATGTATTCCATATTGCAAAAGGGGTTGTTAGTTCAAAGGAACAGAAAAATCTCAAACGCATTTTGCTCCTAATAACAGAACTTCAAAATATATGAAGCAAAATTGATAGAATGAAAATTCCCCATTATAATCAGAGCTTCCAAAACTACCTCACAGTGCTGGTTGAACAAGTAGACATAAATTCTGTAAGAATATAGAAAACTAGAACAACACCTATCTGAAGTTCATAGACCACTCCATTCAAAAACAGCTCAATACATTCCTCCAAAGTTCACAGAGACCATTTACTGAGAGATCACATTCAGGATCAAAAAACAAATCTTAATACATTAAAAAGAATTCAAGTCATACAAAGCAGGTTCTCTGACCAAATAAAATTAAAATAAAGATTAGTAATAGAAAAATCCCTGAATAATCTCCAACTGCTGGGAAAAAAAAAATAACATATTATAAAATAATCCAAGGGTCAAATAAAAGTAAAAGTAGAATATAAGAAGTATTTTAAACCAAATTAAAATGATATACAGCATATAAAATGTGTTGGATGCTGTGAAAGCAATACTTAGGGAGAAAGTTGGAGCACTAAATACCTATATTAGAGATAAAGAAAAAATAAGGTATCAAAACAAACCATCCAGTTTTCAGCTTAAGAACCTGTAAACAAAAAGAGCAAATGAAACCTAATGTGAGAAATAGCATAGATAAGAATGGAACTAAATAAAATAGCATACAAGTAAAGAAAGTAAAAGTAACTTTTGGTTACATTTGGTTGCCTCTCAGAGAGGATTAATCAAACTGATAAACTTTTAGCTGGGAAAGGGGCAGGGAGGGGAGGGAGAGAAAAATGTAGAAAATGTGTTTGCCTTTTTTTCCAATATCCATTCCTGATAAAAACTTTCAACAAAATAGAAATAGAAAGGAAATTTACAACCTGATAAAGGATATGTAAATATATATTACACACACACACACATACACACACACACACACAGAGCTAACAGCATACTTAATAGTGAAAGACTAAATGCTTTACCCGAAGATCAAAGAAAACAAACAGGGATGTCTGTTCTTTCCACTGCTGTTCAACATTGTACTGAAGACTCTAGCCTATGAAATAAGGCAAGAATAAAACATAAAAATCATCTAGTTCAGAAAGAAAGAAATAAAACTGTATTTATTTGCAAATGACATGATTGTGTTAGAACATCTGAAATTACTAGAACTAATAAGTGATTTAACGAGTTTGGAAAAGACCAATATTCAAAATTCCATTGTATTCAATACATTAGCAATGAAAAAATTAGTTTTGATATAAAATAATATCACTAACAATAATATCAACAATATAAAATACAGAAAAAGAAATCTGACAAAAATATGAAAGAAAACTAAAAAATATTGCATATATAAACACCTGGCTGGGCGCAGTGGTTCACAATTGTAATCCCAGCACTTTGGGAGGCCAAGGCGAGTGAATCACGAGGTCAGGAGATCGAGACCATCCTGGTTAACACAGTGAAACCCCATCTCTACTAAAAATACAAAAAGTTAGCTGGGCATGGTGGTGGGCACCTGTAGTCCCAGCTACTTGGAAGGCTGAGGCAGGAGAATGGCGTGAACCCAGGAGGCAGAGTTTGCAGTGATACAATATGGGGCCACCACACTCCAGCCTGGGCAACAGTGTGAGACTCCATCTCAAAAACAAAACAAAACAAAACAAAAAAACACCTAAACAGATATATTATGCTCATGGAGAGTAAGACTAAATATTGCCAAGATAACAATTTTTCTCAAATTCATCTATAATTACATGTATTTTAATCAAAATCCTAGCAGGATTTTTGACAGACATTGATCAATTGATTCTAAATTTAAAAATATATACTAAAGGACATAAAGTAGCTAGATGTCTTTGGAAAAAAATCACAGATTTGAAGGACTAGTGCTACTTAATTTCAAGATACCATTCAGAGAATGATTCACCAGAGTCTGAAGGAAAATCTTTGAAAGCGTATATCTGATAATTGACATATATCCAAAATATATAGAGAGTTCCGAAATCTCAACACATATTTTTCAAATAGGAAAAAGATATGAACTAAGACACTTCATTAAAGATGATATACAGATAGCAAATAAGCTCAGAAAAAGATGCTAAACAGTAGGGAAATGCAAATTAAAACCACAAAGCAAAATGACTGCACACAAATTTAAAAGGCTAAAACTGAAAAGTCTGACTGTACCGAGTGTTGGGTAGGAAATCTCATATGCTCCTGGTAGAAATGTGTAATACTACAACCTGAAAACAGCTGGGAAGTCTCCTAAATATTTAAACCTTTCCTGACCATATCATTTCGGTCCTAAGTATTTACTCAAGAGAAATAAATACCTATGTCCATATTTACATTCATGTTCATAGAAGCCTTATTTTCAGTAACCTCAAACTGTAAACAATCCAGATATCCATTAGCAGGTCAATGGATACAGTGTATTTTATCCATGCAATAGAACACTACTCTACAATTATAATAAATAGACTACTGATACACATTGCAGTACATAAAGACATCAAAATAATTATATTAAGTGAAAAGTGTCAGACAACAAAAACTACATATGTTCCCATTTATATAAAATTCTAGGAAATGCAAATTAGTGGTTAGTGACAGAAAACTAATCAGTGGTTATGTGGAGCCACAGCAGGAGGGGTGAAAGAAGATTTACAAAAGGCACAAGAAAATTCTCAGAGAGAAAGCAGCAAGATGGCTGACTAGAGTTGCCTAACACTTATCACTCCCCAACAATCAGGAACCAACCTAATGAATAAGCAGCTGCATTTTGACCTGAGTAACTAAAGAGGAGTGCCAGAGTGCAGGAAAGGAGTGAGGTAAACCCTGTGGAGCACAGAAACTCAGGATGGTCACATACAGAAGACAAGAAAACACATTGCCTCTGCCACCCCATCCCCAAGTTTGGATCACCTCAGAATCATGTGGGGCTTCTCCAGATAGAGAAAGGCAAGTAAGAGACCCCCAGTGGCCCTCATCACCACAGTATTAGTCCATTTTCACACTGCTATGAAGATACTACCTAAGACTGGGTAATTTATAAAGAAAAGCATTTTAATTGACTCACAGTTCCACATGGCTGAAGAGGCCTCTGGACACTTACAATCATAGTAGAAGGTGAAGGGGAAGCAAGGCACGTCTTACATGGTGAGAGGAGAGAGACAAAGAATGAAGAGGGGATTGCCAAACACTTTTAAAACCATCAGCTCTCGTGAGAACTCCCTCACTATCAATAGAACAGAATGGGAAAAACCACCCCTATGATCCAGTCACTTCCCGCCAGGTCCATCCCTCAACATGTGGGGATTACCATTTGAGATGAGATTTGGGTGGGGACACACAGCCAAACCATATCAACCACCACAGATACCTGTAATTTTTGCTACTGGAGGATCCTGCAGTCTTTACAGTTCCTGCGCCCAGCTTAGGGAATTGCCTGGGGTTCACATGGCTGCACTAGTCTAGAGAAGGAGCCCACATTGTGCCCTGAACCCCATGACCCAAGCTGCTACTGCACTATCACATTCTGAAACCAGAGCCACTGCTAGAGTGCCTAATGTTGTAATGGCGAGTAGCCACTGCATTCCTTCATCCCTGAGGTTTTGCCATCATTTTACCATGCTCTCACACATGATACTACAACATTCCCTAGCCAAGCTATAGCTCCCTACTCTGGGAACAAGGTGCCTCAGGGTCTCACTTCCCCCTTCCAATGGCTACCCTGTCCCCTGACTACTTTAACCTAGGCCCAGTGAGGCAGGCACCTGAGCCAACCCACTGTCCCACCCCACCACCCCTCTATGTTCCACTCCATCCCCAATCCCCTGAATTGGAGTGTCTCTTAAAATTCAACAGCAGAAAAATTGTTAAAATCCAATTAAAAAATGGACAAAGGACCTGAATACACATTTCTCTGAAGAAGACATAAAAATGGCCAATGAATATATGATAAAGTGCTCTACATCAGGAATCATCGGGCAAATACAAATTAAAACCACTGCGAAGCATTACTTCACATATGTTAGGATGGCTATCATCAAAAAGATAAGAGATAACAAATATTGTTGAAGGTGTGGAGAAAAGGAAACTATAGTATGCTGTTGGTGGGAATTTAAATTGGTGCAGCCATTAGGAAAAAGAGAACCAAGATTCCTACATAAATTAAAAATAGAACTATCATATGATTCAGCAATCTTTCCTCTAGGAATTGACTCAAAAGATATGAAATCACCATTCCCTAAAGATAGCTGCACTGTCATGTTTATTGCAGTGTCATTCACAATTGTCAAGATACGGAAACAACCTAAGTGTCAATCAACAGACAAATGGAGAAAGAAAATGTGATATATATACAATAGAATATTACTCAGCGTTTAAAAAAAAATGAGATCCTGCCATTTGACACAACATGGTTGGACTGGAAAGACACTATGTTAAGTGAAATAAAAGAGACACAGAAAGAATAATATTGCATTTATATGTGGAATCTAAAAAAGTGAAGGTCAACTCTACAGAGATAGAGAATTAAAAAGTGGCTACCATGGCAGGTGGAGTAGGGAGAAAATGAGGAGATTTAGGTCAAAAGATATAAAATGAACAAGCCTAGATATCTAATGTACAACATGAGGGCTATAGTTGATAACATTGTTTTGTGTTAGGAATTTTTATTAAATAAGTAGATTTTAACCACTCTTGTCACAAAAAGGTAAGTATATCAGATGACAGACACTGTAATTTGATTCACTATTGTAACCATTTTACTATCTATATGTATCTCATGTTGTAAACCTTAAATATACATGGTTAAACGTATTTTTTTAAAAATTAAAGAAAATTATGGGAGGTGTTATGATCGCTATCTCAATCTTGGTAATGGTTTCATGGGTCTATATGTCAAAACTTAAATTGTATATTTTAAATACATGCAGTTTATTGTATGCCAATCACATATTAATAAAGCTATGTAAACAAAAAGCAATATGTAACCTCTAGTAAGACAAAATATATATTGAATGCAGTTATATAATAACACATGTTCAGCTGGGACCTAATAATACCAATTAGTGAAATTTAAAATGATCTGAGGCATGAATTAAGCAGAATAAGCATTTGATTCATTCATCTTTGATTTTCCTACTGCAGATTACTGTATTTTTCCAGTTTATTCAGAGTGATGTAAATTTTGATTTCAATTTTACAAAGTCCATGGGCTTATTTGATAAGCAAACCATCAGAAGATAGAATTTACATTTCTGTAGAAATATACATTACATTTTATAAAACGCCTTTGTGAAGTTGTAACTTAATAGATTGAGTTAGCACTAACTAATCATGACTGAGAATAATTTTTGAAAAGTCATAAAAACGCTGAAAACTTTTTAGCTGTAAGTTTTTAAATGTCCATAAGAAATTACTTATTTTTCTATTGTCTTTTCTTGATAATATCCAAGCTCCATGATTCACTGTTTCAGTCTGTCATTCATCATAGATTGTATTATTACAGTACCCTTGACATTTTTTTAAGTCATGGTCTTTTCTGAAATTGTTACGGAATGACCTTATGACTGATTTTAATCATTTAGATGCTATATAAATTATTATCTGGGCTTTTAAGTTTGTCTTTTTTTTTTTTTTTTTGGTAAAAACAATCTGCTTTAGCAACTATTTTTATAGAGATATTCTTGTACTTATCAGTAACAAGAGAATTGAATCCTTCTCTTATTTCCTCATATTGATTGTATATTGACTGTCACTTTGAACTTCTAAAGCAGTAAACTATGTACCTAAGCTAGTTTATTGAACTGATACTTTAAATTGTCCTAGAAAAAAATCAACTTGACTCATGACAGGGATGTGTTTTACAGCTATATATAGTCAATATAGAAATAAGCTTAAATGCCATATTTTAAAAATTATATCATTGTTGGTCCTTGTCCTATACTTTAAATCAGTATATTTAAAACCTATATCCTTTATTTTTACTTCACCATAATGAAAATCAGACATGAACAGACCACGAAAAAGCATTTAGTAACTTTAATTGAATAAATGAGAATATTTCCTATTCTATAATTAACATAAATGATCATAAATTATTTGACTTGATTTTAATTTTTTCATTTAAATTTTTTAAAATTTGTTTTTAGTTTAACATGTGCTTTTAATGTGCATTATTTTAAATCTTGTAGTTTAATTTTTAAAGGGGGAAATAATTTTGTTTCCAAAGAAGTTTTACCTAAGCGATACTCAAAATGTGCTCCACAGACCATTAGCATCAGCATCATCTGAGAACATAATAGAAATGCAAGCACTCAGGCACCACTTACTGATTCAGGACCTCTGGAAGTGGAATCCAATAATCAATTAGTACTTTACCAAACTCTCCAGGTGATTTGTATGAACACTGAAATTTGCAAAGCACTTGTCTTTATATAAGAGATTTTTCTCTCTTTCTATATTAAGTCAATTACAACATACCATTCTATAAAAGATACGTTTTGTCCAACAAGTCCAATTAAAAAAAAAAGTCAAGTTCTTGACTATTCTGTATTATTTTATTTTATTTTTGGCAAAAATGAATGTTTCAATTTAAAGAGAAAACACCTAGGTCTGGTTGAGGAGTACAAAGAAAGGTTTTAACTGCAGTACTGATACTAAAAACTAAAGCATGTAAGTGTCTCACTACATAATATTTTAAGCTACCAATTAAGACCAGAACCAACAAAAGATCTAATAATTTCACAATGGTGTTCACATTTTGAAAGCCAACACATGTTCATACTTTCTATATTCTTTGTTGAAATTAATTATTTCAATTATGTCTTAGAAGCCCAAACTAGGAATACAAGCTTTCTAAGCCCAATTAATTTCCAACATACCGTATTTCAAATATATTATAAAGGTTAATCCAGAATTTCTTCCATACGTTTAGAATATATTTTTATAAATATGTTTAATTTTGCCTGAGTGATGTAACTATTAACATATAAATATTTCAAGTGCCTACCATAATTTTCAAACACTGAATGTTCCTATTAGTTTATTTCAATATAAAAATCTCAGCCGTTAAAATAACTGTTTGAGGCAACAATATTTTCTTTGCTTTTCTTTATAGACCACTATAAGTTTTAACCTCATGGGATGCCTGACAAATTTAAATGAAGATATTCTACCCATTTCTGAACTGCAACTATGAACTAAATTATATTGTATTCAAAATTATATGATCAGAACTACTGTAAAATCAAGTTTAAGAATTTATAATGGTAAAATAGATGTTTCATGTATGTGTTTTATGATGAATTCTCTGATAAGTAACTCAAAACACTTGTTCATAGATGAAATCAAATAATTAGTCACTTAAGGTACAAAAATATATTACCTATGATATTAAAATAAAAAGAACATATAATAAGCACTTTTTCAATAACACTGAATTTATCTAAATCCTAAATGCTTCCCTGAGGAAAGAGTTTTTGTTGGTTTCCAAGCATCTAATACTAGGTGTTGTGGTTGGTTAGCTAGTACCTATCTAAAACCAAGTTTTAACTCTGACATGGTCACTTGTCTCATGTATTTTCAACCTTTGGGGCTAAAAAGCACCTCAATTATTTGATATATTTCTTAAATGAAAGAGTTCACAATTTACTATTCTGCTGGTAGAACTCTACATATTGTTTACAAGGATGGTCTAAATGAAATGTTTAGTGGAGACTTTTCTATTTCTTTGCCACATAAAGGCAAAACTAAAGAGACACAATATAGTGAAGAAATGCTTTTTACCTGTTTTTCATGCCTTCCATCCAAAATAACTCCCTCCCCAATCTATTTAATCCTGTGAGACTGTTTACTATAGTGGTAGAAAGAGATCAGGGTATCTAAGCATATTAACACTGTCCATACTTATGTTGGGTATAGCAATTGGTCAAGATATGGGCACTAGAATCACACAGGGCTAGTTAAATCCTTCCCTATATATTTATATACATATCATGGGAGAGAAAGCCATGTTTCTTACCAGATTATGAGTGACAAGAAGCAAAGTTTGGCCTTAAGGCAAGACACAGTGCTAAGTGAAGAAAGCCTACTTCAGAACCTGAGAGAACACGTGGGGAGAGGGGAGTCTGAGCCATGATTACTTCATTTAAACCATATAGTATCCTTTACTTATCAACTAAAAGAGAAAATAAAACATCTTTTTTCTTAAGTTGGTTTGAGGTTGTTGTTTTTTCCCTTTTCTGGGGGGGGGAAATGGAATCTTAGGTGAATTTGCCTAGTGAATGCCAATAGCCACATCTCCATAGAATAACTTCCAAAGGTTAAATTTAAATTTGGATTGTAAAGATTTTCCTTCTTGTAAAATAAAACCACTTTACAATGGGCCTGCACATACATGTAATTATGCTATACATCTACAGTTATGTGATTTACAAATATTTACTGAGATCCTACTATGGGATGAATATAATTAGTCATTTTGAATATATTAGTATACAAGGTAGACATGGTCCCTTCACTCACAGAGCTCTTAGTCTTGTAGAATAAAAAGTTAAGGAAAGTACAATAAGAAGGAAATTATAATATGGAACATAATAGGAGTTACCTAGCTTGTTTTAAGAACACAGAGGAGAAGCATCCAAGCCGAGTTCAGGTATAAGGAAGGCAATATGAATATAACATCTAGGGAAAATATACAACAATATATGCAATGCAAAAGGGCTAATGATTTTGGTGAATATTTAAAGAGCCTCTATCAAGGCAGGAGAATAGAATCTGGAGGCAGGAAACCTAAGGACTTCCTAGAACTAAATCAAATGGCAACACTTCAGTTATGACAGGAAATATCCTCTTCATTTACATAGGGCATACACCAAGTTACCAATGGAAACCTCTAGAGGGTATTTAAACCCCCAAAAATTCTGTGACAGGGCTCTTGAGTCTCTGTCCTTGGGCCTACTCCCACACTGTGGAGTGTTCTTTCATTTTCAATTAATCTCTGCTTTTGTTGCTTCATTCTTTCCTTGCTTTGTTTGTGTGTTTTCATCTAATTCTTCATTCAAGACATCAAGAACCCATACACCCTCCACCAGTAACACTATGATTTAACTGGTGGCATTAGAGTCACAGGATTTTTTGTTTGTTTGCTTGTTTGCTTTTTCTATTTTCTTTTAAAGTTAAATTGGAAAAACCAAATGAGTTAGAATCTATTTAGTTTTCCCATGATGTGATTAAAAAAATGAACAAATCCAAAGTAAGTTACATTGAGACAGTAACTTTTTGCAAGCAAGAATAATAGCTGTCTATATTTTTTAAGTTATTATACTCTTTAGCATGATCATTTTATCTCATGAAGAATTCTACAGTATACATTATAGCTGTCTGGAATTTATACTATTATTTTGTACAAATGTTCTCACTTGATTCTCATAGACTGCTACTGATCTTACCACGCCAGTCTGATATTATAGAAGAGTTTAACAAGAGCGAGATTTTCTCAAGTGTACAGAGTTAACACATAGAGCCAGAATTTGAATCCAAACCCTCTGAACTTCAAACCTCATGCGTTTCCAGCTGTATCACATAGCCCAGTATGAAGAGAGTGCTGTATTAGGGACTTCAGAGGATACAAAGAACCATAACATATTGTCTGGGAGCTTTAAATTCCCCTGCTCTAATTCAATAGATGAAAAAAAGGAAAGCTAAAAAAAAAAAGAAACACACACAAAATAATAAGAAGCATATGGGGCAAGAAATTAGGCAATTAATCACCATCAGTTACAGAGAAAGAAGCAGGCTGTGTGTAAGATATGATTCAAAATATTAAGATTAAGACAATATACAAGTTTATATATCCTAAGAACATATACTTTATTCATAGCAAGGCAGGTGAAGTCCCAAAATTAACCACAATTGCTCAAAATACACAAACAAATCAATGAATGAATACTTTTGACTCAAAGTCTAATGCCTTCTTACAGGTCTGTAATATAATCCAACTTTCAAGCATTACCACAATGGTAAATTATTCTACTGCCTGCAATTAGGGGGACATAATCTGTCAGTTAAAAATCAGTGTTTTCTTTTTCTTTATATATATATATATATATATATATATAGTTTTATTTTACTTTACGTACTGGGAAACATGTGCAGAACGTGCAGGTTTGTTATGCAGCCATACATTTGCCATGGTGGTTTGCTACACCTATCAACACATCATCTAGGTTTTAAGACCTGCATGCATTAGGTATTTGTCCTAATGCTCTCCCTCCCCTTGCCCTCATCCTGTGACAGGTCCCTGTGTGTAATGTTCCCCTCCCTGTGCCCATGTGTTCTCATTGTTCAACTCCCACTTATGAGTGAGAACATGCGGTCTTTGGTTTTCTCTTCCTGTGTTAATGTGCTGAGGATGATGGTGTCCAGCTTCATCCATGTCCATGCAAAGGACATGAATTCATTCATTTTTATGGCTGCATGGCATTCCATGGTGGATATGTGCCACATTTTCTTTATCCAGTCTATCACTGACAGGGATTTGGGTTGGTTCCAAGTCTTTGCTATTGTTTATGGTGTTCCAATAAACACACACGTTCATGTGTCTTTACAGTAGAGTGATTTATAATCCTTTGGGTATATACCCAGTAATGGGATTGTGGAGTCAAATGGTATTTCTGATTCTAGATCCTTCAGGAATTGCCACACTGTCTTCAACAGTGGTTGAATTAATTTACACTCCCATCAATAGTGTAAAAGTGTTTCTATTTCTCCACAGCCTCGCCAGCATCTGTTGTTTCCTGACTTTTCATGATTGCCATTCTAACTGGCGTGAGATGGTATGTCACTGTGGTTTTGATATGCATTTCTCTAATGACCTGTAATGATGAGCTTTTTTTCATATGTTTGCTGCCTGCATAAATGTCTTCTTTTGAGAAGTGTCTGTTCCTATTCCCCTTGAAAGGCAGCACAAAACAAGGATGCCCTCTGTCACCACCCCTATTCAACATAGTATTAGAAGTTCTGGCCAAGGCAGTCGGGCAAAAGAAAGAAATAAATGGTATTCAAATCAGAAGAGAAGAAGTCAAATTGTCTCCGCAGATGCCGTGATTGTATATTTAGAAAACCCCATTGTCTCAGCCCAAATACTTCTTAAACTTCAGCAAAATTTCAGGCTACAAAATCAATATGCAAAAATCACAACCATTTCTATACACCAATATTAGACAAGCAGCGAGCCAAATCATGAGTGAACTCCCATTCACAATTGCTACAAAGAGAATAAAATACCTAGGAATACAACTTACAAGAGACATGAAGGACCTCTTCAAGGAGAACTACAAACCAGTGTTCAAGGAAATAAGAGAGGACACAAACAAATGGAAAATAATTCCATGCTCATGGATAGGAAGAATCAATATCATGAAAATGGCCATACTGCCCAAAGTATTTTATAGACTCAATGCTATTCCCATCAAGCTACCATTGACTTTCTTCACAGAACTAGAAAAAACTACTTTAAATTTCATATGGAACTAAAATAGACCCGTATAGCCAAGACAATTCTAAGCAAAAGGAACAAAGCTGGAGGCATCATGCTACCTTACTTCAATCTATACTACAAGGCTACAGTAACCAAAACAGCATGGTACTGGTACCAAAACAGACACATAGGCTGATGGAACAGAACAGAGGCCTCAGAAATAACACCACACATCTACAACCATTTGATATATATATATATATTATTTTTTTTTTTTTTTTTGAGACCAAGTTTTGCTCTTGTTGCCCAGGCTGGCGTGCATCTCAGTGTGATCTCAGCTCATAGCAACCTCTGCCTCCCGAGTTCAAGCGATTCTCCTGCCTCAGCCTCCTGAGTAGCTGAGATTACAGGCACACACCACCACATCCAGGTAATTTTTGTACTTTTAGTAGCAATGGGGTTTCACCATGTTGGTCAGGTTGGTCTTGAACTCCTGACCTCAGGTGATCTGCTCACCTTGGCCTCCCAAAGTGCTGAGATTATAGGCATGAGATACCATACCTGGCCAATCTTCTTTATTTTTGAGATGGAGTCTCACTCTGTCACCCAGGCTCCCAGACTGGAGTGCAGTGGCATGATCTCAGCCCAATACAACCTCTTTCTCCCGGGTTCAAGGCTTCTCTTGCCTCAGACTCTCCAGTAGCTGGGACTACAGGCACGTGCCACCATGCCTGGCTAATTTTTGTAATTTTGGTAGAGACAGGGTTTCTCCAGGTTGGCCAGGCTGGTCTCGAACTCCTGATCTAAGGTGATCTACCTACCTCAGCCTCCCAAAATACTGGGATTATAGGCATGAGTCATTGCACCCAGCCTAAAATTAAGTGTTTTCACCACAGGGTAATGAGATTACAGATACCACACAATCTGGCCAATATGTAATGCAGATATTCCAGTGATCTGAAGTTTTTCAAAATAAGGGAAATAGTAACTAACAAAATATATAAAAAGAAATCTGCTTTGTTAACTACACTTCACTTATTTTAATAGAAAGTTTCCAGTTTAAATAGAAAGTGATAATATTTTTTAGAATTATCTGAAAGAGGCTGCACATTTTGCAAAAGTAAACAACTTGAGTGATTATTTCTCCTTGCAGGTAGTCATAATTAGATATTAGATGAAGAATGGGAGGAACGTGTCAGGGCTTCATATAATGAACTCATAGAATAGCAACATTTTATCATAATAAATGTAAGAATAGATATTTGTCATATTACAAAATAGTAATATGTAAGTCTTCATCATACTATAATGATATATTTGAATATTTGGGGAATGTAAATATATGTTCATTTTCTGTTATATTTGCCCTGCATTTTCTCGAGATTTTTGTAAATCATAAGAATCCAACTTTTCAAATAAAATATTTATCATATTTTAAACAATGCCTATTTTCCATAACCCACCTCTGGTACATGCAACTCTTTTGTAATCAAATAAATCTATAACTTAAAAAACAAGAAAATTATAAACCCATATGCACCTTCTGATGACAGCAATGCATTAAAATTTTTAACATGTGACAGAAAATAGAGTAAAGAAACCATTACCCAAAAAATCCTTCAGATTTGGCTCTCACCCTGACAACCTCTCTAATTTTAATAAATGCTTTCCTCCTCTACCTAATTGAATAATTTCTCCCTGTGACTCACATATTTGTATACATTCATTCGTCTGTAGCATACTTTCCCTATATTTTAGTTACTAGTATATTTGGCTTATTGCACAAATCCATATTAGATTGTAATCAATTTTATGGGTAGGAACTCCATTATAATAATAGTTCAACTACACTGGAATACTATGACATACAGTCTGCTTATTTGCATACCAGTTGTATTAGTCCGTTCTCATGCTGCTGATAAAGACATACCTGAGACTGGGTAATTTATAAAGAAAAAGAGGTTGAATGGACTCACAATTCCACGTGGCTGGGGAGTGCTCCCCATCATGGTGGAAGCTAAAGCATGTCTTACATCGCGGCAGGCAAGAGAGAAATGAAAGCCACGCAAAAGGGGAACCCCTTATAAAACCATCAGATCTTGAGACTTACTCACTACCATGAGAACAGTATGGAGGAAACGGACCCCATGATTCCATTATCTCCCACTAGGTCCCTCCCACAACACATGGGAATTATAGGAGCTACAATTCAAGATGAGATTCTGCGAAGGACGAAAGAGGTCAGGAAGCTGCAGAAGGAAGGTGAGGAGCTTTGAAAACCAACACTTAACAGGAGCAAATAACTGCAGGTGTTGTAGAAATATTAAGAGGGCTAGAATTAGAAGTGGAGTCTAAAGAAGTAACTGAATTCCTGCAATCGCATAACAACATTTGAATGCTTGATAAGTTGCTTCTTATAAATGAACAAGGAAAATGTTTTCATGAGATTAAATCTACTCCACGTAAAGATGCAGTGAACATTGTTGAAATGACAACAAAGAATTTAGAGTATTACCTAAAGAACTGATAAAGCAGGAGTAGGGTTTAAGAGGACTGACTCCAATTTTGAAAGAAGTTCGAGTGTCGGTTAAATGCTATCAAATGATAACATAATACAGAAAAATCTCTTGTGAGTCAATCATGGTGGAAACTTGATGCTTGTCTTAAGAAACTGGTACAGCTACCCAAGTTTCAGCGACCACCACGCTGATCAGTCAGTGGCCGGCAACATCGAGATCAGGCCCTCCAATAGCCAAAAGATTATTATTTGGATGACTGTTAACATTTTTAAGCAATAAGGTATGGTTAATTAAAATATGGACTTTTTTTTAGACATAATGCTATTGCACATTTAATAGACTATGGTATAGTATAAGCATAACTTTTATAAGCACTGGGAAACCCAAACAATTTGTATGACATTTATTTTACTGTGATAATCACTTGATTACGATGATCTGGAACTCAACCTGCAATATCTTCAATGTATGCCTGAAATTGATTTTTTCCAGTTTATTAAAACTAAATAATAAATAATATCAACTACAAATCATTTGCTTATAAGAATGTGGAGAATCTAGGAAAATGACCTAAGGAAATAATTTAAAGGATATTATTTTTGACTACACAAGAAATAAAGCAATTTAGGTGGCAAAAGTACAGGTTGTAGTGACAGGCACAGAGGCTTAATCTAGGATCCAATTTATTAACCATATGTCCTAAACAAGTTATATTTATTCAACCCTAAATAATTCATCCAGTCAGCGAATTCTTAATAATCATGTACTGTATCAACTTCCACTTCCCGGGTTCAAGTGATTCTCCTGCTTCAGCCTACCAAGTAGCTGGAACTACAGGCACGTGCCACACGCCTGGCTAATTTTTGTATTTTTAGTAGAGATGTGGTTTCACCATGTCAGCAGGATGGTCTTAATCTCTTGACCTTGTGATCTTCCCGCCTCGGCCTCCCAAAGTGCTGGAATTACAGGCATGATCACTGCATCCGGCCAGGCATTTTTATTAATTTCCTATGATTGCTTTAATAGATTTCTACAAATTTAGTGGTTTAAAATAACACAAATATATTAACTTACAGTTCTGTAGAGCGGAAGTCTGACAGAGATCTCACTGGTCTAAAATCAAGGTGCCAGCAAGGCTATATTTCTTTATGAGATTATCCATTTCCTTGCCTTTTTGAACTTCTGGAAGCTCTGCACATTTCTTGGCTCATGACCTCCAATCATTTGCAAAGCCAGTAATGGTGATTCAGTCCTTATCACATTACAGCACTCTGGCACGAACTTTTCTTCTGCCTCCCTGTTTCACTTTTAAGGATCCTTGTGATTATAGTAGGCTCACGCAAGTAATCCAGGATAATCACCCTATCTAAAGATACTTAAATTAATCGCTTCGCAAAATCTCTTTTGCCATGGATGGTAACATATTCACAGTTATAGAAGAGCCATCTTTGGAAGGCCATTATTCTGCCTACTACAGCATCCTATTAGCATTGCTGATAAGGTTTCCAGAAAACTTCCTATTGTATAAAATTTACACATAAACAACTTATGAAATTAACTTGCACTTATAATAGTGCAAGTGATTCTTTTATAAAAGCAATGCAAATGATTCTTATTTAAAGCAATCTAAAGAAATGTTGACCAGTATAGATATGATTTATTTCTAGCTGCTGGAGGCAACAATCTCAGTCTCAAATGTTATAGCTCATAGCCGTGTAGGATATTAAGCAATTATGCATCTATTAGTAAATTATTCTGAATGTTCCCTGACTGACTATATTAATCTCAGTACTTTTAATAATCCTTTGAAACAGTTTTAGCATCTTCTGATTCTCACATTAATTAGTCGAATCCAATCACTGACTTGGTTCATTTATATTTATGAGGGTCATGTTTTCAACTCTTTGACAGTTAAATTTTAGCAAATTATAATAGATCTGTGTTAAACTTATTTTTTAGCAACACTTATCTTCTAAATCCACAGTCCCCAATCTTTTGGCATCAGGGGTCAGTTTTGTGAAGACAGTTTTTTCATGGACAATTTGGGAAAAAACTGGGGTGGGGGGGTACATTGGAGTCTCACAAGGAGCACACAACCTAGGACCCTCGCATGCGCAGTTCACAATAGAGTTGGGCTTGCATGAGTCTAATGCCACTGCTAATCTGACAGGAGGTGGAGCTCAGGCAGTAATGCTCACTCACCCACCACTCACCCCCTGCTGTGCAGTCCGGTTCCTAACAGGCCACGGACTGATACCAGGGACTGGGGACCACTGCTCTGGATAATTACATTTCAGATATTTGTGGGACATCTAAGTACACATCATTATTTGACATTGAATTTCACCTATTTTTCAGCTGTAAATTAGGATTATAATAGAAAATAAACTTTGTGATATTACTATGAGATACAAATGAGATAATGTCACATAGCACAGTGTCTGACACATAATAGACCATACACAGAGGATAATTATTTTTATCACTAGTATCAATAATCAGAATTTCAGTGGGAATTAATAGCTACTGGGGTGGATACAAGTACAGAAATATCAGAGCTGAGAAATCAACACTTCATCATTAACATTTTTAGTCAAACACCCTTATGTTACTTTTATGGAACATGTTTATGCTTCATTAGCCAGCATTAAATGAAAGAAAAGTCACTCAACCTAGTAACAAAATTCTATATTAATAATGTATATTTAAATATACTTTTACAAATTCTAGTTATAGACAAAGTAAAGGTAATTCTTCATATTAATTAGCTAGGTTTATAAGAATAAGAAAGCATTTTAGAATGTGTAGCACACCAACAAGGCACAAGTATACATATGTAACAAACCTGCACGTTATGCACATGTACTCTACAACTTAAAGTATAATAATAATAAATTAATTAAAAAAAAAACAAAAAAACAAAAAACACACACAAAAAGAATGTGTTGAATCATTTGTTTTCATGCAAGCAATTAAAGAAACAAACAGATCTTAAAAGCCTTTCCTGTTATTGTCCCTTTCATTATTACTTTTTACACCAATGCAGGTTATAGTTTAATCAAGATTTAACTATAATGTTAAATGAATCATGGGAGTTTTACTGTACATAAAGGATTTTGTTAAAAATACATAAATTTTGAGGAACTCCAATGGTTTTCCAAGTTGTTGGTACCATTTTACATTTTCACCAGCCAGAATACCTGTTTCACATGCTCACCAGCACTTACCTATTACCAGTTTTTTTAACATTAACTATTTTAATGGCTTCATAGTAATGTTTCACTGTGGCTTTAATTTTCATTTCCTTGATGACAAATGATGTAATGTTTCACCTGCTTATTTGTCAATCAGATATCATTTTTGGTTAAGGATCTGCTCAACTCCTTTTTTCATTGTCAATTTAATTGTTTGATTTCTTATTAAATTATAAGCATTCTTTGAGCACTCGGGATACAAATCCATTGCAAGATAAATGTATTGTGAATATCTTCTTGCATTATGTGGCTTTCATTTTAGTTTTCTTAATGTGTCTTTCAAAGACCAAAAGTTTTTAATATAAAAAAATTCCATTAAATCGTTTAAAAGAAAAGATTTTGTTGAATCTGTTTATAATCTGCTTGAGAGTTTAAATTTAAAAATCAAACTAAAATATGCTTAAATGCATACTTCGTAGTCTGATATATTATTTGAGATATACTTCCAATTAATTGGATTATATTTAGTTTCAATATTAAAAGTGTGCTATTAAGTACTGTGTTAGATGGCATATATAGGAAGTGCATTAGTCTTCTATCACTTCAAAGCAAATTATCACAAGTTTAGTGCCTTAAAACAAAACCCAAGTTTTTAGCTAACAATTTTGTAAGTCAGAAGTCTGGCATACAGTAGTTGGGCTCTCTATCCAAAGTATCACAAGGCCCAAATCAAAGAGTCTGGGTGGGCTTCTCTTCTGGAGTTTCTGAAGAAGAAATTCACCCCCAAGCTCTTTCTGTTGCTGGCAGAGTTAAGCTTCCTTGAGGTTTGTGTAACTGAGGTTCTCTTTTCCTTGCTGGCTCTTAGCAACTAGAAGCTACCTTCATTCTTTGTCGTGTGGTTTCTCTTCTCCAAGCTAGCAAAGCCACGTCAAATCTTCATGCTTGGAATCTCTGACTTTATCTTTGTCTGACCTCTAGGCCCAGACTTAAAGGCTTTTATGAGTAGATCAAGCAAAACTAGATAATCTCCTTATGTTGGGATCAATGATTTGAGACATTAATTAAACATGCATAATCCCTGTAGCTTTATAACATAACCCAGCCGCAGAGAGTGAAAGCCATCCTATTTCACAGTCCTAGGGAGTTACATAGGGTATGTACACCAGGGAATGGAGTTCTTAGTGTTCAGCTTAGAATTCTGAATACCACCGTGACATTTGAATTAATTTGCACAATTATAATCTTGATACAACTTTTTTCTCTTAAATTGTACTTTTTATATTATTGGATATTAATAAGAAAAATAATATGTTCCAATTAAAATTAAATTGCTGCATATTTCAAAGATAACATGAATTACATTTTATCCCTAAAGTAATTGTATTTATAAGACTCTCATATTTGAAAAAAAGATTTTTTTTCCTTGAATATTTTCATCCATGGTTGATTTTTAACCTCTTGCTTTTAGCTGACACTAAAAATAGATGTGCTAAAACACCACATAAAAAGGTATTCTCGTTTGAAAATTGTGACCTTTGAGATAGAGACAAGCTTGGCTGAAAATCAATAACTAAGGATACTTCCCTGCAAAAAAATTAAAGTTTCAGTTGTCGCTAAGATACAGGTTAACATTTTAGCACGTTTGGCAGAAAGCATATTTTTCCTTTTTTAAATATCTATAAAACTGTATTTCTGAAATGTATTCTTTTATTTATTTATTTATTTTTGAGACAGAGTCTCGCTTAGTCGCCCAGGCTGGAGTGCAATGGCGCGATCTCGGCTCACTGCAAGCTCCGCCTCCCGGGTTCACGCCATTCTCCTGCCTCAGCCTCCCGAGTAGCTGGGACTACAGGCGCCCGCCGCCTCGCCCCGCTAATTTTTTGCATTTTTAGTAGAGACGGGGTTTCACCGTGTTAGCCAGGATGGTCTCGATCTCCTGACCTCGTGATCCGCCCGCCTCGGCCTCCCAAAGTGCTGGGATTACAGGCGTGAGCCACCGCGCCCGGCTCTGAAATGTATTCTTATACAGAATTCACAGAAGTATACCTCAATTTAAAAAACACATCCGACCGGGTGTGGTGGCTCATGCCTGTAATCCCAACACTTTCGGAGGCTGAGGCGGGTGGATCACCTGAGGTCAGGAGTTCAAGGCCAACCTAACCAACATGGTGAAACCCCATCTCTACTAAAAATACAAAAATTAGCCAGGCATGGTGGTGGGCACCCTAATCCCAGCTACTCGGGAGGCTGAGACATGAGAATAGCTTGAACCAGGGAGTCGGAGGTTGCAGTGAGCCTAGATAGTGCCATTGCACTCTAGCCTGGGCAACAGAGTGAGACTCTGTCTTAAAAAACAAGAAACATATCCACAAATTTTTAAAATGTGAAATAATGTAATATAATTAAAGGACTCACAAAACCATTGAGTAGAAGGTGGTGTAGTAGGTGTGGTTAATTTGAGGTAAAATAAAACAAGACATATTAACCCCAATGCAAAATAAATTTAACACAGACATAACAAACTGAATATATTTAAGAACTGAAAAATGCTATTAGTAATGATTCTTCTTCAGACTACAGATCAGTATATCAATATAAGTAATTTTGTGAGTTAAAAGTAGTGTGTTTATAATATTAGTCAATTTTTCATAGACCAAACAAAAAACGATAATTTTTCCCAAGCATGAATTAGTCAGGTAATTGGATCAATTTTCCACTTCACTCTCGATGTTTTAAAGTATGAAGGTAATCATCAATATAGGGATACCTGAAAAGGGTTACTTTAAATATTCATGTCTCCTACAGATTATTGCATTTGAATTACTTATTTGATCAAGCGGACCATAGCTAAGAGAACAGAATGAGAGAAAACCCTGTCAAAGGAATTCATCTCACACTTAATGATATAAAGTCATTCTTTTTTTTTTTTTTTTTTTTTTTTTTTGAGGCTGTCGCCCTGGCGCGATCTGGGTTCACTGCAAGCTCCGCCTCCCGGGTTCCGGCCATTCTCCTGGCTCAGCCTCCCGAGTAGCTGGGACTACAGGCGCCCACAATCGCGCCCGGCTAATTTTTTGTATTTTTAGTAGAGACGGGGTTTCACCGTGGTCTCGATCTCCTGACCTTGTGATCCGCCCGCCTCGGCCTCCCAAAATGCTGGGATTACAGGCGTGAGCCACCGCGCCCGGCCATAAAAGTCATTCTTGAGAACCTGTGTTTGATTCTATGTTGGTGTTAACTGATTGATAAACAATGATTATTTTAACATGTATTTAGTTTTTAAGGGTTTATAAAGTGCTTTTACAATCATTATTTACTTTGATTTATACTAATCATGTGGAGTAGCAATACTACATGTCACTCATGTTTTAACACTAAAGTGTTATGATAGTAGTTAAAGAAATTTTAGTTCCTAACAACTATCTATGCCTTTGTTCTTGACTATTTTGAGACATAATTTGCCACATAAAGGTTCACTCAACAGACCTGAGTTACTCAAACCCTGCACATTCCCAGGAAAAGCCTGTCTTCAGAACTGGCCCTTTGCCAGCTACTGGGAAATGAGCTCTGAATCCTCGGAGCATTCTGCCTTGAGCCACAATACAAGTTTGATCAGATAGTTTATGCTAACAATATGATTTTCAGAGAATGCTTATTTTTGTTCTTGGGGGTGAGAGAGCTGAAAGCAACAGCTGAGGTAGGTAGTAATATTATTCACATGTAATCCATGTTTTATCAATTCTTGTCCCACCAAGAAATGCAGAAATGAGATTTCTATACACTAAAAGAATAAGAAAAAAAAAAAAATCACTCAGCTAATGAAATTCATCAATTGGTCCTCCTATGATAATATCTATCCTGCTCGGTCCTATCAAAGTAATCTCACATATGGTACATTGCCACCACTCTTGTCAAAAACTCACAAAAAAAAATCATTCCTTCCCTCTAAAAATCAAGGCTCTGCACTGATATGAAGCTTTTTTTTGTCTAAATTCATCTTCATTTACAACAAGTTCTCTCTCAAGGGACCAAATAGTCCCCATGCAAAAACTCAACTCAAATTACAGATGAGTAAACTGAGGGTACAAAATACTTTGTCAAATGGAGGTAAATACTTTGATCAGAGTCACACAGAGAGCAGGAGGCAGACATAGGACCCATATTTTTTTGTTTTCAAAACCTAAGTTATTTCCGTTAAAGGGATTTCCCCAAAAATAATTCTTGACAATTTAGGTGCTAATTAAATAATTAATTAATAAGAACTGTGCAATATATATATTTCACACAGATACACACACTAACACACACACACACCCCTTAACTATGTATAAATTTGCATTAAGTAGAAAGTAATCACACAGATCTTAACCAAGTCTTCCTTTCTTTCTGTCTCACAGTGATCATTTTATCATTCTATCTTCTTACTGAATGTCCTGAAAAAAAATAAATTATTGAATTGGCTTACTAAAAGTCTTTTTTTCTTTGCATGAAATATTATAATTTATCTTTTATATGTGCTCGTAGCTAAATTGTTTAAAGGGATTTCTTCAATCAGTGTTTTTGGAGATTAGTGCTGATTCATTCACCTACAGTATTGTAATAATAGCTAATGGGGTTATTTTGAGATACTACAATCTGTAATTTAGTATTATAGATTAAAATATGTATCCTACTATATATTTATTAACCCATCTTTGTTTCTTATTTTGTTGCCATTTGAATTAAAATTTCTGGATGAAAAATATTTTATTCAATTTATTGCATTAGAAATTCAAGCAGAGTTTTTCAGGTAAGAAAATAACCCTGAAATATTTTGGAATTATTTTCAATGAGGAAGTATAAGTAAAAAGGTCTTTCTAGTTAACCCTTTTAAAATAAAATACACAATTAATCAAAACTAAATTTCCCCATGGATTCTGTTAAGCAAAGTATCCTGTTTTAAATCCTAACTCTTAATTTAAATGAAATGCTTTTTCAAATTAAAGAAATACTCTTTGGCTCCTTTAACTGACAGAGGCTACAATAGTGTTATCATAGAAAAACAAGAAATGTAAAGAGTTTGTAACAAATATCTATGCCTTTGTTCTTCACTATTTTGAGATATAATTTGCAACATAAATGTTAACTCAACAGATCAGAGTTGCTCAAATCCTACATATTCCCAGGAAAAGCCTGTCGTCAGACCAGAGTTGGTCAAACCCTGCATATTCCCAGGAAAAGCCTGTCTTCAGCACTGGCCCTGGGCCAGCTCCTAGGAAATGAGCTCTGAGCCCTTGGAATAGTCTGCCTGGTAAGATTATTTCTATAGGCTGAGGCCTTAAGCCACAATATCAGTTTGATCAGATAGTTTACACTAACAATACGATTTACAGTGAATGCTTATTTTTGCTCTTGAGGGTAGGGGAGCTTAAAGTAGCAGAGTAGCTGAGGTCAGTCACACAGGGGCTGCCTACTTAAGTACATGACCCCCCATAAAAACCCTGAACACTAAGAGTGAGGTAAATTTCTCTGGTTGCCAACACTTTGCATTTTATACATGAGGAAATCAAGGTATAGAAAGGCAAAATGACTTTCCTGAGGTCACATAATTAGTAAGATGGAGAACCTGGAATTGACCTGTGGTATTTCAGCTTTGGAAATAATTTGTTAATTCCACAGATAATATCATTTACAATATTCACTGGCATAATATATATAACAGCCTCTCCTGTTTATCATTCATCAGGAAATCTAGGTAAGGCAAAGAAAAGTTGATTTCATTTGCTAAATAATAATTAGTTTTTCTAAGAACTGCTAAGATGTGGCCTTTCTCATTTTTATCCTTTTTTATTTTCACTTACTATTAACTACGGATTTTGCTCTAGACTGCCAAAAAAGATAAAAGAATATCTATATAATACCTCAGTTTGTAGAACTATATACGACTTTAGCCATCTTTTAAAAAAAAAAAATCCTTCCTGGCTATGAATGAAATCACTCTCCAGTCTCAACAAGAGGTCTTGACTTGTCAAACGGCACAACAGGCCAACCATGGCATTAACTGAGTTGGAAAATGAATTACCCCAATACTATTCCTCAATATCTGAGTTTCAAAGATTTATAAAATGATTTGTCTGTAATTTTTCATTTCTGAAGGCCAGTAACTGCCCCCAGGTACTTTATATTAGTGTTTTACACCATCTAGTGATTATATTGCTTTTGAAAATAGCTACAGGCCATGAGTGCAAGGAGGTATGGAAAATCTTTCTGAAAAATTATATATGAGCAGATGGATACTACATGAAGTGGATTAATATGTTAATTGTCTAAATGGAAAAGCTTGTCATGCAATTCCAGGCCATTAATGAGATCAAGAATCCCAACTCTGAAATAAAGCAGTGATTTTGTGTCATTGGTGGCTAGATTTTTGCCCTTGCTGCTTTGTCATTTTGTAGAATAATTGCTCCCATAGGGAAAACAAAGTTAGATTAGAGAACACTTAGTAAAGTCATCACCTCACATTGTTCAAAATGACTGTGTTGATTGCAAGAATACTAGTAGAGCTGCTAGACCTGCATTATACACAATCAAACAAAGCCCTCGAAAATATTAGTTGGAGTATGTCAGTTTCTGTATAATAACAAGATGATCTGAACAATGACACATCTGTAATGTAGCATACAAAAAAAAATATCATTCTATGTGACCTGATATTAAAAATAAGTATTACCCTTTTTTTCTTAGTTTTATAATTTAAAAATATAAATCATTTTAAGTAACTAGGTTATTATTTATTTTATTCATTAAAACAGCTTGAATCAATTATCTTTCCCTTTAGTAAAGAAGCAATCATAGACATCATATTTATATACTTTATAAGCACTAAAAATATGTAGAGAATATTATGATTTGCATTCTTGTATCTTTAGTACCAATGCTTTAAAATAGGTGAAATAGTTGGAAAGCTAGAGTAGTACCTATCATGTCTACCTCAAAGTTCCTCTGAAGTAGATACAACCTATAAAATTAATTACTTAATAAATGTTTTATTGAATGAATAGTGTCCATATATTGATAGTCTATATCAATATTTTCCTAGATACTTTTATAGGCAGAACAATGGCCCACCAAATATGACCATGTCCTAATACTTGGAACTCATAAATAGGCTGCTACATGGCAAAAGGGAATTAAGATTGCAGATACAATTAACATTGGCAATCAGCTGAATTTGAGATGGGAGAATATTCTGGATATTGGAGAGGTCCTAGGTAATCATATGAGTCCTTAAATATATCACTTTGATCCTATTTTTTGCCTATTCTCTAAGAGAATGATAACTCTTAAAAATATTCTTTATGATAACTCTGAAAAAATTATCTTAGAGAATAGGCAAAAGGTAGGGTCAGAGTGCCATGATATGACAAAAACTCAGCCTGGCTTTGCTGTCTTTCAAGATGGCAGAAAGGGGCCATGAGTCAAGGAATACAGGTGGCCTCTACAAGTTCAAAAAGGTAAGGAAGAAGTTGTCCCCTAAAGCTTGCAGAAAGAAAAGTGGTCTTGCTGACTCCTTGATTTTGGCCCAGTTTAAACCCATGTTAACATTTTGACTTATAAAATAAAAAGAAAATAAATTTGCATTGTTTTAACCCATTAAATCAGTGATAATTAATTACAGAAGAAGTATAAAACTAATATAATAATCCACACATACTAACTTTTACTTCTTACAAATCCTCAAAGTAATCATATTTTATTCACAAGTTGTATGAAAGGGTATTTAGTCTTAGATATCGTCATCTGTAAATAGCAGCACGAGTCTAATCCATGTTTGACATACTTTAAATCAGTTCAGTTTCTACTGTATCACAGTACTTCCCAGTTGGATTAAATATTAAAAATGTTTTGAAAATACGAAGCTTCACAAGACAATAAATATTAATATTGTTAGTTATTGAAAGCAATAACATTAAATAGAGCTACTGACAGATGACTGTATGCCATAAACATGAAATCTCAGCTGCACTGACATGAAATAAAATAAAAATTATTTGTCAAAATAAATAGTTAATTCTTCCCTACAGAAATATTATTAACCCATAAAATGATCTCCATCTATTAGCATTTGGGGGTTCAGAGGAACTCTTAAAAATATGATACAAAAATTTTAAAAAATAAGTAATATTGAAACTTTTGGATTCCAGGCCAGCATGTAAAAAGTTTGGAAGTCATCACTTCATCTGACGAACAATTTAAAAGCTGAACAAAGTAAAAAAATAAAAATAAACAACTCTTTTTAGAACTATTAGAGAAGTTAGATCAAAGGGCAAACCAATGCCCTAAAACGTGGAGAGACAGACATACAAAATTAAGGAATAACAACTTATTGAAGGATAAATCCACCAACAGAAACCTCTGGGGGAACTACTACTGTGGCAAAAAATAAAACAAAAAATCCCTCAACTATAACTGACAAATTGTTAGGTAATCAGTGTGGACAATTATGAGTTAAAAAATCCAGGGACACTCATAAGAGGTTCTTCACATTTTTATGAGTTTTACCTTAGGAACTCTACCAAGTTCTCAGAGAAAATATTGGGAAAAAGTCACCTCCTACTTCTAGTAGAAGAGCAGCAACCCTATTTTAAACCTAATGTAAAACTGAGAAAAAGACCTAAACAGATATGTCAATAAAAAGATATAGAGACAAGAAATAAGCATATAACAAGATGCTCAACACTATATGTTATTAAGAAACTACAAATTAAGATGAGATACCACTATATACTTACTAAAATAGCCAAAATGCAGAACATTGATAATACAACATGCTGGTTAGGATATGGAACAATAGGAACTCCCATTCATTGCTAGTGGGAATGCAAAATGGTACAGCCATTTTGGAAGATAGTTTGTTAGTTTCTTACTAAATTAAATCTACTCTTACTTACTATATGATCTAGCAATTACACTACTTAGTATTTACCACCCCAAAGTTGAAAACCTAGGTTCATGCAAAAACCTTCACACAGGTATTTATAGAAACTTTATTTATAATTGCCAAACTTGGAAGCAACCAAGCAACCTAATTTTATTAGGTGAATTGATAAATCTACCATAGTATATCTAGACAATAAAATTTTACTCAGTGCTAAGTAGAAATGAGCTACCAAAGAATGAAAATACATGGAGGAGACTTAAAATGAATATTATGAAGTGAAAGAAGCAAGCTGAAAAGGTTACATACCGTAGAATGCCAACTATATGATATTCTGGAAAAGGCAAAACTATGGAAAAGAAAAAGCATCAGTGGTTGTTGGGGGTGAGTGGAGGGAAGGATAAATAAGGAGAACAAAGAAGATTCATAGTTGCAGTGAAATTAATCTGTGTTAGTACAATGGTAGATACATGTATTATGCATTTATCAAAACCCATAGAATGAACATGAATGAACTGTAATGTAAACTATGTACTTTGGGTGACAATGATGTGTCAACGTAGGTTTATCAGTTAAAAAATGAGCCATTCTGGTGCCAGATGTTGGTAGTGGGAGAGTCTGTGGTAAGTGGGAACAGAGGGGCTTATGGGAAATTTTTGTACCATCTTTCAATTTTGCTGTGAACCTAAATCTAATACAAAAAATAAAATCTATTTTTAAAAAGCCATTAGCAAATATTGGAAAGTCAATCAAACCTCTTAGAGAGTAGGAAAAAAGCAAACAAATGAAATACAGGCAGGAAGAAAACAAACTATCAATCTAGGAAGCAAAAACATTGACCACCCCAGGAACTAGAAACAAAGAAGAGGGAAAACAGAGAGAGGGAACATATCTGAGAAACAATACAACAAAATTTCAGAGATATGAAAACTGCATCTTCAGAGTAAAAGGGCTTACCCTAATGTTCAATACACTGAAAAAAAATCCAGATATGCTTAAAGCAAATATACTCACAGCAGAGCCTCCAGAGAATGAGAGTGAAGACAGAAGTGTATAAACAAAGGAAAGGGAAACAGAATGTAATCAGGCTTCTTGACAGTAACAAAGATTTCAAAATTCTTAAGAAAAATATTTTCTGCCAAACCATTTATTAAATGTGAAAGTAGAATGAAGGCATTTACAAACACACAAGAATAGAATTAAGAGTAAAAACAGAAATAGAAAAAAAAAATTTGAGGAAAGTATTTGTTTTATTTTATAGGGTAAAAGAGAGAAAAATGACGATACACAGAGGCTTGTGTAACATTGAGGGTACATTTAAAGTTTGGATCAGGTATTTATTACAGTGATGTAATTCCACATGCTAACAGCATGACTGGTGCTATGGTTTAAATGTGTACCCTCAAGTTCCTGTGTTGGAAGTTTAATCCCCAATGCAACAGTGTTGAGAAGTGGGATCTTTAAGAAGTGATGAGGTCAGGAGGGTTCTGTCTCCATTTTGAGGAAGGGAATGGGTTTGTTATCTCAAGAGTAGCATCCTCATGAAGCATGAGTTTAGCCTCCCTTCCTTTCTCTCTATCTCTTACTCTCATCCTCACCCTCTTATGCCTTTCCACCTTCCACTATGGAATATCACAGAATCAAACCACTTACCAGGTCCCTGTATCATGCTCTTGGGCTTCACAGCCTCCAGAAATTTAAGCGAAATAAATTTCTCTTCATTATAAATTACTCTGTCTACAGAATTTTGTTATAGCAACATAAAATTAACTAAGTCATCTGAGACATCACTGACAACTGATAACTAAATTGAATCATGAATGAAATTTAAAAAGGGAGTGAACAAAAGTGAAAGTAGTAAGGAGAAAGTGATGAACCATGGAGTGGTGTATAAATAGAGAAAAACTTAAAGGCAGGAGACAAATAAAAATTTGGGGGGAGGAAATAGTAGAAAACAAGAACTTGAAATTCTAAATGAGTAAATTTCTCACAAGTCTCTAGGAAATACTTTCAGCTCCTCCCTGGAGATTCCTGCATGATAAGGGAGAAAAACATTCATTAGACATTAAAAGTTTGTGATATTTGGAGAGAGAAATTATTATATTAAATGTTTATTTATGTAGCTGTAGTTTGCTGGAAATGATTTGGTTAATATACTACAAAAAAAAAACATCAAAATGTTATTATGGTATTCTATTTTATTTAAATTATTATTGTTATTTATATTTCAAAGATATTTACTGAGTGCCTTTTATGCACCGAGAATTGTGCTGAGTTCTGGTACATAGTAGGGAACAAAGGAGATGTTATACCTGTCCTCATAATGCTTATAACACCCTACAAATTTAGTTTAAAAATTAATGTGTTTCTATAAGTTATATGGCACTACATTAAATAATATAAGCTAAATAACTTCAATATTCATTTAAAAAAAAACAACCAATGTAATTTCATAAGAAAAACTAACCAATTTGTTCTAAAATATATCAGTGCTGATGCAAAGAGAGAAACCATCAAATTCTATAAAATTTTGCTCAGGTAAAATGCATTTTTTTAAATTTAAAAAAACTATATTCTTCATTGACTTCATAGTATAATATACTATGTTGTACACAGAATGTCAGCAAAAAAGAAGACACTTATAAAGAAAGATTTTTAATTAGGTAATTTCTAAAAAATTTGGGAGACAAGCAAAAATGACATGAAATTTAGTGTTTTATGAACTATGAATTGATGGATCTAAAATATTTTTGGTGCTCACATAGAAGCAGTTGCTTTATTTGTCAGTTGGCTACTGTAAATAAATGAACAATATGGACTTTTAAAAAACGCAAGTAATAGCAAAATACGTATGAAGGAATATCTTTTAAAATTAAAAATATGAGGGGGAGGGGTAAAGTAGGACCCTCTAGCAACTTTCTCTCTGCAGAAATACCAATTTGAATTACTTTACACCCAGAAAAATTACATTCACAAGAGCAAAATAAACCAACTTAGAGATCAAAGTATGTGCTTGTAGGAAAATAACAAGAAAACACTCATTGAAGAGATTAGAAAAGACTGTTTAACATAATCCATGTTGCCCATTCCTCAACACAAGACAGTATAGCATAGAGAGAGATAATATCCACTTTGTGGAAATGAAGGGAAGCAAGCACAAGATTTTGCCCTGGACTCTACCACTGGGCCTACCACAATAAAACCCAGCATGAGGGATATCCCTATAGTCCCATATTCCAGGACAGTACCCATGAACTGAGCCATCAGACCTGACCTAGCTGCAACTGAACCAAGCTTCTACCCTGCCCCAGCAAGATGCCTGCTGTAACAGACCACAAGCTTCTGGCAGCACTGTACTGGAGGCCGCTGCACTGTGCTTCTGGCACATTCCAGCACTGTGCCTGCTTGTAGCAGGCCCCAGTCACCTGCATGTGTCATATTGGCCACAGCTTCCCTGGGCATCTGGCAGTGCCATGACCGCTACAGGTGCACTGAGTTTGTAGTCCACCCCCGGAGCCACACCTGTTGTTGTAGTCCCCAGGGTTCTGGAAGTGCTGTGCTGACCACAACTGTCCCAGGTTTCTAATGCACCTTAGTGCCACATATACCTCAGGGCTTTCCCAGACAAAGCCAGTCCATGAGAACTGGAGTAGGTCTTACTTCTTCAAATGAGCAGACATCAATGCACAATCACAAGGATGAAGAACAATTAGAAAAACAAGACATTACCAAACAGACAAAATATGGTATCAATGGCTGAACCTAAATAAATTAGGACATATAAACTGCCTGGCAAAGATTCAAACTGTTTTAAGAAAGCTCAGGGGACTTCAAGAGAATCCAGAGAAACAATCCAGTAAAATGAGAAAAACATGTGAAGAAAATGAGAAATTTAATGAAGATATACTTAAAAAACAAACAAACAAAGAAACAAACAAAAACAGAAATCCCAGAGAAGAAAACTACAATGAATGAAAAAAAAAAAAAAGGCAGCAGAAAGCATCAAGAGCAGAATTGATCCAACAAGATACTACTACTACTACTACTACTACTACTAACAATAATAATAATAATGTGAGCTCAAGGATATGTTATTTGAACAAATGCAGTCAGGGGAGAAAAAATGAAAAGAAATGAGAAAAACTTATGAGATTTAAAGAAGAATATCTAAACAAATTTTCATGTCATAGGTGTTAAAGAAAAAGAAGAAAAAGATAGTAGGATAGAAAATTTATTTAACACGATAGTAGCGGGTAACTTTCCAAGCCCAAATAAAGATGTAAAGATCCAGGTACAAGGAGGTAAATGTTCTCCAAGCAAATTTAGCCAAAATAAGACTACTCTAATTGTCAAATATCAAAGACAAGGAGATTATTTTGAAAGCAGAAAGATAAAAGAGACAATATATAAGGGAGTTCCAATACTACTAGCAGCACACTTCTTAGCAGACACCTTATAAGCTAAGAGAGACGGAGATGATATATTCAAAGCGTAGAAGGAAATAATATCCTGAATACCAAGAATACTGTCCTAAGCAAGTCTGTACTTCAGAAATGAAGTACAAACAAAAGCTGAGTGACTTCATCACCATGAAACCTGTCTTACAAAAACTACTAAAAGTAATTATTCAAAATGAAAGAAAATGCCAATGTGTAATATGAAAATATCAGAAAGTATAAAATACTGGTACAAGTAAGTACACAAATTCAGAGTAACTAATACTCTAATAGTGCTGCATAAATTACTTATAATTTAAGCATAAAATATAAAACACAAAACCATTAAAAATAATAGCTACAATAATTTGCTAAGAGATATGCAATATAAAACATGCAAATGGTAACATCAAAATTCAAAATATGATAAGACTAGTGGAATAAAACTGCATTTTTGTGTTATTTATTTTAATTTTAAATGCAGGTGGTACATGTACTAGTTTGTTATAAGGGTACATTACATGACACCGAGGTTCAGGCTTCTATTGATCCTGTCACCAAAACACTGAAAATAGGACCCAAAAGTTAATTTTTCAGCACTTGTCCCCATTCCTCCCTCCCTCATTTTGGAGTCTCTGGTGTCTATTGTTCCATCTTTATGTCCATGTGTACCTAAGGTTTAGGTCCCACTTATACATAAGAATAGGTGGTATTTGGTTTTCTGTTTCTGTATTAATCTTCTTAGGATAATGACCTCCAGCTACATCCATGTTGTTACATGGGACATGATTGACATGATTTCATTCTTTTTTATGACAGAACAGTTTTTCATGGTGTATCTGTGCTACATGTTTTTTATCAAATCCACCACTGATGGGCACCTAGGTTGTTTCCATTCCTTTGCTGTTGTGAATAGTGTTGCAATAAACATATGAGTGCAGGTGTCTTTTTGGTAGAAAAATTTATTTATTTTCCTTTGGGTATATACCCAGTAATGAGATAGCTGGGTTGAATGGTTGTTCTACTTTTAGTGCTTTGAGAAATCTCCAAACTGTTTTCCACGGGGACTGGACTAGTTTACACCTCCACTAACAGTGATTAAGCATTCCCTTTTCTCTGCAGATTGGCCAACAACTGTTATTTTTTTACTTTTTAATAATAGCCATTCTGACTGGTGTGAGAGGGCATTTCATTGTGGTTTTGATTTGCATTTCTCTGATTAGTGATGTTGAGCATTTTTTCATACTTTTGTTAGCTGCTTGTTTGCTTGCAGATCTATGGCTCAGGCCATAGATCTCAGCTCTATATTCTCTTTTCAGAGGGCCAAGACGTTGTAAGGGTTCCTTTGCTGCGGACAGGTTCTTTTGGTGGGTTTTGCAGGCCTTGGATGTAAACATAATGTATTTTTGTTTGGTGGTGTAATTCAAGTGTCAGTCCAGCAGATGGCATTTAAGGATAAGGGTCAGCAGGCTCTCACTCTGCCATGCTCACACCTTTAGCATTTCAGTGGGTCTGCAGCAGTGCTCCAGTGTGGAGGTGGGAGGCAAAAGATGACTCCATTTCCATGTCCATTCCTAGACCTTGGTGTTGTCCCCTTTAATTACTGGTGCTGCACCCGTTTCCTTTGCCCCAAAGGAGGACTTTAGTAGGCTGCATTCAACCCCTCCCTTAGGGGTAGTCCATGTTGAGGGAGGTCACCAGGAGACCCACAACTTCCAGGGGACCATCAGTCCCCTGTGCTTGCGGAATTCAAAGCAGATTGCATGGTATGTCTGCAGGTGGTCTGGTGATGCAGTGGGTTCAAGGGCAGAGGAGCCTCAGTCAGGGTAGTGGCACCATTGGTTTGTAACGAGTGTAGTGCCTGCAGCCCAGGGTTTTCAGCCCAGCAGACGTGGTGAGGCCAGGTCAGCTTGCAGTCCCCCAACCCAGTGGATCTCCCTCCAGTCTCTGCCATGGGAGCAGCCCTGACCAACTAGGCTTCTTCCAGGCCTAGATCTCGGAGCCATTCCGGACATTCTAGACCACAGGACTCCCCAGGGAAGAAGACACTTATCAGGACATCTCCTTCCTGGGCTGGTCTTATGAAGGGAGGGATGTCCAGCTCCCATACCGGCACACAAACCCATGCCACACTCCTCTGTATTCTCAAAGCTGGGGGGGGGTCATCATCCTTGTTCATGCTCAGGCCATAGATCTCAGCTCTATATTCACTGTATATCTAGTCCTGAGGAACTGGGACCACACCCATGGGTGTAGTTTGTCCACTGGCTCCTCAGTTATTGCACTGGCTATGCTGAGGGGCAAACTGCTTCCAAGCCAACAGCAAAGCACTCAGGTGGGGGCAGTGGAATCTGTGCTGTAGGCACTCTCCTGTGGGAACAGCCAGGCAGGTGGTCTTGGAAGAGGTCGACAGGCAAGGGGATAGATAGATCAGATTAACCTCAGTCCTGCAGCAGTGGTGGCCCTGCTCTCTCCTGGGCCAGCAGACAGCAAGAGCTGTAGCCACTCAGCACAAGATGGAAAGCCTTGAGAGATGGACATCTGTGATCATGTTTTGCTGAAACCACACAATGCAGCAAAACCTTCTGGCTCCACATAGGCACAAATTATGCCTCTGTCTGTTCTTTGGGCAGCTCCTCCTGCCAGTTGAACAGTCTATGGAGATCATGAGAAGTCCTGTAGCTAGGATCTCAGAGGTCCACAGTGGGCATGCGGTGCCCAAAGTTCCTTCACTCATCACTTCCTTACGTCTGTTTTGAGTCCTGGGGCCAGTCCTGGTGCCCAACTACTTTGACCAGACATTCAAGCTTTCTCCCTTTTCGATCACAGTGTCTGCATCACTTCTTTATCAATTTCTAGTGATTTTTTTATCACAGGTTCTCTTCCAGTATTGTCAGCTTTAAAATTTTTGCCAATCGGTCCAGAGCTTCAGGCCACAAATGTGGAGCTGGGTTCCCTTCTCTCTTGCACCAGTCTGTTCTGGGTTCCACTCTTCCACGGGCAACCAGGGTTATGTTTTGTTTGTTTTGTTTTGTTTCTGATTTTGTATTATTTTGAAATAAAATTATTTTTTTATCAGCTTTACCTAACCAGTTATAATATGTTTTCATAAGCCTCACATTAACTGCAAAGCAAAATCCTATAGTAGATACACAAAAAATAAAAAGCAAAAATGTAAAACATACAACTACATAAAATCAGCCACAAAAAAAGAAAGCAAGAGGCCAGGCACTGTGGCTCACGCCTGTAATCCCAGCACTTTGGGAGGCCAAGGCAGGTGGATCACCTGAGGTCAGGAGTTTGAGACCAGTCTGGCCAACATGGTGAAACCCTGTCTCTACTAAAAATAAAAAAATTAGCTCGGCATGGTGGTGGGTGCCTGTAATCCCAGCTAATTGGGAGGCTGAGGCAGGAGAATTGCTTGAACCCAGGAGACGGAGGTTGCAGTGAGCTGACACGGCACAGTGCCACTGCATTCCAGCCTGGATGACAGAGTGAGACTCCATCTAAAAAAAAAAAAAAAAGCAAGAGAGGAAGTAAAAAAGCAAAAGATCTATGAAACAACTAAAAAAACCTAACAAAATGGACAAAATGGTAGTAGTTTGTACTTACCTATCAACAATTAACTAGAACGTAAATGGATTAAATTTTCTAATCAAAAGACAGAGTGGCTGAATGGATTAAAGTACAAGACCTATCTATATGCTGCCTAAACAGACTCATTTTACTTGTAGGGACACACATGGGCTAAAAGTGAATGAGTGAAAAAATATCTTCCATGCAATGGAAACCAAAAGACAGTAGAAATAACCAAACTTAAATCAGATAAACTACACATTATGTCAAAAACTGTGAAAAGAGACAAAATCTTTATATCATGATAAAGGGGTCAATTCAACAAGAGAATATAAGAATTATATATATATGCACCCAACATCATAGCGATTAAACATATAAAGCAAATGTTAACAGATTTGAAGGGAGAGATGGACTACAATACAGAAGTAGTAATAGACTTCAACAGCCCACTTTCAGCAATAAACACATCATCCAGACAGAAAATCAATAAGGAAACATCTGACTTAAAATGCAATCTAGATCAAATAAATCTAATTGACATTTACAGAACATTCCATCTAAGAGCTGCAGAATACATATTATTCTTAACTGCACATGGAACATTCTCCAGGATACATCATATTAGGCCATAAAACAAATTTTAACAACTTTAATAATATTGAAATTGTATAAATATATTTTCTGACGGCACAGCATAAAATTAGAAATAACAGAAGAAACTTCAAAAACTTCACAATACATGGAAATTAGACAACATGTTCCTGAACAATCAATGGATCCATGAAGAAATTAAAAGTAAAATTAAAAATTTCCCGAGGTGGGAGGGAATAGTGGCTCATGCCTATGATTCCAGCACTTTGGGAGGCTGAAGCAGGCAGATCACTCCAGCCCAGCAGTTTAGACAAGCTTAGGCAGCATGGCAAAACTGTCTCTATACAAAATACAAAAATTGGCTACACATAGTGTTGTGCACCTGCAGTCCCAGCTCTTTGGGAAGCTGAGGTAGGAGGATCACCTGTGCCCAGGAAGGTTGAGGCTGAAGTGAGCTGTAATCATACCATGCCCTATAGCCTGGGTGACAGAGTAAGACCTTGTCAAAAAAAAAAAAAAAAATCATTAGAAGAAAAAATTCTTGCCAGGTACAATAGCCCATGCCTGTAATCTCAGCACTTTGGGAGGCCGAGGCAGGCAGATCACCTGAGGTCGAGAGTTTGAGACCAGACTGACCAACATAAAGAAACCCCATCTCTACTAAATATACAAAATTAGCTGGGCATAGTGGTGCATGCCTGTAATCCCAGCAACTTGGGAGGCTGAGACAGGAGAATTGCTTGAACTTGGGAGTCGGAGGTTGCAATGAGCCGAGATAGCACCATTGCACTCCAGCCTGGGCAAGATGAACAAAACTCCGTCAAAAAAAAAATAATAATAAATTCCAGAGACAAAAGAAAATGGAAACATAACATACTAAAACCTATGGGAAATAGCAACAGCAGTACAAAGGGAAAAGTTTATGGAATAAATACCTACATGAAAAAACGAGAAAGATCACAAAATATTGAAAATCAGGATACTAGAAAAACAAAAAAAGACTAAGCTCAAAGTTAGTAGAAGAAAGAAAATAATAAAGATCTCAGCAGAAACAAATGAAATGGAAAATAGAAAACCAATAGAAAAAATTAAAGGAAACCAAGAGTTGTTTTTTTTTTGAAAAGTAAGCAAAACCAACAAACCTTTAGCTAAGCGAACAGAAAAGACAGAAGACTCAAATAAATGAAATCAGAAATGAAAGGAGACGTTACAATTGATACTAGTAAAATACAAAGAATAAAAGGTAATTGTGAACAATTATACACCAACAAAATGAATAACCTGGAAGAAATGAATAAAGCCCTTGATGCATACTACCTACCAAGACTGATTTATAACAAACTTGAAAATCTTAGTAGAACAGTCAGTAGTAAGGAGATCAAATCAGTGATGAAAAGTCTCCCATCACGGAATAGCCCAGGAACTGATGGCTTAACTACCTAATTATTACTTTTTTAATTTACAGAGGAGATCAAGTTATTAACTGCTTAATTCTATTAAGCATTTAAAGAGTGATAAATACAAAATCTTCTTAAACTCATCCAGAAAACAAAAGAGGAAAGAATATTTCCAAACCTATAATAAAAACCAGCCTCACTCACTCTAATACCAAAGCCAGGCACAGACACTATTAATAAAACTACAGACCAATATCTCTGATGGACTGAGATACAAAAATCCTCAAGAAAATGCTAGCAAACTAAATTTAACAGCACATTAAAAAGATCATTGGTGGCTGGGTGTGGTAGCTGATACCAGTAATCTCAGAGCTTTGGGAGGCCAAGGCAGGTAGATCATTTGAGGTCAGGAGTTTGAGACCACCTTGACCAACATGGTGAAAACCCATCTCCACAAAAAAAAAAAAAAAAAAAAAAAAAAAAATTAGCTGGGCGCTGTGGCATGTGCCTGTAGTCCCAACTACTAGGAATGAGGCAGGAGAATTACTTGAACCCAGGAGGCGGAGGCTGCAGTGAGCCAAGATTGCACCACTGCACTCCACCCTGGGTGATAGAGTGAGACTGTCTCGAAAAAAAAAAAAAAAAAAAATCAAGAGGGATTCATCCCAGCGATGAAAGGATAGTTTGATATATGTAATTAAATAAATGTGACACATTATATTAACCGACTGAGAGACAAAAACCACACAATCATTCCAATAAGTGCAGAAAAAGCATTTGATAAAATTCAAAATATTTTCACCATAAAAACTCTCAACAAGTTAGGTATGGAAGGAATGTCAACATAATAAAGATCATAGATGACAACCACACAGCTAACATAATCAACAGGAAACAACTAAAGACTTTTCCACTGACATTAGGACAAGGCAGGATGCCGGCTGCACTACTTCCATTCAATATAGTACTGGAAATTCTAGCCAGATCCAGTAAGCAAGAAAAAGAGATAAAAATCATCTAAATTGGAAATGAAGTTAAGTTGTCCCTGTGTGCAGAAAATATAATTACATATGTAGAAAACTCTAAAAACTTTACTCAATATGGTTAGAACTATTAATAATAAAAAAATTCATTAAGTTTCAGGATACACAATCAACATACAAAAATCAGCAGTATTTTTATGCACTAACAGCAAAGTGTCTAAAAATAAATCAAGAAAACAATCCCATTTACAATAGCTATAAAAAATACTTTAGAGTAAAATTAACCAAGGAGGTAAAATATCTGTACACTAAAAATTTAAAATATTAAATAAAGAAATTGAGGAAGACATAAATAAATGAAAAGATCTCACATGTTCATGAATTGAAAGCATTACTATTATTAAAATGTCCACACTACCCAAAGTAACCTACAGATTTCACACAATCCCTATCAAAATACCAATGACATCCTTCACAGGAAAAAAAAAAAAAAAAAAAAAAAAAAAAGTCTAAACTTTGTATAGGACCACAGAAAACCCCAAATCGCCAAAGCAATCTTGAGCAAAAATAATGAGGTTGGAGGCCGGGCACGGTGGCTCACGCCTATAATCCCAGCACTTTGGGAGGCCAAGACGGGCGGATCACGAGGTCAGGAGATTGATACCATCCTGGCTAACACGGTGAAACCCCGTCTTTACTAAAAATACAAAAAATTAGCCAGGCGTGGTGATGGGCGCCTGTAGTCCCAGCTACTCGAGAGGCTGAGGCAGAAGAATGGCGTGAACGCGGGAGGCGGAGTTTGCAGTAAGCAAGCTCAAAAAGAATGAGGTTGGAGACATTATATTACCTGGCTTCAAAACATACTAAAAAGCTATACTAAGTTACAAAAGAGTGTGGCACTGGCATTAAAAGACACATAGTCCAATGGAACAGAATAGGGAACCCCAAAACATATCCACACATTAAGAGCAAACTGATTTTTAACAAAGGAGCCAGAATACTCAAGAGGGAAAGAACAGTCTCTTCAATGAGTAGTTTAGGGAAAATTGGGTATCCATGTGAAGAAGAATGAATTAGACTCTTATCTCACACCATATTAAAAAACAAAAACAAAAACAAAACAACTCAAAATGAATTAAAGACTTAAATATAAGACCTGAAGCCATAAAACTACTAGAAGAAATATTAGAGGGAAAGTTCCATGCCATTAGTCTGAGCAACGGCTCTTTGGATATGACCTCAAAAGCACAGGCAATTAAAGCAAAAACAGACAAATGGAATTACATCAAACTACAAACCTTCTGCCCAGCAAAGGAAACAATAAAAAGAGCAAAGAGAAAGGATACAGAATGGAAGAAAATAGTTGTAAACTACATATCTGATAAATGGTTAATATCCAGAATATATGCAGAGCTCAAACAACTCAGTAATAAGAAGACAAATAACTCAATTTTAAACAGTAGACTGGGTGTGGTGGCTCACACCTGCAATTCTAGCACTTTAAGAGGACAAGGTGGAGGATCACTTGAGGGCAGGAGTTCAAGACCAGTCTGAACAACATAGTCAGACCCCCCCATCTCTATGAAATCACAATGAGCTGTGATTACACAACTGCACTCCAAGCCGGACAACAGAGCAAGATCTTGTCTTAAATAAATAAATAAATATAAATGATTAATAAAAAATAAATTAAAAAATAAAAACATGGGCAAAATAGCTGAGTAGACATTTCTCAAAACAGAACATACAAATGATCAACAAGTACGTGAGAAAATGCTCGACATCACTAATCATAAGGGAAAGGCAAATCAAAATCACAATGAGATATCCCTTACTCTTGTCACAATGACTGCTATCAAAACGACAATGGCTAAAAAGAGTTGGTAAAGATGTAGAGAAAAGGGAACCATAGCACACTGTTGGTAGGAATGTAACTTAGTACAGCCATTATAGAAAACAGTATGGAATCTCCTCAAAAAATTAAAAATGAAACTAGCACATGATCCAGCAATTCCTCTACTGGGTATAAGTCCAAAGAAAATGAAACCAATATGTTGAATAGATATTTACATCCCATGTTTACTGTAGCAGTAACCAAAATAGTCAGATATGGAATCAATCTAAGTGTCCATCAATAGATGGATGGATAAAGAAAATGTATTATATACACACAATAAAATAGTAATTACCCTGCAAAGAGAATGAAATCCTGTCATTTAGGACAGCATAGAGGAACCTGGAAGACACTAAGTTAAATGAAATGAGTCAGGCACAGAAACATAAATACCACATAATCTCACTGATAGAAAAAATTGCTCTCATAAAAGTAGAAAGGGAAATGGTGATTATCAAGGGCAGGAGTTGTTGGAAAGATGGGGGAGAAGACATTGGTCAAAAGACACAAAATTTGGGGCCGGGCGCAGTGGTGCACACCTGTAATCCCAGCACTTTGGGAGGCTGAAGTGGGCAAATCACAAGGTCAAGAGATCGAGACCATCCTGGCTAACATGGTGAAACCCTGTCTCTACCAAAAATACAAAAATTGCTGGGCGTGGTGGCGGGCGCCTATAATCCCAGCTACTAGGAAGGCCGAGGCAGGAAAATTACTTGAACCCGGGAGGTGGAGGTTTCAGTGAGTCGAGATCGAGCCACTGCACTCCAGCCTGGCTACAGAGCAAGACTCCGCCTCAAAATAATAAATAAACACATAAAAATTCAAAAAGTGAAATTGAAAATAAAATAATGAAATAAAATTACAAAATGCCAAGGGTTATGAACAATTTTTTATAAATGGTAAATTTTCAGAGAAATTTAGAAGGGCATGAAATTCAATATTAGTTTTATTTTTTATTTATTTATTTATTTATTTTTTGAGATGGAGTCCGCCTCTGTGGCCCAGGCTGCAGTGAAGTGGCACGATCTCGGCTCACTGCAAGCTCCGCCTCCCGGGTTCAGGCCATTCTCCTGACTCAGCCTCCTGAGTAGCTGGGACTACAGGCGCCCGCCATCACACCCCGCTAATTTTTCTATTTTTAGTAGAGACGGGGTTTCACCATGTTAGCCAGGATGATCTGGATCTCCTGACCTTGTGATCCGCCCGCCTCAGCCTCCCAAAGTGCTGGGATTACAGGCGTGAGCCACCGCGCCTGGCCAGTTTTATAATATTAAGCTAAAACAAGTATACTTTAAATATTATAAGAAATTATCTTTGCCTCGGATTTGGAGTAAATTTATCAATATCCTTTGAAACTTTAAAAAATACCTTTAGGTCTTGTTTTAAAAAAAAAAAAAAAAAATGGGAGGCTGGACATGATGGCTCAGACCTATAATCCTAGCACTTTGGGAGGCCAAGGCAGGAGGATTGCTTAAGTCCAAGAGTTTGAGTTAAACCTGGGAAACATGGTGAAACCCTATCTCTACTAAAAATACAAAAATTATCTGGGTGTGGTGGCGCACACCTGTAGTCCCAGCTACTTGGGAGGCTGAGGCAGGAGAATCATTTGATTCTGGGAAGTGAAGGCTGCAGTGAACTGATACTGCCCCACTGCACTCGAACCTGGGTGACATAATGAGACACTGTCTCGAAAATAAACAAATAAACAAATAAATAAATAATAAAATGTATCCGTGTCTTATTTCAATTTTACTCATTTTTTTTGCAAGTAAGTGAAGCATACAATGAATTTTTAATGGAATTAAGAACATTAAAACATGATTCATTATGTGTTTTCCCTTTGATTTTTAATCTGCTTAACACATGGAATATTCAGAATCAGATGTTTATTGAAAGGGGTGGATATTAAACTAACCTGATGAGTGACAAATATACAATGTGTCAGAGTCTACTAATGACTCATATGCTGAAGAACAGCTTTTGTAGAAACATTGGAGAGAATACAGTATGCTACATGTGAAACACAGTGTGACTTTAAATTTATCTTTTATTAATTAATTAATTTATTTATTTTCTTATTTTTTGAGATGGAGTTTCACTTTGTTGCCCAGGCTGGAGTGCAGTGGCACGATCTTGGCTTACTGCAACTTCCGCTTCCTGGGTTCAAGAGATTCTCCTGTCTCAGTCTCCTGAATAGCTGGGATTACAGGCACCCGCCACTATGCCCAGCTAATTTTTGGTATATTTAGTAGAGACAGGGTTTCACCATGTTGGCCAGGCTGGTCTTGAACTCCTGACCTCAGGTGATCCTCCCTGCCTCGGCCTCCCAAAGTGCTGGGATTACAGGTGTTAGCCACTGCACCCAGCCTAAATTTATCTTCACAGTCAAATCCCTTGCTATGTGTGGTGATTATTATTAGTTATATCATTTTCCAATTTTGGAATATAAAGTAAAAATAAAGTTATATAATGACTTGGATAAATAGGAAAATATTATATGTAGAGACAGACATATACTTACTACTGCCCTCCTACTATCTGTGATGACAGGAGGTTACTTACTGACCTTATTTTAATGGCTACGCTATTGCAAATAACAGGGAAGCCCAGAGGAAGTCTGGATATCCAGGGCAATCTTGTACAACTAGGATTTGGCCACAAATAAGCCACATAGGGGAAAAAAATCAATTGCTCTTTAACATTGTGCTATCTTAAAATGTAGATTCAAAAATAAATTACTGAGCATAAGTTATGATTGATATCTATTGGAACAGCATGCTTTAATCCCAATTTTATATGTTCAGCCAAGAGGGAGCTATTTGACTACATGAGATTTTACATATCTTTCAGCTAAATTAAAGACACAAACATTAAAGTTAACACTTGGGACATCATGAAGATTTATGGTGTTCTCCAGGGCACCTTGGATACATAAACCGATGAATGGATCCATAAATAAGCTATTTCATTCTTGGACAGAGTCTTGGTTAGAATCTCTTAAATTAATAATTTTGGAAGGCCACAGAGTTGTGTGGAATAGAAATATGTGGTGGTGTTGAGGCAAGAGGTAGAAAAGGATCAATAGAAAGTAAGAAGTGCTTTCTGTTTCTGGACAGATCTATGAAGGTGAGGCGTAACAGATTAACTGTATATTATCTTATGAATGTCCACGGTAGTGGCTTTCAGAACAGATCTTCTCCTATTTTTATATCAGTGTGATAAGGTAGTAAATTACAACAAATACCCTGTGAGAATATATTAGCAATAACTCAATTAATGTATTAGGATTAAATGATATTGAAAGCTGGCCAATTCCTGGTTACTTGTAAAGTCACCTGCCAGATGATTTGAGGGGAGCCTTGTTTTATTTTTCATAAAGCTTTTTAAACAACTAGAAATAATTTCAAACATCCAGAATTAAACCAGATTAGCAACATTTTCAGTCTTTATCTAAACAAGCTATTTTTAAAAAACTGCTCGATGAAAAGGATATCAGGTATTTTGAAAAAGTAGCTAGTAATTTAGAATATTATTATTAATGTTGTTCAAAGCAAAGGTGTTAAACAATTTAAAATTATATGAGAAAGGCACTTAATATAATAAGGAGTATGAATAATAGATGTGTAATTTTTAATTATTAATTTAATTAATAGATTAAAATCCTAACAAAGTGCATTAAGGGCTCCTGAACATGACACTGATGAAGACCAAGCACATTGTCTTTATAACGGGTAGTAAAACATGGATAAAAATCCCTGCAAAACAATATAAAAACATTAATACATTTTGCAGCCAGCCCATCAAGGTTTATCCTTTTCTGGACTGGGTATTTTGGAACCAACTGGTAAAATTACACAGTCCAGACTGAGTATTGACAGGACAATTCTGAGTCCTGTGTCTGACTGGCACTTTCAATAGAGTGGCTACAGTTCCAGAAATTTCTGATTTTTTGTTCTACATTTCCTCAACCTGATCTAGGATGTTTAGAGCTTTGGAGTTAGAGAATATTTGGATATTCTCTAACAGCACACCAAGGGATACCAAGGGATACCCCCTTGATCACTTGGTTTTCCAAAAGAGGATAGCCTATTATTTCCCCTCTGATTTCCTCTTCTCTCTCCCACAGAAAATATAAAATATAGCTACCCTCTGTTTGAGAATGGAGGTCAAGAAAATCACCAATTACATGATATGAAAATTCTTGTTATGTCGGGATAAGTTATTGCAGGCTATTACTGTAACTGTGAAAGAGAGTGCTGCTGGTAGAAAAGCTTCAGCTGTCAGTCCTTTTTGTCGTTGTTGTTTTCTTTTTTTTTTTTTTTTAATTGAGAAAGGTTCTTGCTCTTTCACCCAGGTTAGGGGACCTCCCTGAACTAAAGTAATTCTCCCATCTCAGCCTCCTAAGTAGCTAGGACTACAGGGATGCACCACTATGACTGGGTATTTTTTTTTGTATTTTATGTAGAAACTGGGTTTTGCCATATTGCCCAGGCTGGCCTCAAACTCCTGGGCTCAAGCAATCCTCCCACCTTGGCCTCCCAAAGTGCTGGGACTACAGGTGTGAGCCACTATGCCCTGCCTCTCAACCCTTTTCAGAATCAGCCGAAGGGACTTCCTCTCCTCAAGGCAGCCAGATTTCATCAAATCTCAATGCAAGTGTATAAAGGCCAAACCCACCACCTTACCTTGGGCTATTCTAGAGCTCCCCCATGGGGTCTGCTGAAGGCCTTTGTTGGATGTGCTTTGCAGCTCAACTTCTCCCTCTGCTTAATCCTGCCTTTTCTCTTCCACACTACAGATGGTGATCCCCAAATTACTCCTAATAAATTTCCTATGTGCCATTTACTATCTCAGGAATTAGAACCTATGAAAATATCGTTAAAGTAGGCAGTGATTAATAAAAGGGGGGCAGCTAAATTTGGACAACACTCAATTTAATTTCATGATTTTAACTCAAAATGTTCAGCTGCCTAGAGATAGAATATAGAAATCAGATAGTGGCATTTATACAGGCCTGTAGCTCACAAAACAGTGTGGATTAGAGTAAAAGGAATGCAGTGGACCCTGGCAGATCTGGACTGGGATCCTGCTTAATCACTTAGTACCTATGTGTCACCAAGTAGCCTATAAAATTGCTTACAGCAGACCTTGTCTTCATTTGTTTTTGTTTCACCTACCATGTAGTTAGAAAGATAATTCAATTGGCCATCTCAACTCTACGGCTATTTCACATCATAATTCACAGATACAGATTCTCTTGAAAACCTGAAACCTGTTCATGCTTAGCTCACTTAAAAACAATCATTGAATGTAAAAGTCAGGTGTCCTCCTTCCCTAAAGAATACACTCATTCCCACATTTCTTGTCTTACAGTCTTACAGCTATTTTCATCACTTATTTTATCTAGCCAATTCTTCTTCAATTTAAGTTATACAGGGGTAGTGCTACCTACCTTTCAGACAAAGATACTGATTATGTTTGAAACACCCATCACAGTTCCAGGTATGAAGTAGGTATTCAGTTACCAGAAGCTCTTACAATATTTATGATGATAGTGCTGCTGTCATTAGCTAGAGGGAAAGATGACAGAAGCCTATTGACTTATCTGTAGTCTAGAATACGAAAACAAGTATCACTGAAAGGACCAATGAACCAGTACAGGTCAGGTAGCAAGCAGATGAAACCAAAAGTGAGGTGACTTACTGGAATTTATGAAGAATTAAAGAGTGAAGCTCTTATTTAAAAGAGAAAACATTTTTACAATGATTTTGAAAGAGAAAATATTTTTACAATTATTTCTATAAGTAATATGTTAATTTTATTTAGTTTATAATGTGTCCACTGAAATTCAACTTTCAAGAATAATTATTGTTTTTATAAAGAATATTTTCAAATGTCTGTTTTCTTTTTAATTGCAACTCAGCTATGCTAGAGAAAGAAACACACTGCTACCATCTAGCAGTAACTACTCTGAATTGCTGGCAAATTTTTTCCTGAAATAATCAGTAGTCTCAGATGCTTTTCATTAATTCAAGCACATATCAGTGACAGAAATAAAACAGAAGTTACAAACTTTCTTAGATGCATATTTTATTTGTTACTTAACAGCAACTTTATTTGTTAACCTAGCAGCATATAAACCCTATATTACCATTGTAATATGGAAGAGGATCACAATTGGAATTATTCTTGAAAAGAAATATTTACCAAACTAAAAGTATTTCAACATTCACTTTTTAAAAACTAAGTATATCTGAATCAAAATACAACTTGTTTACACTATAAACACATATTAAGGCTATGGTACTAAATACATTTAAAATGTCCACACATAATATGAGAAACATTGCCAAGTGGCCAAGTGATATCATGTTAACACCTTGCCACAGTCGTGTAAGTCATTACTGAGAAACACCTTCAGAATTTTCTAGACTGTCCTTCCAAGAAGGGAAATAATGATAAACATTTTGTATTAAATGAAATTATATTGTTCAAATTGAGGTACAATGTATTAAGAAAATGTCTACAAAGTCAATAGTGCTATCTTTTGCAAAGTAGTTGCTTCTGATGATATATACACCTACAGTATTTGCTAAAATAGACATTTATTTAAAAAGCTTGAAAGCATCCTTTTGCTAGTTAGTACTAGTAAAGACAAAAGTGTACCTACCAGTATAATGCTCCTTAAGAGTTAACAAAAATAAAGATGAATGAGGCTAATTTATTCCTCTAGTAATACAATTATTAGTAGGAACATAATCATCTGTTAATATGACTTATTTGGAATCTTCAAATTTCCTAACTCTCCATTCTCTAAAGACTGTTGATATTTAAAAAAATCTTTGCTCTATGGATCAATAATTCTGGTTCCAAGATAATAATTAATAAGCAATTATGGGCAAATAATGATATTCCAAATTGAATACAGGTTTTATCCGCTGAGTAATTTTAGTTTAATTTTTGAAAATTATAGATGGTAACTCCAGAATAATCTCATAAAACTTTTAGTATATCTCTATGAAACACCAGAAGTTATAAGTCTATATTATTTCAAGGGGGTGGGAAAGGATGCAATTAATATAGTGAGAGAAGAAAGAAAAATAAACAGAGCATATATTGCATACTTTTCAATTAGTATATATAAATAAATTATATATCTAAAAAACAAGTTGTTATTGAATGTTGATACCTGTATCTATTTTTATTTATGTTTGCTAATAAAGAAGGGGGTCTCTTCTGATTAATTCACTGAAATTCTTAAATGTATATACATTTATATATCCATATATACATACACATATAGATATACAGTTGTTACTTGAACAGCGTGAGTTTGAATTGAGCAAGTTCACTTATATGCAGATTTTCTTCTGTCTCTGCTACCCCTGAGACAGCAAGACCAAACCCTCCTCTTCTTCCTCCTCCTCAGCCTATTCAATCTGACAACCACAAGAAAACCTTTATGATGATCCACTTCCACGTAATGAATAATAAATATATTTCTCTTCTGTATAATTTTCTTAATATTTTTTCTCTAGCTTAGTTTATTGTGAAAATACAGTCTATAATATATGTATCATACAAAATATGTGTTAATCAATTGTTTATGTTATCAGTAGGCCTTCCGATCAACAGTAGGCTATGAGTAGTAAAGTTTCTGTGGAACCAAAAGTTATCTGTGGATTTCTGACTGCACAAGGGTTCGGCCACTGCACATTGTCCAAGGGTCAACAGTTGGACTTTTTCGACTGGATAAGCCTAGGTATTTTAGTGTGTATATACTAAGACTTGATATCCACAATTCATATTTGCATTGGTCTTATTCTCCTTGTACAGTAAATACTTTATTTTTCACATAAGCCTAGAAAGTTTGAGTGAAATTATAAATAATCATCTGTTTTCTATATTTCTTTAAAATTAAAATTTTCTTTCTATCAGTTTAATTAGTTTTTTAAACTGTTTTTCCAGTATGAGTTTTTGGCTACATTCAGATGAGTAATTCAATGGTGATCCATGGGCCTAATGGATAAGCCTAATTTTCCAGATGAGTAGCTCAAAGTATAGCAAATCACTTTTTTTTCTCCCTAAGAAAGGCTTAACATTCTGACATAGTAAATGGAGATTTTTGTTGTTTATACCTTATTTATATTTAACTGCATTTATACATTTAATAACAACTTGAACTGTCTACATTATGAATGCCAATTGGTAAAATATTAGGAAATAAATTTGAATATTTAAATTTCAGTGTAATGCAAAATAACTCCCTGTGCCAAGTAAAATGCTGTGTTACTGTGGTCTTTATTATAAAATTTAAGATGTATGATGTTCATGACCTTGAATATAAATCATTTCCTTCTTAATCACGTGTATGATATGCATTGAATGTAATGTCTTTCTTATGCTAGTGATTATTATCAAATGAAGTGTATATAGGACTCCAATTTGTGAGTTCAAAGACTAGTTTTCTTTAAACAATAGTTACTATTTAGTATTTAACAATAATAAAGACACATCATTTACACATATTTATTCTAAGTGTGTATCTTATCTTTTCTCTCATATTCAAATCTTTCTGACATTTGCAAAGGTGTAAAATTAAAACTGAAGAGTTATTTGAGAAGAGCACAATCTCATATCAAGCAAGTTCTCATGGGAATTTAATCACAAATAGCAAAAACTGCTGGTCAAAGTAATGAACTTTAAGTTCTCATTTGCAAATGAAGAAAGCAGATCTTTTATTATATTTAGATGTTCTCCAAATATTAAATACCAACAAAAGCAACCGAATATTTTTTAATAGAAGTAAAAGAGAAGTAAGTTACTGTTTGCCAAAACATGTATCTCTGGATAATTTTATTCTACTAGTGGGTTTTCTAACTTGAAAACCCTCACGAAAAATTTTTTGCCAGGCTTGTTCGTGGGTTCTATATCTGTACTTTATCAAGAAATGTTCCTATATAAATGCAACTATATAATTTTCTTTTCAAAGCTTTATATATTATTTCCCTTTTTTGAAAATGAAGACCCCAAAAGAAAAAAAAATGAATTTTATGGTTAACATATTTTTGAGCAAAAAATGCATTACAGCAAACTTTCCACTGACAACATGGTAATTAGTTAAGTTGGCAGCTCACATCTGGCATAATAAAGAAGGGAATATAAAAGTCCTTGATGTAACCGAAGTGTTTATCAGTTTTTAGATCCTTCCTGTTACTGCCAGATTCAAGAAAATATTTCATTAAGAGTTGGCTCTCTTCTCATCTTCAGTAACTTGAAGGTGCTGCCCTCCTTACTCTCCTGGGTGCTAAAAAGATCAGTAGCATAAACAGCATTACATTTTACTTCTCAGATATCTCCCTTAATAACAAGGTATGATGAGAAGTCAAACCTGTTAGCTACTGGGCTAAGAAAAGTAAGATTGCATTCACTTACAGAAAGATAAGTTCCCCTACACACTGGCATGCATTTAAAGACTTCCTTAAAATTTGGATATTCTCCATTATACTTTAGATTGGGGATTGCATTTAGCTGGCTGGTATGTAGCAATATAATAGCAATATAATCTCACATATGAGCTGTCCTTCATGCACAAAACCTGAGGAACAATGTAGGCATCCAGATGTATCCACATATAATTAGTACTCCCCAATTGTTATGATAGTATTTTTAATTTCATGAAATATTTTCAGTATATAAAGGTAAATTGAATCACACATTATCACATATTTTGGGTGTAACATCATTTATTTGAACATTTCTTTTTTTATTTTATTTTATTTTTTTTATTTTGAGAAAGGGCTTTGCCCTTTTGCCCAGGTTGGACCGGAGTGCAGTGGTAAAATCGGTAAAATCACAGCTCCCTGAGGCTTCAACCCCCTAGGCTCAAGACATATTCCCACCTCAGCTGTCCAAGTAGCTCGGACCACATGCACACTCCACCATGTTTGGCAAATTTATTGTATTTTTTTTTTTTTTTTTTTTTTTTTTTTTTAGAGACAGGGTCTTTCTATATTGCCCAGGCTGGTCTCAAACTCCCGGTTCAAGAATCCTCCCACTTCTGCCTACTAAAGTGCTGGGATTATAGGTGTGAGCCACAGCACCCAGTTCCTTTATTATTTATACGGTGTTCTCTCCAATTTTCTGCTTTCTCCCCTAATTCTGTGTTGAACATTGTGATATGTAGAAAGAAATACAAATTTAATAATAATACCTAGTACGTTTAGAGTTCTTTGGTTTTAGAATGCTTTAAATTATGTTATTCTATTTGATAAGTTGGTGAGTAAACAGTATCTCCTTGAGACAGTCTTTTTTCGTTGCTTTTTGAAATCATTTTACACATGAGAAAATGCATTTCAGAGGGTTTAAATAAATTAACAAGTAGTTGGATTCCTGTCTGCAAATCCAACTCTTTGCGCTGTACAATAACTTTCTCTTTAATAGAATATTCAATTAATAAATGTGCAGAGTAAGCATCAAGTAAAGATATTGAAATAACAAAGTGAAATAAGATTATTTTTAACCAATTAAAACAAATGAGTTAACTATTTCCCACATTTGTAGTTAACCTGGTAAAGTTAGTAATTATTGAGCACTTGCAGGCAGTGGATGACTAGCAAGACACCGGCATGATCACCTTGAGATACCTGGTTAATAATTCTAATGCATTAAAGCCATTATATGTATCTAATTATTAAAAGCAAGAACCAGAAAATGTATATAATAGGAAATAATTCCTATAATAGGAAATAATTAAATAATTTATCAACTTTTTTGCTTTTACTTCTTTCTTAAAGTTACTATGAGTTTCATAGGAACCTTTGAAGTTTACAAATTATTTTATGATGAGGAGCACAATTCAATTAACATTTTATTAAAAATCATTAGCACACCACCAATATTTTATTAAAGTTACATTTGAGAAAAAGCATTGGTCGGGTGTGGTGACTCACGCCTGTAATCCCAGCACTTTGTGGGGCTAAGGCAGGTGGACCACGAGGTTAGGAGATCGAGACCATCCTGGCCAACAGGGTGAAACCCTGTCTCTACTAAAAATATGAAAAAAATTAGCTGGGCATGGTGGTGTGTGCCTGTAGTCCCAGCTATTCAGAGGCTGAGGTAGGAGAATCTCTTGGACTCAGGAGGCGGAGGTTGCAGTGAGCCAAGATCGCACCACTGCACTCCAGCCTGATGACAGAGCAAGACTCCATCTCAAAAAAAAAAAAAAATTGTTAATTTAGTGACCATTTATGAATTTTTAAGAGCTAACTCTCTGGTTCAGAGAATACTCTTTAAGTTAAATACAAACTTGAGAGCGTACGTCATTATCTCAATATTAAGAATAAAGAAGTAACCTTACAATACACCTTGATATTACCAATAAATCAGAGCTGTTATGAGCTGAAATTGTGCCTCTGCACTCCAGCCTGGGTAAAAAAATAAATAAATAAAAGATAAGAAGGCTAAGTGTGTAGCACAGTATAAAGCATAGTTCTTGTTGAAAATTTGTTCTAAAAATGTTATTCAAATTTATACCATATTTCTACAATCTAATATTCTTGTATTTTAATCTTTACAAATGTTTGTGTTGGAATATGGGTCTAGTATATACCACATTAGTTTAACCATAAAAAAGAAAATCATCAATTAATTCATTCAATAGTCATCAACTAACATGTACCTCCACTATGCTTAAATGCTGAGGATACAATGGTGCTATGATTTCAATGTGCTCCCTACAAAATTCAGGTGTTGAAACTTAATGGCCAATGTGATAGTATTAAATATTAAGTGGTGGGGCCTTTAAGGAGCAATTAAGTCATGAGCTCTCCTCCCTTGTGAATGGGGCTAAGGTCTTTATAAAAGAGCTTTCATGCTGAGTTCAGCTCTTTTTCCCTTCTGCCTTTCTCCATGTGAGGGCACAGATTTCCTTCTCTCCAGAGGATGCAACATCAAGATGCCACTTTGAAAACAGAGAATAGCCCTCACCAGACAACCAAACCTGCCATCACTTTGGTCCTGCACTTCCAGCCTCTGGAGCTATGAGAAAATCAATGTCTGTTCTTTATAAGTTACTCAGTCCTCAGGTATTTTGTCATAGAAGCACGAACAGACTAAGACAAAGGGAAAATAAGATAGACAAAGACTGTCGTTACAAGGCTTAGGGTCTAGTGAGGATGAGAGATAAGAATACACATAATTTTATATGTGGTTTTATATATATATATATGGCATTTTTTAAAATGAAGTGTTTTGTATACTTTCATGGGAAATGACAATAGAAGCACAAAATTATTTGGATATAGAGTTGAGTTTCACCCAATGTATTTGGGAGCTATTCATAAGCCTCTCCAGAGAAAGTGAAACCTAAAGGACACACAGGGGACCAATTGAGACATGAAAAATGCTTAGGTGCCAAGCAAAAGATGGGAAGGAAAAGGCTGGGCATAGAAGAAAATACTGTGGCTGACAGAAAAGGGAGCTCTGAGGTCTGCAAACAAGAACCAGAGTCATTTTCAGGGAACAAACTAAAATTTAGTAAAGCTGAAGGGCAAAATATGAAATACGAGGGAGAAAAACTATGCATGAATAAAAAGCAGGCACCAGATCTTACTGGCTTTTATAAAACATGTTAAGAGATTTGGACTTTACACTAAGAGCCAAGGGGAGTGAAACGGACAACTATCATGCATTCTATCACATGTCTTTATCAGAAATGCCATTCCCAGAAATAGAAAACCATGGCAAGCTGTTATAAACTAAGCTTTTAAACTATATAAATTTATGACATAAAATTTCACTTAATTAGTAACCAAAGTAATGTAAAATATGCTGAAACACCACAACCACTTCCTAGAAGAAAAATAGTGCTAGGTAGAATAGAGGGGAGATGGTCACACTTACGATGATGATCATGAAAACAATATTAATGTGTTAATAAAATAAACTCAAGAATAAAAGCATTCAGAATGATGGTTGCATGAATTTCATATTCAGATAATATTTGCAACTAGAATGATATTAAAAATCATTTATAAAGGGCTCTCAACTACTACAGTGGCCACTACCACATAATCTACTTTTCCCCCAACTTACTGCTAATTAATTCCACCTACCCCCAGCATTATTAAAGTACACTTGACAAATTAAAGTTGTATATATTTGCTGTTTAAAAACTTACTTCATTCAAGTGGTTTGGATGTTAGCTTTCTCTCTTCCTTCTTTTTCAGTTATGATATATTATACCTATACTTGTAAGGTTACATTGAAGAACAATTACACTTTTAGGTCAATTGACATTCTTCATCCTTTTTGATTTCCATTTATTTCACAAAAACTTGTTTTCCTGAATAATATAGTTCTTTATATTAATTTGTGATAGTTTAAATGAATTAGAAAATAAAATTTTGAAAGAAATGCAAATAAATGAAAAGTTCTTCTGCCAAAAAGTTGTCTTGAAATATTTGGTTAAATGAGACAATACTATAAAATCTCAAACAAAATAGGAACTAATAGGATTACTAAGTAAATGAAGAAAATAAATTTTATGAAAGTCAAGTACCTAAGTTATCTATTTTCGTCTTAGAAAATTCCCATCTTCAATAAATGTAAATAGCAATAAATAACATGCTTCAAGGGTAAACATTACTTTGAGTATGCTGTAAACATACACTCACCCCCACCCTTGAAAAAAGAGTTTAGCACACCCTGTGATACAGGAAGACATATCAAGAGTCTCTTCATAAATACTCCTTGCTCTCCTCAACTCTCCACTGGCTACTCTTCCCCTGGTACACCTTCCCTGTTTTCCAAATTCTAAGATAAGAGGAAGATTAATTTAAATACTTACAAAGGATCTAATGCAGGGTTTTGATAATAATAAAAGAATTTTTATTTTTGTTCTTGTCACCACAATACTCTTAGTTGTCCAGCTTTAAAATTCTGGGCATTGTTTGTTTACTCTTCCCTTTCCCCCATGTCCAGTAGTTACCAAGACTTATTGAATATAATTGCTTAAATCTTTCTTACATTATTTTCCTTTTATTATGTATTTAAATTAAGGCATTTTTACATCTTATCTAGTCACTGTGGTCTCCTAAAGAACAGTTTCCTCCACTTCAACTCATCACAAACTTATCTGGAACATCTTCATGACATACTGCCGTGGAACCCCAACCCTTACTGGCATTTCCTCATCTACACAGTAAGGCTTATATTCCTTGTTTATCTATTTAGCATTCAAAAGATTATCTTACCAAGCTCCAAATTTACCTTTTAAATAATATTGGCTATTCACTTATCCTATGTGATATCCAAATTTGTTATATATACACACATGGTACACAGTTCTCTGTGCATACCTTAAACCTTCCTTTCATCTGCCATTGCTTCTCTCCTTGCCCTGAGTTTCACAGCCTGACTCATATGTAAACAATGCCATGAATGATCTCCTGAAGTACTCCATTTTCATGACTACCCTAAGCTTAAAGCAATCCCCTTCTGAGAAAAACTTTTAGCTTGACTTCTCTTATGGCACTTCTTCCTTTCTTCATTTTCTTGTGAGTGTTTCTAGATGTGACAATTTTCCTGATAGATAAAGTTTGTTGAAAGAGGAGTTTCACTGTAAATCCTTCTGTACTATAGACATTTAGCAAACATTAAGTGAATGAAATGTTCTCATATTATGATATAGGTTATTAATGGGTAGACATCATGTTTTGCTAAATCACTGGCCAACTAACATTTGTTAAATGAAGCATTACAGAAAGAATGCAGTGAAGGAAACAGCAGTGGATAATTAGTGAAAAATGCTCACACTATTGTGGTTGGGCATCACATATTATATACTGCACAATAAACGCTGATAGGTACAATTACAGGGGAGTCATGCTTTGTAAAATGTGTTCCAAAGACTGTTGTTATTCGATCCAGCATGGATGTTTATTTGGCTAGCAAATTCTTGGTTTCCAGAACAGACCAATTCAATCTTGATTCAGAGAGTCTAAGAAAAAGGCTCAGAAAACTGCATATTAAAATCCCTTGCCCTCACTCCTCTAAATGATTATTTTGAAGTTTGATATTCTGAAGTTTGAAAATAGTACAGAATAATCACTTATTGATAAAGAATATGCTAGTATGTGTATGTATGTGTGTGTATGTGTGTGTGTTTGTATACATATATGTGTGTGTATGTGTGTGTGTGTATATATATATATACACACCTTTAAACGATATATCCTACCACTCACTAGGAGATAAGTCACACTAGGCTGAAGCCCTATAATCCAAGGACCCAGAGTCTTAAGAGTTTCTAGGCACCTTCACGATGTTTGGTGTATCTGTTCTCTAGCCACCCTTGGAGTCATGAGTCCCAGAGGCTCTACCCAGGTGCCAAGTTCCCCTTTCCTTGTGTCCTTTGAAATTATCAGTGAAGATAACATTATTTGTGCCAGCTGGGAGATGTGTGTGTATGCTCATGTGCAACAGACAGGTAGGCCCTAAAGACTGAATGTGGGGCTGAAGGATGAGTGGTGCACAGACAAGGGACACTTTAAAGGGCTGATTGGGATGGACTGTTGAAGCCTGAACCTGGAGTGGAGCAAGTGACTGTTAATAAATTAACCCGCCTTAGTTTTTCTTTAGCTGCGTAAGAGGCACACACACTACCAGAGTTTTTTTGTTTGTTTGTTTGTTTGTTTTCTAACAAATCCAGACTTAGCCTTCTTAAAAGTCATTATAATTTTTTTTCTGGTCTATAATGCAAATAGCATCCCAGAATGATTGCCCTTGTCCATTCCTCACTTTCAGAGATGTGAGAACACACACTCAACGCCAACTTGAGGCTTAGCCTTGTTCTTTACCTCACTTGAGTAAAATTTTAGCTAAAAAATCAATTATATGTTTTCTGAAAGATGGCCTTATTTATTTGGAGATTTGTTTAGAAAATAATAACTTAGCAAACATATCTTTCTACTCACATACCAGTTAGGCATATTTTGCCACTGTTATATAAATCAAATGGCATACAGTAGATTTTTCACAAGTCATTTTCCTCTGAATTGAAGTCAATTTGTAAAGGTGCAAAAAATTTAGAGCCAAATTATCTTATGTCTAGCAAGTCATCCTTAATTTGCAATCATTCTCTAAATGAAGATCAGTGAAAATACATCTGATAATATTTAGCAGAGGTGTATTTTAGAGAAAGAACTAGGATATTTTCCTTAGAATGTTATTTCCTGAATCCTTTCTCAAATTCAGAATTCCAACTTTTAAAGTTTTTGAAAGGATAAGACACAGAGTATGTTTTCATTTTTTTTCTCCTTTCTCATGAATGATATGTGTTTGAGTTTACCTAGTCGATAAGACAGTTCAGGTAGAAAAAAAAATTAGACTACAAGACTAAAAATAAAATGTCAGTATAAAAATGAAAGTGAAAATGTATCAATATGTTTCTCTCTGACGCTGGAATATTAATAGAAATAATGTTTTCCTGGATACAAATTGTGAAGAAATAGACACTTTATTTAAAAATGGGGAATCAGGCATTTCTAATAGAAACAGTTTCAAAAGAGTACATCAACCATTAAAACAATTTTATAAAATACACAACTATCCTTCACCTTTTAAAGTAAAATTGTGTCACATTGTAGACTTCTAATGGCATTACTAGGCATCAACAAACTATCAAGTCATAAATACCACGAAATTAATTTATCTAAAACTTATATGAATTTATCTGCTAATGTACGTTTTATCTGTCTGATCTTTCCAGTATGAAATGTAGATCTTAAAATGTTTTAATAATTATTGCAGCAAACCTGTTAAAGCTCTTGCTCAATCAAAACATGACAGCCTTAAGTATGCAATATCCACATAGAGAAAACACTGGACTTATTCATTAGACTTTGGAAAGCCTTTAAATCTAGTGTTCTGCTTCTGAGAGAGAGTAAAAAGCAACTTTGATAATGAATAAAAAATAAGGTAAACCTGAAAAAGAATGACTATATGCTGATGTATTGTAGTATATTTATATATACATGTTTTGTGTCTTCTTAGGAATTTCAAGTTCCTTAAGTAGATGATTCTCATACTTAGAGGATGTTAAGCTCTCGAAGAAAGGACACAATGCTCAAAACTACTGTTTGCAGTAAAAAGAAAATCAGTATCTTTTATAGGAAATTTTTTTAATTAAAAGTCACTCATTTTCTAAGTTAAAATGTGACTTAAATTTTGTAGTAAATAAGGAATTGAAATGATTTTCTCCTAAATTGCCTCACTTTGACTTTAGTTATTCTATACATACACCATTAGCATACTAAGGCATATTTAAACACACTAAGTCATATCTAGGAAACAAAACAATCCAGCCATTATTCAGGGCAGGACATTTCTCTGATCCCTGGAATATGCAGAAGCTAAACCTAAGAAATATCAAATGCACACAATGAAATATAGCACTGTTGACTCCACTACTTCCTCTCTGCTCTAGTTACCACATTTTATCTAAGAATTATGAAGTCATTGTCTTACATTGAATTTGGCAGCACTTTGCAGTCACAAAGCAAAGCCATAGCCTGAGGACTTACTCTTCCCAGGTAGGTTTAGTCATAGTAGTATCCACAGAGAAAAGGAAAAACTTAGAAGAAAAGTATTAGGTAAGCTGGAGAGGAAATAACCTCTTTCTATGAGCTTCACTTTCTTAGGTCTAGACCTTAAGCTGTCAAACTATTCCAGCCAATGCTCCTGGGTGTGAAGGCTAAGAAACGACTCTTTCACGTCAAAGGCAGCCCTTGAAACTCAGATTTGATGCCATAGGAGGCAAACCATATCTCATAAGAAAACGTGTTGGTTGCATGCTGTACTCTATATTTATTTAACCTATTGTTGTTCCTCTGTCTAAATTCTGCTGCAGGATTTTGTTACAGCCTTTTATGCATAATATGTATTTTGAATTTCCCTAGAGGAAAATATTATTTACAACACTTTCCAAATGTATTTGACAGTGAAATTCTTTTTTTAAAGGATGTTATGTTTTAGGGAAAATAGTTTGAAAAAGCTGCCCTAGCTTTTACAAAAATCTTTTTAAATGTTCCAATCTTTATTATGAGATAGCAAGGAAAGATATGAATATGCTTGAGTTGAAAAGATAAACAGCAGCATCGCTTTTCCTTTTAGATCCATGAAAGTATCTAAAGGAAAAGTGAATTTGGGAGCGGTAGGGTGAGGAATAGTCATGGCTAAAAATATAAGTGTATTAATAAGAATGAGGAGTAGTGATTGAAGGCAGGAGGATTAGAAGGCAAACAGAGTACCTGTCCTCTCCTTTCCAACTATTAGGGTTTTGAGGCAGAGAGGAGACTGTCACTCTCAGCAATGGAATATCATCTTAAGAAACACATGAAATTATATATTTAAATTATAAATCATGGTTAGGTTTTGTTAACCTTATAGTCATTGAAGAAAATCACCTTGTTTTTAGGAGGGAAAAATTGAAATAAATTTCAATGGTGCCATCTCATGAAATTGCTTTTTGCTTCCAGGTAATCTGTGTTTTCTATTCCCATCAAAAACCTTCTACATTTGGTCAAGTCACACATATGTATGCATGAAGGAAGTAAAAAAACCTTCCCAATGTCAAAAGACTTCCTCTGTTACCAACATAAAAGCTACTAAAAGTAGGGTGATCACTTTCTCTAGGTTTAATAAATACAGCTTGAAAAGAAGTGCTCTTTAGTCCACCTGAAGAGCCAGAAATTTGAAAGAGGGAATCTCAGAAGATGAGTTTCATCAAATGCAAAGCACTAGCTAGTTGTTGGCAGCCTTTTCTCCATGAATCTACACATCTAGACATTAACAGCCAATTTGCTCCAGGACTATTTTTTTTTTCAGAAATATTTGTATAAGCAGATAGCTCTGGAAAGATAAAGATGATAAAGATAAAGACATCTTGTTCCCTTCCCCAGAGAGCTTTGTTTACATTCTAAGACCTGTAATAAATAATTTAACAGTGCCCAAATTCATGTCTTGTCTTTTTCCATAGCATTTGCTAGGTCTCTAAGCCTTTGGAATTTCATAAAAGGCCCTTATAAGAGTGTCTTTGTTTGCCTGAGGGACTTGGATCATACCAGATACTCTAGCAATAGGAATTAGGGTAGAAAATGTCACAGCAGATGTCGTTTGGGGTGAAGTTCTTGAGTCACAGTTTCAGCTCACCCACTGGAGGGGCTGTAGACTAAGACTAGCCATATGGGCAGTAGACCATGCTTACATAACAGAGCCTCCATAGAAACTCTGGACACCAAAGCTTTGATGAGCTTCTGGGGTTTGTCAATACTCCATCCATATTATCATTCACGGTTGCAGAGAAAATCAGTGTTGCCCGTAACTCCACTGGGAGAGGAGAATGAGAAGTTTCACACTAGGAACTTTCCTAGACTCTGCCACATGCATCTCTTCCTTTGGTTGATTTTAATCTAATCTGTATTCTTTTGACATAATAAACAATAACCATGCATATAACAGCTTTCAGTGAGTTCTATTAGTCCAGGCAGTGAATTACAAATACTTAAGGTGGTTTGGGGGACACCTGGACTTACAACAGAGGTCAAATGTGAGGATGATCTTCTGAACTGTTTCCCAATTTTGCACAGGGTAATAAAGATAATGTTTTTCTCCAGGACAACGGATGCCAACAGTTTCTATAAAAAACAGACTTCTAATCTCACAGTTCTTCTGTAGTATATCCCTCCTCACATGTGCAGGCATCACCTGGCCCTCATCCCCTGGAAATTGGCTCAGGGTACAACATTGCAACGTTACTTTGACTGCTGCTTTTACTGTAAGAAACCTGTCTCTGACACAGTTGCCTCATGTCTTTCTGTCAATATCTGTAAAACTGTGACAGGCTCACTCGTTAGCTGAGATTCAGGGTAAAATCTCAGACCCTTTCATCACAATTTCAGACCTGAGGGTTTAATAATATTCCTAACTATATCTGACCAATTATTCAACACTTCTTCAAAAAGATTTATTAATTAGGAAAGTCACTCTAAGAGTGAGCTAATAGCTAGTTTGAAAATGACTTCAAGTTACACAAGATACTATCTTTAAATTACAGTGAACAGGCTTACAGGTGCAGTGAAAGAAGCATAATATCAGACATTCTTGTGAGACACAGAAACATTTCACTGTATGCCTGAGAAGCAAACTCATTTTGTGATATGAAGGTCCTCAGCTCTACTGCAATGGACTCTGTCATGGGGTGCCTGGTAATGAAAGATGACAGCATCTATTTACTGTGTGACATCCTGTGCACTCTCTTCAGACTTAATTAAAAAACAAACAAAAAAAATCACCCACAAGGTTTTGAAATGCTTATTTTCATTGGTTGCTAAATTTCCAATCTAATTCCCATCTAGAAACATTTATGACTACAAGCTAGCACAGTATGACTGCTCTACAAATGCAGGATTTAAGGCCCATCTGCATATTTACAATGTCTTCTTATGTGGGAAAGGTTCATTCTTAAATTGCACCTGGCAGTGAAAAGTGAAAATGTAGATACACGTGGCTAAGATTTTTATAGTAACTCAGTGTGCTTTTAGGTTGATATATATTCTTTCAGCTCCATGTAAGGTCTCTCCATATATGGCTACTATAATTTCTATTCCACAATCACTAAAGGAAATGTGAACAAATGACACAACAATATGAAACATGGGCAATTGCATGTATACTTCTAGTTCAGAATCTATTCAGTTTCTAACACTTTAGTTTAACAGATATGTATTACCAGCAAATGTCAGCCAGGTAAATATAAGGGCCCTAAATGCCAATGTTTCTATGAATAAAAATTTAAAAAGTAAGGATTTTGAATTAAATGTGAATATGTATAATACATGAGCATAATTTTTTTAAAAGTAAACAATTGTAGTAAATTAATTTTCCTCATTCTCCAGACCAACCACAATTCCAAAATGAAGGGGAAAAAGAGCTAGGATCAGAGGTTTGTTTATGTATGCTAGAAAAACATACTATCCCAACTATGACATAGGCTTACCTGTCTCATAATATTGTTTTAATAAAAACTTCATTAGGATTTCTGAGATAATAAAAATTGACTTTTAAAAATTATCAACATTTATACTTTAATTCTGCAATAAATATTGTAAAGGTCTTTATAGCTATTCAAAATAATCCTTAAGCCTACTAAAAGATAAAAACTTTCCCCCTTTTTTATCTAGCATACACACTTGAAATTCAGCTCTGATTTGATTTATAGTTTGTTAGCACAGTTTGTCATAACTGAGAACCCTAAGTGACTGAACCTTATTTGCATCAAAACAACTTGATTGCGGTGCATGAAGCTTAGTTGGATCACTTTCCTGTTATTGATGCAATTGTTATGCCATAGCAACAACAGAAAAAGAATAACATCTCTGAGCCTGACTAGAATAAGTGTACTTCTCACTTTCCTCCTGCTGAGTGAAAACTCCATTTTCATCGAATCTACAGAATATTATCTGCAAACCTAATGGGATCCGACGGTCCATCTTAAATAGTGTCATTAGGTAACAAAGAGAAATCTGAGGCTACATTACCCTTGGTCATTTTGATGACTGTTTCCTTTTCTCTCAATTTGGACAAGTAACTGGTACTCCCCAACAAAAGGTTTTTAAAATTTTTTGTTTTTCAATCTGAATTTCTCTCTGAATAGTTCTTTTATCACAAATCAAAGTTTCAAAGAAATGGTTATAAAATCTGATTGAAATATTGAGTCATATGACTATAACTAAGCAAATTATATAATAATTTATAGATTTTACAATTTGATGAAATCATACAAAACTAAAAAGTAAATCAAGGAGCATCTGATTCTCAAATTTTTAAGAAATAAATAATATGGAATAAAGAAATTGAAGAAACTGACAAGTTTCATTAGATATATAATGCTGTTGTTGAAGATATATTAAACCATTTTCAGGAAAATAATCTGTGGTAGTAGGATGACATAAAAACATTTATTTGTATCCACAAAATAAAAGTGCCAGTTGTGAAAATAATTTTAAACATTTTCAAACAAAACATCGTAACATTTATAAACAACATAACATCATAACATTTATAAATCAAATATATATACATACCTATATGCATACACATATACAGATATTAGCTGCTATATAAATATATTGAGAGAGAGTGAGAGAGAGCACGAGAGAACACTATATATATTTATACACAGCAGCTAACATATGAAGAAGACTTCCTATGTGCGGTGTAGTTTGCTATGTGTCATTCCTGGATTTAATTCCTTTGCTAACTTTCACCATGTTACAGATTGGTAAACTCAGATTCACAGTTGCTAAGTAACTTGCTCTAGATCAGTCACTTTATAGAGTTTAGGACAAGATTTGAAGATCAACAGCTAAATCTTGAACTTGTGCTCTCTACATTTTCTCAGTATCTTGTGGCAAAGGCAGAGAAAAGCTGACTTTGCAGGCAAAAAATTTAACTTATCAACATTGTTATCATTATAACCTTAATAAACAGTAGTGAATGGTAGAGACAGTATTCATTCTTTCTTATATTTGACTTTTTTTCTCAAACTTTCTTCAATGTCTTTATTTCTCTGTCTTCTTGCTTTGATACTCAGCACTTTCTACATCCTTTTCTTCCAATTACTTTCTTTTCACCCTCTTCATTTTCTTCTTTACTTGCCTAGCCACAGCGTCAGGCCAGGATGAAAGAAGTAAAACCAGTACCTACAACGGTCCCAATGGTTAGAGTGGCAAAGAAATTTTCTTATCTAATTAATCAATAAATGGTGGAATTTCAAATAGTGAACTTAGTGAAAATTTTAAATGTAGGATTTTAGAAAGGGAAGAGTATTTCATAGTTTGGACCTCTATCATGCATGATCATAATATTTTAATCATAAAACAAGTTTATTGATTGTTTACTAAACAGCCACTGTGCTGTGCACTATGCATCATGTCATGTTATTCCCATTTTTGTTGTTTTTGCTTTACATATATGGAAACGAAAGCTCTTAATAGTTTTTCGACTTGCCTAAGACTCAAGAACTGGGAAGCAACAGAGTAGGTGTTGAAATCCAGGTCTGACTGAAAGTCCATGATTTCCTAAGCTCTCTGCCATGTTACTCTGTAACCTCACACCTAGATTTAAATCTAGAAATTAATACAAATACATCAATTAAGTGGAAGTGGCTTTCTTTGGTCTCCTCTCCATGGGCATTTTCTCTCATGTCATCAAAATATTAACTACATAAAAATAAAACAATTTGCAAGCAAGGGTTCTGCTGTTGTCTATTACAGTCTTCAAAATACATAACGCTATTGAATGGCCATGCTGACCTTCCTCTGGAGATAAATTGAGTGTTAATCCCATTATCCACACATGACATAAGTAAAAATGCAGATCTTACTTCTTAGAGGTAAAATTTTTATAACAGGCCTTATTTAGTTTTATTTCTCTGTATCCACACAAAATTCATCTATGGTGTTTTTAATAAACACAAAACATGTTACTGAATTTAAGAACTTTTATTAATCTGAAATATGTGTTTTATACTTTATTAGAAAAATCTATTTCACAGTATTATTTTTCTATGTTAAGTTGAATCTCCCCAATGGTTTGCATTGAATATTTTGCTTTTCAAAAACTGTCAACAGGGCAGCATTAGCTACCAAAGAAGCTCAGTCCAAAACCTTGCCTTAGCACCCAGGTTTATTCTGAAATTACTCAAAATATAACTGCACAAACTAATTTGTTCCGTTCCTTATACATACGTTATGGTCAGTGTCTGAAATTACCCTATTTCTTGCCATTTCCATGCTTTTGCTTTTATTTCCTTTTCCTAGAATACAAGGGTCTCTATAAATGTGTTAGAAATCCAACCTCTCCTTCTACATTCTAGTAAATTACTACTACTTATATAAACCACATACTGACCTCTCTACAAAAAAATGATCACTTAATACCTTCGATTCCCATAACAACGTATTTGTACTTTCTTGTAAGTTTTATTTATTCATTTAGCCAGTCGGTTGGATGATTGTTTGCTGGGGTACTAGTTTTTGCTACAATATTTTACAGTTCTCACAGTCCCTACAAAACTTTGAGACAGAAAGTAAATCTTACTTATTTTGTGTCTCAATATAATTTATAGTTCATTCAACAACTATTTATTTGCCAGACTCTGCGTGGGGCTCAGAAAATGCATGCAAAATGATAAGATCCCTACCCACCTAGAGTCTGTATTCCAGTGGCTCACAATCAAATTATAATAGCAATAAATGTAAATTTGTAATTGCCACAAGAGCTAAAAATGAGCAGTATTTGATCTAATGAGAGCTTATAACATAAAAAAGTCATGAAAGATTTTGCTATGAAAGTCTGAGTTTAATTTAGAATATATGCACTGAGAGCCTCCTATATTCCAGAGAATGTTTCAGGCACTTAGGCTGCATCAGTGAGTCCCTGTCTTCCTTAGGACTATATTCTAGGGAAGGGGTTCTTAAACATTTTCATGACCTACACTCATTTGTTAGTTTTGTAAAACCTATGGACCCATTCTTAGAATTATGTGTTTACATGCCTAAAATAAAATACCTAGGATTATAAAAGAAAGCCACTATATTGTAAAACACTATCTAAAATATTAAAAACAAAATTGTGATATAATAATTTTACATATGTTTATAATTTTGTGAAATTATTTAGATATGAAAAGTTGATTGAAAAAAGCTATGATAGAAATTATACTGCATTTTCAGTTCGTTCATGGATTTTGTCACTTGCAGAAGTATCCATGCAAAGAAATTGTCAGCAATTTTATTCAAGATAAATTTTGTTTTATTTTATTTTATTAGTACTTTATTTTATCAATTATTTATTAATATTTACAAAAAGATCAGATGCCAAAGTAATTGACATAATGCAAAAACTGGAAAAATAATTTTAAATATCTTATACTGGAATTATTCAGTCCACAAAGTCCTCACCATTATATTTCTCATTCTAATTATTATGACAGCATTTCATTATTTCTGAAGAAAAATTAACTTTCCGCGGAGACAATCTAGAGACTTCATAAGGTAAATATTTCAAATATTTCAATTACAGAAGAAGCAAATAATCCATCAATGGATTAATTTTGTTTTATAAGCATGCTAAAATACTATCTTAAATGAGCTAGCCGTTAAGGCTGTTATAAAATACAGTATATCATGCTACAAAATAATACACAGTGCACTCAATCTAAAGTTTATGAGAGAAACAAATCTGAGAAAAGGTAAATCAAAGTTGTCAAGCAGTAAAACAACAGAAGCCAAGTTTTTCAAGTAAAAACTTCTAAAAAATACTTTCATGATAGCTGAGAGTAATGGCAACAATATAACTATCTCCCATAATATTCCCTGCAAATTAGAAAAAAGAGAAAGAAAATCATATTCTACATTTAAGGGAAAACTAGGAAAATGAAATACTATGTAAATTAAATTAAAAGTTAAATTCTATGTAAATTATTCTAGCATACCTTATAGATAGAGAATATCAAAACTGCATAACTGTGAGTGAAAAGAGGAAAATCAGGAAATCCCAGAGCATCATGTCTCCTGCTGCAAACCCCCAGCCCCATCCTTACTCATAGACAAACAATGGGGAAAACAAAAGAAGGAGTGACTTACAACAATCATTAGAAAAATAAAATTCACCTTATGTCTGAAAAGAATGAAAAAATATCTGTGCCGATCAGAGCAGGGACTACAGGGAAGAAATTTCTAAGTAAGCACAATTTAAAAGGTCTCATCTCTTTTAAAGAGACAAACATAAGTTTCAAGGCAGACATGATGTGAAGAGATACAGTAGATGCAATTTAAAGATGAACTCTTAGAATAGAGAAAAAATGGTGAGAGAAGTACAGGCTACTGGACGATAAAGAAGAAACAAGAAGAAAATAAAATTGAGGGCCCTGCAAGATAAAATGCAAATCATAAAATTGGAGGATTAACAATCCTTTCCCCAAAACAAAGGTCCTCTAAAGTACCTAGATTTGCTATATTGAAAGAAGAAGGAACAATCAAACTAGGACCATTGTATAAAACCCCGGTAGATAAAGGTGAAGAAAAGTCCTTACAGAGCTCTTGCAGAAAAATAGGAAGCTAAATTCCACACATACCAACTGAGAATTCCCTATACAAAGCAACCACAGAGCAGAAGAAAATTAAGTTAAAACAATGTAGAATTAAATATTCACAAATAAGACACATGATGTTTTTAAAAACTATCAAATCAGAAATTCAGAATTTACAAACAAAAGTGGAAAAATGGATAAATGGAAAAGAGCTGATTGACCTCAGGAAAGAAATAGAAGAAAAAGACAAAATTATCACTGAAATGAAGAATACATTACAAAATGTCCAAGTGAGAAAAAACTTGAATGAAGATTCACAAAGCTTCACTGAAGAAAGGCAAAACGAAAAAGATATAAAAAAGTAAAAGGGTCAGAGAGAAAGTAATGGAAATGGAACACAGGCAAAAAGAACTAGTATTTAAATTATAAAATATTAACTTGAGATAAGAAAAATAAAACAATGCAACAAGGATAATGTTTACAAGTATAAAGCAAGAAAGCCTTTCAGAGAAAGAAAAAAGACCACAATCTAAACTTAAAAAGGTTTACCCGAGAAAAATTAATTCAGAAAATTACTCTGAAACATATCCTACTAAAACAATTAGATTTCAAAGATAAAGATAAAAGCTTCAAGGCCTCCTGACAAAAGAGGCAAATAATTTACAAAGGCGAGATAATCAGATTAGCAGCAGTCTTCGAAACCAATATACAAAGCAAGAGAACAAACAAGAAAATTCAACGAATATCAAGGATAAAGAAAAGCATTTTCGACAAATAGGGACTTTGGAAATTCAGCTTTCATCTGTCTTCCTAAAAGAATATACCTCAAATGAGTTCCATTCAAATTTAATAACAATAACCATTTAAAGTAGCTAGAATTTTCCTCATTCCATCAAAAAAGAAACAATGGTGAAAAAGATTAAATGAAAAGACTAAATTTAATGCAGTATCAGTAACAGAACTGGGATTTAAGCCAGATCTTCAATTATCAGGGTAATTAGACCCAGGTCTTTAATTTTTCAGGCCAATGTACTTTCCATTAAGTCATAGTTTTCTCCTCATTTAGAGTAATCAAGGTCAAGGTACAGACTGACTCCAAACACACATAGAAGGCCACAGTTGCCACACACTCGAATACCTGGTTGCCTCTAGAGTACAATAATCAGAGAGAAGATGATGGAAACAAGGAAAAGCCATTAACGTGGATAAGCCATGAGTATGTTTTCCTCAATTACAGTATAAACGCTTAATCCTCCCTGCTATCTTGCAAATAGGGTAAGTATCACAACCCTCACTAGTTAAAGAGAGAAGATCCAAAGTATTTATAAAAATGGAATATCAGGCCGGGAGCAGTGGTTCACGCCTGTAATCCCAACACTTTATGAGGCCCAGGCAGGCGCATCACCTGAGGTCAGGAGTCCGTGACCAGCCTGGCTAAAGTGGCGAAACCCCGTCTCTAGTAAAAATACAAAAAATTAGCCCAGTGTGGTGGTGGGCACCTGTAATCCCAGCTACTCTGGAGGCTGAGGCAGGAGAATCGCTTGAACCCAGGAGGCAAAGATTGCAGTGAGCTGAGATCTCGCCACTGTACTCCAGCCTGGGTGACAGAGCAAGACTCCGTCTAAAAAAAAAAAAAAAAAGAGAGAGAGAGAGAGAGAAAAGAAATATTAGTGTCAACACATTATAGTTGGTATGTTATGTATGTTATGTTACATTACGTTACGTTACAATCAAGGCATATTATAGTCAAGACACATGATACTCAAGTCATTTAACTGCAGACTCTGTCTCCTTATCTGAAAATGTAATTAATGTGATTAATGGGATTTGCTCAAGTGAAAGTAAAGCATCTGAGTTTTAAAAATGTAAGTTACTGAAAGTACCTTTCTCGATTTATTTTTTTTTAATGTATGCTGTCTTCCCATATCATTCTACGATGTTATCTGTGACTCTTCACATACAAAGAAAAAAAAAAACTTTCAGTGATATTTATTGAACTACTATTTGCCTGGCAGTATTCTATCATTAATGTACATAGAGAAAAGAGATCCCTATACTTACGGTGCTTACATTCTAGCTATGAGCCACTGTAGGTATAGATGTGACAAAGCTGCCCATAGTCCCCTTCTTGAGCACTGCACAACCTTATTTAGTGGCTGTCTGTGCTAAGTGTAAACAATATAGTTCTTTAAAAAATTCTCTTTAGGCCGGGCGCGGTGGCTCAAGCCTGTAATCCCAGCACTTTGGGAGGCCGAGACGGGCGGATCACGAGGTCAGGAGTTCGAGACCATCCTGGCTAACACGGTGAAACCCCGTCTCTACTAAAAAATACAAAAAACTAGCCGGGCGAGGTGGCGGGCGCCTGTAGTCCCGGCTACTCGGGAGGCTGAGGCAGGAGAATGGCGTAAAAACCCGGGAGGCAGAGCTTGCAGTGAGCTGAGATCCGGCCACTGCACTCCAGCCTGGGCGACACAGCGAGACTCCGTCTCAAAAAAAAAAAAAAAAAAAAAAAAAAAAAAAAAAAAAAAAAAAAAAAAAAATTCTCTTTAAATCAAATGAGCTTTGCTACCATTAAAGTAATACAAAATGATTCCTTTTTCTTTGTTGTTTTTTGTTTTTTGTATTGATGGGGTTCCACTATGTTGTCCAGTCTGGTCTTAAATTCCTGGGCTCAAATGATCCTCCCACTTTGACCTCCCCAAGAGCTGGAATTACAGGCATGAACCACTGTGCTCAGCCCAAATGATGTCTAACGCCTATACTAACAAAGTTCTACCAAAACATTGAGCTAGGTGGAAAATATTGCATATAATTTTTAAAATGCTAAATAAAAAATTCACACAAGTATTCAAGTATTAATAGATTATAAATATCTATTTTTAAAATATCTTAATAATGTATTTAGAATTTGGTAGTTAATTTTTCTCAGTGTAGCTAAGCAAAAAAAAAAAAAAAAAGAATTTGGTAGTTAATATTATTTATTTTCTTCCTACTCCTGATGAACCTAAGCACTGACACATTAGAATAATGTTCCTCAACATTTCAGATGCATAAGATAACCTGGGGATTTCGTTACATACAGATTCTGATTCAGCAGATCCCAGATTCTCCATTTCTAGGTCTCAAGTGATTTGGATGCTGCTGGACCACTGACCACATTTGAAGTAGCATGGCATCACAGCACCCTTAAATGCAGATGTTATGTTGATGAGAAGAAATCTAAATGTGTGTATAATAAATGATTAACTTCAGTAGCAATTACATCTAATCCAAAAATACTCTATAGTAATAACAATACAATGCTCAACTGGTAGAACAGTTAATATTTCTTCCTTGCAGTGCAAGTTGAATTGATTTCCTATCCTAAATTGTTTAAAAGTAAAGATTAATGTTAAGCCTTCAATAGCATGATCCCACCTATTTTTTTATGTCTCTCTGTGCGGGCATGTGAAATATTTAATATTTATTTTAACCTTTCAATATCTGCTTTAATTCCTGCCAAAAGTAATAGTGGGGCTCGTCCATAGTAAAGTTTTTAATATAGAGAATAGGTAAACGTCACACACACACACACACACACACACACAAGGTTGGCACAGGCCTGGTGCGGTGGCTCACGCCTGTAATCCCAGCACTTTGGGAGGCCAAGATGGGCAGATCACAAGGTCGGGCGATCAAGACCATCCTGGCTAACATGGCGAAACCCAGTCTCTACTAAAAATACAAAAAATTAGCCGGGCGCGGTTGCAGGCGCCTGTAGTCCCAGCTACTCAGGAGGCTCAGGCAGAAGAATGGTGTGAACCTAGGAGGCGGAGCTGGCAGTGAGCCGAGATCCTGCTACTGCACTTCAGCCTGGGTGACAGAGTGAGACTCTGTCTAAAAAAAAAAAAAAAAACAGAGAGAAGTTTTGCAGATTCAAATTTGTAGGTAAATTCAAAGGGACCACAGTGAAGTCAGAAAATAGTAGGAGAGCCTCAACCCTATAAAATCTCAAAACTAAAAAATCTAAGCTCTCTTTTTAACCAAAGTCCCACACTAGAAAGTAACTCCTGGGAGGGAGTACAACCTAAATTGACCTGAACAGAAACAGTAAGAAGGGAATACAAAAAAGCCAAGATAGATACTTGGGAGGAGTCGAGGAGGAAGATACTCAAAGTACAAGTCAATCTATTTGCACATAGTTGGAAGGTCTAGAGGTATATAGCTACAAAAAGATCTTAGGGAAATGTAAAACTAATTTTCTTTAAATGTAAGAAATAGAAAAGAATTTTGGTAGAATTCCATACAAAATTATTTTGATATAAAGAAAATGAGCAGCAGAATAACATATCTAGAAACCTCAGCTATTTATTTACCTATTGTGTATGGCTTCTTTCATGCTACAGTAGCAATTGTGCACCAGGCATCACATGTTATGCAAAACCTAAGATAATTACAATTTGTCCCTTTACCAAAAGTTTTGCCTTCTCAGACCTAGAACACTACAGTAAAAAGCTCCAACTTTTAAACTTTGGGCAGACAAGGCTAGATGGGTAGAAACTGGGTATAAAAGTAGATTGAGAAAAATTGTCAGAATAAGCAGAGAGAGGAAAATATGGAATCACAGAAGCCAAAGAAAAGAAAAAGAAGTGTTTAACATGGCAAATGCGAGTGTTTCCAGTTTTCCTAGGTCCATGTAAAAGGCAGACTAAAATATGCCTGCAGGATTTAGAGATATGGAAATCACTTGTCTGGGAAATAAATGGTGTGAGAAAATGGAAAGTGTGCGCTCTCTCAAGGATTTAGTTTTAGAGTATTTTAGAGAGATGGGTCAATAGCTGGAGTAGGCTATGTGGTCATATAAGATAAATAATCATACTTTTGATTTATAAAGATACTATATAGCTTTTTCTTGCTACACTGTTACTTACTATTAATTATAAAATTTGCCAAAAAAATCTTATAAACATATTTTCTTTATTCTCATTATATATATATATATATATATATATACTCTTAAAATCAAATTCTAAGAATTTACCTTTATATTACCTTATTGTAAACACCTTTCCAATCTAAAAAAGACTCTAGTATAATGTGAATCAACATACTGTTGAAAGTGTGTTGTTATACGAGTCATGCTGACATTTCTTATTTGGTGCCATTTGAGCAAAATGTAATAAGAAAACTAGGTAGCTGAGTCTTGTGAAAAGGCTCAACTGGCAAAATATGTGTATGTGTGTATGTGTGTATGTATGTCAGAACAGTTTTTCATAGAATTTTCAGTGCTGCCATTTAATGATATTACAATTGGGTATATGTTACAATGATATTATAATTTGGGTACAAAACAACTCTCTATTTTGAAGTAACTTATTATCAGTTCCAAATCAGCAAGTGTGTCCTGACTACTATGACTCCGAATACAATTCTAGCATGTAACTACCCTTTAAATATTTGACATTCAAAGGTGCAATGAAGTATTGCCCCTCTTCAGACTGACACCTCACACGGCCAGGTATCCTTCTGAGACAAAGCTTCCAGAGGAACAATCAGGCAGCAACATTTGCTGTTCAGCAATATTTGCTGTTCTGAAGCCTCCACTGCTGATACTAAGGGTCTGGAGTGAACCTCCAGCAAACTCCAACAGACCAGCAGCTGAGGGTCCTGACTGTTAGAAGGAAAACTAACAAACAGAAAGGACATCCACACCAAAACCCCATCTGTACGTCACCATCAGCAAAGACCAAAGGTAGATAAAACCACAAAGATGGGGAGAAAACAGAGCAGAAAAGCTGAAAATACTAAAAATCAGAGCGCCTCTTCCCCTCCAAAGGAAAGCAGTTCCTCGCCAGCAGCAGAACAAAGCTGGATGGAGAATGACTTTGACGAGTTGAGAGAAGGCGGCTTCAGATGATCAAACTTCTCCGAGCTAAAGGAGGAAGTTCGAACCCATCGCAAAGAAGCTAAAAACCTTGGAAAAAGATTAGATGAATGGCTAACTAGAATAACCAGTGTAGAGAAGTCCTTAAATGAGCCGATGGAGCAGAAAACCATGGCACGAGAACTACGTGATGAACACACAAGCTTCAGTAGTCGATTTGATCAACAGGAAGAAAGAGTATCAGTGATTGAAGACCAAATGAATGAAATGAAGCAAGAAGAGAATTTTAGAGGAAAAAGAATAAAAAAGAACAAACAAAGTCTCCAAGAAATATGGGACCATGTGAAAAGACCAAATCTATGTCTGATTGGTGTACGTGAAAGTAACGGGGAGAATGGAACCAAGCTGGAAAACACTCTGCAGGATATTATCCAGGAGAACTTCCCCAACCTAGCAAGGCAGGCTAACATTCAAATTCAGGAAATACAGAGAACACCACAAAGATATTCCTCAAGAAGAGCAACTCCAAGACACATAATCGTCAGATTCACCAAAGTTGAAATGAAGGAAAAAATGTTAAGGGCAGCCAGAGAGAAAAGTCAGGTTACCCACAAAGGGAAGCCCATCAGACTAACAGCAGATCTCTCGGCAGAAACTCTACAAGCCAGAAGAGAGTGGGGGCCAATATTCAACATTCTTAAAGAAAAAAATTTTAAACCCAGAATTTCATATCCAGACAAACAAAGTTTTGTCAGTGAATGAGAAATAAAATCCTTTACAGACAAGCACATCCTAAGAGATTTTGTCACCACCAGGCCTGCCCTACAAGAGATCCTGAAGGAAGCAATAAACATGGAAAGGAACAACCAGTACCAGCCACTGCAAAAACATGCCAAAATGTAAAGACCATCAATGCTAGGAAGAAACTGCATCAACTAGCGAGCAAAATAACCAGCTAACATCAAAATGACAGGATCAAATTCACACATAACAATATTAACCTTAAATGTAAATGGGCTATATGTTCCAATTAAAAGACACAGACTGGCAAGTTAGATACAGAGTCAAGACCCATCAGAGTGCTATATTCAGGAGACAAATCTCACGTGCAGAGACACACGTAGGTTCAAAATAAAGGGATGGAGGAAGATCTACGAAGCAAATCGAAAACAAAAAAAAACACAGGCGTTGCAATCTTAGCCTCTGATAAAACAGACTTTGAATGAACAAAGATCGAAAGACACAAAGAAGGCCATTACATAATGGAAAAGGGAATCAATTTATCAAGAAGGGCTAACTATCCTAAATATATACGGACCCAATACAGGAGCACCCAGATTCATAGAGCAAGTCCTTAGAGACCTACAAAGAGACTTAGACTCCCACACGATAATAATGGGAGACTTTAAAACCCCACTGTCAACATTAGACAGATCAACGAGACAGAAAGTTAAAAAGCATATCCAGAAATTGAACTCAGCTCTGCACCAAGCGGACCTAATAGACATCTACAGAACTCTCCACCCCAAATCAACAGAATATACATTCTTCTCAGCATCACATCACACTTATTCCAAAATTGACCACATAGTTGGAAGTAAAGCACTCCTCAGCATATGTGAAAGAACAGAAATTGTAACAAACTGTCTCTCAGACCACAGTGCAATCAAACTAGAACTCAAGACTAAGAAACTCACTCAAAACCACTCAATTACATGGAAACTGAACAACCTGCTCCTGAATGACTACTGGGTACATAACGAAATGAAGGCAGACATAAAGATATCCTTTGAAATCAAGAACAAAGACACAACATAACAGAATCTCTGGGACACAGTTAAAGCAGTGTGTAGAGGGAAATTTATAGCACTAAATGCCCACAAGAGAAAGCAGGAAAGACCTAAACTTGACACCTTAACATAACAATTAAAAAAACTAGAGAAGCAAGAGCAAACATATTCAAAAGCTAGCATAAGGCAAGAAATAACTAAGATCAGAGCAGAACTGAAGGAGACAGAGACATAAAAAAAACCAGGAGCTGGTTTTTTGAAAAGATCAACAAAATTGATAGACCATTTGCAAGACTAATGAATAAAAAAAGAGAGAAGAATCAAATAGATGCAACAAAAAATGATAAATAGGATATCACCAGCGATCCCACAGAAATACAAACTACACTCAGAGAATACTATGAACACCTCTATGCAAATAAACTAGAAAATCTAGAAGATATGGATAAATTCCTGGACAAATACACCATCCCAAGACTAAACCAGGAAGAAGTTGAATCCCTGATTAGACCAATAACAGGCTCTGAAATTGAGGCAACAATTAACAGCCTAGCAACCAAAAAAAGTCCAGGACCAGATGGATTCACAGTCGAATTCTACCAGAGGTACACGCAGGAGCTGGTACCATTCCTTCTGAAACTATTCCAATCAATAGGAAGAGGGAATCCTCCCTAACTCATTTTATGAGGCCAGCATCATCCTGATACCAAAGCCTGGCAGAGGTGCAACAAAAAACAGAGAATTTTAGACCAATATCCCTGATGAACATCGATGCAAAAATCTCAGCCCAAAATCCCCTTAAGCTGATAAGCAACTTCAGCAAAGTCTCAGGATACAAAATCTGTGTGTAAAAATCACAAGCATTCTTATATACCAATAAAAGACAAACAGAGAGTCAAATCATGAGTGAATTCCCATTCACAATTGCTTCAAAGAGAATAAAATATCTAGGAATCCAACTTACAAGGATATGAAGGACTTCTTCAAGGAGAACTCTAAACCACTGCTCAGTGAAATAAAAGAGGACACAAACAAACGGAAGAACATACCATGCTCATGGATAGGAAGAATCAATATTGTGAAAATGGCCATACTGCCCAAGGTAATTTATAGATTCAATGCCATCCCCACTAAGCTACTAATGACTTTCTTCATAAAATTGGAAAAAACTACTTTAAAGTTCATATGGAACCAAAAAAAAGAGCCTGCATTGCCAACACAATCCTAAGCCAAAAGAACAAAGCTGGAGGCATCACGCTACCTCACTTCAAACTATATTACAAGGCTACAGTAACCAAAACGGCATGGTACTGGTACCAAAACAGAGATACAGAGCAATGGAACAGAACACAGCCCTCAGAAATAATACCACACATCTATAACCATCTGATCTTTGACAAATCTGACAAAAACAAGAAATGGGGAAAAGATTCACTATTTAATAAATGGTGCTGGGAAAACTGGCTAGCCATATGTTGAAAGCTGAAACTGGATCCTTTCCTTACTCCTTATACGAAAATTAATTCAAGATGGATTAGAGACTTAAATGTTAGACCTAATACCATAAAAATCCTAGAGGAAAACCTAGGTAGTACCATTCAGGACTTAGGCATGGGCAAAGACTTCATGTCTAAAACACCAAAAGCAACAGCAGCAAAAGCCAAAATTGACAAATGGGATCTAATTAAACTAAAGAGCTTCTGCACAGCAAAAGAAACTACCATCAGAGTGAACAGGCAACCTACGGAATGGGAGAAAATTTTTGCAATCTACCCATCTGACAAAGGGCTAATATCCAGAACCTACAAAGAACTCAAACAATTTTACAAGAAACATACAAACAACCCCATCAATAAGGGGCAAAGGATATGAACAGACACTTCTCAAAAGAAGACATTCATGCAGCCATGAATGAAAAAATGCTCATCACCACTCGCCATCAGAGAAATGCAAATCAAAACCATGATGAGATACCATCTCACACCAGTTAGAATGGCAATCATTAAAAAATCAGGAAACAACAGGTGCTGGAGAGGATGTGGAGAAATGGGAACACTTTTACACTGTTGGTGGGACTGTAAACTAGTTCAACGATTGTGGAAGACAGTGTGGTGACTCCTCAAGGATCTAGAACTAGAAATACCATTTGACCCAACCATCCCATTACTGGGGATATACCCAAAGGATTATAAGTCATGCTGCTAGAAAGACACATGCACACATGTGTTTACTGCGGCACTATTCACAATAGCCAAGACCTGGAACCAACCGAAATATCCATCAATGACAGACTGGATTAAGAAAATGTGACACATATATACCATGGAATACTACACAGCCATGAAAAACGATGAGTTCATGTCCTTTGCAGGGACATGGATGAAGCTGGAAACACATCATTCTCAGCAAACTATCTCAAGAACAAAAAACCAAACACCGCATGTTCTCACTCATAGGTGGGAATTGAACAATGAGAACACTTGGACACAGGAAGGGGAACATCACACACCGGGGCCTGTGGTGGGGTGGCAGGAAGGGGGAGGGATAGCATTAGGAGATATACCTAATATAAATGACAAGTTAATGGATGCAGCACACCAAAATGGCACATGTATACATATGTAACAAACCTGCACATTGTGCACATGTACCGTAGAACTTAAAGTATAATAATAATAAAAAAAGAAAGTATTGCTCCTCTTCTTACAGATTTAAAAAGCTTAATAGGTTTCTAAATGAACTTGTAAAATAAATATTCAGGCTCAGAATCACATAAATAATACAAGTACACCTGGTGAGTAAGAGCTTGTAATTTCAAAAGCAGAAAAGTTAAAAAAAAAAAAAAAAGGAAAACTGCAGTGTATGAATCCCACTAAGGATTTTATTAAACTCAATGAAGAAATCTCCAGGGAAGTTAATACTCATTTTTGAGATTTTTAAGGTCTTTGTAAGTCAAAGCAATTTAAAAACTAACAATCAATGTGTTTATACAGGGAGAAAAGAGTATTTAGAAAATGCCATTTCCTTTTCAGATCTATGTTTTTCATTTTCTACTTTGGCTTCTTGGGGTGTTAAAAAAAAAAAAAAAAAAAAAAAAGGCCAAACCAGAAAAAACCTACATTAATTTTTTTCCTGAAAAGATTTCAATTAATGTAAAACTAATTCACAGATGTCACATGGCTTATAAACAAACATGAACTAAATTCGCACTAATTGTTAGCCAATTATTAATTAAGGTGAACTCACAAATCTTTTTTTAAGGACAATCATTTTACTGATTTAAATAAAATATTTGCTTCTGACAGTATTTTAATTTTTCTCCTGATAAGGAGCACATTTGTGGTGACAGTTTTGAGGCAGGAGTAACACAAGGTGGTTGCAAGAGAACAGAAAATTCCAGGCAGCAGTTTCATGTGACTAGCAAAAGAAAACTGCCGAAATAGCTGTAGAAGCCAGGAGCAGACAGAACCCTTAAAACCAGGGCATGGACCAAGCTGGTTAAGATCTGGTGGACTCAACATAGCACTGTATCTGTGCTGGGTTTTACCTAGGATCTTACTATACGCTCATTAACATAGTCAATAACATTCCTACAAGCGCCATGACAATTCCAGGAGCGCTCACATTTGATGTAAAAATGGGTAGCACCACAGTTCTGAGAAATGGCCAGCTTTTTCTAGGAATCTTCATGAATATTCCATCCCTTGGCTAAAGATACCCATAAAGGTAGCAGCTCCAAAGTCCCTTGCACGTGAATCTCTCTCTTGAGTACACCCACACTCCCTTTTCTTGAGTGTGTACTTTTTCCCTTGCAACTATCTCTGTATTTTCACTATTTTCTGACTTGTCCTTGAATTGCTTCTTGGGACTGTGTCAAGAGCCTGGACACCAGCTGGGGTAGAGGTCCCACTGGCCTCTCCAGCCCAACGATATCAGTTTCATTGACACCAATAATCTATGAAAACTGTAAGAGGGTTAATCTTTTAAGTAGAATAACAGAAAAGACTATGATTACTGACTTGATTACATTGTATTCTGTATTTCTCCACTGTACCTTCAGCTTTGTACTTTAAGGGACCATACTCCTATTCATCTTGGCATCTCCAGTTTCTTGTCCAGTTGTCTGTCACCTAGTAGGTATCCAATGAATGTCTATTTGTTTGTTTTTCTGAAGTTTACTTACACAATGTAGTTCATTTGTGCTTTTAATCCTAATGCATAGAATATATCCCCATGCATATTAAAAAGCAGGGAAATGTTCATAAGAACAGATCAGATATTCTCTACCATTAGAGAATATATATTCTATTTAATATGCTGCTGAATGATCTATGAGGTTGTACACTCCTAAGTGATTTGAGGGATAACACCATTTCCCTTTACTTAATAGAGCAATGTTCCCTAAAAGAAAGGTGGGCCATCATGTAGTAGTTTGTAATTACTTTGCCAAGCATCACAGCAGAAGAATTTTTTTTTTTTCTTTGAGCCGGAGTCTCGCTCTGTCCCCCAGGCTGAAGTGCAGTGGTGCGATCTCGGCTCACTGCAAGCTCCACCTCCCGGGTTCACGCCATTCTCCTGCCTCAGCTTCCCAGTAGCTAGGACTACAGGCACCCGCCACCACGCCCCACTAATTTTTTTTGTTTGTTTGTTTTTCTTTTTCTTTTTGTTTTTGTATCTTTTAGTAGAGACGGGGTTTCATCGTGTTAGTCAGGATGGTCTTGATCTCCTGACCTCGTGATCCACCCGCCTCCGCCTCCCAAAGTGCTGGGATTACAGGCGTGAGCCACCGCGCCCGGCCCAGAAGAACTCTTAATAGAGGAGCTGAAGAGTAATGAAAATTTATGTTACTGTTTTCAAAAATTGAATATCCACATTTTGTTAAATGTTGACAAATGGTTAATGACAAAAAAAAAGCAGCATATTCATACTCATCTCTAAAAACAACCAGTTTCTGTATATCGTTCTTAAGTGATTAAATTATTAGAGATAAAACAGGGGACCATTAGTCATTTTTAGGAAATATCAATAGTAGGTCATTAAAAGATAGTGATTACAAGCCAGGCATGGTGGCTCACGCCTGTAATCCCAGTACTTTGGGAAGCCAAGGCAGGCGGATCACTTGAGGCCAGTAGTTCAACACCAGCCTGGCCAACATGGTGAAACTTCATCTCCACTAAACATACAAAAATTAGTCGGGCATAGTGAAATGCGCCTGTAGTACTTGAGAGGCTGAGGTATGAGAGGCTGAGGAATGAGAATTGCTTGATCCTGGGAGTCAGAAGTTGCTGTGAGCCAAGATCTCCCCACTACACTCTAGCCCCGGTGACAGAGCGAGACTCAGTTGCAAAAAAAAATAAAAATAAAAAATAAAATAAGTAAAAAATAGTGATTACAAAGTCAAATTGTCCTAGAAATGTAAAGTGTATATACATGTACAACAACATAAAATCTGGAAGAAAGAGGATTATAGGTATTATTTCTGTCTTCTCATCAAGGCTGAGAGTGACTTATACAAGATGCTTACTAAATATAAATTTAATAAGCAAGAATAGTTTATCGTAAGTTTCAGAAAAAAAAAAAAGCAGACATCTGTCTATGATGTTTAGCTGTCCAGTATACAAATCATTATGCGGACAAAGAAAGTTCAACACGAAAAGACTCAAAATCCTTTCTCAACCATTAGCCAGTGAGATAAGGCATGATTCAATCAACAATGGAAATTGGTTGAAAATGATAACATACAATAAAATTTAAAGACAGACAAGGTGACCTAATATTACCTTTAAAACTTCTCTACAACCCATTGGGAATGAGTAAGTTTCATTTAACAGCATTTCGACATAAAGATAAAATTTTAATCAAATTTACCTTCTCCAGTGACTAGAAAAAAAAAAAAAAATCACTGGTTAATGGAACATGTGTGTTTTATAGACAAAGAATTGAACAGCATTTCTTCAGGTAAACTTATTGATCACAAATAAAGTAATATTATGAAGTCTTTAAAGTTTGGTTGGAGTAAATGAATGATAACCCAGAGTATCCATGAGTAACTGAAAAAAATCAAATTTCTAATACTGCATTGCTAAAGACAAAGTTCTAAATCAAACTGAGTCCACCAAAGCATTGCAACACAAAGTCCAGAATTCTCAATTAGTTGTGTTTCTGGACCATATTTATTGGTGTTTTATTTAGAATATAGGTAGTGTGGACTGTTTCTGGTAGGAGATGGGGCAGCAAAGAAAAACTGGTTGGTGCCAATTACTGATTTTGAAAAGGTTAAATGATAATTTAATAAGTCAATACCGAAAATCACAAAGTAAGTGAGGCAGAAAGAAAAAAAATCTGCAAAGCATGTCACACAACTATTTTCTCATCTGCATTTCCATAATCACTGTACTCTCAAAATGTATATTTTCATATTGCAATAGCCAGCTTTAAAGGTCACTCCTTGGACAGGGGAAGTGTGTTCTACCACCTAGAATAAATGCATAAATCAAATACAAAGCAATTGCCACTTCAAGTTAAATTTTGTTATAAATAACTGTTTGTATGTTATCATCATTTTCCTTCTCTGTCAAATACTGATAAAGATTCACTCTTTAAATCATAATTTCCCCTATGCTGTCAGCAAAAAGATTTAATACAATGATAAATGGAATAGTATGTATTCCTTCCAAGACTTGTATATTTTAGGTAATGCTTTAAAAACTATTATATATTTTCTTCATTTCTACTTAAACAATATCATGAATTTGCTAAAATATAATAGCTACAAAATTTAAAATTCATAAAAGGTGAGATATATAAGATGTAACAAATATATAAATAAGATCTGACTTTAATAAAAATCAGTCTTTTCTGTTAGCAATTTAAATTACATACTTTCTGGAAACTATATTCACCAGTCTAGGTATAATTTTATTTTAGTTAATATAGATTCCATTATAACAAAAGTCTAATGAGCCTTGATTTCTTTAGGGGAAAAAACTGTGCTGGTAAAACACTGTCCTAACTTATGTTAAAATTGGCAAATATTGTAATTAATAACATCACCTAACATGTAATAAGAATTATTATATCAGAGGCACACTGGGATGATATTTTTGTATTATTTCTCCCACAAAAAGCCTTTTGATTGCTATTCTAACTGGCATGAGATGATATCTCATTGCGGTTTTGATTTGCATTTATTTAATGACTAGTGATCATGAGCTTTTTTTCACATGCTTCTTGGACACATAAATGTCTTCTTTTGAGAAGTGTCTGTTCATATCCTTTGCCCAGGGGTTGCTTTTTTTCTCATTAATTTGTTTAAGTTCCTTGTAGATTCTGGATATTAGCCCTTTGTCAGATGGATAGATTGCAAAAACTTTCTCCCATTCTGTAGGTTGCCTGCTCACTCTGATGATAGTTTCTTTTGCTGTGCAGAAGCTTTTTAGTTTAATTAGATCCCACTTGTCAATTTTGGCATTTTTTGTCATTGCTTTTGGTGCAATCATTAAAAAGTCACAAAACAATAGATGCTGGAGAGACTGTGGAGAAATAAGAATGCTTTTACACTGTTGGTGGGAGTGTAAATTAGTTCAGCCATTGTGGAAGACAGTGTGGCGATTCCTCAAGGATCTAGAACCAGAAATACCAGTTGACCCAGCAATCCCATTACTGGGTATATACCCAAAGGACTATAAATCATTCTACTATAAAGACATATGCACATGTATGTTTATTGCAGCACTACTCACAATAGCAAACACTTGGAACCAACCCAAATGCCCATCAGTGATAGACTGGATAAAGAAAATGTGGTAAATATACATCATGGAACACTATGCGGCCATCAAAAGTATGAGTTCATGTCCTTTGCAGGGACATAGGTGAAGTTGGAAATCATCATTCTCAGCGAACTAACACAGGAACCGAAAACCAAACACCGCATGTTCTCACTCATAAGTGGGACTTGAACAATGAGAACACATAGACACAGGGAGAGTAACATTAGATACTGGGGCCTGTGGGGGATGGTGGGCTAGGGGTGGGATAACATTAGAAGAAATACCTAATGTAGATGACAGGTTGATGGGTTCAGCAAACCACCATGGCATGTGTATACCTATGTAACAAACCTACACGTTCTGCACATGTATCCGAGAACTTAAAGTATAAGAAAAAAAAAACCTTCTTATGTTATCTGCAATTGAGAAAATTGAGGTTCATGGCAGTTAAATCGTTGAGCTATTAAGTGAGAGAGCTATGAGTCAAACTCACCTGACTCCAAAACTTGGTTTTGTTTTATTGAAATACAGCAAAATTGGTTTAGGTAGTCAATATTTTTGGCAAACCACATCCAAGACAGTAAGAACAGAGTGTAAGTTATAAGTAGAGAGAATCTGAGAAGGGTCAAAGCAGCATTTTAGCCTCTTTGGGTTAATGGAAATTATATTACATATACCTTCTCAATTTTTAAGGGAGGTATATTTATATCAAGGGCATATATTAAATAACTTTAAAGAATTAGGAAACTATATTTATTATGAGAAAAACTAACAAAATATTTTTTTAACTAAGTTGGTATCTTAACTAAAACACATTGCTATATAATAATACAGATGCCACAAACAAGAAAACTAAATGTTGGTTAGATGCAGTGGCTCATGTCTGTAATCCAGACGTTATGAAGGCTGAGGCAGGAGGATCACTTGCGCCTTGTAGTTCGAGACTAGCCAGGGCAACACAGTGAGACCCCATCTCTACAAAAAATAAAATATACTAGCTAGGAACAGTGGAATGTGCCTGGGATCCCAGCTACTGGGGAGGCTGAGGTAGAAGGATTGCTTGAGCCCAGTTACAGGCTACTGTGAGCAGTTATCCTGCCACTGTACTCCAGCCTTTGATGATGATTTAATCATTAAAAGAGGGAACAAAAAAAGTCGGAAAATAATAGTAGGCAGGAAAATTTAGAAATGAAGATTCAAAATGAGGGTTATTGCAAGAAAAAAGTACAATAATAATCAAATTATTATTTGAGCAATAATAATATTATTTGGTAATAATACTTCAAATTACACTTTGTTAATTATTTTCCTTTTGAATTTTTATAATGAACCTGAAGCATTACTATTAATAGTATACAGAATTGTTAAAATCAACTCTTCTGAGAACTTTGGAGCCTTTAAACAATCTAAATTTACAAAGACTAACTTTTTATGAAGATAGAAATTATAAAAGAAAATATTCTCCAAGGCATTTGGCTATCTTTTATATTAAAAAAAAAACATTTTCAGAAATTGGTCATTATTTCATTAAAACACCTGGGAAAGATAAAAAGAAGTTGTTCTGATCAATTAGAAAACAGCAAACAACTCACAATGGACCGATTTTAAGCAGTGTTTTTATTTGAAAATGAAACTATTGATTTTTGCCCGATGAGATTTGCTTAATTTTTTTTAAAACATGATTTGTTCTATCTTGTATCAGCTTCATATAAAAGAAATAATCTAAATCTTAAAAACAGTATTTTAATATAAACTTCCTAGCATTTCTGACAGAAATATTCTTATTGTAAGATTGTTCAGTCATTTGCATGATTTTAAATGATTTTAAATAAGGAGATTAAGTTTCATATATCTTTTCCTGCTTTCACTCTTTTCTGTCACTTCCACTATATACTTAATATTGGCAATTAAAATTTGATTGAAAAAAGTGACATAATTAGACAACTGAAGGAATTTAGGAACAACAAGAGCATGTGAGGATAAATGAGGAATTTCATTTGTCTGATTTTTATAATATTAAAACCACTTGGCCAGGCACAGTGGCTCACACCTGTAATCCCAGAACTTTGAGAGGTCGAGGCAGAAGGATCATGAGGTCACCAGATGGAGACCATCCTGGCCAACATGGTGAAACCCCGTCTCTACTAAAAATACAAAAATTAGCTGGGCTTGGTGGCACACCCCTGTAGTCCCAGCTACTCTGGAGGTTGAGGCAGGAGAATCGCCTGTACCCGGGAGGCTGAGGATGCATTGAGCCAAGATCGCGCCACTGCACTCCAACCTGGAGACACAGTGAGACTCCGACTCAAAAACAAACAAACCAACTAACAAACTAACAAACAAACACATCTTCATGCTGAAGAATGCAAGAATTAGACACAAAGTACTTGTGGTTTGGAAACTATATCCCACTGTTTTTCTGCCAGCTCTGCTCCAGCTGTTTGCCCCCTGGCTTAACCACTGAATGCTAAAATGGCAGCTTGCTGTGGTGATACTTAAGTCATCTCTCCCTGGAAAAAAGGCCTGAAATTTTCCTTATCAGTGTAAGAATATATTGTTTCCCACAACTAAGCCTAATTCTAATAAGTTCCTAAGGTATCTTTATACAGTAAGAAAATGGTCCCATCTTTAAGGAATTCAGACAAAAGGATTAAAACCGTTCTAACTCATTCTCAGAATTTCTCCCTAATTTTGTCTCAGCCTGGAATATTCTTCCTCTAGTCTCATAAATACATGTTTTTTTTTTTTTTTTATTCACTTGGTTGTGTTGAGCTCTTATGACTTTGAACACTGCAAATAATATTTAGAATTGTTAGGCATATATGGAAAGAGATGGAAATATGTTCCATCACTTTACCTAGGTTTTCAACTTCATGTACACAGGATATGCTATTCAAAGAGTGACATCTGTAGCTTAATACTATATGCAGAATTAATTTCATGACTTTATGCCTGTAATTATTATTATTGGCATTTTATAGTGTTTTTTTTCAGATATGCCTTTCTTCTCAATTCTTCCACAAACTTTTGGGAAATCTTCGTACTTTTCAGGTCTATTATCATTTAGAGTTTGGAGTATCATGAAAATCATCTTTCCAGATGATGAAACTGACCTGCTCAAGGTTAAATGGCTAATATGAGTAGAAACAACTGTGGAACTTCAAGTTCTTAAATCACAGAACTTTGATATTCTATTTTACTTCTAAGTACTACTAAAAAATGATAAAAACAAAACTGTATTCTCAAATCCCATGCTATTGGTGATTATATTAATAGAGTATAAAGAAACACTGTACATTTGTGTTTATGTAGTACAGGTAAAAGAAGCTATGAAAATATCATTCTTCCTTTTTATTATTATTATTATTATACTTTAAGTTCTAGGGTACATGTGCACCACATGGAGGTTTATTTCATATGCATACATGTGCCAAGTTGGTGTGCTGCACCCATTAACTCGTCATTTACATTAGGTATATCTCCTAATGCTATCCCTCCCTCCTCCCCCTTCCCCACAATAAGACCTGGTGTGTGATGTTCCCCTTCCTGTGTCCAAGTGATCTCATTGTTCAATTCCCACCTATGAATGACAACATGTGGTATTTGGTTTTCTGTTCTTGCGATAGTTTGCTGAGATGGTGGTTTCCAGCTGCATCCATGTCCCTACAAAGGACAAGAACTCATCCTTTTTTATGGCCGCATAGTAGTCCATGGTGTATATGTGCCACATTTTCTTAATCCAGTCTGTCACTGATTGACATTTGGGTCCATTCCAAGTCTTTGCTATTGTGAATAGTGCTGCAATAAACATATGTGTGCATGTGTCTTTCTAGCAACATGACTTATAATCTTTTGAGTATATCCCCAGTAATGGGATGGCTGGGTCAAATGGTATTTCTAGTTCTAGATCCTTGAGGAATTGCCACACTGTTTTCCACAATCGTTGAACTAGTTTACAGTCCCACCAACAGTGTAAACGTGTTCCTATTTCTCCATATCCTCTCCGGCATCTGTTGTTTCCTGATTTTTTAATGACTGCCATTCTAACTGGTGTGAGATGGTATCTCATCATGGTTTTGATTTGCATTTCTCTGATGGCGAGTGATGATGAGCATTTTTTCATGTGTCTGTTGGCTGTATGAATGTCTTCTTTTGAGAAATGTCTGTTCATATCCTTTGCCCCTTATTGATGGGGTTGTTTATATTTTTCTTGTAAATTTGATTGAGTTCTTTATATAGGTTCTGGATATTAGCCCTTTGTCAGATGAGTAGATTGCAAAAATGTTGTCCCATTCTGTAGGTTGCCTGTTCACTCTGACGGTAGTTTCTTTTGCTGTGCAGGAGCTCTTTAGTTTAATTAGATCCCATTTGTCAATTGTGGCTTTTGTTGCCATTGCTTTTGGTGTTTTAGACATGAAGTCCTTGCCCATGCCTATGTCCTGAATGGTATTACCTAGGTTTTTTCTAGGATTTTTATGGTTTTAGGTCTAACATTTGAGTCTCTAATCCATCTTGAATTAATTTTCGTATAAGCAGTAAGGAAAGGATCCAGTTTCAGCTTTTTACTTATGGCTAGCCAGGTTTCCCAGCACCCAGTATTTCTGTGGGATGGTGGTGATATCCCCTTTATCATTTTTTGTTGCATCTATTATTAAAAAGGGAATCCTTTCCCCATTTCTTGTTTTTGTCAGGTTTGTCAAAGATCAGATGGCTGTAGATGTGTGATATTATTTCTGAGGGCTCTGTTCTGTTATTTGGTCTATATCTCTGTTTTAGTACCATGCTGTTTTGGTTACTGTAGCCTTGTAGTGTAGTATGAAGTCAGGTAGCGTGATGCCTCCAGCTTTGTTCTTTTCACTTAGGATTGTCTTGGCAATGCGGGGTCTTTTTTAGTGCCATATGAACTTTAAAGCAGTTTTTTCCAATTTTATGAAGAAAGTCATTGGTAGCTTAATGGGGATGGCATTGAATCTATAAATTATGTTGGGCAGTATGGCCATTTTCACAATATTGATTCTTCCTATCCATGAGCATGGTATGTTCTTCCATTTGTTTGTGTCCTCTTTGATTTCACTGAGCAGTGGTTTGTAGTGCTCCTTGAAGAGGTCCTTTACATCCCTTGTAAGTTGAATTCCTAGGTATTTTATTCTCTTTGAAGCTATTGTGAATGGGAGTTCATTCATGATTTGGCTCTCTGTTTGTCTGTTACTGGTGTATAAGAATGCTTGTGATTTTTGCACATTGATTTTGTATCCTGAGACTTTGCTGAAATTGCTTATCAGCTTAAGGAGATTTGGGGCTGTGATGATGGGGTTTTCTAAATATACAATCATGTCATCTGCAAACAGGGACAATTTGACTTCTTCTTTTCCTAACTGAATACCCTTGATTTCTTTCTCTTGCCTGATTGCCCTAGCCAGAACTTCCACCACTATGTTAAATAGGAGTGGTGAGAGAGGGCATCCCTGTCTTGTGCCAGTTTTCAAAGGAAATGCTTCCAGTTTTTGCCCATTGAGTATCATATTGACTGTGAGTTTGTCATAAATAGCTCTTATTATTTTGAGATACGTTCCATCAATAGCGAATTTATTGAGAGTTTTTAGCATGAAGAGCTGTTGAATTTTGTCAAAGGCCTTTTCTGCATCTATTGAGATAATCATGCGGTTTTTGTCTTTGGTTCTGTTTATATGCTGGATTACATTTATTGATTTGCGTAAATTGAACCAGCCTGGCATCCCAGGGATGAAGCTTTTTGATGTGCTGCTGGATCCGGTTTGCCAGTATTTTATTGAGGATTTTTGCATGGATGTTCATCAGGGATATTGGTCTAAAATTCTCTTCTTTTGTTCTATCTCTCTCAGGCTTTGGTATCAAGATGATGTTGGCTTTGTAAAACGAGTTAGGGAGGATTCCCTCTTTTTCTATTGATTGAAATAGTTTCAGAAGGAATGGTACCAGCTCCACCTCGTACCTCTGGTAGAATTCGGCTGTGAATTCGTCTGGTCCTGGACTTTTTTTGGTTGGTAGGCTATTAATTATTGCCTCAATTTCAGAGCCTACTATTGGTCTATTCAGGGATTCAACTTCTTCCTGGTTTAGTCTTGGGAGAGTGTAAGTGTCCAGGAAATTATCCATTTCTTCTAGGTTTTCTAGTTTATTTGCGTAGAGGTGTTTATAGTATTCTCTGATGGTAGTTTGTATTTCTGTGGGGTTGGTGGTGATAACCCCTTATCATTTTTTATTGGGTCTATTTGATTCTTCTCTCTTTTCTTCTTTATTAGTCTTGCTAGCAGTCTATCAATTTTGTTGATATTTTCAAAAAACCAACTCCTGGATTCATTGATTTTTTTGGAGGGATTTTTGTGTCTCTATCTCCTTCAGTTCTGCTCTGATCTTAGTTATTTCTTACCTTCTGCTTGCTTTTGAATGTGTTTGCTCTTGCTTCTCTAGTTGTTTTAATTGTGATGCTAGGGTGTCAATTTTAGATCTTTCCAGCTTTCTCTTGTGGGCATTTAGTGCTATAAATTTCCCTCTACACACTGCTTTAAATGTGTCCCAGAGATTCTGGTATTTTGTATCTTTGTTCTCATTGGTTTCAAAGAACATCTTTATTTCTGCCTTCATTTCGTTATGAACCCAGTAATCATTAAGAGCAGGTTGTTTAGTTTCCATGTAGTTGAGCAGTTTTGATTGATTTTCTTAGTCCTGAGTCTTAGTTTGATTGCACTGTGGTCTGAGAGACAGTTTGTTATAGTTTCTGTCCTTTTACATTTGCTGAGGAGTGCTTTACTTCCAACTATGTGGTCAATTTTGGAATAAGTGCAATGTGGTGCTGAGAAGAATGCATATTCTGCTAATTTGGGTGGGGAGTTCTGTAGATATCTATTAGGTCCACTAGGAGCAGAGTTGAGTTTAATTCCTGGATATCCATGTTGACTTTCTGTTAGTTGATCTTTCTAGTGTTGACAGTGGGGTGCTAAAGTCTCCCATTATTATTGTATGGGAGTCTAAGTCTCTTTGTAATTCTCTAAGGACTTGCTTTATGAATCTAGGTGCTCCTGTATTGGGCACATATATATTTAGGATAGTTAGCTCTTCCTGATGAATTGATCCCTTTAGCATTATGTAATGGCCTTCTTTGTCTCTTTTGATCTTTGATGGTTTAAAGTCTGTTTTATCAGAGACTAGGATTGCAACCCCTGCTTTTTTTTTGTTTTCCATTTGCTTATTAGATCTTCCTACATCCCTTTGTTTTGAGCCTATGTGTGTCTCTGCATGTGAGATGGGTCTCCTGAATACAGCAAACTGATGGGTCTTGATTCTTTACCCAATTTGCCAGTTTGTGTCTTTTAATTGGACCATTTAGTCCATTTATATTTAAGGTTAATATTGTTATGTGTGAACTTGATCCTGTCATTATGATATTAGCTGGTTATTTTGCTCATTAGTTGATGCAGTTTCTTCCTAGCATCGAGGGACTGTATATTTTGACATGTTATATTTTGACATGTTTTTGCAAAGGCTGGTACCTGTTGTTCCTTTCCATGTTTAGTGCTTCCTTCAGGATCTCTTGTAGGGCAGGCCTGGTGATGACAAAATCTCTAAGCATTTGCTTGTCTGTAAAGGATTTTATTTCTCCTTCACTTATGAAACTTAGTTTGGCTGAATATGAAATTCTGGGTTGAAAATTATTTTATTTAAGAATGTTGAATATTGGCCCCCACTCTCTTCTGGCTTGCAGAGTTTCTTCCAAGAAATCTGCTGTTAGTCTGATGGGCTTCCCTTTGTGTGTAACCCGACCTTTCTCTCTGGCTGCCCTTAACATTTTTTCCTTCATTTCAACTTTGGTGAATCTGACATTTTTGTGTCTTGGAGTTGCTCTTCTGGAGGAGTATCTTTGTGGTGTTCTCTGTATTTCCTGAATTTGAATGTTGGCCTTCCTTACTAGGTTGCTGAGATTCTCCTGGATGATACCCTGCAGAGTGTTTTCCAACTTGGTTCCATTTTCCCCATCACTTTCAGGCACACCAATCAGATGTAAATTTGGTCTTTTCACATAATCCCATATTTCTTGAAGGCTTTGTTCATTTCTTTTTTCTCTAAACTTATCTTCTCACTTCATTTCATTCATTTGATCTTCAATCGCTGATACTTTCTTCCAGATGATCGAGTCAGTTACTGAAGCTTGTGCATTTGTCACGTAGTTCTCATGTTATAGTTTTCATCTCTGTCAGTTCTTTTAAGTACGTCTCTACATTGGTTATTCTAGTTAGCCATTCATCAAATATATTTTCAAGGGTTTTAGTTTCTTTGCTCTGGTTACATAGTTTCTCCTTTAGTTCTGAGAAGTTTGATCTACTGAAGCCTTTTTCTCTCGACTAATCAAAGTCATTCTCCATCCAGCTTTGTTCCATTGCTGGCTATGAGCTGCATTCCTTTGGAGGGGGAGATGCACTCAGAATTTTTGAATTTCCAGCTTTTCTGCATTGCTTTTTCCCCATCTTTGTGGTTTTATCTGCCTTTGGTCTTTGATGATGGTGACATACTGATGGAGTTTTGGTGTGGCTGTCTCTTCTGTTTGTTAGTTTTCCTTCTAACAATCATGACCCTCAGCTGTAGGTCTGTTGGAGTTTGCTTGAGATCCACTCCAGACCCTGTTTGCCTGGGTATCAGCAGCGGAGGCTGCAGAAGATAGAATATTGCTGAACAGCGAGTGTTGCTGTCTGATTCTTGCTCTGTAAGCTTCGTCTCAGCGGGGTACCCCGCCGTGTGAGGTGTGAGGTGTCTGTCTGCACCTCCTGGGGGATGTCTCCCAGTTAGGCTACTCAGGGGTCAGGGACCCACTTGAGCAGGCAGTCTGTCAGTTCTCAGATCTCAACCTCCATTCTGGGAGCTCCACTGCTCTCTTCAAAGCTGTCAGAAGGGGGCATTTACCTCTTCCGAGGTTTCTGCTGCTTTTTGTTTAGCTACAACCTGTCCCCAGAGGAGGAGTCTACAGAGGCAGGCCGGCCTCTTTGAGCTGTGGTGGGTTCCACCCAATTCGAGCTTCCCAGTTGCTTTGCTTACCTACTTAAGCCTCAGCAATGGTGGGCGCCCCTCCCCCAGCCTTGCTGCAACCTTGCAGTTAGATCTCAGACTGCTGTGCTAGCAAAGAGGGAGGCTCTGTGGGTGTGGGACCCTCCCAGCCAGGTGTGGGATATAATCTCCTGGAGTGCCATTTTCTAAGACCCTTGGTAAAGCGCAGTATTAGGGTGGCAGTTACCCGATTTTCCAGGTGTTGTGTGTCTCAATTTCCTTTGGCTAGGAAAAGGAATTCCCTTCTCCCTTGTGCTTCCCAGGTGAGGCAATGCCTCGCCCTGCTTGAGCTCTCGCTGGTCAGGCTGCACCCACGGTCCAGAGCCAACTGTCCGACACTACCCAGTGAGAAGAACCTGGCACCTCAGTTGAAAATGCAGAAATCACCCGTCTTCTGTGTCACTCACGCTGGGAGCTGGAGGCTGGAGCTGTTCCTATTTGGTCAACTTGGGCACCCCCCCCCCCGAAAATATCGTTCTTTATTTGTCAAGTAATCAGTTCGAATTATATGAAGATGACTTTGAAATGGAATAAAGGCTGGAACCAGAGAGGAAAGCAAGAGCCCAGTTAATTCAACTATGTGTGAAGTCACAATAAAATAGAAACAAATTTAAATTGGTGATGAATTGTCTATTATACTGACATTTTTGGCACTGGACTGATATGAGCCTGGTTTCCAGCTCTGTCCATCATCACCATATAAACTTGAACCATTTCCTCAATTTCTCCTTTTCTTAATTAGTAACACAAATATATTGGTTATTTCTGTTGGAAGAATTATTGGGTAAATTCTTACGGTATTTAATATTGAACCTAGCTTAAAATAGCAATCAATAATAATGTGATTCTGCCATTATTAATCTCAAACCAAACTTAATCTCAATCTCAAATCGGAAGATTCTTTGTCCCTAATTGAATGACAGGATGACCATAGAGGTAGGAGCAGGGGTAAAGAGAGGGATAAATGATTATGGGATTTAAAATTAGAATACATTAAAATGAGTAGCCAGTAGTATCATAGAGGTTGTAGAAAAAGCACTCTAAGAGACTTAATTTAAGGCAATAGAAGATAATCATTTGATTCATATTTAATCAATGCCAACTTTGAAACAGGTACTATGTTATGCATAGGGAATTTAAATCATAATTTCAACACAAAATATTTTCTTATTAAGAAATATTTATAAACAAAAATTATAATATGTCTGTTAAGTTCTGTAATGGAGCATAAAAGAAAGGAGTGTAAGGAAAGTCTTCATGGAAGTCACAGTCTTATGAGACGATGAAGTCACAGAAAGTCTTCACAGAAGTGGTGATTTTTATGCTGGGTCTTAGAGTTTACTGGTCATGTAGAATAGAAAGTATCCTAAAGAGGGAAAAACCTGGGCTTCAAGCTGAGGCTATGGTCAGTGGAGCCATGTGGAAATAGCTTAGCAGAAGAATAACAGAGCCAAACCAGATTTCAGTAGATAACTGATATCAGTACAGATCATGAACTCCTAAAGGTTAAGAGAAGTGCCAGACAGCTCAGTTAGAAGATTGTTCAACAATATGGGAGGAAAATGATAAATATGTGACTTAAAGCTGTGGCACATAATAGCTCTGATTAGAAGAGAAATATTCTATAACAGAACCTACAAAATTTAGTGATTTACAGGCTGAGATGTGGGAATAAAAAAAGAGTCCTATATTACATTGAAATTTTTAGCTTGAGAGATTAATTAGATGATTATATTATTAACCACAAATGAGAATACAGGAGGAAGCAGAAGTATATGGAATTGAGTCTAAAATCAATTCAGGTTTGTCCATGCAGGACATCAGACATAAGGTTCTGAAACTCAATGACAGAAATCAGACCAGATTTTGGAGTTTTCGCTAGAGAGCATTTAAACTAAAATAACCAGGTAATCCAGGCAGAGTGATTAGAGAGTAGAGAAATGTGACTTCTATTACAAACAACCAACATTTACAGAGTGAAATGAGAAAACAGATCAATGAAGAAAACTGAACAGGAGTGACCAGTTTGGCCTGGCATTCTGAACAGGAGAAAATTTCAAGAAATAAGGAGTGGTTTCTATTTCAAATGGCTATCTTGTCCAGTATTATCTTAGGCTTATATTAATGTCCCCTGTTTCAGAAAGGCCTGGAACTCCTACGTGAAAAGAAAAGTACTACTTGCAGGAGAAAACATAAAGAAAATAAGCCAGTGATTTTATTGATGATATTCTGGGACAAAAAGAAAGAAAGAAAAGAATGCTCGGTTTAAAAACAAATAAAAAATCCTGCAGTGTTTCTTTCTCTAACCTGCAGAGAGGAATCAGTTTCCATCTATTTGCTTTTCATGACTACAATTTAATTTTACAGTTACCATTTTCTTTTTCTTGCTATGAGCCGTTCATACATTGTGCTCTCCAGAGGACAGTTATATTTCAGAGGGCTTATTCGCTTCTTGAGGGGAAAAAGCTTGTGTATTCTTTCATCACATGATTTGTGCCAAATTCCCTTTTATATTATATTTGTTCTGTAAACTCTTAAATCTCAATGCTTACCCTATAGACCCTTTCCGACAAACAAATACATTGTCATAAGCACATTAATCGCAATTGGTCCTTTGTCCTTCTTCTCTTTTTCCTTACTGATTGGTAAGGTTATGGTTTTTCACTAAAGGATATTTTTAAGTCTGTTATTGGCATATGCATACATTTGATACACGTTAGGCATTGATAGTAATAGATTGGAAACTTAAGAGAAACACAAGAATTATCTTCTGCTTAAAGCAAAGAGAATCAGAAAGCAAATTGAGTGTTTATTTTTCAACCTGAATTTAATAATAAAAAAAAAAGTCAACTCCTAGAATGTGTATTAGATTTTTTAAAATGAAAGTGTCAAGGATTACAAGTAATTATGCCAAATCTAGCTTGGATGTTTCATATTCCTCTTCCCACTGCAAGGTATTATAAAAACTTAGTCACACATTTTACTCACTTATCTATTATTTATTTACTACAAGATGGGGTCTCACTATGTTGCCCAGGCCGACCTCTAATTCCTGTGCTCAAGCCATCCTCCTGTTATCCTCCTGCCCCAGCCTCCTGAGTCCCTGGGACGTGCCACTGCTCCAGGTTTCACATAACAACTTTAACAAACATTGCCTAAATTTGCATCACATGTTTCTTCCTTCCTTTGAGCACAACTGTTTTCTTAAGACATAGCGTAGAAGTACATTTTATAAAATAATTTTGCACATTTGATCCACCATTAAGTAGTAAGGTTTTTTTTAATGTTAAAATAATGCTTTCAAATATCTGATTAATTCATTCATATGTAGGAAAAAAAATCTACTAAACATTGTGAATTCCACCATAAACAAGACACAGTCCTGAAGGAACTTGGAATTTAATGAAGAAAGCCAACAAGAAACTGAAACTACATGCTTAAACACTATGTCAGTAAAAGCTACAAAGAATCAGTCAACTGAGGTTCTGATGACATTAACATCCACAAACCATTTTTAGGTGACAACAGATTCCATGCTACCTATGTAATATAATTTAAAACTAATATATTGATACAAATTCCATTATGAAAAAGAATATCTATTTTCTTAGTATTTTTCAAATAATAATTAAAATTACAACATGATTATAATTACTATATATACACAGGTTATATACAATTATAAATTTCATATTATATTTAATTATATTGGAATAATAATTATGATACAAACACTAAAAACTACAGAAATAGTAGCTGCCATTTATTAAAAGTTTATTTTTGTCCAGCACTGTTATCATAGGTTACCTCACATGATATCACTTTAATCTATAAGTACTACTAAACACATCCATCTTACATATTAGGTAAATGGAGCTTTGAGAGGTTTAAACTGTTAACGTGTGTTGGCACAGAAATTTATATACAAGAGAGTATAATTTCAAAGTTCATGTTGTAACCACTGTACTACACATTTTTAAACCAATCAATGTAGTTTTCACTTCAAAGAAAACCATGTTTTTAAATAGTAAAAGAGTTAAGATTATTTAAGTTTTTTTCCTGAATCTGTTAGTCATTGGTAGAATGGAGATGTTCTGAATTAAGTAAACGTTAATGAAATGTAAATGATCTTTTGCTTCCAAAGTATTAGTCCAAGAGTTACAACTTCTCAACATCTGGTAGTGTTTAATAAAAGTGCGATCAATCAATATTTTAAATCTGATTCTGGCAAAACCAAAAGTAAGCAAGTATTAAGCATCATAATTACTATTAGTGGAGTTACATTGTTTTTCTCAATGTTATTTAATAAAGTCAGCCACTCTTTTAGAAATAAAAATTTGTAATAAGCAATTCATACTATAATGTATTAATACTAATTTTAAAATATTTAATCAATAAATTGACACTACTTTGGAAACATCTCATTGTTTTTATTCTTCCCTATGTAACATTTGTTTTGGGGACGCAGCTCATATATATAACAAATGCCAAGTTTCAACTGTATCAACCTGATCAAATTTTAAGAACTTTAAATTATTAGAATAATATAAATTGTCAATCAACTGTATCATTTCATTTTTTTCTGGGAAAACATTTATAATAGCAACATTAAAATTTATTTACTTCCATTATTTCTCATTCTTCATTACTGTAAGCTTCATGAGAGAGGAGGCTTTAGCTGTTTTTTAATATAAAACTATGTTATCTGGAGGTAGAAGAATATCTGGCACATAGAAGGCAGAATGAATGAATGAATGAATGAATGAATGAATGAAGATTTTAGAAATTATGGTGAAAGTTCAACTCCAATCCTAAAGAAATGCTAAATTTACAAATGAATATATAAAAATCTTTCAATGCAAATTTAAAGTACAAATTCTGTCCATACTCCAAGCAAATATTTCATGTAATAATTCTACTTACCATCCTATGTTTAGTGGAAAGATATAGTATTTAGTGGAAACAAATTTGCTCTTTTCAGCCCAAATATTGTCTGCTACACAAACATGCTGGAAGCCTAATATCATGAAATGTGTAAATAGAAACAGTCCTATGTATCTTTATATAGATATATAGGATAACTATTCTATCTATATATCCTTATATATATATATTTAGCCTTTATAAGATTAAAATATAAATATTAATAATGTATAGGTGATTTTCACATGGCAAATTATAATATCTAGAAATGTAATCAACTTTGAAAAGTTTGAGATGAAATTTTCTATCCTAATACCTCAAATCAAGACAAAGCCACAGATTCATTAATATTTTCTGCTCAGGACTTATTATAGTCACTGAATTATTACCAATTGAAAGGTGCTTTACCCTCCTAAGTATATGGACACTTAAGTGGAAGCACTCACTGATCATTATGAACACTTATTTGAGTTCATGACAGTTATCTTGTAGTTAATGGACTGATTATGAAACTGTGCCATTACCAAAGATGTTTAAAGCTCTATTGTTAATATCCTACTAGAAAATAATGGATTTCATATTTTTATGTGATGAAGTTTAAGTGTCAAGACTTGTTTTCAACTGTACATTTCAAACACCTACTCTCTAGTCTCTATCAATAAATTATACACTCAGTTCTTAGCAACAAGTTGTTGGAAGTAAGTACCAAAGCTCTTCATAAATCCAGATCAGGGATGAAATTATGTTTTTATCCATTAGGAGGTAAAACCAAATTGGTGGCACCTCTGTGGAAAAATTTATTTTAAAATTTGCTTTAGTTACATAAGTTAGCCCTATTTAAAAGATTTAAAACTATATCATTTCAACTAACAGTGGAAAACAAGTTTAGTTAATTATAATTTAATTTATACATCACAGAAGTAACTTATAAATTAAGCAGTCTTTAAAACTACTTCCCTTATTCATATTATTATTTTTTTAATTCTTGCTTTCTATCACTATTCTAGGAAGATGTTGACTTCAACAAGTATTTATAACTTGTAACAGACAACCTGGTGTCATGAAAAATGTGTGGTTTTGGAGTGAGGCAAAAATAAAAGCCAGGATGGTTAATCTGATTCTCAGATCCTGATTCAAAATATTGTAATATCCACCCACAAAACTATTATAATCTAAATGGGATAACACAAGTGCTAGCTTAGTCCTAACATTGGATTCCTTTGCTGACTTCTTCTCTAACTAGCTTTCTCTGAACGTCTAAGTTTTACAAGGTTTAGTCATTTCTCCCTTCTAGTCCCTCAACGCACTTTTAGCTTAAATGATATCATGATTACATAGCTTTAAATCTAGTTGCAGAGGGCTCCCAAAGGTATGTCTCTGAATCACACAAGTTTAAATCTGTATATTCAACTTGCTGACACTTCCACTTGAATATTTCATGTCTAAAACTAAATTATTGCTCAACATCCTTAAACCATTCTGTTGATAGAATTTTTTTCTATGGTAGTTTCTGGCACCAACACCTATCTACTTACGTGAGTCAGATACATGAGAGTCACTGTGACCTTTCAATCCAACCTATTCATAAAATCTATAATCAAGTCCTGTTATTTATACCTTTTAAACAGACTTGCAACTGCACTACAGATGGTCCCCGACTTACGATGGTTTGACTTAAGATTTTTCTATATAAGATAAAGCAAAAACAATACACACTCAGTGGAAGTCGTACTTCAAGTACCTACACAACCTTCTGTTTTTCAATTTCAGTTCAGTATTCAATAAATTACATGAGATACTCAACATTTGATAAAAAATACACTTCGTGTTAGATGATTTTGCTAACTGCAAACTAATATAAGTGAACACATTTAAGGTAGGCTAGGCTAAGCTATGATGTTTAGCAGGTTAGGTGGATTAAATGCATTTTTGAATTAGGATATTTTCAACTTATGGTGCATTTATGGGATGTAACCCCATCATAAGTTGAGAACTATCTGTAATAAAAGCCACCATATAAACTACTAAATAACTTTGTATCTCCCCACTCCATTTGTGCTCTTGCCTCTCTACAACGTGTGCCATTTTCAAAGCAAAATCCACCTCATAAAAGTATTATAATCTCCCCGTACCAAAAGCACCCCACTTCAAAGTTTCCCCACGCCCTTTCCCTTTGTGTTTAGGCAATGGATGATCAGCCTTATTAGGAGTTGAAAGGGCAGAAGGTAAAGCAGGGTCAGGAATCTATTTTCCTGTTTCCCTTTCTTTGGATTTCCTCTAGCTGAGTGTGACCCTCAGCTGAAGAGACTCATAAGGCTCTCATAAGGAAGTCTGCCCTCAATGACCCTCTCCTTCTCAGCTCCAACAACCTGCTTCTCCTTCAGGCCCTGGGGTAGTACATACTACCTCTTCTAACTCTCACCCCAAGTTTCTACACCATCCCTTAAGTAATGCCTGTATCCGGCTTTCTTTATAAATGAATCCCCATAATATATTTTACTTTTTGGTATGTCATCTGTTTCCTGTTTGAATCCAAGTGAAAGGCAAAATAAGGACACCTTTTCTATAAGCTCCAGAAATCCTGATCTTCTTATATACTATTTCTTCTGCTGGGAACTCTTCTCTCATTCATGACCTGGCTGCCTCCTTCTCATCGTTATTAAAGTCTTAAATACCAATTCCTCAAAAAGGGCCTACCCACATACCCAAAGAAGGGCCTATCTGTTATAATACCTCATTCTTTTTGTTCTTAGTACTTACAATTTTGCAATTGTATGTGCAAATTATGTTTCTGTTTCTCTCACTTGATTCCAGGCTTCATGAAGCCGGTTCTGTTTTATTAAATGAAAAACAGAGCATTTGATACTGTAGGTGCTTGCTAAATATTTACTAAGAGGAAAGATCAATCCAATAAGAGTCCTGTCTTTCACCACATTTACTACAAAATATTTACCAGCTATGTACCCTATAGAGACAGTATAGTTAAAGGTATAGTCTCTGCAGTGTGACTCTAGGGTTTGAATCCTAGTTCTGACATATAACAATTTGTTACCTTAACCAAGTTACTCACTCTATGTCTCAGTTTTCTCCTCTATTTATATAAAGGGAGTGGGTAATAATAGAACCTATCACATTTACTTGATGTGTGACTTGAACAAGTTAACATCTGTATAGTGCTTAGATGTACGGGCCTGGAATAAGTGCTATGTAAGTATTATCATTATTACTATCATGTTGTGTGAACAACACAGAAGACAACAAAGACACAATTAAAACTAAATTTAAGAAGAGTTCCCAGTGGAGTGAGAGAATAAAGGTGTAAATAAAAATAATTTCAATATCACTAGGGTAACACTAAAGCAGTAACCTGCTCTTTCTGATAATACATAAAAATAAAATTTATGCAAAAGCTTCAAAACTAGTCCAATGTACTAAGAAAATAGTAATGATTCATTATATGGGGCATGTAAAACTTATGAACCACCACAAGCTAGGCAAGACAATATTTATTAAGAGGAAACTCTGACTATCCTAAGACCAAACACTATAATCAACAAGAATTTTAAACGTCATTGCATAGAACAGACATTTTAAAAATTTTATACTTTCTATTTGCCTCTCTACTAGTGTGGATATAGAAATAACTATGAATTGTATACATAGAAGTTAACTATGTGGCCAGGCCCGGTGGCTCATGCCTGTAATCCCAGCACTTTGGGAGCAGATGGATCACGAGGTCAGGAGTTCGAGACCAGCCTGACCAACATGGTGAAACCCGTCTCTACTGAAAATACAAAAATCAGCCTGGTATGATGGTGCATGCCTGTAGTCCCAGCTATGCAGGAGGCTGAGGCAGGAAAATCACTTGGACCTGGGAGGCAGAGGTTGCAGTGAACCAAGATCGCACCACTGCACTCCAGGAACAAGACTGTGTCTCAAAAAAAAAAAAAAAAAAAAAAATGAAAGAAAAGAAAAGAAAAGAAACTAACTATGTAATATAGAGATTAACTATGAATTGTATATTCATACACTTATATGTAATCATATAAATTATTATAAAGGTTTAATATGTTTTCTCTTTTTTTTTTATTTTTGAGATGGAATCTCCTCTGTCACCAGGTTGGAGTGCAGTGGCATGATCCCAGCTCACTGCAACCTCCGCCTCCTGGGTTCAAGCAATTCTCCTGCCTCAGCCTCCCAAACAGCTGAGATTACAGGCACCTGCCACCATGCCCAACTAATTTTTGTATTTTTAGTAGAGATGGGGTTTCACTATGTTGGCCAGGCTGATCTCAAACTCCTAACTTCAGGTGATCCACCCACCTTGGCCTCCCAAAGTGCTGAGATTTACAGATGTGAGCCACTGTGCCCGGCCAAAAATGTTTTCTAAACTATATCTTCATATCATTCTATAGCTATAATCTATTAAAATTGTCCTATGAAATGTATCTTTTTATATCTATAGTCTATAATTATTAAACGAAATACACCACAGAAAATAATGTATGATTAATTCCATCTAAAATAAATATCAAAGGCAATGCACTGATAAAATTTATCTTGAATCACTGAAAATAATTATAAAATTGTATTAGAAAATATACAGATCATTTTAGTCTATCATTCATCCAACAGCTTAATCTCATCAAGTTCAAGACATTTATGAGAGAAACCATTACCTAAGAATCCCCAATTTCCTGCTGAATTTCTAAAACCATTTCATTCTCTGCTCTGAAATTTCAGATCAGTTATCTGCAGTATCTCAACTTCTCCTTTGTAAATGTTCTCCTCCATGAGCTCTAGCTGAAATCTGGCTCCCACTTGAAGTCACAGCTTCTCCCACAACTCTCTCAAATGGCAGCTGTTTTATCTCCCATCCCCCTATTTTCCTTGCATATGTAGGCAGTATAGGTATCCTTCTGGCTTTTTTTTTATTTTTCAGATTATACTCCCTCCTACCTATGTAATCCACCCACAGCTTTGAAGCTCGAAAACATCAGGTCATACCAACCGCTTCTCATCTTTGTAGTTGTCCATCATGTCCCTCACACCTTCACAATTTTAAAATTTTTTTCCTGATTTATTCAAATTCTCTTGCATACTTCTCCAGTTCTTAAGCCCAGTCTCCTGGAATTCTGAACTCTTCATCTACCCAATTTTTCAGCCATCATTTCCCATAGTCCTACACTCTTCATTCATCTTTCAACAAAGATTTCAACAAAGATCCATTGTGCAGCTTCTCTGAATCAATCAAGCACTGAGAATGCAGCAGATGGGGAGAAGGGACAAAAATCCCTGCCCTAACATATTCTGCATTCTAATCGAGAGAAAAAGACAAAATATTATGAAATTAGTAAAATTTGGATCTTGTTTTCATAATAACTGCAACTCATGCAAATACTGCAATTTCAGACATTCCAGTATTGACATGCTCATTATTAGAGGGTCCAGATTGCAACAATTGAAGAGAGCTACAATTCATTGATGAAATCATTTGTTTCAGTGGTTCTTACCTACTACCTGTATTCCTTCCCTCATTGTACAGCATAAATTCCATGGTACATCATCAACTGCTTTATTCATACATCCTCAATTTCTTTAGCCTAACCATCCTGTTAAAATGCAGCACTGTTTATACTCAATGTGTGTACCTATGCAACTGAACATGATGGAAGAAAAACATAAAACCATGCTTAGTAGACTTCCCTTACATTCATGTCCTTTAACTTCAAGTGAGTCTTAGGTTTTGCTGGGCAAGTTTACTTTGTGTCCCTAGTCCACACATCCTGCCACTCTCCTCTACCAGTTACCCACAAGCTGCTTTGCCTTCTAAAATAATTATATAAATTATATATAATATATAAATTATATAATATGATTATATATAAATTATATATAATTTATATAATTATTTTTATATTATTGTATATTTTATATTATATATATATATATATTTATATATTTATATATTATTATATATATATATATAATTATATATATAATTATATATTTATATAATTATATATTTATATATATATATATTATTTTTATAATTATATATTTATATATAATTATATATTTATATAATATATATATTTATATATAATTATATATTTATATATTTATATATTTATATATATAATTATATATTTATATATTTATATATTTTATATAATAATTGTATAATATAATTATATAAATATATAAAATAATTATATAAAATTCTATAACTTCAACATTTGTTAATATGAAATCTAATAATTTTATCATAAATTCAATAATTGTAAATGACTTAATTTCTGATAAATAAATGTGTTATTTGTCCAGAAGAAGACATGTTTTACTTATACAAATTATTTTTGTAACCATTAAGCTTTAAGTATTAATTTTTTCCTACTAAAATGACTTATTGCAATTATTAGTAGTTTACAGTAAATCAAAATAGATAAACATATTCTAAATATGATTAGATCACTAATTATCCTAAATGTGATTGGATTAGTAATGATCAAGTACAAAGGTATCATTTTATTGGAATACATCACAGTGTAGGATATGAACACATTTTCAGTTATTTTTCTGATTCACATTTGAATTGCTAAAATTAATGTAGGTTCAGTGCCATTTCTATCCTCATTATCTTTCTTACAGACATGAGAATAAGAAAGTAGATGAGAATGGAAGGAGTCTTGTTATAGGCATGTCTGTCAGTTTGTTGAACTACTAAGAATGCCAAAAATTACATAATGAAAAATCATCAAATGTAATATCTAGTTATCTAACACACGTCATATTGACTAAGCCCTTCCTCAGTGTTGATAAAATCAAAGAATTTATAAACCATTTGATTTTCAAAAGGGTTTGTTCCTTATTAATAATTCACTTTCTTTTAAAAAAAAAAAAAAGTTCAAATTGTGTGTTTTTTTTTTTTTTTTTTTTTTGCTTAGAGTTCAAGAAATTTCACCAACCAGAGGCAAGGCACCATAGTAGAACACAGAAAAGGAGTGTATGGAGTAGAGACAACGAAAGCAGAAGTGGGAAAGAAAAGCCTATATTGCATCTCAATCCTTGGGCAGATCAATTTTAGGGACGACATCAAGAAGAGGATTTTGAAAGTGAACTTTAAAAAATGAAAAAAGTGACCACAAATCTATGGAAAAATATGTATGTTGCCCAGTTTGCTGACCTTGTCCTGGACCCGTGGGTATTCACTTCTTCTCTCTTCTCAAACCTCTAGTACCTCTTATCTCATCCTCATTCTCAGCTGATGACCTTGCTTTCTGTTTCACAGAAAATATAACAAACAAAACTTTCTCAAACCCACCACCGCATATTCATACCTACAAGGATATATTATCATATATTTGCTTACCTCTTTGTCTGGGTTCTTTGTGGTTAAGACATCCCCTCTAAAGTTTAACTAGATTCCCTCCCCTTATACCTATTCTAGGAATTCCTCTCTCATCAATTATTTTCTTTCTGTCTCCCATACCATCATTTTGTTCTCTTTACAGGTTATTACTTGAAGCACATACTCTGGTTTATCCTCAGATTCTATAAATCTTTCACTTTTTATTATCTGCAGAGCATCCAAACGAGAGCTCTATATCTCCTATCCAAAAAAAATTCCTGAACTTGAATTCTCTCTCAAGATACTGCCTCATTTATCTATTACACTTTACAACAAAATTGGTTGAGGGTTTCCTATATGCACCAACTCTAATTTCTTCTAGTCTATTGTCTCTGAACTCACTCGAATAGCATCTCAATCTTCACCAACATAAAGCTGTGTTGAAGTTACCAAGAATTTTTATCTTCTTTCTTTTCTTTTCTTTTTTTTGAGATGAAGTCTTGCTCCGTCGCCAGGCTGGAGCCCAGTGGCACAATCTCGGTTCACTGCAACCTCTGCCTCCCGGGTTCAAACAGTTCTCCCTTCTCAGCCTCCCGAGTAGCTCGGACTACAGGCATGTGCCACCACACCTGGTTAATTTTTGTATTTTTAGTAGAGATGGGGTTTCATCATGTTGGCCAGGATGGTCTCCATCTCTTGACCTCATGATTTGCTCGCCTTGGCCTCCCAAAGTGGTGAGATTACAGGCATGAGCCACCATGCCCGGCCCAATTTCTATCTTCATCTTACTCTATATTTCAGCAACATTTGAGTTGGTTGATGATTCCCTTATGGTAGAAACACTTTCCTGCTAGCACTTTCCACTTCCATCTCATTGGCAACTCCTTCCCAGTCTCTTTGCTGGTTTTTCCTCATCTCCCTAATCTTTTCATACTAGAATGAGTCAGGATGTGCTCATTGGGCCACAATGACTCACAGACTCCTTCCCCTGCATCAACTTCCCTTGTCCATGTTGTCATCGGTGGTCTGGGCCAGGACTCTGCTACTGTGACTCATCATCAGCTCTTGCTCAGCACCATGAAGGCCCAGAGTCTTTTTCTGCTGCTGGGCCTATCCTCTGCTCTATGACCTCTCTGGAGATATCACTATGACTTCAATTATAACACTAGCTATGAGATGTCATCAGTGAGCAGGTGTTTCTGACTGCTCATGGCAGCAGCACACAGCTCAAGCTCTTCGTCTTCTATATTTCCCCAAATCTTCTTTTCCTCATTGTTGCAATAGGAATGTTCCAAAGGGTGAAAGAAAGATAATATTTGATAGCAATAGGAAGAGTGTCATGGAAAAGCTGGAAAAGACGACGTTGAAGTCTAGGACTTGCCTAGTTATAACTTCTCATTTCTTTGTCTCATATGTGATTAAGCCAGTTGAAATGTATGTTCCAAGCATTGTTTTTTGTTCTTTTTTTTTTTAAGATAAGACATACAAAAAGTTAATATTATAGTTTCTACTTTAATTCTCATTTGTTTTTCTAACGGTAATGTGAAAGACAATACCAATTATTAAATTTCAAAAAGTTCACTAAAGAATTCACCTTAGAATACAAAAATACTTTCATATTTTGGCTATTTAGAAACCATTTAATACCTTTATTGATTTCAGTCTCATTTCAGGGAAGGTTAAAAAGCAACAAATACCTAAAAGAATAGAGAGTTTTAAAATGCATGACATTATTCGTAATGGAAGATTTTTCTGCATATTCTAGGATATATTTATTCCATTTCATTTATTTTTGCCTGCATTTGTCCTTTAAGAACTCTTTCAATATCATATCTTATGTTCCAATGTGAATGAGCACATCTAAGGAGAAATGTTAAAATTCTAGCACACTGTGAGATTAACAAACCATGAAAATCTGACATTACTACAGATATTGTATTAATTGCTTTTAGACATAGATTTAATCTCTATGTCCCATAAAAATTTGGTTATGATTTTTGAGATAGCAAAACAATTGGTAAGATAAAATTGTTTCTATACTCATTGAATGTTAATATTCATAACCCTAATATTTAGCTCCATAAAGCACATGTTTCAGATATTCAAGTATGCTAATCAATGTGCTAGCCCACCCAGCTATGAGCAGTGAAGGTGACATGAGTAAACCCAATACACATCTAATCACCATTCTGCTATAATTCAGGATACAACTGGAACTAATACATGAGGGAAAAAAAATCAGGAAATAATTGTGATAAAAATGTTCAAGCACAATGTTCCAGAAATCAGTGGACAGGAGGAAGGCAGAATGAAAAGGTTAATCTCTAAAACTGCTCTAAGTCAAGGCTTTATACTTTCACGTTAAAGATGGTACTTGGCTTGAGGAAATTGCATTTCACATAGTTATAGAAAAATGATTACAATTGTAGTAGTAGGAAAATATGACTCAATCCCTTGTTTTAATCAGTATAGCTCTCTTATTCTTACATGTAGAGGGCAAACGACTTAGCACATTTCAGAAAGTTCTTTTACAGGATATGGAACAATGCATTACTCTTATTATCCTTTGTTTTTTATTATACCTCCCAGGTGTGGTAGAGTCTTAAAGTCTCCTGGAATATTAATACTTAACAGAAGAATCCCTGTACTTCATATGTCTAAACCTTCTAAAAAGGAAGTGTGAAGTAAAACTTGGCCTTCTTTTTAGATATTAAATGAAACAATTAGCTACTTTATGCTACAAAAAACTCTCTTTTTGCACACAAACACATCCACACACTCATTGACACACACATGTGAAAATACACAACAGCAAAAACATATTAATTCCGAAACTCTTCTATAATTGCGATTTTCACCTGAGACTTAATCTTTTAATTTATTAAATGGGTGTGTGTGTTTTATTTATTTACACACACACATCAACATAACAAAATATTTTAAAATTCAAAGTTTCCTAAAAAAGAAATATATTAAAACAATATATGCTAACCCTATTTTGGTAAGGTTGTTTAGCAAACGTGAAGAAATCAGATACCCCAAATTTAGTTATAATATTTGAGATAATAAGACAATCAACTGTTAAGATAAAGTTACTTCTATTGTCAATGAGCTTAAGTGCTTAATTATGTTAAAATCAGCATTATGTTTTAAATAAATAAGAATATTAATTACACTATAATTAAGCTAGATCACCCAGTTACCAGTAATGAAACTTCAACAGTCTCCATTACATCTGATATGGTAGTAGAACTAATTTATGAAGGAGGCAATAAAAAAATATTTGACAGCAATATCAAATTCTGGTTCCCTAAATGTCTCATCACTATACTAAAGCTCAGAATTAATGATTTTTAATAGGAGGACATAAGGAATCACTTAGAGTTTGCTCCTTTCTTGAGGGAGATTAGGCCCAAATGCTATGCCACTGAGAAAGACTGGAGGATTCCCATGTAGAGAAAAATTTAAATGATTCCAAATGTAGGGGGGAAGAAACCTCATGTGAGCAAGATAACAAGTTTGTTTCATCTAGAAACAAACTAAACAAGTCTGTGAGGCCTAAATGAAAAAAAAAAAAAAGCCAGAAAAAGGACAACTTTAATTTTAATAAACAAGATTGTTGAAGGACATTCAAGATCAGATAAATGAATGTATAGATAAATAGACCAAACTAATTAACCAAATCTTATTCCTCCTTTATTAGATTTTATGAACAACTTCATTCTTAAACTCACTGTATACCCAATATAACTGCTTTTCTAAGAGGCAATTTTCAGTACATTTTTTCAAAAATCCTAAAAATTGTTGTGTATCCATTACTTTCCCAGTCATCCAACCAAAAGATAAACAATTAAGGGGGTGCCCAAGATGGCCGAATAGGAATAGCTCCAGTCTCCAGCTCCCAGCATGAGCAACACAGAAGACGGGTGATTTCTGCATTTTCAACTGAGTTACCGGGTTCATCTCACTGGGGCATGTCAGACAGTTGATGCTGGTCCACGGGTGCAGCCCGATCTGTGAGAGTTGAAGCACGGCAAGGTATCGCCTCACCTGGGAAGTGCGAGAGGGAAGGGAATTCCTTTTCCTAGCCAAGGGAAATTGAGACACAACACTTGAAAAATCAAATAACTCCCACCCTAATACTGCACTTTACCAACAGTCTTAGTAAATGGCACACCAGGAGATTATATCCCACACCTGACCCAGAGGGTCCCAGTCCCATGGAGCATCCCTCATTGCTAGCTCAGCAGTCTGAGATCTAACCACAAGGCGGTAGCAAAGCTGGGAGAGGGGCGTCTGCCATTGCTGAGGCTTAAGTAGGTAAACAAAGCCACCGGGAAACTCGAATGGGTGGAGCCCACCGCAGCACAAGGAGACCTGACTGCCTCTGTAGACTCCTCCTCTGGGGACAGGGCATAGCTAAACAAAAAGCAGCAGTAACCTCTGCAGATGTAAAAGTCCCTATCTGACAGCTTTGAGGAGAGCAGTGGTTCTCCATGGAGGTTGAGATCTGAGAACGGACAGACTGCCTACTCAAGTGGGTCCCTGACCCCTGAGTAGCCTAACTGGGAGACATCCCCCACTAGGTGCAGACAAACACCTCACATCTCACATGGCTGGGTACAAACCTGAGACAAAGCTTCCAGAGCAAGAATCAGACAGCAACACTCACTGTTCAGCAATATTCTATCTTCTGCAGCCTCCGCTGCTGATACCCAGGCAAACAGGGTCTGGAGTGGACCTCAGGCAAACTCCAACAGACCTGCAGCCGAGGGTCCTGATTGTTAGAAGGAAAACTAACAAACAGAAAGGACACTCACACCAAAACCCCATCAATACGTCACCATCATCAAAGACCAAAGGCAGATAAAACCTCAAAGATGGGGAAAAAGCAGTGCAGAAAAGCTGGAAATTCAAAAATTCTGAGTGCATCTCCCCCTCCAAAGGAACACAGCTCATAGCCAGCAATGGAACAAACTTAGACAGAAAATGACTTTGATGAGGTGAGAGAAGAAGGTTTCAGTAGATCAAACTTCTCAGAGCTAAAGGAGGAACTATGTAACCAGCAAAAAGAAACTAAAAACCTTGAATAAAGAATGGATGAATGGATAACTAGAATAATCAATGCAGAGAAGATGTTAAAAGAACTGACAGAGATGAAAACCATAACACGAGAACTACATGACAAATATACAAGCTTCAGTAACCGCCTCAATCAACTGGAAGAAAGAGTATCAGTGATTGAAGATCAATGAATGAAATGAAGCGAGAAGAGAGGTGTAGAGAAAAAAAGAGTAAAAATAAATGAACAAACCCTCCAAGAAATATGGGATTATGTGAAAAGACCAAATCTACGTCTGATTGGTATACCTGAAAGTGATGGGGAAAATGGAATCAAGTTGGAAAACACACTGCAGGATATCATCCAGGAGAATTTCCCCAACCTAGCAAGGTAGGCCAACATTCAAATTCAGGAAATACAGAGGATGCCACAAAGATACTCCTCGAGAAGAGCAACTCCAAGAAACATAATTGTCAGATTCACCAAAGTTGAAATGAAGGAAAAAATGTTAAGGGCAGCCAGAGAGAAAGGCTGGGTTACCCACAAAGGGAAGCCCATTAGACTAACAGCAGATTTCTCAGAAGAAACTCTCCAAGTCAGAAGAGAGTGAGGGTCAATATTCAACATCCTTAAAGAAAAGAATTTTCAACCCAGAATTTCATATCCAGCCAAGCTAAGTTTCATAAGTGAAGGAGAAATAAAATCCTTTACAGACAAGCAAATGCTTAGAGATTTTGTCACCACCAGGCCTGCCCTACAAGAGATCCTGGAGGAAGTACTAAACATGGAAATGAACAACTGGTACCAGCCACTGTAAAAACATGTCAAAATGTAAAGTCCATCAATGAGAGGAAAAAACTGCATCAACTAATGAGCAAAATAACCAGCTAATATCATAATGACAGGATCAAGTTCACACATAACAATATGAACCTTAAATGTAAATGGACTAAATGGTCCAATTAAAAGACACAAACTGGCAAATTGGATAGAGTCAAGACCCTTCAGTATGCTGTATTCAGGAGACCAATCTCACATGCAGAGACATACATAGGCTCAAAATAAAGGGATGGAGGAAGATCTACAAAGCAAATGGAAAACAACAAAAAAGCAGGGGTTGCAATCCTAGTATCTGATAAAACAGACTTTAAACCATCAAAGATCAAAAGAGACAAAGAAGGCCATTACATAATGGTAAAGGGATCAATTCATCAGGAAGAGCTAACTATCCTAAATATATATGCACCCAATACAGGAGCACCTAGATTCATAAAATAAGTCCTTAGAGACTTACAAAGAGACTTAGACTCCCATACAATAATAATGGGAGACTTTAACACCCCACTGTCAATATTACACAAATCAACGAGACAGAAACTTAACAAGGATATGTAGGAATTGAACTCAACTCTGCACTAAGCGGACCTAATAGACACCTACAGAACTCTCCATCCCAAATCAACAGAATATATATTATTAGATCAATATCCCTGATGAACATCAATGCAAAAATCCTCAGTAAAATGCTGACAAACCGAATCCAGCAGCACATCAAAAAGCTTATCCACCATGATCAAGTGGGCTTCATCCCTGGGATGCAAGGCTGGTTCAACATATGCAAATCAATAGACATAATCCATCATACAAACAGAACCAAAGACAAAAATCACATGATTATCTCATAGATGCAGAAAAGGCCTTTGCCAAAATTCAACAGCCCTTCATGCTAAAAACTCTCAATAAATGCGGTATTGATGTAACGTGTCTCAAAATAATAGGAGTTATTTATGACAAACCCACAGCCAATATCATACTGAATGGGCAAAACCTGGAAGTATTCCCTTTGAAAACTGGCACAAAACAGGGATGTCCTCTCTCTCACCACTCCTATTCAACATAGTGTTGGAAGTTCTGGCTAGGGCAATCAGGCAAGAGAAAGAAATCAAGGGTATTCAGTTAGGAAAAGAAGAAGTCAAATTGTCCCTGTTTGCAGATGACATGATTGTATATTTAGAAAACCCCATCATCACAGCCCCAAATCTCCTTAAGCTGCTAAGCAACTTCAGCAAAGTCTCAGGATACAAAATCAATGTGCAAAAGTCACAAGCATTCTTATACACCAATAAAAGACAGACAGACAGCCAAATCATGAGTGAACTCCCATTCACAACTGCTTCAAAGAGAATAAAATACCTAGGAATCCAACTGACAAGGGATGTAAAGGACCTCTTCAAGGAGCACTACAAACCACTGCTCAGTGAAATCAAAGAGGACACAAACAAATGGAAGAACATACCATGCTCATGGATAGGAAGAATCAATATTGTGAAAATGGCCATAATGCCCAAGGTAATTTATAGATTCAATGCCATCCCCATTAAGCTACCAATGTCTTTCTTCACAGAATTGGAAAAAACTGCTTTAAAGTTCATATGGAGCCAAAAAAGACCCCGCACTGCCAAGACAATCCTAAGCCAAAAGAACAAAGCTGGAGGCATCACGCTACCTGACTTCAAAATATACTACAAGGCTACAGTAACCAAAATAGCATGGTACTGCTACCAAAACAGAGATATAGACCAATGGGACAGAACAGAACCCTCAGAAATAATACTACACATCTACAGCCATTTGATCTTTGACAAACCTGATAATAACAAGAAATGGGGAAAGGATTCCCTATTTAATAAATGGTGCTGGGAAAACTGGCTAGCTGTAAGTAGAAAGCTGAAACTGGATCCTTTCCTAACTCCTTATACAAAAATTAATTCAAGATGGATTAGAGACTTAAATGTTAGACCTAAAACCATAAAAACCCTAGAAGAAAACGTAGGTAATACCATTCAGAACATAGGCATGGGCAAGGACTTCATGTCTAAAACACCAAAAGCAATGGCAACAAAAGCCACAATTGACAAATGGGATCTAATTAAACTAAAGAGCTTCTGCACAGCAAAAGGAACTACCATCAGAGTGAACAGGCAACCTACAGAATGGGAGAACATCCTTGCAATCTACTCATCTGACAAAGGGCTAATATCCAGAACCTATAAAGAACTTAAACAAATTTAGTAAAAAAAACCAAACAACCCCATCAAAAAGTGGGCAAAGATATGAACAGACACTTCTCAAAAGAAGACATTCATACAGCCAAAAGACACATGAAAAAATGCTCATCATCACTCACCATCAGAGAAATGCAAATCAAAACCACAGTGAGATACCATGTCACAGCAATTAGAATGGCAATCATTAAAAAATCAGGAAACAACAAGTGCTGGAGAGGATGTGGAGAAATAGGAACACTTTTACACTGTTGGTGGGACTGTAAACTAGTTCAACGATTGTGGAAAACAGTGTGGCGATTCCTCAAGAATCTAGAACTAGAAATACCATTTGACCCAGCCATCCCATTACTGGGGATATACCCAAAGGATTATAAGTCATGCTGCTAGAAAGACACATGGACACATTATGTTTATTGCGGCACTATTCACAATAGCAAAGACTTGGAATCAACCCAAATGTCGATCAGTGACAGATTGGATTAAGAAAATGTGGCACATATACACCATGGAATACTATGCGGCCATAAAAAAGGATGAGTTCTTGTTCTTTGCAGGGACATGGATGCAGCTGGAAACCATCATCTCAGCAAACTATCGCAAGAATAGAAAACCAAACATCACATGTTCTCACTCATAGGTGGGAATTGAACAATGAGATCACTTGGACACAGGAAGGGGAACATCACACACCAGGTCCTATTGTGGGGAGTGGGGAGGGGGGAGGGATAGCATTAGGAGATATACCTAATGTAAATGACGAGTTAATGGGTGCAGCACACCAACATGGCACATGTATACATATGTAACAAACCTGCACGTTGTGCACATGTACCCTAGAACTCAAAGTATAATAATAAAAAAAGATAAACAATTAAATATATTTAATACTAAAACTACACAATGAACCAGATTCACACATGAATTAACATTTCAGCCTTAAGATATTTCTATATAAGCACACTATATTTTTGGTTACATTTATTAAAATTATTTATTTTCAGAGTTCTTTTATGTTTATGCTTAAGAATATTATATCTATGTAAAATAAAATTGAATCTTCTCACTGAGTCATCAAACGTTTGTTTTAGAAAATGGAAATCATCTTTTAAAAGCAGATTTTCTATAGAAATGAAAGCTAGCACAACTAAAAAGAATTTGAAGTAATCATTGAAATTAACCTTTACATTTGCTCCTGGCTTTCACAATTTAGAAGCCCTGAAGAGAAGTGGCCAGATGAGGAACAGTCCTACCTTGATTAAAAAAGAATCGTAATGGATATACATAAAATCATATCTTTATCACTTTCTCTCCAATATTCCATACTGAATAACTGCTGTATAGTTTAAATTGGCCATTATAGACTATAAAATGTATGAAATTATTATTTCATCTTTTTGTACCTCTATATAAGATATAGATATATGAGATATATATATATATATATTTCTATCTCTGTCTCAATTTCTGTTGTCCAGAAAGAATGCAGCAATTTTTCATGTAAGAAAAACTATAAAAATCTCAGAGATTAACTACCACAGTTTGAAATTAAATAGTTGTATGTTTTTTTAAATAATGTTTAGACAGTATAAAGTCCTCTATCATTATTATTTTCTCCTTTCTCTCTTACAAGCCTCTTATTGGTTTTTTTGTTTGTTTGTTTGTTTGTTTGTTTGTTTGTTTGTTTTTTCCGGTTTTAAGGGACAAAGAAAGGGTGGAAAGGAATAATGGCACAACTTTCAACATATCTGTTTTTTTAAGCTTTGTTCTCAGCCATTATGATTTTATTGCTCTGGGATGAAGTAAAGAGGTAATCACTGCTGTTTTAGCAAATAGCAATCAGTGTTAAGAACAAAACTAGTGTGTTCTTTCATGCTTGGATTTTATTTCTGTGTACAAAACCATATTCTTTATGTTTCATGTAATTCTTCAGTTTTCCTTGTTAGTTGTCAAAATTTTGAATAAAAGATAGTAAACTTATGCAATAACTAAAGATTTTATTTGAGACAAGAGAACTGAAATTAGAGTGTGTCAACCAAATCTATTCATTTATTTGTTAGGAACAGAACCAAATTATTGGCATACAAGCTTAAAAAGAACATCTAACGTCCAAAATGGAAAGCAATATGTGTGAAATATAGAACGTAGTATAGAACCTATTATTTAGTTCAACAATGTTTGTTATTTTAAAGTTTATTTATTTATTTATTTATTTATTTTTGGAGATGAAGTCTCTCTCTGTAACCCAGGCTGGAGTGCAATGGCACAATCTAGGCTCACTGCGACCTCTGCCTCCCAGGTTCAAGTCATTCTCCTGCCTCAGTCTCCTGAAAACATGGGACTACGGCACGCACCACCATGCTCCAGCTAATTTTTTGTATTTTTTAGTAGAGGCAGGGTTTCAGCATGTTGCCTAGGCTGGTCTCGAACTCCTGAGCTCAGACAATCCACCTGCCTTGGCCTCCCAAAGTGCTAGGATCACATGCATGAGCCACCATGCCTGGCCTAAAGTTAATATTTAAATGCTGAAAAACATTTATTTGGATGAATTAAAGAATGTGAGTTGAAATACAAGCCAACCACAAGAGTTCTTTAGTTTCAAAAACACAAACAAGAAAAATATGCATATTTTATATTTTACTTCTGGTTCTTTACTAGAATTTTGTCATGACATAAAAAAATATTTTCTGAACTCTACTTTATTTTCTGATTATAAGAAAACTAACTAGATAAAAATTCTGAAAAAAAAATTTTAATGATCATTGGCTTTACTTAATGTTATCCCTTTGGGAAAAATTTCCTTCAATATACAGATAACCTACATAGAGGACTAGAATATTTAAAACTCTGCTTCTTGTGCTCATACACTAATTCAACATTCACTGAGCAGCAACATGTGCTAGGTCTGAGGAAGGTACAGAGGGTAGAAGTTGAATAAAATATCCCTTTGTCCCTAAACAGACATGCAAATAGAATTGCAAGACAGTTATAAGTGCTATTATAGAGATAAGATCAAAGTACTGTGGAAGGAGAGGGAGATAAATTTTACCCCAAGGATTATATAAGACTAAGCGACTTTAGTGGGAGTGAATTAGGAATTCGGCAGAATTGTTTTACAAGACCATACTGATAAAACAGGATGCGGTAAAGAAGCTGGCGAAAATCCGCCAAAACCAAGATGGCAAAAAAAGCAACCTCTGGTCATCCTCACTGCTCATTATATGCAAATTATAATACACTACCATACTAAGGGAAACTCCCACCAGTGCCAAGGCAGTTTACGAATATCATGGCAACATCCAAAAGTTATTCTGTGTGGTCTGAAAGAAAGACAAACTCTCAGTTTCAAAAATGCCCTGTCCATTTCGAAGACTCAGGAATAATCCACCCCTTGTTTAGCACATGATCAAAAAAAAAACATAAAAGTAGCCAATCAGCAGCAGCCCTCAGGGCTCACTCTATGACATCTTTTCTGATGACTGATGAAGTGACAATGGAGACATCCCCCAAATTAAGATCAATCAGCATCACTTAGACCTGATTGGTGGGTGAGTCTCCCATTGTCTAGATTCAACTTACTGTCTTTTACTTGCCCCGCTTTGATTTTGGTCCCTCTGTCCTTTCCTACATTCTTTATTGTGGACAGATGGGAAAGTGGCCATGAGGCTTCTGGCTTCAAAGCTGGATTGCAGTCTGCCATTGTCTGGGTGCCCCAGATGGGAGCACGTCTGGCCAGCCATGTCCATTGTAGCCCATCTGTTGCCCCTTCTCTCAGAGTTTTTCTCCTTCATTTCTAATAACAGGCAATTTTACTTTCCTGTTCTTAGTGCCAAAATGCATGCTTATGTTTATTTCATTATCGTGTTTGTAGTCTTTGCTTTAGCTATTTGGGCAATGGTTTAAGGCAGGACACTTGGTTGTGAGATGTCTCCTGTTGTGTTAACCCTGTGATGCCAAAGTCATGTTGTTCTGTGGCCCCAGTAGTTTTAGGCCTAGTGTCTTTGGGGTTAACTATTGGCCAACCCCAGAATGCTTCAGTGTTTTTGGCATTTGGTGTGGGGACCCTTGTTAGTTGATACTTGGATACTCTGGATTTTTTGGCATTTGATACCACTAGCTGCCCCTGGATGCTCTGCAATGTTTGGCAGTGGCATTCTTGCTAGGATTGTGAGTTAGAGTCCATCCTAAGGACATTATGGTTTTGCCTTTTATTGTTTTCTACCCTAAAGTCATCATTTTCTGTAATAGCATTTCTGCAACTTTTTATACACTTTTACCACTTTTCTTATTGTCACTTTATTTTACACTTTGCTATAGGAGGTGAGAATTTGAAGAGGAAAATAATTGAGCTCTTGCTAGACTTAGAAAAACTTTTGTCTAATAGATCCTTATTAGACATGGAGACAATGGCAAGTCCCAAAGAACTTGTCAGTAGGCTGTCTTTTAGGCAATTAGAACAATTCAAATTAGAAATCAGATTTAGCCATGTGGAAAAGTCCCAATTTTTTAGAGAGAATATTTGGATTCAGCTATCATTTAGAAAATCATGAGATTGTGTTATTATTTCATGGCTAGAGTCCTAAGATAAAAGCTATTGGATCTTTGTTTATGTGTATGTATACATGTCTAGATGTGTTTATGTGTATGTACATTCATTATATTATATATTGTACCTACAGAGTACCAAACAGGCTTATAAATAAAAGACCACTCATAAGTTAAGTCCAAGCATTTTTCAAGTTCATGTGATAAGTTCATGGAAACTTAGAATTAATAAAAATTTATATATAATTCTGTATATGAAATATGCCAAAGAAAATATGATCTTATTGAAACAAAATTGGTCAATTGGACATTACTTAAAAGTGGGTTTTACAATATAGATTTAAGAAGAAACAAGAAACAAGTGAGAAAGATTAAAACAAATCAATAAGTAAGAAAAATGTGAAGGTTATGAATACAATGATGTATTTTTGGTAATAAAGGTTAAAAGTAAATAAATGTTATATGAGAAAGGATCATGTGTGGCAAATTCTTGTCCTAAAGTAGAATGACTAATTATTTAGGAAAGAAAAAAGTATAGGATAAGTCAGAAAGTCTAAGCATGTCATAGATGATCTATGTAAGTCATGATAAGGTTTATAAAAGGGAGCTTATTTTAAAAATTATATATAATTAAATTAGCTGTAACTGAAATAAAATTTATTTATAATAATCTATGTAAATTTTGGTCCTCATGTTAAAACAAGTTTTCTTATTTAAGTGTTGGTTTGCTTATAGTAAGACCACAAGAAATACTCACTTTTAATTCTAAAATCTATTTTAAGACTTCTCAGCTTTAAATCAGTTTCTTTTCCCTTGTAAAGGTGTACCCTTTGCAAACTCAAACATGACTGTTCTAGCCTTCTTCTCGGAAAAAAAAAATACTCATCTCATGCTGCAGCTCAGTAGTTAAAGATTTGTTCTTTCATAATGATGGCTAGGGTTCAATTCCTGGCTTAGGGAATGAGTTCTTTCTGGTTTGACACTTGTGGGACTTTTGCTATTTATTTATTCTTTTACCCTCCATATACAGTTTCTGATTTTCTGACTTGAATTTTCTTTTCTCTGAGCTACCTTAGGGGTGATTCTAGATGCTTGGCTTCTCTCCGGAGACATCTTGTGCATCTGTAGTTAAGTCATAAAACGTTAGTGAGGCTTATTGGTTTCACTTGAGAAAACACCTTTGGGGAAAATAAAAAATGGCTAAAAATGGCTTAAAAGCCAGAATTTTCAGCTATTTGTTCTGGCTAGAGTCTGCCTGGTATAAAGAGATTTTAAAAGATTATTTTTAAAAGAGCTCTGTGTTTAAAATTCAGCTTAACTAAAAATAAATATCCAAGATATAAACATATATGTACATGTACATTTTTTCTTAAATGTTTTTATGCATTTTCTCTCCTTGGATCTTGATTTTTTTTTTTTTTTGAGAAAAAGTGTTGTTTTTTTTTTTTTTTTTTTTTCTCAGTTAAATAATTTATTTCTATAGTCTGTCATCTTGCCACCCTCAACATCCACCTGAGACATTGTCCACTGCTTCTGACAATAGTAGCAGAATATTTGTTCAGTTCCTCTTATGTACAATTTGCTGTGCTACTTAGAGAACACAAATTTTTAGTGATATAGTTTGGTTCTGTGTACCCACCCAAATTTCATGTTGAATTGAAAGCCCCAATGTTAAGGGAAGGACCTGGTGGGAGGTGATTGGATCATGGGGACAGATTTCCTCCTTTTTCTTCTCCTCACAGTGAGTGAATTCTCAAGAGATCTGATTGTTTAAAAGTGTGCAGCACTTCCCCTTGTGCTTTCTCTCTCTCTCCTGCTGCCACATGAGGACCTGCTTGCTTGCCCTTCACATTTCCTCCATGCTGGTAAGTTTCCTGAGGTCTCCCTAGCCATGATTCCTGTGCAGTCTATGAAACTGTGAGTCAACTAAACCTCTTTTCTTTATTAATTACCCAGTCTCAGGTAGTTCTTTATAGCTGTGTGAGAATAAATTGATATATTCAGAAAATCTAAAATTATTAATCTTCAGCTTTTAAAATATTATATTTTGCTTTAAAATTTTATATGTTATAAAATATTTTATTGGTATATATGGTAGACTTTCATGCCTGCATTGTTCAAACAAACCTATAGAATTCTTTAAGATAAAAATGTAATTATTTCATTGGTCCTATCAGCAATTATGACAGCTAATTGTTGATAAAAGTTGATAAATTTATTTCTATAAAGCAATTTAACATCAAGTTTAAAAAATGTTTGGATAATTAACAAGGTATATAATACATAAAAATACAACTGCAGTCTACATATAAAGGGCCAAATTATAGTTATGAAAAGTTCATCTTAATTGTGTTTCCTTCATCTGCTAGGCCATTTTAAAAAATAAATTTTCAATGTTTTCCACAACAACATAGCATAGCTTAGAAACACATGACAAGTAGGCATATAGATTATATTTTCAAAATGTTTGCATCTTACAAAATCATATTTATATTGATATTTTTCCATTGACATTTTCCCACTGTGAGCATAGAGAGTTCAACTGTCATAGATAAAAGTAAAATGCATCTAAAAGACAAACCTGGTTGTTGTGGACAGTCAAAGCAAAAAGAAAAGAGCGGAGACAAATGAGAAGCAATTATTATTAAGTCAAAGGACACAATTTACTTGGTAAATACATAATCCTCCAAATATGACAGTGTTTATGATCAACACTGTCTCATTTTATGTCAATGCATATTAATATCATTAATTGCAAGATCTAGAATTTTTGTCACTTTAAACACCAGAAATTTAAGTATGCAATAATTAGCTACGTAGCCAATATTCTATTACTACTATGAAATCTTTTATCTTTTCCAAGTGAAATTCCTGTGAATATCAGATATATTTATTACCATCAATAACAAAATGAATTAAAAATCAATCTGTAATGAAGGTCAGTAAAGGTACAAAGGAATAAATTCCTCATCAATATGTCATTTCATTATCTTTCTATATTACTTTCTAGAAGAAAAACTTTTCTTATTAAAATGAGAAGAGTGAAAACACTTCATTAAGTTAGACTATATTGTTTGCTCTATATATTCTTTAAACATGTTTGCCATATTCTACTTTGGAAACAATCTTATTTTTTGCTTGTTTTTAGTCAGAATTTTATTTTATTTTCCTTTTTTTCCCAATTATTATCATCATATATATTTTAATTAGAAAAATAAAACTCTGAAGCAATGCAGGGATGCTGTTAATTTCCTATACTTGGTATAATTTTGAAATCACATAACACATTGCCACCAGAATAGGTCTTCACACTTTATAATAAAAATATTAGTTTATTTGTTTTTGTCATTGTTTTCTTGCTTGTTGTTTTGTTGGTTGCTTTTCTTCCAAGTCTATATTGATCTATGCTGTAATACTATTTCCAGATAAAATGATATAAATACAATTTAAACAAAAGATGTGGACCAGGCACAGTGGTTCTCGCCTGTAATCCTAGCACTTTAGGAGGAGGAGGCGGGCAGATCACTTGAAGCCAGGAGTTCAAGACCAGCCTGGCCAACATGGTGAGATCCAAACTCTGTTAAAATAGAAAAATTAGCCAGGCGTGGTGGCGCACACGTGTAATCCCAGCTACTCAGGAGGCTGAGGCACCAGAATCACTTGATCCTGGGAGGTGGAAGTTGCAGTGAACTGTGATCATGCCACTACACGCCAGCCTGGGTGATAAGGCAAAACTGTCTTGAAAAAACAAAAAACAAAACAAAAGATGTGGATCAAGTACGAAGACCTTTTCTCACTCTTACATTTCCTGATTATAAAAATCACATATAGATGCCCATTTGAGAACACTGTAGATGATTCAAAACACAGATCAACTATCTAGGGCTTCAAAATAATATTAAAGAGCAGTTGTTCAGAATTAATCCAGTACATGATGAATTCATAGAGATAATGTTTCTAGCATGAAAAAAAGGGGAAAAGAATAATGTGCCCTTCAAATGCCAGGGTCTTTATTGATTACAAACTCTGAAGAAAGCCAAAATGGTGACTGGAACAGAAAACACTATTAATAAGAAAGGAGCATTGGATGCAGTACATTTAAATTTCTCTTCTTTGATTTTATGTAGTGTATAAAATTGCAATTTTATAATCTAATTGTTCCCATAAATGACTAATTTGGTCCCTCCATGTTTGTGTTTTTCCATGAAATAAACTTATTCTTAGCTGCTTTCTGAATTAACCCCAAAGGAGAAACAACTGATGGCTTGGTCATAGCAAAATAGTCCAAATAGTTCTTTTAGAGGTGCCCTAAAAGCTCAAGCTATGATGGAACATGAAAAATCATGTAATTTCATTCATCCTTTCCCTTGCTTATAATTGTCATTAAGATCTGACAAAGTTTTTCTGCTCCTGGAGTTATGATACCATTTTGGTTAGATTGTTATGAACCAGGGTTGAATAACAGGTTTGGTCATGACTGGTTATGAAGACATACAAGCTTAGATAAATAGATGGTTTGAAAAAAAAAAATCCCATTGAGTAATTCACATACATCGATATTAATCACAAGGCATGTCCAGAAACCAAGAGAAGCTTATAAAGAAAAATGAAGAGTTCAATTCAAGCACCATTAACTAGTGTCCCAAATTTCATTACACATGCACAGTTTTTGCAAAGAAATCAAAGAAATTTAAATAGGCAGCAAACGGGAGACATTTGAGTATTGGTAAGGGCAGCATTTCATATTTAGAGACATGAAATAGATCTCCTGGTAGTTCCTGAGTAAGAGGCAGGTGATTTTTAACAAGGGAATTTGGAAGACATACATTTGATACATGTACCTTGCATATAATAGGCACTTAAAACACAGTATCGAATTAACAATTTGAAATCAGGTCATTGATTCAGCCATATGGTAATAAAGCCTTAAAATGTCACACACAAATGCACACAAACACACACACATACATATATACATACATATATACACACATATATATTTCATAACTAACTTTACTTTTAGAAATATAGAGCTTATTTATTGATAAAGATTTCCAAATAATTAATTACGGCTTCAATATTTATTACACAATCAACTTATCAATTGCAGAAAGACTTTTTAAAACTTATAATTGGAGTTTTAAAAAGACTGTTCACATTCTATGAGAAAATGATGCCTAATTTTAATCTTTATCTTCATTTCTGCCTCTATTTAAATTGCTAAGTGGAACTTCTCTATAATACCTGTAACCTCTAGAACAAAATAAGGCTTGTAAATATTTAAAACACATACAAAGAATTTCTTTTCTATTTAATTATTTTTGTGATGTGAATATGAAGACTTTAAGAATATGAGGCGTGGAAAACATTAATCCCTTGATTCATTTCAGGGAAAACACAGACAAGACTTAGAATTTTTATCATCTAAAACGTATGGCACCTGTCTACACTGAAATAATATTAAACCAAACAATTGTTGATGGAATAATCATGTCATTATAATTTATAATGAGGCGGTTAAGACTTTGTAACTTTTACTTCAAATCTATTGCATGTATCACATTTCATGAGGATATTCTCAACTTAAACTTTATCAAAATGTTAATATTCTGAATAAGAACTATGTAAATGTCAGTGTTTCAGCTTATTTTTAATGTCAATTATTATACAGTAGTCTACCCTTATCTTTTGCTTTGCTTTCTGCAGTTTCAGTTCTGCACCGTCAATCACAGTTTCAGACTGCACAGTCAGTCATGTTCTGAAAATATTACAAACAATAAGATATTTTGAAAGAGAGGGAGAGACTATATTCACGTAACTTTTATTACAGTCAATTGTTATTACTGTTCTTTTTAATTATTAGTTACTGTTTTCAATCTCCAACTGTGCCTAATTTAGACATTACATTTTATCATATGTATCTATGTATGTATGTATAGGAAAAAACATAGCATACATAGGATTTGATATGAACAATGGTTTCAGGCATCCACTGGGGATCTTGGAATTTATCCTCCATGGATAAGTGGGGATTACTAGAACCAAAATAAACATTAAGGCTCAATTATAGCAAGTATATTAAAACTTATGAATGGTAGATATGTTGGAAAGTATCTATTGTTCACTTTTCCTTCACTCCCGTCCCTTGCCATAGCTTCCCTATGGTTACAGTACATTTTCTGATTTCATTGAGTTTGGACTTATCCAAGAGACATGCTTTGTAACCAGTGGAATGTGGACAGATGTGCCAGAGCTAGTTTTTAATGTAGACTTTAAGAGACAGTTCATGGCGGGGCATGGTGGCTCATGCCTGTAATCGCAGCACTTTGGGGGGCCGAGGTGGGCGGTTCACGAGGTCAAGAGTTCAAGACCAGCCTGGCCAACATAGTGAAACCCCATCTCTACTTAAAAAAAAATACAAAAATTAGCTGGGCGTGGTGGCACACACCTGTAATCCCAGCTACTCAGGAGGCTGAGGCAGGAGAATTGCTTGAACCCAGGAGGCGGAGGTTGCAGTGAGCCGAGATCATGCCATTGCACTCCAGCCTGGGCAAAAAGAGCGAAACTCCGTCTCAAAAAAAAAAAAAAAAAGTAGACAGTTCCTGATTCCAACTCACCCTCTTCTCCCCCATGAGAAAAGCCTTCCCTGAATAGCTGCTGGTGCCGGATTTAGGAGACAGGTATAACAGACCTGAATCTCACCTTTAGACAAAGTCAAGTTATGTTGCTTTAGTTTAATCCAGACAAGCAAACCAGAACCACAGTTATTCCAAAGACCAGTGACCACTGAGATGTGCAGCTGTTTGTTATGCAACATTAGTGAAGCAAAACCTGACTAATGTAGTAATTAGTGTGTTTCTTTGGCTTTATATTGATATTTTTTATTCAATTTCTAGGTTATTATCACATTATGTATGTTTGCATTGAGCTATTTCTAATCTTTTGTGGAATCTGGCAAGGTTAAAAACAACAAGATTAAATCGTTTGTAAAAGTAAATTGTTTAAGATGTATTATAAAAAATTATGTGGCTAAAGTATATGGTAAACATGTTTTCATTCTTAGTTATGAGGAGGATGTAATCACAAAAAAAGAACAAAATACTCTCCATACGCCCCATATATACTAATACTGATTAATGGTTCTGGCTTGCTTTGTCTTCATAGTATAATATAGGAATTATTTAACAGGTAAATACAAACAGGCTTCTTTATGTATAGTACCACGTTAACTGAAACTCATATGTATCAGAACTATGTTCTCACTTTTGCATGGTTCTGTGTAACTAAAATTAAATCAAAGCAAGGACATGGTTCCAATATGCTTGGGTTTCAGTTAACCAAGTACCATGCAAAATGTGGATGACTAGTACTGTTGTTAAAAGCTTGTTGTTTAGTAAAATATAACTTTGTAATGTTACTTTATTAGCATTTCAATATTGTTACTTTAGAAATCATAACAAATAAATAATGATTTATCTTGGTCTCTTTTTCCTGCTATATATTTGATGACTCACTCTTTCTTTCTTTCTTTCTCTCTCTCTCTGTCTCTCTCTCTTTCTTTCTTTCTTTTTTTTTTTTTTTGGTCTCACTTTGCTACCAGGCTGGAGTGCAGTGGTGCAATCTCGGCTCACTGCAACCTCCACCTCCTGGGTTCAAGCGATTCTCCTGCCTCAGCCTCCCAAGTAGCTGAGACAACAGGCATGAGCCACCACACCCAGCTAATTTTTGTATTTTTAATAGAGACGGTGTTTCACCATGCTGGCTAGGATGGTCTCGATCTCTTGACCTCGTGATCCGCCCACCTCGGCCTCCCAAAGTGCTGGAATTACAGGCGTGAGCCACTGTGACCGGCCAATGACTTTTATTTTCTTTAAGGTTTCTTTAGTTACCTTCAATCTATGTAAAGGAAAATATTGATTGAATGAATCATAGTTGATTAAACTGAGTGGTGTTTGACTAAAATGAACACCACATTCATTCAAGGTTAACCTGAGGACTACATAAATATTTGAAAAAATTGAAATCACACCTAGTTTTTGAGGACAAATCAATTCTAAGACAATAAAACCTACTTGTCTTTTTATAAATAGTGAAATGTAGGAAATCTGGTGATAAGCTTTTTGGTTTTAATTCCACGTGAATCTCTAAGGTAAAACTCCATACTGAATGTATTTATATTAAATTCTAACTCCTAAATACAGATGTTATTGAGTGAAATAAGTTGGAGTATAATTTTTTTCTATTTTCTATTTTTAAACAAATCTGTCACAGATCATTTTCTGAAAAGAACACAATTTTTTATGTGTTTCATGCTATCCCTCAATAGTTCTGTAACTGTCACCATAGTAACTGAGGACTTTCTGTTAAGCTTCTTTAATTGTTGTGACTTCAAGTGGCATCCATCATGGTTTTGCTGAATCACTCAGAACCAATGTTATCTATTAATAAATTATGTTCCACCAGTATTGGTAAAGTTACACCATTAAATAGGTAATGTTTGTTCTTTGAGAGGTTTCTGTTTATTTTTAAACTCTGAGCAAATAACCATAATAAAAATATTTTTCCAAAAGTCATTTAAATGAATGCTTTTCCTGACCTAAATAAAAACATGAATTGACTTTAATTCATCCTAATGTCTGAGTGTCTTTCTGCAGTAAAAGCAAAGTGGTTTTATTATTCCTCCTCTTCCTCCCTGCCGTTCTATTCCATTGCTGCAGGGGCCTGATAATTATAGAAATATCTATTTATAATATAGAACCCCAAACTGTATAAATGTGGGCCTCTTATTTAATGTATTGGATGCTTAATATCTCCATATGTAACATGATGATCCCTGCTATAATCCACAGAACTATCACTAAAAATAAATGACATTATGATATAATCTATAAATCATTGTTCATTTGTATTATAATTACTCGCTATTTATTTAAGTATCCATATAAAAATTAGTGGGCATCTTTAAGCACAAATATAATTAATTCTATTATATTTTAGAGTACTATTTATTTGGGAGAAGTTATTTATAGACTTGCTTTTTCAAGCACTCGGTAGTCTACAAGAATGAAGGAAAGCAGGTGTCAATGCAGTTAAGCTGTAATTGCTTAGCAGATGGCTAGACATCCATTTCTAAAGTAAGTAGACAAAATTCTAAATAAATTAACCAACCTGGGAGATCAGCATCAAGCTGTCCATTAGCAATGGTCATGTTAATGCATGTCAAATTCATAACAACACTAAACCTTATAGTTTTTAAAGCACTATTCTCTAGTCACAACATGCTTGACAAAGTTATTAACCATTTCAACAAAAGGTTGGTTTTGAGGACTCAAAAATTTAAATGACTATCCAATATAGAATCCAATTCTCTAAAATTGAAAGGGAGGGTTGCCCACCACATTAGTGTTCATACAAACTGTTACAAGGAAAAACTAGACCAGAACTGTGATAACAGAGAAGAATCAAGTCATTTTAATTGTTAGTATATTTGCAAGCAGGGTAATGTTGAAGCTAGATTAAGATTAGAAACTAGAAGTTATAAGAGCATCTGAAATGAATGGGAATGAACAGAAGCTACAGAAATCAGGTGCTCAGGAAAGGAGACCCAGGGTCAGTAACCAAAGCAAGGGATATAGGCATCAACAAAGCTGTACCAGGAGCTGAAAAATACTAGTATTTTTTAAAAAAAGAAAAAAAAAAAAACTATGCCACCCCAGGATATCCATAAATCCATTTCCTGTCTATGTCATGAACTGTTGTAAAAGTATGTATGTTGGACTTAGGACCATACGTGTTAGGGAACAGGGAGTTGATTTAGTAGTAGAATTTTATTTTAACTTTTATTTGCGAAAAATAAGTAGTCTGCAATAAAATATCTAGCTACCATTTACTGAGCACCAACTATACTAGATACTTTGCAGTCATTTGTTTTTATCCCTCTAATGAAGTCTACAAACTGGGCATAAATTTCCAAATGTATAAATCCCTGAGATTCAAAGAAATTTTGTAGTTTGTTCAAGTTTGAAAGGTCACCAAACTCTCAAGTGATAGAAAAAGAATTTAGAAGTGAAGTCCTACCTATTAGCAATTTCCCTCTTTGCCCAAGATTAGCAAACTCAACTGATATAAGAATGCTGGCTCCCAAGACTCTGCTCTTTACTCCTGTCCTATATACTCCCTGAAACTGTCTTAAAGGGGTATAACCTAAAATAGCACACTAGTTCTCACTTGCAGCTCAAAAACAGGGTTTTCACTTACGAGACTGAGATCTAAGATACTAGAATTCATTTCTAACACTTGAGGTCATATACCATTTCTCTATGCAGAAATATTTTCTCTTCATCTTCCTCTGGTATACTGATGTTAATGACCCTGTATGATATACTGAAACATTAATCAAGGGTATGCTTCTTGAAAGAAATAAAAGTTAAAAAATGGCTTTTGTTATCAGAGAAAACTTAATCATGAATTTGGAGAACTATCTACCCATAACATTAATTATTAATCCCAAACTCAATAAAGTAAAAGGCAGTCTCATTATTCTGGTATGTATTATCTAAGTCGTTATATTTATGATTCTGTGTAAAATTTTCCATACAATAAAATATTCACTAGTGAACTGACTATTTACAAAATTAATCCTTCCTCAAACCTCTCCTGACATGTCTATCCCTCTCCTCTGCACAAGGTGCTTAAAAATATAATTGTTACATTAACTGATGATTCTAAAAGGCTTCAGGGAAAATCAATAATATTCTTATATAGTCTTATGAAAATTACCCTCTTTGACATTATTATATACAATTGAAGTGACATGTCATATGTTTAGAGCTAGCATTCTATTTTTTACCTTTCAAACATTGCAATTATACCCTAAGTTTTGTAAAATGTAAGGTAAACAAATTATTTTCAGGTTGTCTCATTTTCCACCATTTAAACCTCTTCTCATTATTTCTTATGCAATTTTGGTCTCCACATTTACTAGATTCATACTTAGAGGGCTTTTATTAATACATATTATCTTTAAATATATGAGGCATTCTTGACTGAAATATATCAAAATAGAGAGGACCTGGCCTGGCACGGTGGCTGACGCCTGTAATCCCAGCACTTTGGGAAGCCAAGGTGGGCGGATCACCCGAGGTCAGGAGTTTGAAACAAGGCAAAACCTGTCTCTACTGAAAATACAAAAATTAGCTGTGCATGGTGGTGGGTGCCTGTAATCCCAGCTACTCGGGAGGCTGAAGCAGGAGAATTGTTTGAACCTCGGAGGTGGAGGTTGTGGTGAGACGAGATTGGGCCATTGCACTCCAGCCTGGGTGACAGAGCGAGACTCTGTCTCAAACAAACAAACAAACAAACAAACAAACAAAAAAGAGAGAGGACTTAAACAATCATGTAGTCCAGGCACTCATTTTAAATTTCCTCACAATTGATGGTTCAGGAACAGGGAACATGCTATCTCTGAAGGCCTAACTTACCCCATTTCTTCTGGGTTATGAACTATTCTGAACATTCAAGACTGTTCAAATGGTAGTCCTTGTAAGAAGTCAATCTACTAAGTGTTGACATATCTACTGCAACTCATTAAAACACTAGATTAAGCCAGGAGCGGTGGCTCACGCCTGTAATCCCAGCACTTTGGGAGGCCAAGACGGGCAGATCACTAGATCAAAAGATGGAGACCAGCATGGCCAACACGGTGAAACCCCATCTCTATTAAAAATACAAAAATTAGCTGGACATGGTGGCTTATGCCTGTAGTTTCAGCTACTTGGGAGGCTGAGGCAGGAGAATCGCTTGAACCCAGGAGGTGGAGGTTGCAGTGAGCCAAGATCGCGCCAGTGCACTCCAGCCTGGCGTCAGAATGAGACTTCATCTCAAAAAACAAAACAAAGCAAAACAAAACAATAAAACCACTAGATTAAATATTCATTCTCTCAGCTCTTTATTCCGTACATGCTTATTGAGGCCCTTTTAGAATCTGGTGCTATGCATAGCCCTGCAAATGCACCCATGAATAAGAGGAACAATCCCTGCTTTCATCAAATTTAAAAACCTATATGATAAGTACTGAACAAACAAGTATATGATAGAAAGGAATATTATGTACAGAGAGATAAAATGACTACTATACATTAAAATTGTGAGAGAAGTGCACTTATGATTTTCTTAAAGTGACTTATTCCGTTGCTTAATGAGATGACCTTCTGTGCATTATCTAAGTCAGATAACTAAAAACAGTTAAGTTAAGTTGCTCTGTTAAAGAAAATAAACAGGAATTCTGGCTGTGTTCATTATTATGTAACAGAATATCCTGTAAAGAGGTATTAAAAAATAGAGACGGCAGGGCCCAGTGGCTCACACCTGTAATCCCAGCACTTGGGGAGGCCGAGGCAGGTGGATCACCTGAGGTCAGGAGTTCGAGACTAGCCTGGCCAACATGGTGAAACCCCATCTCTACTAAAAATACAAAAATTAGCTGGGCATGGTGGCGGGTGCCTGTAATCCCCGCTACTCAGAAGGCTGAGGCAGGAGAATTGCTTGAACCTGTGGGGCAGATGTTGCAGTGAGCCGATATCATGCCTTAGTACTCCAGCCTGAGCAACAGAGCGAGACTTTGTCTCTCTCTCTCTATATATAGAGAGAGACATTTAATATTATCTAACTAGCATAAAGTCCAGTAGCTAAAAGTTGGATAGGCTTTCTTTTCAGCTTATGGTTTACTTCAATAAATGTACTCTTCTAGTCTCAAGATGGGTGCTCTAGGTCTAACTGTATTGTCTTCATAGACAAAACCCAAATCATAAGGGAGAGAATGAGGCAAAAAAAACCAAAGCAGTTTTTATCTATGTATCAAGAGGAAAATATTTCTTGGAAGCCCTTGGCTGACTTCCTATTGTATCTCTTTGTCCATAACTCAGATACCCACCTGAAGACAAAAACCTAGAAAGTAGAAATGAGGTTTTCACGACTAGTGAAGTTTTAGACCAGACATGATTCATCACCTGTGGCAAGTGCATTGCTGATCCCAAAACAGAAGGCATCTATTTCAAGAAAGCTGAAAACTGTCTAGATGACCACTACAACTTGCCACAATGTGTTTTCAAGTAGCAACTTTGAAGTGAGTATGAGGCATTCAAGGGGTGAATGTAGAAAAGTGAAGAAAGGTCCTGATAGAAAGAAGACTGAGGAAAATTATAATAAGAGAGCAGCAGTCCATGTCAGGACTTTAATAGAACTTAAGGACACTAATGTCAGGGAACCTATACATAAGAGGTTAAAAAATAGTCCAAATAGATCAAGAATTTAAGCAAAAGAGAATATTGGGAAAAGAGGCAACCATGAGGAAAAGAATTGATTATAATTATAATTTTCCCAGATTTAGGGGTGGGAGTGGGAACCACTGTACTTAACACAGTTCCTGGAATCAAAGCCCATGAATTTTTTATTTGAATATCAAGGAAAAGTGAAACAATAAAGGACCTCTGATTTGTGAACATCTGCAATTGTTGATTAGGTTCCATATTAATTGTTTCTGTGGTAAATAAAGTAAAAAAAAAAAAAAAAAAAAAATGGAGAATGTAGACCACGTAACAGAATCCTCTGAGTTGAAGAAGGGACTTTTCAAACCAAAAGATGAATAGAAGTTAGCCAGTATATATGTAGCCATTAGAAAAACAAAACAAAATAAGACAAAGAAAACAATAACAATGTCATGTCTTTTGCAGGGACGTGGATGGAGCTGGACACAATTACCTTTACCAAACTAAGAGAGGAACAGAAAACCATATATTGTATGTTGTCCCTTACAAGTGGGAGCTAAATGATAGGAACACATGGACACATAGAGGGGAACAACAAACACTGGGGCTTATCAGAGAGTGGAGGGTAGAAGAAAGGAGAGGATCAGGAAAAATCACTAATGAGTACTAGGCTTAATACCTGGGTGATGAAATAATCTGTATCACAAACCCCCATGACACATAGGTATATAGTATATGTTTATCTACATAACAAACCTGCACATGTACCCTAAACTTAAAATAAAAGTTAAATTAAGAAAAGAAGTTAGCCAGTATAGACAGTATAGACACGAAGAAGAGAATTCCACATAAACTAAACAACATATATTCAATCCCTGAGTTAAAAAAAGGACTATGTATTGAGAACTGGAGGGCCAGTATGCGCAGAGAGAATAAAGGAACTGGTCTGAGATAGGTCAAAGGGAGAGGGCAAAGGAAGGTAGACCACTTAAGTCCTGGGGGACCTATTAACCATGTTTTTAAAATTTGGCTTTAATAGTAATGGTTTTGAGAAGATTTAATTTTTGAAATCTCTGAGTTGTGAACCTGGATTGCAGGAGGGACACGAATAAATGTGGAATGCCACTTTGTGGCTACTACGATCAGCTGGGAATTTGGCAAGGTGGTGACAATGCATCATAGAGAACCTGAAGGAGAGACTTGATATCACTGCTCAGTCCTTTATTTCAGGAATACATAATTAGTGGATGGTAGGACCGTTTACCAAGATAGCTAACTCTTTAGGAGAAACAGGTCTTGCAAAATGTCCTTGTCAAACTACTTTTTCTTTTATTTTTAGTTGACACTTAATAATGTATATATCCACCTAAATGTGTATTTAAGCTGGTGAGATGGCTGGAGGGCAGGAAATTCACAATTAGCCATGTTGAGTTTGTGATGCTTATGAGACATCCAAAGACAGGAGATGAGTGGAATGTTGAACACAGTACTAAAAGTCTGGTTTGGAAATATAAATCTCTTAACATAGGCTTTTTAAATCTGCATGTTCAGCTATTCTGTTGGTGAACACCATCAGCTTGGCACTAGCACTCAGTAGATTGCATCTGGAATCTGCTATATCTTTCTCCAAGTCCTCCACTTCGTGTGTGTGTGTGTGTGTGGTCAAATGTATATCATATAAAATTTAGAATTTTCAAAATTGTTCAGTATGCAGTTTGGTGGCATTCAGTTCATTCACACTATTGTGCAGCCATCATTACCATCCATCACCAGAACTTTTTCATCTTCTCAAATTTAAACTCCACGCCTATTAAACAATAATTCCCTATTGCTCACCAATACACCCCACCCCTGGACACATCATTTTACTCTCTATCTCTATGAATTTGACTTTTCTAGGTACCTTCTGTAAGTGTAATAAAAATATCTGTCCTTTTGTGACTGGTTTATTTCATTTTGCAAAATGTTGAAACTGCCTTTGCAAAGATTACAACAGTGAGACAAGTCTAGCCTGGCTGACTCCATCTTGCTTCTAGCCTCACAGGCTGGCTATCCTCGCTCATTTCTGGGTGTAGGCCAAGTTAACCATAGGAGGAATTAGTTTATAGTTTAACTTCAAAGCAAGGTTGATAATTAATCCCTCCCTTAAACTGACACCTTCCTTGTTCCAGAACTGAAATCACCTTTGTAAGACTAATGAAAGACCAGAAGATTAGGATTATGGGAGGAGGAATGGTTAAAAGATAACTAGCATTGTTCCCAAGTTTGCTTTTCTATAATCCCTTACTACTTGGGAGTCATGTGGGCAGAGGTCATAAGATTTGTGACTTCCCCAGTTGCTCCTATAGATAACATCACTACTTTAGAACTTAAGATTGGTCTTTTGAGATGTTTTCCAGACTTTTGCATTCTGGCAACTGACAGACTCCACTTGGACCCCTGACTCATGACTCAACCAATTCTTTGGACTCCACCCAGAGGCTGAATCAGTACATGAAAACTGTTTCCAGAACCCCTATGATTTCATCCCCAACCAATCAGCAGCATCCATTCCCTAGCCTGCTGTCTGCCAAATTATCCATAAACACTCTAGCCTCTGAGTTCTTGGAGAGACTGATTTGAGCAATTACTCTTGTCTTACTTCTTGGCTAGTCCTACAATTAGTAAACTCCTTTTTACTGCAGCATCACTGTCTTAGTGAATTGGCTGTATCTGTGTAATGGGTAAGATGAACCCATTGGGTAAGTACAATGTCTTATGCCATGTTGTAGCGTGTGCCAGTATTCACTTCTTTTTCAAGGCTGAATAATATCCCATTGTATTTATATACGATGATGGACATTTGGTTTGCTTCTACCTTTTGACTATTGTGAACGACACTGCTCTGAAAGCGGATGTAGAAATAATCTGTTCAAATCTTGCTTTCAATTATTTTGGGTATATAATCAGAAGCAGAATTGCTGGATCAAATGTTATTCTATGTTCAATTTTTTGAAAAACCACTATACTGTCTTCCATAGCAATCCCACCATGTTTCCAAACTTTTAAAAAGGGGGTTTCATATATCATTCAATTCTTTGATACAATTCTCGACTGATTATGGACTGAAATTTTAATCTCACAGCTTACCAACAAACCCCCTTGAACATAAGGCAGTGCAGGGACCAGTACATAGTTCATTTTTACATACAACTTCCATGAGCTTTTAATTTTAAATACAGTAAAACCTATTAAACTTATTCCACAAATTTTATCATAAACATGGTCATTTGATTTTATGTGAATAGTTTACATTTGTTATCATTTTCTCAATTTAAATGACTTAGATGTAATATTTTACACTTGACAAATTTCTGCTTTCAGATTAACATATGCATCCTAATGGGTGGTTTTAGTATGTTTTTTGAAAAATCTTGTTATTACTATGAGATAATAGTGCTGCGCATGAGAATTAGAATTGCTAGTTTACAACAGAATGCATACTAACATTTATGAATTTTAAATACCAACATTATTGATATCAAATTATGTTGCTATCTTAATGTTAAATTTTATTAAGATTTTTGTTGATATTTTAATTTGAGTAGGATCAAGGATTAATGTTTAATATCTATGAATTTAACATGCCCAGTTATATCTCTGATCCTTGAAATTGAAATAATGAGTTACTTTCATGCCAGCTACATATCTGATTTATGAAGTCTACACAACAGCTATTTTAACAAAAGCATTCTTATTGTCACAAAATGATCATAAATATACAAAATATGTAGAAAAGAAAATTGTGAATAAAGTTCCATGAAGAAATTCATAATTTAAATTTCTGTTAATCTACCTTTTATTCCCTTAATATCTTTTTAAGTTTTGTATCTGTCATTTAAAATCTAAAAAATTACTGATTATTAGTAAATACATTTGAGTGCCCCTGACCTTAAAACTTAGGTAATTTCTTCTGGCACTAGGAGTCATCCACTATGTTAATAGTAGAAAGATGGCGTAGTAGAACTAGAGTCAAACTTTCTTTTTAGGAATGCAAAATGGACCAAATTGCATGAATTGGTCTATCGACCCCACCAAGTTTCTGAACAGGATTAGTTAGAAAGCAGTGTGCTCAGCTGAGTGCAGTGGCTCACACCTGCAATCCCAGCACTTTGGGAGGCCAAGGCGGGTGGATCATGAGGTCAGGAAATCGAGACCATCCTGGCTAACATGGTGAAACTCAATCTCTACTAAAAAAAAAAAAAGAAAAAAAAGAAAAAAAAAAGAAAAGAAAGCAGTGTGCTCAATAACACCTGGCAATGAATATAGTTTGCTTTTTACTTCCATTTTTCTCTCAGTTCACTCTCCATGGTGCACTGAGTAGTTACAGAATACTCTCCCAGGCTTCCAGGTCATCAAAAGACATTTAGAGCTTGTTCAGCCTTGTTAAGAAAATAAAAACTACAAAACATGTATTGTTCTGCTGTATCATCCCCAGTCCTATCATGATGCAACTGGGTGAAATAAATCAGGTTCAGTTTTTTTCTGGGAGTATTAGATAGCTTCTAATAATTTCTTTTCTCCTCCAGGTCAGCTATAGGTATGAATGAACATGTGATCAATAATCAGGATAATACCACAATAGATATAACAAGTCATTTCTTATTTATTTCTAAAATAAGGAGAATAATTTTTCTTTGTGGCACATTAATCTTATAACTATAACACCTAATCAAGTATTCAGTTTTAAATTTAAATGGTAGCCATTTATCATACAAAAAATTTTAAACTGCCAAGTAATTAATGATGTGAAATATATGGAAACTATATTAAATTTAAATAATAAAATTGCTGTCTCTAATATCAGCAAGCTGCTTCCCATTATATTTTTCTGACATCATAATTTTTTGAAAGTAAATTCTAACTCATTTTAAAAATGCTTTCTACTTTGTTTCTTATTCCAATTAAATGGTAAAGCATGTGGACACCGTTCAATATAATGCAATAATTTTTGTCTTTGTTTTTTAGATAAAGAGCATATTTCTCTTGAAATTTGTGAATTTCAAAGGGCAAAATAGAAAATAAAAAGATTATGCCTCTAGCATTACTACATTATCCCATTCAGAGTGGATGATCATCAGGTCCATGGAATTAATTTCATAATTATTTATAATATAATAGAAATAGTACGCAGGACAAAGGAGTATAAACATACATTGTAGTGCTTATTATTTGTCTCATATTGACTCATGGGATTCACATACTTAACTTAATCCTTGACATTATTTAGTTAATCAGTTTATTATTATAAAACATACCAAAATACGATGTGTTACTGAGAGAAAAATTGTGTACATTTGTATCTAGAATGTGACATATTTTAGTTTAGGAGACACTAGAGTTTATAGCTTGATATTAACATAATAGAACAGCTTCTAAATCACAAAAATATTTAAAAATAGAAAATTATTATAAATATACTAATATTTAATTCTTATTGCTCATTTTATTAAATGTCTTGAAATTATACAATACAAATAATGTTCAAATAGTAACTTAGAATGTAAAAGTAAGAGATTACAGGGCTGCAGAAAATATTTATTTTAAATGTTCCATTTTAAAGAGGATATAATTAAAGAATGATTTAGACATTTAGATTATAAAAGAGTTGACTATTTTAATTTGTATATTTTATTTATATTATCTCCACTACATGGCATAGCTGTTTGTTTGAAATCTAAGATGACAAATCCTTGACATTTTAGAACTTTGCTAATTTCTTGACATCCCACATAAAAAAGAATCACAATTTAATTCAATTTAGTAAAGTGTAATGAACTACTTGACACTCCGAGCAGTTTCATATGAACAATTTTACACAGAGAAGTGCCACATAACATTTTATAGGATATGTAGAAATTTGCCACCACCCTAATTTATCAGAATCTCAAAAGTGCAACATTCACTGTATAAAAAAAAAAACTTGAACATTCTAATATAGAGTAAAGACAGAAAGAAAATACAAAAACTCTTTCCACAGAATAGGAAAAATATCATCCCCAGGGTGAAATTATAATTAATATAGAATAACTTAAACACATAGAATATATCCTAAAAAATACTTGATAAAAAATGTGGCATCTTACACAATACTTTTTATACCTTAGTTTTGATACATAAAAAATAAACATTACCTGAAAGCTGTACAAACTTACTGTCATTAACCAATTTATGTTATATCTAAACTGTCATTAACTAAATGTAACACATAAACAAATGTGTTTGTAAACAAAAAATATTTTAACTATGATGATAATACAAATAATAAAATGCAGTTGACCTGGTTATGAACAGATTCTCTGGATTGGAAAAGATTTTAAAGATCATTTGATCCTATTACTTCTATAATGCTTGAATTCATTGACACTAGTACTACAAGATAGTTACGTAAAATTGTCAGTCATGGGCCAGATGCAGTGGCTCATGTCTGTAATCCCAGCACCTTACTACAAGATAGTTACATAAAATTGTCAGTCATGGGCCAGATGCAGTGGCTCATATCTGTAATCCCAGCACTTCGGAAGGCCGAGGTGGGTGGATCACAAGGTCAGGAGTTCAAGACGAGCCTCGCCAATATGGTGAAACCCCGTCTCTACTAAAAAATATATAAAAATTAGCCGGGTGTGATGGCGTGTGCCTGTAATCCCAGCTAACTTGGGAGGCTGAGGCGGGAGAATTGCTTGAACCCAGCAAGCGGAGGTGGCAGTGAGCCAAGATCGCCCCACTGCACTCCAGCCTGGGTGACGAAGCAAGAATCCATCTTAATAATAATAATAATGATGATATATTTTGGTGTACGGTATTATAATATCTAAACATGCATGTGACATTTTTAAAATGGATATATTAGTTGGGGAAAACACCTGGTTATATTTTTCATCTTATACTAGTTCTCTAAGCTCATATGTGCCTCTTTATTCCTGACAAAATGTGTAATTTTAGCTTTACTGACATGAGTTTAAAGAAAGCTACTTTCCAAAGAAATGTAATAATCAAAAAGAAAGAAACAAAAAAAAAGTCTTAAGAAATAGCTAGTAAAATGAATAATGACACTAAGTAGAACAAAACATGAAAAAAAGTTTTCCTCCTGGCTCTTTTGAGAGAAAAACATACACATAAATGAAGAGGTACCGACTGTGATAATCAACAGTGAAGAATTTTGTTACTTATATTCTTCTTTTATATTATGTTGATCTACAAATGGGAATCATCTTAAGCATTATTGGCTTATAATGACATTCATATTTTTTAGATTATAAAAATCTACAAAAAGAACTTCATATGAAATAAAAAGAATGATTTCACAGTGTGTCAGATTCTAAATTCAATAACTAAAGTAATTTAAAAGAAAGTACAGTCCCGGCATGGTGGCTCATGCCTGTAATCCCAGCACTTTGGGAGACTGAGGCAGGCAGATTACAAGGTCAGGAATTCAAGACCAGCCTGACTAACCTGGTGAAACCTCGTCTCCACTAAAAATACAAAAATTAGCCGAGTGTGGTGGCACATGCCTATAATCCCAGCTACTCAGGAGGCTGACGCAGGAGAATTGTTTGAACCCGGGAGGTGGCGGTTGCAGTGAGCCGAGACTGCGCCACTGCACTCCAGCCTGGGTGACACAGCAAGACTCCATCTCCAAAAAAAATTTTTTTTAAAAAGAAAGAAAGTACAATTTATTCTTTTCTTAAACTGTTACCTTGGACAAGTTACTTAACCTCCATGTGCCTTTGTTGTCTGAACTGTAGCTTGCAGATAATAATAACATATAATCTTGTTGGGAAGATTAAATGAATAAATGTTTGCAAAGCTTAGATTACAGCATGGCACCTAATATTAACAACATTTAAGTGCTACTGAATAAACAAATCCATTACTTTAAAGAATAGATTTAAACAATAGATTACAACATGAATTGATAAATTCAACACATAATTATGCTTACAATGTAAAATTTCATCCGACGCACCCAAGATTTAAAAAAGAAAATGATAGAAACATCTGTCCTCAAAAAATACCTGTCTTTAATATCTGGTGAGAGAGAGTGAAGAATATAGGCAATTGTAATTCTGTCTAATAGGTACTATAATAGAAGTCTTCAAATATTACAGAAACACACAGGAATCAATCTGTCTACAAGTACTTTGATTTTTCCATCAATCAGGGGAACTCTTTAACTCAAATAATTAAAAATATTAATAAATGTTTATTTTAGATGCCCCTATAAAGCAAAGAAGTAAGGTATGCTACTTCACATTTTACAACAGGCATTACCAGACTTTTGCTCATTAGAATTTCACTGTGTTGCTAATGTTTGTTTCACAGTTAAGAGAATTAGCATGCAGCAAAACATGGCACTTTTCCAGGGCTGGCAATCAGGTTTCTAGACTTCAAGTTTTCAGATCTTTCTTTTCAATACTGATGACAAAATTACTGTTTGAATTCCCTGTGATATTTTCAATATTAATTATTCAAATGTTAAATATGTTAATATTAAAATATTAACAGTAAATATCAAATCTAATTTTTAAAAATTCGATAATGTTGGACAGCTTTCATGGTTGGTTCTACCTTCTAAATAAAAGAAAATGTGTTCTACCTCAAAAGTAAACAAAAATTAACCAATTCTCAGGTATTTTTTGAGTACCTACTAGTTATTGCTATTCTAAACAAAATAGAAGATAAAAAAAAAAAACAGGAAACATTTGTTGTAAAAGGATGTAATCTAACAGATGAAAAAAAAAGATAATACTTTCTTCTAAAAATGAGCAAATAATCACATATTGTGAATAGGCAAATTTGAGGAAATATCTAAAAGCACAAATGCCATAGAACATTATGAATTCTTATAGGTCAAATCCCTTATTCTTATGCCCAAATTCCTCACAAAAGAGATATTAAATCTGTTAATTTTTATTGTGTTTCTTCTTGGTGCCCAGCATTATTCTACCTGCTCTACTTTGAAAATTGAATACTTTTAAAATGACCTTACAAAACAGGTGCTATTGTCTTTATTACATATATAAGAATACTTGATTTCAATAACAGTAGTACCTGCTCCTTGCTCCATGTCATCTAACTGCCAAATAGAGATGAGATGTTTTAGATTTCAAAGTTTTTGCTTTTTCTGCTAGTCAATCTCCCCTGGAAGGGGAAAAGTAGAAAATCAATATTGGGTTATATAGCATTTATTTATAGTATTACTAGAAGACTTATGCTAAAACCTAAATTATAGAACATATTCAAATAAAATATCTTATGTATTTGTAAATTGATTTTTTTCCATGGGATGAGGTTAGCAGGGGGAATTGAAAGCTGGCAACACGCCTTTTCTGCATACGTAAGAGCTACTTTCACAACAATGGTGATGCACCTGCAATCTTTTTCAGTGATCTGACGAATCTGTATTTATAGTACACTATAAAGAGTACAATGATAACTGTACTGCACTGGTGAGCTGAAACACTTCAGTCATATTATCAGGTTGTCCTAACTTATCTGAAAAATAGCATTTGTGTGCTCAATGTACAAAGGATTGTCAAACTAGATGCAAACATTACAATAGGATTTCTTGCCTTGACAGGGTAACTGCACAAGGGACCAAATATTATGACTCACTAAGGAGCAATAAACAGCAGAGAGATAAAATAACAACATTGTCAATCAAGGGCAGCAGTTTCTCTGGGAATTTTTAAACATTTTTATTTTTCATATTAAAATCCACTGGTTCTTGACGTTTGAAACCCTTCTTTAGTTGTTGTTGTTTTTTTATAAACCAGTAAATAATGAGCTCATATCTTTCCAAAAGGTTGAATAGAGATCATAAAAAAATACAGAAGGTTGATGGCAATCAGTCCTTTCACAAGGTACCAGTGATACAGCATAGTTGACAAAACATCTAGTTGGCTGTCTTTCCACCAAGGCCCGGCAGTCAGAAAGGTAAATGCCCCCACCAACCCTCTAAGCTCTCTCCACCACTACCAGTGATAGACTGTTCCTCTGCAGCCCATGGGTTGTGGGTTATGTGGTCTTCCAGAGGGGAGGACCTAGGGCCATTTGAGCAGCGAATTCTGTACAGAGTGAGTGGTGAAGGCATAGTCTCCTAGTGGGTGGGAGCCCTTGGCCTTCTGGAAAGACATCTTATGGAAGGGGGAGCAGCTGGAGAAGGGATGTGACACAGTTCTCTCACATGCAGGGCCCAAGGCAAGAATCCCGAGTGCCCAGATCTAATGGCAATGGTACAAAGGGATAAATCCAGGTTATGTGAGCCCTGAAGTTTATAAAATCTGGAGGGATCTCAAAACACACACATACACACACACACACACACACAAACACACACACACACACAGGAGAAAAGAAGGAAAAATTTCCAGGATCGCTTCTAGGGCTTTATATGGGGCCCAGTGTAAAGCTGACCCCTGAAGATTAAGCTTCCTCAGTGGTATAGCTAGTGTATTCCTGCTACCAGAGTGAAAGGTTGGGGGAGTGGTACTCGGTCAGAGGAGATTTAACTGGCTTTAGGGGCTAGTAAATGGGCCCACAAGTGATCTTTTCAAAGGTCTCCTTCTGGGCCAGTATTCTGTAGTTCCCTAGTCATGGTTGCAAGAGAGTCCTTTATCCTTCTTTATGGGGTATCCTCATCCTTCAGATAATTCACAAAAATACTACAGCCTCTCTGACTAACTCTAGAGTCCTAGATGGTGCTGCTTTCACAGCTGGCCATTTTTCACCCTCTAGGTTTTCTGGGCAGTCTAAATTGCTCAGGCATGAATCCACATGTGTCCCTTGTGCTTCCAACTGCAGAGAACACATCTGAAGCACTGAATGATTCTTCTGAAAATCCACTGTAGATTTGAGGTTAGAAAGTTTCTCCTTCCAACCTTAACTTCCTCCAAAAGCTGTGTAAGAGACCCATATTTAGGCAACAGCTTTCACCATGGAAATCTTATCTCCTCACTGTTTTCCTCAGATAGTTGTTTCCACCCTTGAATTGACTGAAATCATGAAACACTATCCATTTCTTTTGAATGCCTGCATGAGGAAGAAGGCTGTTTCCTAATCATAGTATTATCCTGATATTTATGCTATCCATACCTCAGTATCAAATTTTTTAAATGGAAGAATTTGAAGGCACCAAGTGATGGAGGGTAAATGAAGGAAAATTGTTAGTAAAGAATCATAAGAATTTACATAAGAACCTAGGTGGAACTTACTTATATTGTGGATAGTTTCAGTAAGAATCAATGACAATGATTCAGAAAGGAATTTTATGCAAAGTGCATTTATGTGTGTGCATGTTACACTTATAGTTCAATTGATATAATACTCAACATAAATTAAAAGAATATCATGACTCTCCATTCATTAAACTATTATTAAATCAAGATAACATGTTAGGATTTTCACAATATTATATATTTATCATAATTACAATTAGTAATGAAGATAATTTCTCATTTTCATTCTTACTGCAAATACTTAGCAATGTATTGTAAGTTATTAGTTTAATAACTGTATTTAACTTGCCACTGCTCATAAATATATATTGACACAGTTCTCTTTTCACATTTCCCCATCCCCAATGCCAGCACCCTAGTCCAAGCTACTATCAGCAATCACCTAAATGATCTCACTGTAGCCACTCAATCTGTCCTCCATTTAGTAATGTACTGATAACTATTTAACTAGCTCTCCTGGAGAGGAGGAAAGTCCTCATTTGTAGAATTCCCAATGCTATGATGTAACTACACCCACCATGGCTGATTTCAAACTTTCAGTGTGAAGTCACTGAATCTAGAGCTGGGGAGATCTGCTATCAAATTGGCTCTCCTAAGCCAGCTCCATTTCACCACTACCCCAACCATACCTAATTCATTCTCTATAACAAACAAACAAAGTTTTCTTTTTTTTTTTTTTTTTTTTTTTTTTTTTTTTTTTTTTTTGAGAGGGAGTCTGGCTCTGTCGCCCAGGCTGGAGTGCAGTGGCCAGATCTCAGCTCACTGCAAGCTCCACCTCCCGGGTTTACGCCATTCTCCTGCCTCAGCCTCCCGAGTAGCTGGGACTACAGGCGCCCGCCACCTCGCCCGGCTAGTTTTTTTTTTTTTTTTCTATTTTTTAGTAGAAATGGGGTTTCACCGTGTTAGCCAGGATGGTCTTGATCTCCTGACCTCGTGATCCGCCCGTCTCGGCCTCCCAAAGTGCTGGGATTACAGGCTTGAGCCACCGTGCCCGGCCCAAACAAAGTTTTCAAAAGGCAAATCTGACCATGTTGCTTGGCCCTGCTAACATAATTTGGCTTCCTTTTCCTCCCACAAGCCTTCCTTCAATTTCTCCACACTCCCACCCATCACAGAATACTTTAAGAAGCTATTTTGTTTTTTCAGTTAGTTAACTAATATTCTGTAGACGTTAGCTCAAGAGTCACTTCCTCAGGGACATTTTACCTGACCTCCTTGGCTATGTTACAACCTCTTACCAGCCCTTATAATGAGATTATAATGAGATACACCTCTACATTATAGCCACAGCTACACTTTTGCTTTTTTCTTTTCTTTTCTTTTCTTTTCTTTTCTTTTCTTTTCTTTTTTTTGGAGACAGAGTCTTGCTGTGTCACCAGGCTGGAATGCAATGACGTAATCTCGGCTCACTGCAACCTTCACCTCCCAGGTTCAAGTGATTCTCTTTCCTCAGCCTCTCGAGTAGCTGGGACTATAGGCATGCACCTCCACGCCCAGCTAATTTTTGTATTTTTAGTAGAGAAGAGATTTCACCTGCTTTTCAACACAAAATCTCTATCACTATGCACAGTGCCAAGAACAAAGCAGACACTCAAGAATTACCTATTTTTGATAAATTAACAAATACATATCTGCCTAAAAGCATAAATAAATATGTTCCCCTGAAGATTGTCAAGGAAAATTGGAGATCAGCTTGTAATATTATTCTTTGCTGTCTCTTCAATATAACTACAGAGTTTGTGTAACAACTTTAGGAGACTAAAGCGGTGACCTTAGAGAGAGTACTTAACTGTTCCAAATCTAACATGTACTATTCATTCAGATAAATAAACAAAAAGAGCTGACAAAACTTTAAACCTGTGTTAAGTACCCTCTAAGAATAAAATAGGTTAGTGTTAGCAATTATTTAAAAATAAGACTTTTGTACTAAATGATAACATCTGTGACTTTTCAGAAGGAGCTTCTTGAACCTACTTCATGACAAGAAATTGAAGCATTACAAAGAGGTCTTGAAACTTGGAGTAAATGACAATACGTTTAAGTAATGCTTCATTTACGCAAGAGTCAACAATGAATCAAATCTATTCCTAAGGTTAGATTTATTTATATAAAATAATATAAAAACGTGGACATGGACAAAGAATAGATTAATTTTTATTTTACCTCTGCATTTCTAACTTTACAATGGGCATAAAAATCCCTTCATTTCAGACGTTGAGGTATGGTATGTACAGAATATTTGCATTTCAACAAGCATATTTCTCACAAAGTATTAATACAAAATATAATCCAAAGCCAATCATGGTTATTCTTTCATTCTCTTCAGAGTTTGAGCTCTATGTACATTTCATGAAATGCTCATTTACATAGAACCGACTTGAGAAAAGTAGAGTTTTGAGGAACATGCTGAGTGTAGCTGGATATTTGGGCATACTTTTAATAGTAGGATTTTTATGAATTTATAATTCCCCTCTGTGTGTCCATGTGTGCCCATTATTGAGCTCCCAATTATAAGTATGGATATGTGATATTTGATTTTCTAAGTTATTTCACTTAGGATAATGACCTCTAGCTCCATCCATGTTGCTGAAAAGACATGATTTCAGTCTTTTTTTATGGTGTATATATATATCACATTTTCTTTATCCAACCATCTGTTGAGGGGCACTTAGGTTGATTCTATGACTTGACTATTGTGAACAGTCACTCTCAAAGCTTTGACCCCAGCATTCTATGCTTATGATTAAATATTTGAAAATTGTACATTCTTTTTGGATTACATAGAATATTCTATTTTTTAGCAAGTTTTTCTTTTCCATATGAGGTACATATCAAACTAAACTCAGAAGTGAAGTAAAATCCCCATCTTTGTTTCCTGAATTAAGATGAATTTTAGATATTGCAACAAGTGGAACGCTCTGGTCCTCTCCTACTGTAAGGCGCAATATAGCTTTCCTTCTTAAAGATTTAGATAGTTTCTCCCTATCACTTGCTATGCTGAAAAGTTTATACTTCATTCCTAGTAGGAGTTCCTAATTCTTATTTCTCCTTATCAAATGTCTAAAAACTAATAAATACATGAGAATATTTAATAACAAATTGTCAAAACTAAAATATTTATCATCAGAATATAACTAAACATTGGTTAGATAATACAAATATCTCAGTCATAAAATGTTTTTTACTTTCTAAAGTGATGTAATTATGTATTACATATTCTTTCTTATGTACAGTCTTATATATTCTGAGATGACTATTTCAGTTATTCTTAGCAACAAATTTACTGGGTTCTGAATTAGATGACACTATGAATCCTATATTTTAAAGAGTCAATGATTTATGAATTTATATGTGAAGACCGTAAAATTCAAGGGGAAAATTTACTTAAAGAAGTAATTCCATCCTAAATTAAAAAGAAATATTTATTATCCAAAGACAATATCTCAACTTCCAGCATTAGTTTTATATTGGTGGGTGATTATTTTATGACTACTATTTTTTTTTTCTTTTTTTTTTTTTTTTTTTGAGATGGAGTTTCGCTCTTGTCACCCAGACCAGAGTGCAATGACACAATCTCAGCTCACTGCAACCTCTGCCTCCCAGGTTCAACTGATTCTCCTGCCTCAGCCTCCCAAGTAGTTGGGATTCCAGGTGCCTGCCACCATGCCTGGCTAGTTTTTTTGTATTTTTCATAGAGACAGGGTTTCACCATGTTGGTCAGGCTGGTCTCGAACTCCTGACCTCAAGTGATCTGCCCGCTTTGGCCTCCCAAAGTGCTGGGATTAAAGGTGTGAGTCAACGTGCCCAGCCCTATCTAGTATTTTTTTTCTTATGGGAAATCCAAAATACACAAAACTGATATCATAAACGGCTTTAGTAACTCCATTTATAAACAGTTGATGTGGCTATTTGACAATTATGTTTGTTGCAAAAAAATTACACAATTTATATGTTCTTGCCTCTCTATTATGTTTTAGGCATTGCATTATGAGGTAAAGTATCTCCCACATTAAAAAGAAACAAACAAACTAAGGTTAAGAAGGTTTATTTATTATTTATTTTAGAGACAGAGTCTTGCTTTGTCACCCAAGCTGGAGTAAGGCAGTGACATGGTCATAGCTCTTGGCAGCCTAAAAGTCCTGGGCTCAAATGATCCTTCCCCCTCAGCCTCGTGAGTATCTGTGACTATAGGTGCAAGCCACAGTGCCCAGGGGTTAAGAAAATTGGGGGAGTTGGGGGAAGAATCTGCCCAAGGCCTGGATTCCTAACCACTGAGTTATACAGCCTCTCAATAGCACAGCCAGAACAAATAACATAAAATAAAATTAAGTAGGTAAAAAATCATTTAAAATAAGAAATAAAGATACATACATTATATTTTAGTATTTAAATGTTTATGATTTAAATATAATAAAGAATTCTGACTTTTAAAATTAATGGTGATAATATTACCTATATTGAACATCCATTATTTTGACACCTCATCTATCTCTGCCTTCTTTTATCAATATTACCAATATGTCAATTGTGGAATCACTTTTCCCCTCCACATTTCATTCTGTGTCCCAGGGCTTGTCATGCAACAACAAATTATCTAGTCAATCACCACTAAATGCTTTTGGATATAGTGATTGTTTCAGAATTGCCATGTCAAACAAGCCAAGCTAGTCAAAGCCAATCCAATGACACTCAAATCTGGGTTATTTTTGCTTTGATTAAAAGGAATGAGAAATTACCTCCTTCCACTGGATTTGTAGAGAAAATGAAAATCAATCCCGGTTCCTGCTGAAGGCAGCAATATCACCACTAGAGGATCCTCCCAGAAAATGAAAACCCCAGACAGAAGAGTAAAGCAAAAAGATGTAGATAGAGAGAATGACCCTTGATGATATCATTTGAGAACCAAAACTGTACTTGAAGAAATTGCTACCTTTGTACTTTATAAATTACATGAGCCGATAACCACCAGCACTCTTGATTCTTTTTTCTGAAACCAGTTAACATTTGGCTTCTGTCATTGACAAGAGTTTTGAGTTAATCACTATCTTGGCATTTATACTGTGTTGTCATATGTTCACATCTATCTTTCAATTCTCGAAATAATAGTGTGAGGTATGTAGGATATAAACAATTTCCATTTGATAGCGCCATCATTAAGATCACAATTGAAGACAGAAGTTATTCATTGAGACAAAATAGAAGAGATTATTTTTTAATGCACAAAATTTATTTCTTCTTTCTTTATACTAATATTAACACATTTATTATAAATCACATTTTCTTATCAGTTATCTAATTGATTTTACAAGGCCTTGAAAAATTAAATGAACAACTCACTGTTTGGAAGGCTCAGGAAATTTTGGTTCTTCTCTTTTCTTCATTTCTATTGTTGGTTCCATAGGAGTAAGAACTACTGCAGCACATGAGACGACAGAGTGATACGAGTCCTCCCGGCAAACTGTTTGTTCAAAAAAACCGAGAAATTGTAAATGTCAAAATTATTTATGAACTAGTCTCACTTCTCCTTTTTTCCCTTTCTATATTTAGTCTAATAAAAGATCTAATTCTACTAAAACATTAATTATTAAATTATCCTTAAATATTTTCTGCTCTAAGTCTTTTCACTCACTAGCTATATGACCTTGGGCAATTTTTCTTTTTTAAAGCCCAGGATGGAAAAGGTATTGCCAACAGTTTATAGTCCTTTTCTAAAACAGCTTTTCATCCAAGAATGAAAAGTGCACAAGTTATACATATACAGTTAAATGAATCTTTGCAACATGACCACACCTGCTAAGTCAGCATCAGGATCAATAAACAGTGCATCACCAGCACCCTAAATCCTCCTGTGGTACCCCTTCTCAAACACTACTGTAGCCTCTGAACTTCACTATCATCATTTATAGAACCATAAAGAAGTTTTGCCTATTTCTGACCTTTATACAAACGGGATCATATTCTTTTGGGAGCATTTTTTGTTTTATTGTTTGTTTAGTTTTGTTTTGTTTTGTTTTTTGAGATGGAGTCTCGCTCTGTCGCCCAGGGTGGAGAGCAGTGGCACGATCTTGGCTCACTGCAACCTCCGCCTCCCAAGTTCAAGGGATTCTCCTGCGTCAGTCTCCCGAGTAGCTGGGATTACAGGCACCCGCCATCATGCTGGCTAATTTTTATATTTTTAGTAGAGACGGGGTTTCACCAGGTTGGTCAGGCTGCTCTTGAACTCCTGACCTCATGATCCGCCCGCCTCAGCCTCCCAGAGTGCTGGGATTATAGGCATGAGCCACCGCACCAGGCCCTTTTTTTTTTTTTTGAGAAGGAGTCTCGCTCTGTCACGCAGGCTGGAGTGCAGTGGCATGATCTCAGCTCAATGCAACCTCTGCCTCCCAGGTTCAAGTGATTCTTCTGCCTCAGCCTCGTGAGTAGCTAGGACTATAGGCACGTCCTATGAGGCCCAGCTAATTAGGGACATGGATGCAGCTGGAAACCATCATTCTCAGCAAACTATCACAAGAACAGAAAACCAAACACCGCATGTTCTCACTCATAGGTGGGAACTGAACAATGAGATCACTTGGACTCAGGAAGGGGAACATCACACACCGGGGCCTATCATGGGGAGGGGGGAGGGGGGAGGGATTGCATTGGGAGTTATACCTGATGTAAATGACGAGTTGATGGGTGCAGCACACCAACATGGCACAAGTATACATATGTAACAAACCTGCACGTTATGCACGTGTACCCTACAACTTAAAGTATAATAATAATAAATAAATTTAAAAAAAAAAAATTGTATTTTTTAGTAGAGACAGAGTTTCACCATGTTGGCCAGGATGGTCTCAATCTCCTGACCTCATGATCCGCCCACCTCCACCTCCCAAAGTGCTGGGATTACAGGCATGTGCCACCACACCCGGCCCAAGCATATTCTTTTATGTGTTTTTTATTTCATTCAATGTGTGCTTATAAGATTCATCTATGTCTAGTAGCAGTTGGTTCATTCTCATAGCTGTGTGGCTTTCCACTGGTGAATATACCACAATTTCTTTATACATTTCATTAATAATGAACACAAGCTATTTTCAGTTTGGGGCTATTTCAATTGTCTATGAACATTCTTGTACTTTTTTAAACAGTGCACAAACACATTTATATTGAAAAAAAATCAAGAAGCTGTAATCGTTTCTAGGATATAGTCATGTTTTATGTTCTGCTTTAGTAGCTACTGCCAAATACAACTCAGAACTGTCTGTACTAATTTGCATTGCCAACAATAGAGAAAGAGTTTCAGCTGTTCCACATCCACACCAACACTTGGTTTTGTCATTTTTTTCTTATTAAAGTTTTAATATTGTATTAATTTTCTATTGCAGCATAAAAAATTAACACAAACTTAGCAGCTTAAAATAACATCCATTAATCATTTCACAGTTCTGGAGATCGGAAATCCAGCTGGGTTCAACTGGGTTCCCTGATTAGGGTCTTACAAGGCCAAAATCAAGGTATCAATGAGTCTGCGCTCTTATCTAATGTCTCTGTGTGAAGAATCCACTTCCAGACTTACTCAGGTTAACACAATTTACTTCCTTCTAGTAGCAGGATTCGAGTCTCCTTTTACCTTGCTAGCTGTTGTATCTAGGAACCACTCTGAGCTTCTAGGGCTACTCACAGGTTCATGGCCTATGGCCCATCCATCTCAGCAGTGGGGAACATCCTTCACATTGAAGCCCTCTCGCGCTTTAAATATCTCTGATTTCTTCTTCTGCTACCAACTAGGGAAAAAAAAAATTCTTTCTGCTTTTAAAGGGCTCATGTGATTAGGTTACGTCTACCCAGATTATCTCCTTTTTGATTAACTCAAAGTCAACTTATTAGTAGCCCTAATTACATCTGCAAAATCCCTTTTGCCAACTAACAATCACAGCAGTGATGCCCTATCATCTTCCCAGTGAAGAAAAGTTAAGGGCTGGAGTCATGTGTCATCTTAGAATTCTGCCTACCAAAGCCGTTCTTTTAAGTGTATAGTGGTATGGCATTGTAACTTCAATTTATGTATTTCTGATAATGAATGAAATTGAATATATATAGTGTATATTCAGTCCTCTTTTTACATGGTTCTAACATGCAAAAATTTCAGTTACATGGTTTAGTTAAATAACACCAGTCACCTCCCAAAAACAGGGTTCAAATTGCAGTTCACATGGTATACCAACTGTAATTGTATAAAGTACAAACTTCTTTAGTAGCACTTCAGTACACAAATCACTATGTAAATAAAAGAGGTACATCATGATCAGTGACACACACATCACTTCTTTCAAATTCTGTCAATTATTGATAACTAGGCATTACTTACTCAGTTCAAGTACATAAATCATAATGTGTAGTTGCATTGCTTCCTTGTCCCCTTGTGATAAATTTATGTGACATTTTATAACAAATAGACAATGTAAGGAAAAAATTTGCCAATGAAAATGAAAGTAGAGAAAATAAAAACTGATAGCGAAACCCCGTCTCTACTTAAAATACAAAAAATTAGCCGGACATGGTGGCATGCATGTGTAGTCCCAATTATTTGGGAGGCTGTGGCAGGAGAATTGCTTGAACCCAAGAGGCTGAGGTTGCAGTGAGCCAAGATCAGGCCACTGCACTGCAGTCTGGGCGACAGAGTGAGACTCCGCCTCCTAAGAAAAAAAAACCAAAAAACAAAAAACTAACAACAACAACAAAAAAATACGGAAAGTGCTGGCTGGGCACAGTGGTTCACACCTGTAATCCCATCACTTTGGGAGGCAGAGGTGGGCAGATCATGAGGTCACGAGATTAAGACCATTCTGGTCAACATGGTGAAAGCCTGTCTTAGCTGGACGTGGTGGCACGTGCCTATAATCCCAGCTACTCAGGAGGCTGAGGCAGGAGAATTACTTGATCCAGGGAGTCGGAGGTTGCAGTGAGCCAAGATCGCGCCACTGCACTCTAGCCTGGCCACAGGGCGAGACTCCATCTCAAAAACAAAATGGATAGCGCTGGAAGTGATATTTGAATCAAACAAAAAAACGGAGTGCGACAAACAGGAACAGTCAAGTTTTAATTACTCCATTATTTAATTTTACTTATAAAGTTAATGTTAATAATGTATAAAAAATTTTATTCACTTATACATTTTATAAAGGTAAATTATGGAACAGCAGACAATTATAACATAATGTAATGTAAAAAACATGGGACAGCGTCAAGCCATTCCATATTCAAATAGATTTGCAGCATCCATGGGTTGAAAAATCAATGATACATTTTTCACGATTATTTCCAACCATGGATATAAATAACAGTTTGAGGCAACAATATAAAAAGCTATATCCTAAATTTGCTCTTCTGTGAAAAGAATTTTTGTTGTTAATGTATTGCATGAAGTGCAGAATATTCCATCTTAAGCTTCTGTCACTAGAGAGTATCAGAGCAAGGCTAACTGTAAAATAAAAGTGCCCATTTATTTCTAGACAGATGAGGCCTTTTGGCCAAGATCAGGGTCACTTAACAACTACTGGAACTGTACCTAGTGGAGGTCAGTTGTCAGTAACCATCAGTTAATAAGAAAAGGATGATTCAGGCCTGAGAAACCAATGTTTAATTACAGGTTTTAAAAGAAGAAAAAATACGTGATAGTCACAAAAATTGCTCATCCTAAAACTTGGTTCTAAGCACTAGTCTTATTTATTTCTAGATAGTCATTAAATATATAAACACCAAAATGAACAAGGCTTCCAGGGACCACTCAGTCAGAGATCTGCAAACCTCAGAGCAGTGTAGAAATCATTTTTAGCTTTGAAATGAAGTAGTCTGACCTTGTCATGTAACCTTTTATTACACCACAAAAACTATGCTATTATAGGAAATGACTTTCTATTATTGCTGTATTCCCTAAAATGTTTCTTTCAGATTCATAATAAACTGAGATACAAAATCTAAACACTAAAATTTTAAACTACTCCTTTTCTCCAGTTTGGCTACATCAAAATAATTTTATTTAATTACTGAATTTCAATCATTGTTTTACTTTTTAGTTTATAAAATCATTGCTAAAGCATAAAAAAGCAATATATTTTATATGTTAATAAATTTCACAAAACTACCAAAGATTCACCAGAAGAGGCATTTTTGTCTTTCATGCAAAATTAAAACATTTAAATAACTGAAAGTGCCTAGAGCAGTTATAAATAATGTGTCTTTGATATTCTTGTATTATATTTTATTTATACATATTTATTACATTTGAGATCACCACTCCAGTTCACCAAAATAGTTTACTATCAATCAGCAAATTGCAGCCTTAAAAAAGAGAATTTGCTTTTGACTTGGTAGAGTGTTCACGTTTCCATTTTCTGTTCCAAATATCCAGGATCCATGTATCTACCATGGAACAACCCACTGAGAAAGCTTAACCTAGCAAAAGAATTATTTAACAAACATTTAAATGACATGATAGACACAATTCTGCACTAACTGTTTATTGACTCTTACTGTATTGTTTTTACCCTTCAGAAAAGTTCTATGGCGTAAGTATTATTATTACTGCCATTGCACTTTTCAAGGTCACACAGTTTGAGTATAGAAAACCCCGAATTTGATCTGTCACTAGTCCTCATGCTATTGAACATACTTCATGCTGATTCTCATTTAAATATATCAAGTGCTCTGAAGTACTAGTGTAAATGTAATAGTTTATCTTTTTCAATTGTTTATATTCAATAATATTCCTACATCTGAATTCTTTATTGTAAGAAAAACTGTGCAACCACCAAGCAGTTTGTTTGTACAACCATATTATTTAAGACTGTATCTTGAACAGCCATATTATTTAAGGCTAGAATCACCTTGAGATTTTTTTAAGATGTGAAAGAATTGCATAGAAATTATCAATATCTTAAAGTAAAACCTTCTGAAAAATTAATTCATATCAGAACATACCACAATTTTGACTCATCATAAAAATACTTTGGGTTCTAAGTTCTGTCCTTCAAAATGACTTACAACAATGTTTTTTCTATTGTTCCACTGCAGAATGAGTGTTTTGCATTTGTTCTCCCATTAGTAAACTATGAATAATAATCTTGCACTTGGGTTGTGGTGATGATTAAATGAATTAATGCATGTAAAGTGCTTAGTATAATGTCAGGAAAATGATATTCTTTTAAAATGTTAGCAAATATTATTTATAACTGTTTTACTTTACGAGATGGTATCTTATTATCTGCCCAAGCTGGAGTCTAGTGGCTATTCACAGGTGCAGTCATGATGCACTACCCCTCAAAGTCCCGGGCTCAAGCAATCCTCCTGCCTCAGCCTCCTGAGTAGCTGGGACTACAGGTATACGCCACCATACCTGGCTGATTTTTTGTTTTTGTTTGTTTGTTTGTTTGTTTGTTTTATATGTCAACTTGGCTAGGCTACAAGCCCCAATTATTCAAACACTAACCCAAGTGTTGCTGTGAAAGTATCTTCTCTACATGTAAAGTCCATAGTCTGTTAGCTTTAAGTGATATTATCTTAGGTAATCTGAATGAGTCTGAGTTAATCAGTTTAAAAAAGCTTAAAGCAGAGTTGAGGCTTCCTGAAGATAGAAATACCACCCTTGTCAAAAGTTCCCTCCTGCTCTACCTGATAGTTAGCTCTACATATTTTGGACTTACCTAACCAGTCCCCAAAATCACATACGTTGATTACTTGTTATAAAAACAAATACACAAAATAAACTTCTTTATATCTTTTACTGACCTGTTTCTCTGGTTGATAAATACATAAGTTAACAATGACATTTTGGTATTAAATATCAGTTTTAGTGAACCAGTAAGTATTTCCTTTTAGTGCCCATACAAAGTTTTTTCATGAAATAGTATTAATCCAGAATTGGAAGAATTGAAAAAAAGAAGCAGTTAAGATAAAAGTAATTGATCATGACTGTAAATAGCACACACTGAGCCAAAGCAGGCATATATATTCATTTCTTAGTAGCATTAATTGAACTATTTCATATCCAGACACTGTAGTAGGTGTTGAACTTGTGAAGATAAAACACAAAATATTTGCCTTGCAGTAACTTAAAGTGTACTAGGAGATGATACCATTTAGAAAATGTAATCATAGAAGCCAGCCAAGTAAAGAAACTGGCAGGATGAAAACAGTAGAACTGCTGCAGTCTTACTCACTCCTGTTACTTAGTAGAGTGCCAGGCACTAAAAAGGCACTCAATAATATTTGGTAAATGAATGAGAGACTGAAGAAAAATGAAGTGAGGCATGGGGGAAATGAAAAGATGCTAGCCAAGCACAGGAAAAAGTGTGCTAAAAGGCAATGAGATATGGGAAAATGTTGTATATATTGAGAAATGGAAATAATTCAATGTGGTTGGGGCCTAGATAAGACACAAGAAGGTGAGGAAGACTGAGCTGGAGACATAGGTCACTGGCAATACCTTAAACACCTTCTAAGCAACTTAAAAACATTAGTATTTGATCCTAAAGTTAATGGGAATTGATATCAACCATTAAACAAGAACAACATGATCAGCTTTATATATTTTAAAAAATAGCCAGGGCAACACCTAAGTGCAGGAATAAGATTGAGTGAAACCACTGACAGCACTACTGAAATAAACAAAATGAGAAATGGTGAGGGCTTCTTATTATTTGAAGTAGCAGTGTAGTGGACAAGAGGGGAAAAAGTAGAGTGCAGAGTATTCAGAAATGTTAACACTTCTGTTTCAAGTATACAGTCACAGTCTATATCTACTTATTTGCTTTATTAAGATGAAGTACAATTCTCAGTACATTACAAAATCAGAAAACACAGTGACAGTACAGATGGGTGTGAGAGAACAGCCATCAAAAGAAGAAAGCAAAGACTTTCAAATTATTAGAAGACAATTTAGTTTACAATTTAAATTAAAAAATATTCTGTACAACCATATTATTTAAGGCTTATATCATCTTGAGATATTTGTTAAGATGTGAAGGAATCGCATAGAAATTGTCAATATCCTAAAGTAAAAACTTCTTAAAAAATAACACAGAAAAACAGATGAAAATAAGTATACCCTGGAAACTCAGACAAAACTACAAAGTGTAAATGAAAATATTAAATTTGGTCAGGCTTACCTCACATCATCCAAATTCCGGTAATTTTGTTGCTGTGTGCCTATAGTAACCTTTCATTTTATGACAGATGGTTGGAATATATCAGGTCTATTATAATTGAAATTGCATATTTTCGACCCATTTAATCTCAATTTTTTTCTTGCCTTAGCTTTTGAGTAGTTCTTTTCAAATATTTCGTTGAGAAATTTTTTTCTAGAATAAAATTGAAACCTCACAAGTGATAGAGAAAACTAGCAAAAGTTATAAATTCCATTTGTAAGGTTATCGATCTTATTAAAACTCAAAACACTTTAGTATATTTGGGGCTGGCAAAAAAGTGTCCTTCATTTCAAACATAAGCTGACATCGCCAACGATGTTCTTGAATGTTGAACACGAAACAAGCATTTATAAAGTCCCTACTAAGTGTAAAGTTAAAAATATTATGAATAAAGTGTCATTTATTTTAATAAACAGAAAATTAAGTTAAAATGTTGTCATTACGGTGGGCACTAATCCAGTATGACTGGTGCCCTTTTAAGAAGAAGAGATTATGACACAGTCAGACACAGTGGAAAAAACATCTGAAGACACAGAAAAAAGCCATCTAGAAACCAAAAAGAGAGGCCTCAGGAGAAATCAACTGTGCGGACACACTGAATTTGAACTTCTAGACTCCAGAACTGTGAGATAACAAATGTTTGTTGTTTACGTCACCAAGACAATAATACCTTTTGTTATGCCAGTCCTAGCAAACTAATTTAAAGAGCATTTTAGGGGGAGGACTGGAGAATTACTTTTACTAATACTAATAATTAAATAAAAAGATCTCAGAGTTCTAGTCGAAACTCCCGCCTAATGGCTGAATCTACATTGCTACTACTCCTATCCTCTCTCATTCCAAATATCTCTGACAGATGTCCAGTTCATACTTCAATAATTCTAACACTGGAAAATATGTTAACTTGTCATTATGGTTCCCTCCTTCCCAATGTGACCTAAGCTTTTAGGGTATTTAAAACTAGATTGTGTAGAGTTGTATGAATTTTCGTGTGTTTATATCTATATATATGTACACACACATACATACACTATCCATATCTATATATGTACACACACGCACACACGTATGCATATATTACATATATAATATATACTTTAAACACATACATATGTTTAAAACATGCATACAATAGACAGCATCAGAAAGAACAGAATCATAAACAATTATTATTGCTGATAAACTAGATATTAAAAACTTTATCAGCATTTTCTCCATTGTATAGCCACCATTTAGAGCAGAAGACGTTACCTAGGTTAAGCGTTTTTCAAGCTTCCATAAAAAGTGATGTGTAAGAACTGTAGCATCACTGGAAGTCTGTGAAGTCCTTCATCACTGACACAAATTCCACACATAATATTAGAATGGCATCAACATCTGTAGTCTGCTCCTTCTAAGTAGTTCACATGAGAAGGTTTATGACTTATTCATTAAAGATTTCATTTTAATATTGGCAGGACCATTAAAACTTATTGTGGCAAGGCCGGGCATGGTGGCTCACACCTGCAATCCCAGCAATATGGGGAGCCAAGGTGGGTGTATCACCTGAGGTCAGGAGTTCGAGACCAGCCTGGCCAAAAGGGTGAAACCCTGCCTCTATTCAAAAAAAAAAAAAAAAAATTAGCCAGGCATGGCATATAGACATGGCACATGAGCAAGATTCCATCGCAAAAAAAAAAAAAAAAAAAAAAAAAAAAAAAAAAAAAAAAAAAAAAAAAAAAAAATTCTTATTGTGACAAGACTATTTTCTCAAGATGGCAGCACCAATATACATTCTGATGGCAGCAGTGGTCCATGTGGTGTGGTAGCTGTGAAGATGCTGGTTGCAGTGTGGGAGGTGTAGCTGGGGCTGTGCACACCATGGAGTAGGTGAGAGGAGGAACTCTTGGGAGCCCAGGAATTCCCCTGACCTCAGCAGGCTCCCACTGTCTGAAATTTCCTTGAATCTGGTGCCTGCTCCAATTTTGGAGCAAAGTTGTGACAAAGCCTGGGCACTACCATGACCCTGCTGGGTATACACATGCTCAGTGTGGCACCAACATGCCAGAACCCTGCTGCCTCGAGCCCCTCTGGACTTTGGGTGCTGATAAACATGGAAGGGAGGCAAAGGGGAGGCCTACAGGAAGGTTGGCACAGGTCTGCAGGCTGTGGATGGCAGGTTGATGACAGCAGAAAGCAGACAGGCTCCTGGGTGGAAAGAGGTGGGTCCCTGGTGAAGCCTCACCTTTATGCTGGGGATGGCCTGAAGCTTGGGTGCCAGGCTGCCAATTGCGTGAAGCAGAGTGGAAATTATGGTGCTTTTTCCAGGTCCAGCCATGGCCACCCATGGACCAATCAGCACACACTTCCTCCTCCTTGAAGCCCATAAAACCCTGGACTCAGCCAGACTTGTAGAGACATTGGGAAAACCTGCCTGTGGGCTGGAGCTACCCACTGTGGGACTTCTCTCAGCTGAGAGCTGAACAGATCTCTGGATGACCTACTTGTAGAAAGAAGCTACCCACTTCAGGTCTCTTGAGAGCTGTAGTGTAGCCCAATAAAACACCTCTTTGCCTTGCTTACCCTCCAGTTGTCCGTGTACCTCATTCTTCCTGGAAACAAGACAAGTACTTGGGACCTGCTGAATGGCACAAACAGGGCTGAAACATGCCCCCCAGTCACCATGTTGCAAGCATGAGAAGAGAGAAGAAAGAAGAGAGAAAAGAGAAGGAGAGAAGAGCTGTGGCCCTTTGGGGAGTTCAGCTCTAGGAATTCCCTGAGCCAGGGCTCTTACACCCTATTTGGGGCTCTGCAGTTCCTGGAATCTCCAAGCTGCTGGGTGATGAAGTGTTCCTTGGTGCCTGCAGTGGAAGTCACCTGTGGTACACCTGGTCAAGCCATAGCCTCACAGGGAACCAGCGCCTATGTCAACACCTGGAGCTGCCCACCAGCCCCAGTAAGTGTGCCTTGTTGTACACAGTGGCCGGACCCTGCCGTCGCTTGCTTACACACTCCTCACCATTTCATGCCTGGCTCACCATTGTCAGGCTTCGGATCTGAACCAGTAGTACAAGCCGAGTGAAGACTGCCAGGCCAAGTGAGCAAATCAAGTCCAGTGATCCTGAGCAAAACTCAGGCAAAGACACCACCAGCCACAGAGATTTATAGCTAGAAAAGCAACACTCTGAGGATCCTATGACATTTTGTGGGGCTCATCCAGGATCTGCGGAAGGGTGAGTAAAAGCAACCTTGCTGCTTTCTGTCCTTTCTTTGGGAATCCCTAAACTCCACAATAACCAAACTGAAAGAAAAATGCCATGCCTTTGTCAGCCAGTTAAAAGTGACTAGTATAGCTTCTGGCCTTAAGACATGAGGACAGGCTTTCTGGGGAGGACACTGCCAATCCCCCATCACCCTGGGGTGCTGGGAATGTTGGCTTTGTTCCAATCCAGTTTCCCTTCACGGAGGTCTAGCCATCATGTGGGATCAGAAGGAGGTCCTGGGGCAACTGAGGGTATCTGGTTAGGCTACATCTCAGTGTTATCCAAAGGCCTCTGAACTAACTGCAGTCCCCGACTGCCTATTAGGGTGTCAGCACTAGGACCTCTCGTCTTTCCTATCATTCTTCCCTTCTTTCATGGCTGTCATGGCTCCTATCTCTTTTTTATATACAATGATAAGGGTGTTGCTTCAAAGTACAGAGATAATAATACTGGGTAGAATAAGCACTTGGCTTGGTCATCAGAAGTGTAAATCAGAACAATGTGATGTCTATCTATTCTTAGAAGCAACAAGGATGTAACAATTGAGAGTTTTCTTTCCCCTGTTGAAGGAACCCATTTGCACAGGGCAAAAGATTTTTCTCCAGGCACCTTCCCCTCCCCTGAACTTAAATCATCCTTTTGGGAGGCATCTTGTTAGGCCAGGTCCCCAATTCCCAAGACTCCCTTTCTTTCCCTTGTTTGCAGAGGACCTGGTCCCACAGCTTCACCTGCTTATAAGAAAGAAGCAAGAGATGGGCTGCCCCATCAGTTACTGGCTGCAATTTGGTGAGGGCCACTAATTTAATGGGTCTGTACACTATCCTGAGGCAATTTTTTGTCCCAAGTTTAGTTTTGAGGCCCTAGAAAGGAAAACTAGATGTGAGAGATCCAAAGGCACATGACAGTGAAGTTTACAGGGCACAGCACAGGTGAGCTTGACTAATTCCTGCCTATTAGGCCCTCCTGCATCGTAGATGGAGGTCATGCTCCCACCCATGGCATAGATAAGGTCTAGGGAACTCAAAGGTTATCAAAAGCAGGAGGATTAGGCACCATATAGGTGAATGTGAATATTCCTCTTGGGTATGCCTCCCCACTTCATGGGTGAAGCCACACTTGCACACATGGTCAACACCTGCAAAGATCACTGGGACTCAGGGATATAAGGTCAGAATAAAGAAAAGGATGCCCTTTTTTCTTCCCCTCATCTACCCTGGGTATTCACTGTAAAGAGAAAGGAACAAACGGATGCTTTTCACCCCTCTTTCCTGAGGGGTAACCAACCATCTTCAACCTGCACTCCTCTTGACTGCATCCTGAATCACTGAGATCCCTTTGACCCTCAGACTCTGGAGAGAAGAAAAATGACCTTTTCCTCCTCTGTTCTCTCTTCCAGAAGGGTAAACAACCATCTTTAACCTATATACCTCTAGAATGTATCCTGAATCTCTGGGACTCCTTGACCCTCAGACTCTGGAGAAAATCTGCCTTATATTCCTTTGCACAAAGGTGTGGCTGAATTATGTTCTGCAGGAAGAAGCATGGCCTCAGAAATGAAGCATTAATTTTAATACCATTCTGCAGCTGGAACTTTTCTGTAAACATGAGGGCAAATGGTTCAAGGTCCCACATGTGCAGGCTTTCTTTGCCTTGCACGGAAGTCCGGACCTTTGCCAACATAGTAGGATTGATTCTGCCCTCTTGGTGGCCATTTCAGAAAAGGCTGCAAGGGGCAATCCCAGGGAAATAGAGAAGCAAACCCCAGAGGTACCTCCATTGGAGGAATCATCTCCTTCCATTTCCCTTATCCAGGTTCTCTCTAAGCTTGCCCCATCCTAGAAATCTTAGTTTTAGGCACTTTTGCCCCTACAAAAGGTTGGCAAATATAGTCTCATTAAGGTTCAAATTTGCTTTTCTCTATAGAACTTAAGGCAGATTAAGGAGATCTTGGCAAGTTTTCAAATGACCCTGATATTTGCATATAGAGGCTTTCCAAAATTTAACCAAAGTATTTTAACTCTTCTGGAAGAACATTATGTTACTTTTGAATCAGATCCTGACTACTGTCGAAAAGCAGGCCACCCTGCAAGCAGCAGATAATTTGGGGGATGAGCTTTGTATGTCATATAGTGCCAGGGAAAGGAAGAAGCCTTATCCAATTAGAAGAATAGTGGTACCATTGGAGGATCATAAATGGGATACCAATGATGAAATGGGAGAATGGAAGAGGAATCACTCTCAGGTGTGCATACTGGAAGGCTTATGAAGGACTAGAACTAAGCCTCTTAGTTACTCCAAGCTATACATGACAGAAAAGGGATTCAATGAGAACCCCACTGCCTTCCTGGAAATGCTAAAAGAGGTCTTGGTAAAGCACACCTCTCTCTCGTGATTCAGTTGAGGGATAACTGATCCTGAAGGATAAGTTTATTACTTAGGCAGCCCCAGACATCAGGGTGAAGCTGCAAAAGTAGGCTGTAGGACCAGACAGTACTTTAGAGAACCTACTGAAATTGGCCACCATGGTCTTTTAGAATAGGGATCAGGAGAAAATCCAAAAAAAAAAAAAAAAAAAAAAAAAGAAACACAAGAAAAGGCAGAGGCTCTAATTGACTCCTTGCAGGCTCACAAACCCCAGAGTGCCTAGATGTACCTGTTAACTGCTACAAATGTGGCAAGCCAAGGCACTTCAGGAAAGACTGCCCAGGCAACATGAGAAAGCTACCTCAACCCTGTCCAACAGGTAATGGAGACCACTGAAGGGAAGACTACCCCCAGAGACAAAAGTCACCAGGTCCAGAGCTAGTCTCTCAAATTGTCCAGCAGGACTCACACATCCCAGGGCTCTTCTCCCTGGTTCTGGTGGTCCAGACCACCATTACATTCCAGGAGCCCAGGGTGAGTCTGGAAGGTGAAGGGAGGAAAGGGAACCTCCTCCTGGACACTGAAGCAGGCCTTTAAGTTCTCCGCTCCAATCCAGGCACTCCCTACTCTCTTAGCATGACCATAAGGGGTGTCTCAGGAAAGCCTTTAACCCAATATTTTTCCCAACCCCTTAGTTGTAGTTGGGAGGACCGCTTGTTTACTCATGCTTTCTAATCATACCAGAAAGCCCAACTCCTCTCTTGGTCAGGGGCATTTTGGCTTGTATGGGAACCACTATCCTTATGGCTTCAGGACGGACTCTTTTTCTCCCCCTCATAGAGACCAGTATTAACACAGAAGTCTGGGCAACTCCAGGGAAAATTGGCTGAGCCACAACTGCCACACCGGTCTGGATCCACTTTAAGCATCTTACCTCCTTCCCTAACCAGAGACAATATCCTCTGAAACCAGAAGTTAGGAAATGACTAGAAACCATCATTGATAACTTGAAGATGCAGGGCCTTCTCAAACCCTGTAACAACCCTTGCAATACACTGATATTGGGGATACAAAAACCCGACAGGGACTGGAGACTGGTTCAGGGCCTCTGCCTCATTAATGAGGCTGTGGTCCCAATTCATCTGGTGTTTCCCAATTCCTATAACCTGCTAACTCAAATACCTGAGGGAACTAAACGGTTCACAGTCCTGGATCTAAAAGATTCCTTTTTCCTGCATACTGTTACACCTCAACTCCCAGTACTTGTTTGCATTCAAGAATTCCTCCAGCTAGGCCACCCAGTTAACCTGGACAGTGTTACCTCAGGAATTCTGAGACAGCCCCCACCTGTTTGAGAAGGTGTGTCAAAAGATCTCTCTGAGTTCCTTTATCCTCAGGTTAAAGTTTTACAATATGTATACATTCTCCTTTGTGCCCCAACTCTGAGGAAATCTCTCAAGGAGGCAGTAAAGCTCTTCTTAATTTTCTAGATAACAGGATATGAGGTCTCAAAATCTAAGGCTCAGCTCTGTCAGACTTCAATGAAGTACCTAGGTCTAGTCTTGTCAGAGGGGACCCAGGCACTAGGTGAAGAAAGGATCAAGCCCATGTCCTTCTTTCCCCTCTTCAAAACCCTCAAGCAACTGAGGGGATTCTTGGGCACTACAGGATTCTGCAGGTATGGATACTTGGTACAGTGAAATAGCTTGTCCCTTATATCACCTAATAAAGGAGACTCAGGCAGCTAAGATCCACTCCCTAACTGGGGAACCACAGGCTAAAAGGGACTTTGACCAATTAAAACAAATCTTGCTTGAGGTACCAGCCCTTAGCCTTCCCAATGAGGAGATGTTCAATCTTTATGTCTCAGAAAGGAAGAGAATGGCCATGCAAGTTCTAACTCAGGCCCGAGGTCCAGCCTAGCAGCCCATAGGGTACCTAAGGAAGGAGCTTTATTTGATAGCTAAAGAATGGCCAGCCTGTCATTGTCGGTATTTCCAGTGGTAGCTTTACTAGTACCAGAGGTATTAAGTTAACCATAGGGAATAACTTAACTGTTTATATGTCATATAATGTAGCAGGACTGCTGTCTTCCAAGGGGAGTCTCTGGCTAGCAGACAACCACCTACTCAAATATCAAGCTCTGCTATTAGAAGGATCTGTAGTATAGTTAAGAACCTGTCTCTCCCTAAACTCAGCCACCTTCCTCCCAGAGGAAGCTGGGGAGCTTGAAGAGGACTATGAACAGATAGTAGTGCAAACCTATACAGCTGGAGAGGACCTCAAATATAGACAGAAGTTCCTTTGTAGAGCAAGGGGTCCATAAGGCGGGGTATGCAATAGTTACCCTGAATGACATTATCAAGAGTACGCCTCTCTCCTCAGGCACAAATACTCAACTAGATGAGCTAATTGCCCTCATGACGGCACTTGAATTAAGCAAGAGGAAAGCAGTTAACATTTATACTGATTCTAAGTATGCTTTCCTAGTCCTCCATGCCTATGCCACTAACTGGAAAGAGAGGAACTTCCTCACAGCCAATGGATCTCCCATTAAATGCCATCAGGAAATTAACAGACTATTATCTGTGGTATTCCTTCTATGGAAAGTGGTAGTAATACATTGTAAAGGCCACCAAAAGGGGATGGATAAAATAGCCAAAAGCAATAAGCTGGCAGAGCAAGCAGCCAAATCGGCAGCAAGAGGGCCCCATATATCTGATCCCCTTGAGGCCCTCTGATATGGGAGTGCTCCATAAAAGAAATGAAACCTCAGTATTCCTCTGCAGAGATAGAATGGGCTGTGTCACGGGGATACACACTTCAGTCCTCAGGATGGCTGCAATTAGAGGATAGTAAGCTTCATCTACTAGCTTCCAGCCAACAGAAAGTTCTTAAAAAATCCTCCACCAAGTCTTTTAGGCCAAGGATAAAACCTGTAAGGATAAAACCTGCCAAGTGCTCAAAGGTTGTTCTCACGTAAAATTCTGCTAAAAATGATCAAACAGGTTGTTAATGCTTGTGAGACTTGCCTCAAAAATAATCCAGTCAGTCAACGGCTTCTCCCCCTGGAACCCAAAAGATGACAGTCTACCTCGGGGAAGACTGGCAGATGGATTTCACCCATATGCCAAAGACAAGGGGCATCCAGTACCTCCTAGTATGGGTAGATACCTTCAGTAACTGGGTAGAAGCATTTCCATGATGAACAGAAAAAGGCTCTGAGGTGATAAAAACACTAATTAATGAAATAATTCCTTACATTGGACTTCCTAAGTACCTTCAGAGCAATAACGGCCTCTTGTTCAAGGCAGCTGTTACCGAGGGGGTATCAAAGGCAACAAGCATACAATACTGTCTTCATTGTGCTTGGAGACCACAATCCTCAGGAAAGGCAGAAAAGACAAATGAGATTATTAAAAGGCACTTCAGAAAACTGTCTCAAGATACTCATATTCCCTGGATTACTCTTTTCTCCATAGCGCTACTATGTGTAGAAATACCCTTTCAGAGCTAGATTTAAGTCCCTTCAAAATGGTGTATGGACAGCCTTTTCTCACCAATCATTGCTTGCGAGACCAAAAAAGCTCCGATTTAATTAAACATATAACTTCTTTGGCCCATTTCCAAAGGAAATGCAACAACTATCAGAGGCCCAGTCTCATGAATAGGACCACTTCTATTCAACCCAGGGGACTTAGTACTGGTAAAGGCACCTGCTTCCCTTTCTCTCTCTCTAGTCCCAGAATGGGGGTGAGGGCTTACTCTGTACTTCTTTCTACTCCTACGGCAGTAAAGGTCACTGAAATAGATTCTTGGATTCATTATACTTTAGTAAAAGACCAGGGAACCGATAGAATTTCCTCTGTTGACCTAAGACAGCACCCGAAGTACACGAGTGAAGAAATCAGGGATCTCAAGCTAACAATCAGAAAAGATAAGTACTAACAACCAACCCTCCATGGATACCCTATGCTTACTGTTCTTGCTTTTGTTCTGTTCCTCACCATAAGGCATCTTTGTCAAGACCCCTTTATTCCTGAACTCCCTACTGCCATAAACAGTTATTTCTCTTTTAAAGCTTAGCTGCCCCCCTACAAGATTTATTTCATAAAGGTGAAACAGCTCTAGCCACAACATTATTTTCAGAATGATTAGTCTATTTTACTTCTTATTTGTGTTATCTCCAGCACTAGATACTTTCCTTCACATTCTCAACCTCCTTGTAAAGTTATTTCTTCTCACCTTGAGGCTGTCACACTCCAAGTGGTCATACAACTAGATCCTTGGACAATGGCTCCGTTTCTACCAGGGACCCTCAGAGGCCTCTGAGAGAGATCTGACTGCTGTTTTCCCCAAAACAATGTCCCCTGTCAGCATGAAGCAGTTAAGAGCAGTCATCATCCCTATCCTAACAGCAGTTAGATATACCTCTTCAGAAGGGGGATGGATGGCAACAGTGGCCTGTGTGGAGCAGCCACTGCAAAGATGCCAGCTACAATGAGGGAAGCACAGTCAGGACTGTACACTCCATGGAGCCAGCAGGAGCTAGGAACAGGCAAAAACCTCATCCTTTCCAAGTTGGAGGGGCAGAGCCCCACCCTCCTTGGTGAAGATGCAGCCACCCAGTTGTGGCTGTGGACTCTGGCATCCCTACACTCTCTGGGAAGCCTCTCTGCCCCTGGAGGCTTGGAAGTGGCATTCCCACTATCTGACCTCTCCCCACTCTGGTACCTGCTCTGATTTTGAAGCAAAGATGTTGCCAAGTCTGAGAACTGTTATGACCCAGCCAGGTGTGCACACACTCAGGGTGGTGCTGATACGCTAGCTTCCTGCTGCCTCAGCCTTCTTCGGATTCTCAGAGGCACAGAGGCCAAGGAAGGGCTGTGGGTAGCTCAGCACGAGCCTGCACGCACTCCTCGGCACAAACAGCCTAGGCACTATGGGTGTCATGAATGGCAGGTTGATGGAAGCAGGAGGAAGTCAGGTTCCTAGGCAGAAAAGCGTGGATCTCCAGTGAAGCCCCACATTGAATCTGGGAATGGCTTGAAACCTGGGAACTGGGCTGCCAGTTTTGCAAACTGGAGTGAGAATTTATAGTGCTTTTTCCAGGCCTGCCCATAACCACCCATGAACCCATCAGCACTCACTTCCTCTCCTGTGAAGTCCCAGACTCAGCCAGACTCAAAGTAACGTTGAGATGGCCTGCCTGCAGAGGAGATACCCACTGTGGGTATCCTCTCAGCTGCGAGCTAGGCAGACATTGGGATGACCTGCCTGCAGAGAGGAGCTATCCACATTGGGTCTCCTTCCAGCTGAGAGCTGAGCAGATGTCAGGGTGACCTGCCTGTGGAGAGGAGCTATCCACTGTGGTTTCCCTCCCAGCTGAGAGGTGAACAGACATCGGGACAATCTGCCTGCAGAAATGAGCTACCAACTTCAGGTCTCCTGAGAGTTGTACTATAGTTCAGTAAAGCACCTCTTTGCCTTGTTCACCCTCCAGTTATCTGCATACCTCATTCTTCCTGGATGCAGGACAAGAATTCAGGACCTGCCTAATGGAGGGACTGAAGGAGCTGTAACACAAACAGGGTTGAAACACGTCCCTCCTCTCACCACGTTGTGAGTATGAGAAGAAGAAAAGAGAAAAGAGAGAAGGAGAGAAGAGCTGCTGACCTTCTCTCCTTCTCTCTTGTGGCCCAGTATCAAACTGTATACTTGTAAACAGCATTTATAATTAACAACATAAATAGATTTTGATTCCCCAGGCAAACTTTCATTAAATTTGGTACCTAAATGATACAGAAAAAAAATTGTGGACATAAGTGCCACAAAGATGTGTCCACATGTCATGTGTATGTGGAATTTATGAATGAAGATTTCTCCAGGCTTACTCCTTCAAGGCAAGGACCTCAAGTCTTTCTAATGCTTTTTCTATATAAAGTTACATGAATGACTAGTCTGTAACTGTTTTTTTTAATTAAAGGATGATGTTTATCTGTGATGATTATTAGTCAGTGATCAGTTTCATGATGAATAACAAGTGTCTGTAAATACCATTTTGGAACTGTTATATTAGACTCCAATATAATAAATGCCATGCATTCACCATAAATTATGTTTGTTAAACCTCAGAAATTAGACTTCAAGGGACATGTGTTCTTATTTTCAGTTAACGGTTGGTTGAGAAATTATAGTTGCTCATAATTTTTCACCCTTTTAATAAAGGTATTGTCGAAATACTGTATGTACATAAAACATGAGTCTTTAATATTCAAATTTTGATATATGGACTATTTCTGTCTTGAATTATTGATGGCAAAATATGTGACAAGATAAAATAAAATGAGATATATTATTATCAGAAAATGTCCTTAATAATACTAACGTGCCATCATAGAATATGACGTCACAGTAACAGCAGCATTATCATTTACCATGGGAAGTGTAAATATTAACAAACAGAAGCCAAAATGCACTCTTTTTATATAGTGGATGCTAGAGACACCGAAGAAATTTGAAATACGACATTTTTGACAAGTTGGCAAAAACCAACTATAAATAGTTATGGGACAAACTAAAAATAGCTATGAGAAAAATGACAACTTTGTAAAATTGTTATGAAGGTGGCACAGGGTCAATGCTTCAAATGGGTGGGTGCATTCTAGCTTCCCCTTTACTTATCTTCTTTCTTTGACATATTGAAAAAGAACAAAGAATGGCAGTAAGACATTATTAAAGCATGAAGAATGCTCTCTCTGGCCATAGTACTATATCGTGTTATGGATTGATTCTGGCTTTTAAAGTAACTGTTATTTTACCTCAGTATGCCAGTATAATTCCATACCACTTCTGAATCTCAAAAGATAAAAAGGAGCAGGAAATTTCATACATTCTAGGAAGCAATGTATTTTCTCTGTTAATAACTTTATAGTATTATTTACCCCCTCCCCCCCAAGCCTAGCCAATAGACAGTTGTCCCAAAGCACTAATTCACAAATTCTACACTCTAAATAATATTTAATTATATTACCAGCATGCATACTCTAAAAAGTCATTATAATAAAGTTTAATCTTCCCAAAGATTATATTTATATGTGTCTGTATTACTGTATTATATGTTTGTATAAACTATATGTATATGTGTGCATTCATTATCAAGTACCAATAACCTCTTCTATTTTCTGAAATTTAAACCTCATGAAGGCAGGGCTAAAACAGCACCTGGTATATTCGGCTTTGAATAAGCAATTTTTGGACGAATTGCTCTCGCTTAATGACTTCAATTTTTATTAATGTATGAAAAAATCATATTTTTATATGCTTATAATAGAAATGAAGCCAATGAAAAATATAAAACACATTTTATCCTTTAGCAAACAAAAATAATCCCACATGTTCTACTCTTATGCAGTAGTCCCCCTTATCCATGGCTTTGCTTTCTGAGTACATTGAGTACATTCAACTGCAGTCCAAAAATATTAAATGTAAAATTCCAGAAATAAGCAATTCATCAGCTTCAAATTGCACCCTATTCTGAGCACCGTGACGAAATCTCATGCTGTCCTGCTCTGTCCCACCCAGGATGTGAGTCATCCCTGTGTTCAGTGTATCCACCCTCTCTATACTACCTGCCCATTCGTCACTTAGTAAACATCTCAGTTACCTAATTGACTATGGTAGTATCTCAGTGCTTCTGTTCAAATAACCCTTATTTTACTTAATAACGGCCCCAAAGCACAAAAGTAATGATGCTGGCAATTCAGATATACCAAAGAGAAGCTGTAAAGTGCTCCTTTTAAGTGAAAAGGTGAACTTTCTTGACTTACTAAGGAAACAAAAAAATCACATGCTGAGGTTCCTAAGATCCGTGGTAAGAATGAATCTTCTCTCCATAAAAGTGAATCTTATATTGTTATAACTTTTCTATTTTATTATTGTTGTTGTTACTGTGCCTAATTAAGTCAAACTTTATCATAGATATGGATGCCTAGGGAAAAAAATATGGTTTGTATAGCGTTAGAACTATCAGCATGTTCAGACATCCACTGGGGGTCTTACATCCACTGGGGGTCTTACAATGTATTCCCTGAGGATAAGGGGGGATTACTGTATTTGGGTAAGAACTGAGACCTTGTGCAGCAATACCACTTAACTGGACCAAGGACCGGCACTCTGTCTGTCACCATAATCCCCTCCCAGTAATTCCCTCCCAGGAAGATAAAACTACATGCCAATAAATAATTCACTGTTTGCTTCAGGAAATATACGTTAAATATTTCTGGGTAAATACTGATTTTGTATGGGCTAACAGATTACTTATCGGGAGAACTATTTGTTTACATGAACCAAGGGCTCATTTATCAGCACATCGTCAAAACTTGCCTCAATTCTTGCTTTCCTGTGTCTACCAATCCTGAACTATTAGATGTCAAAATTCCCACAATCCAATCAAGTTCTCCAATTCAATTCAATGTTTCTCCAAAACACTTAAAACCATTTGATCCCAGATACTCAAACCTATAAATCTCTTTCCTCAACTTCTCCTCTTGAGGCATTCTGAAAATTCTGTCGAAGTAGAGTTTTCCCTGTTTTAATAAATTGAGCTTTACTTGATCAATAGGTTTTCCTGGTGGTCTCTGGGGACAATAGACAATCTTAGAGTTCACCAGTAAAAACCACTGATTGTCATGGCTTAGTGCCCTCAACTTGTAAGCAGGGAGTTCTCCTGAGGCCACATCAGGCCTCCTCAGGGGTTTCTCTGACTGTGACAGTGAAGTAGATCCTGTATTAAGTCTGATCTCTGATGTTTTTTGTTGAGTTTCGAATTTATTTTAGCTCTTAAGAATGATGACCCCCTCCTTGTGAGATCTTTTGATCGTCTGATGAGACTTTAAGACTCCCCTTTGGTGGAAATCTGCCTTGCTACTAAAAAAAAATTGGCTGTTCTTCTTGATTGTGTTCATCTTTTTTCTTTTGTGAGTAATATAGACATTAGTGCATAGGGCTGAGGGTAATTAGAGTTTCCACAGGACTGAAATGTGTGCCATCTCAGAGAACTAACAAGTAAACTGTCTTGTTAAATAACAGTCATATAGGACAAACTTTGCCTTAGGGCAACTATCCAAAACTTATGACAGCTAGTCTTGCTTTATTCAGAACAGTTTAATTGTAAATTTACCACATCTATAATCATTCATCCATCAAAGATTAATTATTTCTTGTGTTTTCTATTGAACACAGCCAACTACCATGTCCAGGAGCACAGATCCGAGGTACTTCTGGACCCTCCCAAGTTTGTCTCTTACATGCAATACAATCACATTATCAGTCAATTCAAGTGTTATCATTCCAAATGGCATAGTAGCAACACAGACAATGCTATAGACTGAATCATGTTACCACCCCCAAATTCTTATGTTGAAGTGTTAACCCCCAATGTGATGGTATTTGGAGACAGGGCCCTTGGAAGATAATCAAGTGTAGACAAGGTCACAAAGGTGGGGTTCTCATGGTAGAATTAGTGCCCTTAAAAAACAGACATGAGAGATTGTTCTTTCTTTTCTCCACCATATGAAGACACGGCAAAAATGTGGCCATCTACAAGCCAGGAAAACAGTCGTTAGCAGCAATGGACCATGCTGGCACCTTGATCTTAAAATTCTAGTCTTCAGAACTGTGAGAAAATAAATATCTATTGTTTAAGCCACTTAGTCTATGCTATTTTGTTATGGCAAGATGAGCTAAAAAAAGGCAATAATATAGGCAACTTTGAGGAATTTTAACACAAGCAGAGAGAGAGAAATTCCAAGTATTCAGGTGTCTAGATTTTCTTGGGTGATGAAGCAGCCAAAAGAAACTCTGATTCTAAAATTATCTTCTTAAAGGATTCCTTGGCTACGCTGAAAAATTTCAATCTCTTTCAGATCCTCCCAAAACACCACTTAAATCTAACTTATGGCCTTTATGCCCCTTTTTGTCCTCCCTCATCCCTTGTGCATTCATTACCTTGAACTGTTATCTTTTCTGACCCTATTATCATTTTTTTTTTCCTAGTCAGAAGAAAACCCTCGAAGCTAAATTGCCTCTTAAAGTTAAAGCTCTCTGAGAATAGGGCAAGTGTCTTCTTTTAAGGAACTTAAATTTTAAGCCCTGGTCTTGTTATGAGCTAAGAGTGATTATTTAAGACTTTCTGAAGCTCAGACAGAATAGAAAGATATTCACAGAGAAATTTAAAATATTTAAACTCAAAATAAAAATGAGTTTCTTGTGTTAAAAACCTTGATAAACTAAGCTAAGGAAAGTCGTGAAGGAAGGGTTCTCATGCACAAAGTGGTAATAAAAAGAACAATCACAGAAAACTGCAAAACCCACAACACTGCACAAAGCCTACCCCACCCTTACATAAAAAAATAATTCTGCAAGTACATTTGCCCACCAACTGCCTGTCCAACTTTTGACTGGAGCCATGTTTGCTATTGACTCTTGTACCGAAGGCTAATTATCTCAAAACAATTATGTAATCCTCCTAGTTTTTCCTTTAAAAGCCATTGCCTTTCTTTACCTCCCTGAATACATACACAGTTTACTATGGTATATATTTCTCATGTCAGTGTCCATTTCTGAATAAGCATCATTGGCTTTTAGACAGTCTCTCTCTGTCTTTTATTTAGGTAGACAGAATAGAAACATGTTTAGAAAGAAATTTAAAATATTCCTAAGGACTGGATGCAGTGGGCTCATACCTGTAACCCCAATATTTTGGGAAGCTGAGACAGGAGGATTTCTTGAGTCCAGGCATTAGAGACCAGCCTGGGCAATTAACCAAGACACTGTCTCTACAAAAAGTAAAAAAAGTAGCCAGGCATAGTGGCACACTACTGTAGCCCCAGCTACTCAGGAGGTTGAAGTGGGATGATTACTTGAGCCCAGGAGCTCAAGGCTGCAGTGAGCTATAATCATGCCACTGTACTCCATCCAGCCTAGGTGACAAAGCAAGATCTTGTCTCTAAAACAATAAAATAAAATAATAAAACATTACTAGGAAGATATAATCCAGTATTCCTGGGTCTATATCAATTGTTTCATAGGCTATACGCTCAGGAAAAGAAAAATAATTGTTTTAACAAATAGAAAAGATCTTAAGGGTGACATAAAATACTCCAAGTTGCATAGAAAAAGTAAAAGGTTTAGAACATCTCTACTGTGAAAGAAGATGTTTTGGAGGCTATCCCCAAACTCATTCCTGTGAACACAAACTGCATACTCTAATCCAGTCCAGCAAGCAAAGAAAGGATTAGTCTATTGAAGACTTTAGGAATAGATTCTTCCATATTAGATAGTATCTGGAGGTAAATACTGAAGCAGAAGTTACTCCAGTTTGCCCTGTACTTTTTTTAGTAAATTTCTTTAAGCCAGAATTAGGAGATATAGAAGCAAAATATCTAAGGGGACAATTTGGAAAAGCCTTGGAAGTGAGCAGAATGAGACTCAGAATAAACTTGATTTCTAACTCCAGTCAATAAGGATCAAGATAGGGATGTATTAGAAGTATAGCCTTTTGCAAATTAGTTAAAAGAATATTTTACAGTTATTAAAAATAGTCTTTTAAGATATATTCTTTCAAAATTTCTGTTATAACAACAATCACCTAAATGATACAGAAATAAAATTAGAAATGCCTGTGTTTACTACTAAGGCTGTTGTTTCGTTTTTTTGTTTTTTTTTTCCTTTTGGAGACAGAATCTTGCTCAGTCGCCTAGGCTAGAGTGCAGTGGTGTGATCTCAGCTCACTGAAACTTCCGCCTCCTGGGCTCAAGTGACCCTCCTGCCTCAGCACCCCCGAGTAGCTGGGACCACAGTCATGCACCACCACGCCTGGCTAAATTTCCTATCTTTTATTAGTGACGGGGTTTCACCATCTTAATCAGGCCTGTCTCGAACTCCTGACCTCGTGATCTACCCGCCTCAGCCTCCCAAAGTGTTGGGTGGGATTACAGGCATGAGCCACCATGCCTGGCCAAAGGTTTTTTAAAAAATGAATAATAGCATAATAGCAGCCAGTTTAAAAAAATCACAAATAGTATAAAAACTGCTGTTTCTCATTTCCAACATGCTTATATAGATCAATTAATTCACTATCTGCATTGTGCCAAATAAGAATATAATTTTTTAAATGATTTAGAATCAAAGGCAATCAAGTTCTCTGACAGTAAGCACATAGATAGATAGAAGATATCAAAGGAATCTGTAAATTCTTTAATGACATCAGCAGTTTTGATTAATGTCAAGGATGCTGATCTACCATGACATATCCTGTTTTCCTTCAATAAATCTTTGTGTATGTATGTATCCACATTTTTTAGATTAGACTTTATTATTATGTCAGTAAAACAGTTTCAGAAGTATGTTGTCCAAGTGCATGACTTAGCATTTCCTTTACTTTTTCTAAATTTGTATCTTTGCATTATTGCCTTATTATAGTACTAATCAAGTTTTGTTTTGTTTTTTGGTAAATCACCTTAGCAGTGTTATTTATAATCCTGTTCTCTTACAGTATACAGAAATTCACCAATATTTGGCAGCATAAGAACAAAAGTGAAACTATAAAATAATGAATGAATGAGTCTTTGAAAGGATCTTAGTCAAAATATGATGACCCTTAAAATAAAATTACTCCAGTAATTGTTTTACCCTATTAATAGCAATGAATCTCTTAATTTATATAAGCATTGCTATCCATATCATTAACCATAAGTTTTATACTCCTAAAATTGCGCAAAGACCAAGTCTGATTTCTTAAGAGAAACAAAAAATGCCACTGCCTTAGTAATAACATCAATGATGTAACACCTAATGATGTAACTTGACTTTTCTGTATCAAGTATAGCAATAAGCTTTTTCAATGTGCTATTGCTTTAATTTCACAATAACTTTACCAGAAAAATATTATTGCATTTTACAGAACTGCAGAGATGTACATAAAATGTTCACACAGCTACTAAGTGGCAAATCTAGCACTTTAAACCAAGCCTCTCTTATCTCAAAGTCCGTATTTTTAACTATTGTTGATAAAAACTCAGATCATAATTAGCCAAGAATAAACATGAAATCACCTGTGGCTATTCAGTTCTCAAGGATCATTTCATGTATACTAATATTATTAATATAATTACACTTCTAGTAATTATGTACCCAAGTAGTCAGTATTATCATAATTTTTCAGGTCTGAATCATATTAGTACATTGGAACTACTATGATGAGATACAAATGAAGAGATCACTTGCCTCAGTATTCTGGGATGTCTCTCTGCTATGTTCTGGTATGTTCTGGTAGGTACCAACCAAACAACATGAAATGACTATGCTGACCACATTATATGCATTATCTGGAACATTCCCCAAACCAGAAAATTTTGTTTTCTTATCCTCATTATACAGAAAGTAAAGCAAAATGGATTCAGAGATATTAATCAATTTTTAAAGACATCTAACTAGTAAGTAGAAAGAGAAATCTAAATCTAAGTTTTTTGCTTCCACTATCTGTATTCCTATCTCATCATATTATTTCTATCTACATTTAGCAATGACAATTATCACTCAAGAGATAAAAACATGTATCTAAATAAAAATATATTGTTCACTATAGATTATATATGTACACTAAAACACCTACATCTGTGTGTGTATATATATGTGTGTGTGTGTTTTAATTATAAATTAAATCTCCAAATCTAACAAAAAATAAAAATGAGCACTTGTTTCTCTTCCTGTTTTTAATTTTAAGGCTATTCATCTTTATAAAATATTATTCTCCTTGATTATAAATGCTAATATAATATATATGAGTACATATATTATAATATGCATATAGGCATAATTATATGGCATATATTCTTACATAATTCTATAGGTATGTGTGTCAGATGAATCAATTTTTTTGATATAAACATAGTAGACTAAAAGTAAGAAAATTGGATTCTTATAAATATATCTGATTTTAACTGCTTATGTAACTTTAAGTCTCAATTTCTTCACCTAATACACTGAAAACTAAAATTTAGATGATTTTTAATTTCATTCTAGCCGTAAGCTTGTATTATGGCTCTGCTTTTTTGAAATACAAGTGGTATTTTAAAATGTGCATTGCACCTTGCATTCACAATATTTACATCACTGCTAAGCTGTGTTTAATTCTGTTTTCTATTTTGAGTTGAACTAAGTTTTCTGCTGAAAGTTCACACTAACAAATTTATAAGTACTTAAATTTTATTTATAATTTTTTCTGTTAGATTTTCTTAAAAAGCAACCCAAATTAAGTTCCAGAAATAGACATATTTTCTTATTCATGATCAATAACACCATTAATTAAGACATGATATCTCATTTAATATAACTGATTATGCTAGTATACCTAAGTAAAAACACAATCCTATTTGTAAAGATTGCTATTATTTTTGCTGTTATGTGCTTTAGTTCAAGTTTAATTTTTATCTATGTCAAGCTATCTTATATGTAAGTGAAACAATTTTCTAGTAATCTATAATATCATGAATATTAACATTTTTGTATTTTAAACAAGTTGGGAACATTATAATCAATTTAAATGAAATAAAGGGTTAAAATTAAGCAAGGTAAAAATTAAAATAGCCCATATGTTTGATGAGTTTATAGTCCATAAACAATTTAATATCTAACATATATATATATAGGAAAAAAAAGTATGATCTTTTGAAGTATTCACCAACAAGGAATACTTCAAACATACTCTCTATCATCTGTTACCCTGGAATAAACCTTAATACTTGTTGAAATTTTAAGTATCATTACCTGAGGCAGTCATGTAGTACACAGCTTAAGTGAAGAACAGTTAAATTAAAATACTGCCATATTAATTATATACATAAATCAGCACAAATAAAACACTGTTAATTTGCCATCGCTAATATCTCCCAACCTCTTACGGAGACTCAAACTTAATTAAGGCCAAAGGAATAATTTTTACTAGCCTAGTGGTAAGTTACAAGAATATTATAATGCTATTACTCTATTATTCTTTTACTCAAGAGACAAACAAACATTCCACAGAATTTATCAACAGAAGGAGCACAATATTGGTATTAATTCATTTAGTTTCTACCTCAGCACATGACAATCACAGGATCTATATTTTAAGAGATGAGAACCCTCTCGCCGGGCGCGGTGGCTCAAGCCTGTAATCCCAGCACTTCGGGAGGCCGAGAGGGGCGGATCACGAGGTCAGGAGATCAAGACCATCCTGGCTAACATGGTGAAACCCCGTCTCTACTAAAAAATACAAAAAACTAGCCGGGCGAGGTGGCGGGTGCCTGTAGTCCCAGCTACTCGGGAGGCTGAGGCAGGAGAATGGCGTAAACCCGGGAGGCGGAGCTTGCAGTGAGCTGAGATCCGGCCACTGCACTCCAGCCTGGGCGACAGAGCGAGACTCCGTCTCAAAAAAAAAAAAAAAAAAGAGAACCCTCTCTAGAAGAAACAGAGCTTCTGTTTCTTATATTTTTATTTTACTAAGAAGTAAATTAATTTTGAATTGAATGGTCAATGTCAATATGAAATATTTAAACATACTTTTAAAATCTTTATTTAAAATATTATTCAATAAACAGAAGCTTTAAAACGTCTGCAGAAAATTTTGACAAAAATATTAATAAATTTAGCTTTCTTCCTATTCTTCATACATATATATTTTATTTTCCTAAACTCTTTGTAGTAATGAACTCTAAGTTAGTAAAGCTGAGAAAACTGTACTATTTGCTTGTTTAATTTGTTATCATATTAAAATCAAAGGTCAAAAATTACTTTTGCTTGTATTAAAAGAACAAAATCAAAACAAAGAAGAGGAAGGAATGAGAAAGTTTACGATCCTGACATGGCTGGAGGCTACCTAGGTACAATTTACATTCACGCAGAGGCCAATACCAACCACGTTGTTGTCCGATATGAAAATGAGAAGATGAAAAGAAGTGGGGAAAAGGATTTACGAAGTAAAATAATCTAAAGGCTGCTAAAATTTGATGAATGCCTTCAAACTACAAGCTTGATCATAGTGTGCCCCTACATAGAAAATCTTTACCAAATCCCCAACTACTACTAAGATAAAGCACAAACGCTCTAGTCTGGAATGCAAACTTCCTCAAATCAGCTGCCACTAGCTTCACAGGCTAATCTCCCATCTTCCTTTCTCATCACACCAGACTGCTTGCTGTACCCCAAATACCCTCTGGTCTTTTATGTTTCTGCTTTTTACCCAAACTGTTCTCTCTGCCTTTAATATGGTACTTCATTTCCTTCTCAGCTCAACAAAGTGCTTCTTATCATTTAAAATTGAAATCAAAGTTATCTTTTTGAAGTTCTTCAGTTCTGCTGGGTTTTAGTAATTGTTGTTGTTCCCAAGAAATTTTACCACCACGTGAGGCTATAAGCCTGGAAAAAATGATGGCCACATTTCCCTATGTCCAAGAATACATAGAGGTAGAAAAGGGTTAAAAATTCAGCTTGCCAATTTAAAACAGGGCAGGGCAGAATTATTTAAATATGAGAGGCTACTAGCAAATTGTTCTATTTTCTTATCTAACCATTTACAATATATTTTTCATCTAAAAATAAAATATCAAAATTTATTTTTGCTTAACTTAAAAGAAAAAAATGGATGTGAAGAGAAATAAATGACAAAGTATAATCTGTTATCACTAGAGATAAACTAAAATTCTGTTAACGACAATATGACAGATATAAAAGACAAATAAAATTCAAAAGAGAAAACTGACAAAAAGAAACAAAAAACCTTCAACCATAATTGTGGGGAAAAAGTTGTAATTTCAAATAATATAATTTTTTACTATACAAATATTAAAAACTTAGAGATGATAACAATCCTAAAGAGAATATGGTAAAGTAGTTGCTGTCATATGCAGCTATTGGCCTATAATTTTATTTAACCCTCTTGTCTTATAATTTGTATATATATATGTGTGTGTGTGCGTGTGTGTGTGTGTATATGTGTGTATATACACACACACACACACATATATATATATACACACACACATCTCTCTCTCTCTATCTCTCCAGGAAATCAAAATTATGAACATCCGTTCATCTCAAAATTCCATTATATGTGCTGTCCTAAGCAATTAGGGTGCAATTTTTATGCAAAACATTTAAATTATGATATTATTAGAAGCAAAGACAGAAAACCATCAAAGGTTCCACATTAAGCAGATTTTCAAATAAATTATTATATTTTATTTTTTGAGAGACTATAGCATTATGGTAAAGAGCCTGACTGTGTAAATCAGGCTACCTAACTTGCTATGTAGTCCACATTTTAATGTATACTCGGTGTGAGTCACTATGCTAAAATTTGATAGTACTGCTGTCATTATCATGCTAAATACAAGGTAACATTAGGGTTTTTAATCTTAGTATCATTATGAAAATAGTTTTGACATCATGAATTCCTAGAAATGGTCTTGGAGACTCTCAAGAGTCCTTTGACCATACTTTAAGAACTATAGGTCTAAGAAATTAATAATTGTCATTCAATCTCCTTGGTAGATTAGTCAATAATGAGCAATTTTATTCCTATTACAAGAGCCTGTAGAATTTATCAAGATATTATAACATGTAAAATTTAAAAAGGAGGATTCAAGGGTGAACCCTTAGCAACTGAAAGAATAGACTTAATAAATCCTTAGCAATTGAAAGAATAGACTTAATAGTTGTTGAGATATGAACCCTTAGCAACTGAAAGAATAGACTTAATAGTTGTTGAGATTAATTATAATGGAAAGAGCAAAATGGGGGGGGGGTTAATGCACAAAAATCAGGAGTTTGGTTTGGGACATATTTCAGAGGCGTTGTAAACATCCATGTGAAGATCTCAAGTAGATAGTTAATATATGTATATGTCTGCAGTGCAGGGGAAATTTATGGGATAAAGATAGAAACTCAGAGGCTTTGTGATTTACCACCACTTAAAGCTAGGAGATTTAATGAATAATCAAAGGTATAGGTATAAGCAAAGTAGAAAGAAAGTCTAAGAACTGAGCCCTAAAACATATCAAACGTGGAGATGGGAAGTACCTAGGTAAGGAGATTTTGAGGAAGGCAGAAAAACAGAAGAATATACTTTCCCAGGAATCAAATGAAGAATTTGGGGAAGGAGTAACGACTAGTATTTACTGAATGCTGAATGTCTTGGTTTTTAATGTTCATTGTTGAAAATAATGCTTAGAACTATCTTATTATTTAAGCTCAGCAAGGTGACACATACCCATAGTCTCAGCTACTAGGGAGACTGAGTGGGGAGGATTGATTGATTGCAGGATTTTCAGGCCAGCCTGGGCAACACAGTAACACCTTGTCTCCAAACAGAAGAAAAGAAAATAAAGAGAGAAAGAGAGAGGGAGGGAGGGAGGGAGGGAGGGAGGGAGGGAGGAAGGAAGGAAGGAAGGAAGGAAGGAAGGAAGGAAGGAAGGAAGGAAGGAAGGAAGGAGGAAGGAAGGAAGGAAGGAAGGAAGGAAGGAAGGAAGGAAGGAAGGAAGGAAGGAAGGAAGGAAGGAAGGAAGGAAGGAAGGAAGGAAGGAAGGAAGGAGAGAGGGAGGGAGGGTGGGAGGGAGGGAGGGGGAGAAGAAGAACAAGAAGGTGGAGGAGGAGTAGGAAGAGAAGAAGAAATATTTTATGATTTAGGCATGTGTTATGAACATTGTATTGAAAAGAAAAAAAAATTTACAATGTCTTTAAGTAACTAGTATGTTCACAAAGTTAGTGTCAGAACTGGAGTTCAAAAAGAGTTGTGGCTGACGTAAGAGCCTGATTCATTTATCCTAGACAGAAAACCATACAGGCAGGTGACTGCACAGGGCAAAAGCTAAGCCCATCTCTCATTTTTTTGAACAACAAATAGTAAATTTTTTTTACAATTGCCTCTGATTAAGACTTTATTTTATTTAATAAGAAGATTACTACTATAAGTATTATGTCATTATTTTTAAGGTTATAGTTACTAAGACTTTGCATAATGACTCTATCATGTAATAATTCAAATTTTATGTATTGATCCTTTCAAAACAGTATTTTTCAGGACTATGTGCCAGAACACATTTATTCTCTGGCACCATCCAAGATTTCCAGACCCACAGGGAAATCTACTAGGGGTTAAAAATAAAAAAGGCGGACTGCCATGCAGCAGAGTCTCCAATGACCAGTGACATATTCCAAGAAATACAGAGTCTGCCAGCATTAGTGTCTATGGTCAGAGGACCAAATGGGAGAACACCTGTATTCAGCTGTCCAAGGCTAGTGGAAGGACTGATTACAAATGCAAATTTGAGGAGGTGGGAATGGTCATTTGTTAGCCATAAACATTTACTACCAATTTATTAAAGTTACTCTTTAAAGAGCATATGCTCTTTATTTCAATTAGAAGATAAGTGCTGATACAGGGGCATCCCCTAACCCAACAATACTACGTGAAATTAAGCTGGAAGATCTATAAATACTGAGTGAACATTAGGACTACACTAATAAAAAAACAAGTCAATACTATTTTCTTACTCTCCTCGCTACAGAAAGATTTCTAAATTTTATCTCCATTTAATTGTAAAATTGCTGGGATTCAAAACAATAAGCATTGTAAGAAATAGTGAGTAGGAAGCTGACATAGGACTTCATTACTTTATTATTTCTCGAACTATCAGTAACGGGAGACTTTCCCCACAGCAAGACACTCTGGTGTACTATTCTTACCAAAGGCAGGCATTTGTGGAATTTTCCTAGATTTATAAAATGTATTTTAAAGATGAATCATGTGGTTTTATTTTACACACTCTTTCTAGCCATACTAATTCCTCTACAGAGCTAGACAACACAATATAACTTTAACTTCACTAACAGCTGAGATTTCAAGTAAAGGCTAACTTTTCTCCAGACTGAGCTGTTAGGAGTAGACCTCTATTTCTATATTGTAATGACAGTGCTCTTTGTCTCCACCTTTAAATTAGCGTTCCTCCATTGTATCTGTCTAAGTAAAGATATAGCCACATTAACTTATATTAACAAACATTACTTCCTTTGGGCCAAGTGAGGATCTAAAATGAAACATGAATCTTTCAATCATCTTTACAAAACCAGGCTCCTGTGAAACTAAAAACAAACCATCCATTCATCCATTTACCTTTAAAAAAATCTGTGTTCAGCATGAGAAAAATCAGCTCAAAGGGTTCTCTTCTTCATTTTAAAAATTTTACACCAATCATCACCAATCACTCCCCTACTAAAAATCTAAATTATTAAAATTTGAGTATATACCTTTTTAAGCCAGCATTACAGAAAGATAGTTAACAGTCCATAAATATAATTCCCTAAAATTAAAATTAAAACAAATTTCATTAGTCCTATTTTGTTATTTCTACTTCCAATCTGTTAACTTTTTTCTATCTTTTCTTTTACAAAAGTGAGATCATTTATTAGTAGAACCCACATATTTTCCTATCAGAAAAAAAAATCTTGAAAAAAAGTTCGCTGTATGGCTTTCACAGCAGTAAAGTTTTGTTATACCTTTGAAGCAGTGACATCCCTGAAACATTAACCAGTGTGACTGCTAAAATATTTAAACATTTAAATCCCTGAGAGGCAGTAAGAACTGTCAATAAAATTGTAATTCGCTATGCAGTATACTTTATTTTACATATGCTTTAAAGAGTATGAAGAAAATATGGATTGATTTCCCTTTTAATGAGTTTCACTCAGAGCTTGTATTGGAGATTTAAACGCATACTGACTCCACATTTACAAAGACTGAAATCTCCTTGAAGATGAATTTTGACATTGTCACAGTGAGTTTTACCCTCTTTTTACATTTCGCTTTTTAGTGTAGTTGGAAAGATGTTATCCCTTAGTGAGAATACATCTGAAATAGAAATTCAAATGTTAGCTATAACTTGATATGTAAACATCCACTTTTGCAACCTACCAAAAATTCAGTTATTGGATAAAATAAGTACAAATTGTAACTGTAATCTCATCAATTTATACAAAGAAGAAAATGCAATTGAAAGCCTCTTTGAGAATGTACTAGGTATTTATTTCTCTGTTCATTTACTTCACTGGAGAGTAGAGTTAGATTTTCGAGCGGACTTAAAGTCTACCTGTATATTCTACGAACATCAGGTTTGCTTCATTTTAAGAATTATACATGAGACTTAGTACAGATCTTTCCTCAACACATAATGTCTGTTGAACTGATGTGAAATATGAAACAAAATTTCTAAAATGATGAAGTTTATTTATTCCAATCTCTACTACCTTCATTACAACCAAAGAATTAAAAATGGAAAATGAATATACAAAACATTCAAATTATACATTTACCAGACCAAAGAAAAATTTTTTACTTAAATTTTGACAAGCCATATAATCTTTGTCGACATGATATATTGTTGATTTTTATGGTTAGAATAATTGTTCACTTTATATTTTCTGAACTATAAGTCTTTGTCTGCTTATGTCATTTAAAATATGTCAAGTCTCATCTAATTCTTGTCTGTAACACTGTCACCAAGTTCAGTTTGTAACAATTTACACAGTTTTCTGACAATATTTTTCAAGTACCAGTTGTTATCTCAAACCCTTTTCCGATACTGTTCTATAATGGTTGGAAATAAAAGAAATAAGCAATAACAGTATGTTTTCCTAAATTGTAAAGACTTATACCCTTAATCCTTTAAATTTCATAGTGTGCATGCTTATAAACATTACATGGGGGAAATTCCTCAAATTTCACATGTGCAGATAGTTTACTAATTCAAATGACTATCTTCTGATGGATTGCCAACAGACTGTGCCATCCAAACAACTTTTTATATAAGCAATGGATCTGTGTCGTTACAATAATGTGAGCACTTCTACAATGGCAATGTGGTTACATCCTTTTTCATCAATACTTCACATTTGACCTTAATTTCTTTGAAAGTGAGCACTAAACAAATAATTTTTAAGCATTATTATTTTCTTTACATTAATAGACTTTATTTTTAAAAAACTACTTTGAATTTACAAAATAAGCGAGCTGATAGTACAGAGGGTTCCTACATAATACCCCTCCCCAACACACACACATACACAAATGTTACCGTATTATTAACATCTTGCAATAGTATGATACATTTGTTATAAAGGACAAAAACGCTGATACATTATTATCAACTAAAGGTCATATTTTGTTCAGACTTCCAAAGTTGTTACCTAATATCCCTCTGCTAGTCCAGGATGTCAGCCAGTATACTACATTTTATTTAGTTGTCATGTCTCTGTAGGCTCCTCTTGGCTGTGACAGTTTCTCAGACTTTCCTTGTTTTTGATAATCTTGCCAATTTTGACATTGATGTTCATAATGTTTGCTTAGTATTTTACTATATCAAAAATAAATACAGTTCACTCTTGAACAACAGGGGTTTGAGCTGTGTGGTTTCACTTATAAGAGAAATTTCTTGCACCCTGCCATCCCTAAGACAGCAAGAACAATCCCTCTCTTCCTTCTCCTTAGCCTACTGAATATGGAGATGAAAGAACAAAGATTTTTATGATGATTCACTTCCACTTAATGAATATTAAATACATTTTATCTTCCTTTTGTCTTCAACGTTTTATTTTCTCTATCCTACTTTATTATAAGAATACAGCATATAACGCACTTAACATACAAAATACATGTTAGTTGACTGTTTATGTTATCATTAATCTTCCAATCAACAACAGGCTATTAAGAGTTAAGTTTTGGGGGACTCAAAAGTTATACATGGATTTGTAGCCACATGGGGGTTTGGTAACCCTGAGTGGTTCAAGGGTCAACTGTATGTATTTTCCTACAGAATTCTATTACTTATTAAATGTATCCAAGTATTTCTTTTTTTATTTTTATTTTTTGATGTTGTTGGAGAAGAAAAAAGAGATAGGTCAGGGAAAAATAATAATGTAGAAGGAGGAAAATAAAAAGAACAGATTCAGCTTTAAAATTCTGCATAATAAAACAAATCTGCATTTTTCATAATAGGCCAAATCTTTTGTACTTTTAGCGGATATATTGGCTTCCTGAGGACTACTGAAAATAGATAGATAGAAAAGGAAAAGGTAAAAGTTAGATTAGCACATCAATCTATAATACTTGTTTGATTCAGAACCTATGAGCGTATTATCTATAAAATGTGTCAAGCAGGACCCATCAATACTAAAAGATCCGGCTAATATAACAAAACCACAGGTATGCTGCTTACAGAAATGAGTTTCTGTTCCTGATGGCTATAATAAAAGCTAGATTACAAAATAGGGCTGAATAACACTGCATTCTAATCATTAAGAGTATAGTTTTGCTTTATTCTAGAATAAAATTTTCATCATGCCTTTAAGCTCAAAATTAGCACATATAAATATATATTACTGAATATAATTAAAATAAAATTTAAAATACACTTGGAATTTTAGATCTGCATTTTATCATGTGCATATTCTCTAAAGATCATAGAGTTGCTAAAGAAATATCCTTGCTTAAAATTATATTAAAACTGTAGTCTTCTTCCCACTGATTGTTTCATGATGTGTAATGAAAATAATCACTATAGCTATGGACAACAACAATTAGATAGTCAATGACAAATTTCTTAAAGAGTATCATAGAAGGGACTTGTAGTATACTACTTTTAGTCATAATCACTTAGCAAAGCTTTTACTAATTTTTAACATTTATAATATTTATTAATTTTTTAAAAACATATATCCAAAAGATTCCTTCAAATCCTTCCACTTTATATTCTGTTATTTGCCAGTTAGATGGTACTGAGTGACGTACCATCAGTACCATGATTTTAATTTCCTCATATACAGAGTGTAAGACAAGAAATATATCTAATGTCTCTTCTTTTTCTAAATTATTATTTTAAAACATAATTTAATGATTTTTGTCCGAATTCTCCAACGTTAGTTACAAAACAAACCAAAAATTCCTGGAAGAACTGACTGAGCTGGGGAAAGTATCTGTATTAGTTTTCACTAGGGAAAAACACATGAATACAGTTTTGGCTATTAGACACACAAAATTATCTCTTAACATTTACAAATTGGCTACTATCCTGTTAGAAAGGAAGCTGTCTTTGATAAGTATTTACTTTTAAGGATTCCTATTTAACATTTATTTTTATTTCCTGCAGATACATCACTTCCTTATCCTATAAACACATATTTTTAAAGACTTTTTAGAAGAATCATCCAGATTTTTTTTTTTTTTTGGTATTTTCATTGAGAAAATAGTTCAGAACAACTTGGAGGCTATTCTAATAGCAATAAAGTAGATTTTTATTTAGAAAAGTATAGTGCTAACTGCCAATTCATACAGCTATCATTTCTGTTTAATAACCTGATGATGGTTTTTACTGACAGAGAGAGTAGAGTCATATAATTGTGAAGAACAAACTCTCTTTAATTATTCAAATATTTATATACTTAGTATTTTATTTCATATCACAAGTTATAAACAAAGCTGTATTTTGTTTCTATTTAAGAAACTATGAAAAAAAAAACAAAGAATTATGAAATTTAAATTTTTTACATGATTCCTAAGAAATCTCAGCTTTTGAAAGGTTGGTACCACCTTCTATTGTTTTTCAGCTACACTTAGGTAATTTTTTCTTCAATCTTTTCCTTCTATTGATCCCTGCTCATAGAATGTGTCACCACTCCCCCAACCTCTACTGCAATTTACTAAAATATAGTTCGAGTACAACCTCTTCTAAGGCCTATCCCACCTACTGCACCCACAGAAATCTTTCTTTCCCCTGAATATAATACATTATTTTAGCCCTGATTATCATTGCCTAGTATTATACTTTCTTCCTCATGGACAAATATTAATTATTCAAATAGATCAGTGAGTTTGAGATCTATTTTGTTAGTTGAATAGTGATATAACTGTAAATAAAAAGAGATCATTTCAGGGTAAGAAATCAGCACTTGAAGTATTTTATAGATGAGAAAGAATGTGGTGCATTCAAGTCACTCATCTGATGCCACCGATTCCCTACTCTGCCAAGGAATGTTGGGCTTCTGTGAAGCCCTACCATGTGTCACACTTTCCACGAAGAGTTCCAAGTTTCTAAACCATCTCTGGCACCATGCCACTTTATCAATACCCACTTATCCTTCATGGAAAAATGTCACTTGCCTAGGATATCTTTTCTTACCACCAAAATTGCTATGTCCTGCATACTGCTCTTTTCTTCATTAACATTTTTTTTAAAAAATAGAATCCTCCATTAGACTGTATGCTGCACATCTCATATTTGTTACTAGAATCCCAGGGCCTACAGTAAATCTTCAATAAATATTTGCTGGAAGTCAAGTTTAATGTGTAGAAAAAGTGGTGAGTTTTGAAGCTTGAGAACTTTGTAAGCTCTGACAACAAAATCAGATTTTATAATGAAAGTAATGGGTAATATTGACTTTTAAATAGGTTAGTGAATGAGATCAGTTTGGTGTGTCAGCACACCTTGTGGATAATACAGAGAATGGATGAGAAGAGGTCAAACTGGAGACAGAGTCTAGATTATTACTCTGGCGTTGTTATGAAAATTCATTTGGGACAGACCTGCTTTTTTTGAGAAAATTCTCTGCTAAGCCATTTTTGATGGGGGAGACTGTGTCTTTGGGCTCATTGAGTCAGTCTACACTTAGCTCTGAAAGTTGACTATAGATGTACGTAGCTTGAATTAGAAAAGTAGAGTTCAGGCCGGGCGCGGTGGCTCAAGCCTGTAATCCCAGCACTTTGGGAGGCCGAGACGGGCGGATCACGAGGTCAGGAGATCGAGACCATCCTGGCTAACACGGTGAAACCCCCTCTCTACTAAAAAATACAAAAAAAAACTAGCCGGGCGAGGTGGCGGGCGCCTGTAGTCCCAGCTACTCGGGAGGCTGAGGCAGGAGAATGGCGTGAACCCGGGAGGCGGAGCTTGCAGTGAGCTGAGATCCGGCCACTGCACTCCAGCCTGGGCGGCAGAGCGAGACTCCCTCTCAAAAAAAAAAAAAAAAAAAAAAAAAAAAAAAAAAAAAAAAAAAAAAAAAAAAGAAAAGAAAAGTAGAGTTCATAGTGCCCAAAATTTGAAAAAGAACATGGCTACAGGGAAGAAAGTAAAGTCCACAAGAGAGAACAAAATGAAACCCTTGAATACTCTCTCTCTCTCTCTCTCTCTCTCTCTCTCTCCCCTTCATGCATTTTCAACTGCTGTGCTCTTACCTGCACCAGGTGATTCCTCCCCATCACTCCAAAATCTAAAATGAAATAAATACCAATCATCAAAGTGTTTATATGATAGAAAGCTTTTGTAGTGTGGGTTAAAAGATAAAAATCTGAGAGAGGCTCTGAATTCTGTATCGAGGATGAGAGGAAGAAACAAAACAAAACAAAAAACAACAAAGATGGCAGTAATGGACACTGACACCAGACCAAAGGTCATAAAAGACCAACTGGATCACATAAAGTTAGTTAGAGGAAAATGATGATGCCCTGAATAAAGGCTAAAACAAAAATTATAAAGAGAAATGTGAGAATGAATAACAGGTAAAAAGTAGAATCCGTTAAAACTAGTGACACCTGGTTTCAAATTTTGAAGTCAGCACTGATGTTGGTGCTATTCACAAAAGAGGAAATAAATATGAAGCAAAAACAAAGTTATGGGCAGCAAGAATAAGGTTAATCTTGGATCTGTTAAATCTGATGCATATAATTGACATCCGATAAAACTGCTAGCAGGCCATGAAATACATGTATATGCACATCAGGAGAGAGGACTGAATTGGAAGTAGACTTTGGAGACATTCTAAGGGATGGTTGAAGCTGGCTTCTCCTAGTTTCACAGGGGCATAAAAATGTAGAATATGAGTAATGCAATTCTTAGTAATCAAAGCTTCTCTCAAGTGTAGTATATTTTATATGTGAGAATAGTGAAGATCATAGTAAGTAGGGATTAGACAAAATCTACACATACAAATGCATCTATAGGCATAAAACAATAAAGTTTGCCATATAATTCATGTATGCATGTAAAGAAATATGAGTATTGTAGTTAGCGGTATACTGAGGATGATAAATATTTTACCTTTGAAAATAAGACAAAGAAGCAAACATGATTCTATTATGGATGTCTAATGAGAAATGAAGGCTGTTCACAATTCTTTATATGGACATGATATGAAAGCAGTGACACATGAATTAATAAATCACCCCTACAGATTTTTTTGATTCGTATATTTCTCATCTAAAATATATTTTTGGATCTAAGACAGCATTACTTGCAAGACACATACTTTATGTACCTTTTTAAAGGAAAAAAAAGTTGCTAATCAATGCTAAAACACCTTATTAACATATCAATATCATGGATATAAAAATAAAATACTGTGAATATTTCATTCATTAAAATGTGTTATTAAAAAGAATCACCTAGGCCTGGCGCGGTGGCTCACGCCTGTAATCCCAGCACTTTGGGAGGCCAAGGCGGGCGGATCACCTGAGGTTAGGAGTTCAAGACCAGCCTAGCCAACATGGTAAAACCTGTCTCTATGAAAAATACAAAAAAGTTAGCCGAGCATAGTGGCTCATGCCTGTAATCCCAGCTACTCAGGAGGTTGAGGCAGAAGAATCACTTGATCTCAGGAGGCGGAGGTTAAAAAAGAAAAAGAACAACCTGGTGGGGACAGGAGCAGTGGCTCATGCTTGTATTCCCAGCACTTTGAGAGGCAGAGGCAGGGGGATCACGAGGTCAGGAGATCAAGACCATCCTGGCCAACATGGTGAAACCCTGTCTCTACTAAAATACAAAAAATTAGTTGGGTGTGGTGGCACGTGCCTGTAGTCCCAGCTACTCAGGAGGCTGAGGCAGGGGAATGGTTTGAACCCAGGAGGTGGAGGTTGCAGTGAGCCGAGATCACGCCACTGCGCTCCAGCCTGGCAACAGAGCAAGACTCCATCTCTAAATAAATAAATAAGTAAATAAATAAATAAACCACCTGGTAAAATTTGCAATTTTTATTTCCATTTTCATTGAATATTTTTTATCATTATTTACACCAAATAATATATATTTTAATTATTTTCTGATCTATGAATGCTCTACATATGGGAGCAGGCCCAAGTTACTGTTGATGCCAAGATACATGGAAAAGACTAGATCTTTCAGTGCATATACTGATGCTCAATAAGTAGACAAAATCTCACAAGGAGAAAACAAAAGAGACTTCCCAAGTCATCATCAAATATGGAGGAATTTACAATGATAAGCTGATTTAATCCATCTCTCAGTAATGCTCCTATTTACCCTGTCATTTTGAGGCTGCTGAGAGTATACTGTACTTGAGACAAATTTGAAAATATTTTAGTTCATGAGAGATTTCTTTCCATCTAAACCTTGTCCCGAATATCCATTTGAGACACAGGCTGAAGATGCTTCTGTAATGTTACCCAAAGTAGCCTGCCTAAAAATAAAGATAGCACAAAATTAGGTAATTTGGTTAAGAATCCCATATCTGGTGTTTTTTTGTTTGTTGGTTTAGTTTTTTTTTTTTTTTTTTTTTTTTCTGTTTTTGAAACAGCATTTCTATGACTTGGCATTGTTCCTATAGAAAAAGAGAGAGAGAGACAGAGAGAGAGAGAGAGAGACTCACTCTGTTGCCCAGGCTGGAGTGCAGTGGTACAACCATGACTCATGGCAGCCTCAATTTCCTGGGTGTAAGCAATCCTCCTACCTCAGCCTCCCAAGTGGCTGGGACTACAGGTGCATGCCACCATGCTTGGATAATTTCTTTTATGTTTTGTAAAGATGGGGGTCTCTCTATATTGCCGAGGCTAGTCTTGAACTCCTGGGCTCAAGTAATCTTTCAGCCTCAGCCTCCCAAAGTGCTGGAGAATCATGTATCTGGTTCTATGGGCTTTTCAGAATAGGGATGAAATTTATTCTGTTGTTGAATTGAGCACTCTTGACCACTGGCCAATGAGTGGACACAAACCCTGACCATAATCTTTCTGTTTGTGTTACTGTGTTCAAAGATGTGATTTCCAGAGTCTTAAATGACTTTGCACATCTGCTGCCCTGTCAAGTTCTCCAACAAAGAAAAGGTCATTCAAGAGGAAAAAACTGGCTTTCATGGACATTTGAGATAATGGGCCCCAGAAATCTGATACATGATTGTAACACCTCAAACATTAGTGAAAATCTGGACTGATTATGCCTTTAGTTAAAAATGTTCTATCCTTCTGCCGCCCTCGGTAGGGAGACTGAGGCCAAAAACCACCAACCCACAAACAGCAGACTGTCTACTTTAACATCACTTTCCTATTTCACTGTCTTTTTGGTGTACCTTAACAATTCCAAAAAACTTTACATCACTGACTTTCCCCCAAAGACCCACCAATTTTTCAATAAAAAGCATCAACAGAGAGTTCAACCCCTAAGAATTACATTAAATTCTTCATGTTAAAATCCTCTCCTCACTGTTTCCGCCAATCCTTCAACTCTAAACTCTTATATCATGATTTTTATCCAATTCCAAACAAACCCTTGAATTGAAACATCTGTCTTAAACCACATTCATATTCTCAGTAAATCCTACCTTGTACTTTCCTCTACAGAAAACTACCAGAGTTCAGTCAAGGTAGCGTTATTCCCTCACCTCAGTAAACAATAAACTGAACACTGTCTTATCAAAAGGTTGGAGAGCCAGCATTTAACACTATTACAGCTTCAATCAGATCTACTATCATTCTACTATCCAGCCAAGGCTTAGCCTTCTTTAGCTTATGCTAGCACGTTATGATGTAAGGGTATAGAAAATGTGGTCTTGATAAGAGTAAGAGATTCCCAATTCCATCATAAGCTTTCAGAAAATGTGATTAATAAGATAGAGAATCAGAAAATAAATAAAAGAGATAAGAGGCTATCATATGACCTGATAAATAGAAAGTCTGTAATTGTTTTTAGCATGCACAATTACAACTTAATTTGTTGCAACTGTGTGAATCTTCATTATTATTTCTCTTTTCTGCCTCAGGCACCATAGGAAATTATGTTTCATGTCAGTGGTTATTTTTCTTGTTGGTGAACAACTTTAAATACATAAATATTCTATTCCTTTACAAGAAAGACCAGCGTTTGCTTTCTTAATTACTTGTTCATTTTGATAGTGACAGTTGATGTTGCTGGTATTATTCAAGCAATTGTATGGAGATGTCACCACATAATTGTAAAAGGCCATGAAATTTTATATTGAGAGACCTATTTTCTTTTCTTATTGCTCCAGAAAAACCATGCCAAATGAAATAAATCTTACTTTATCCTGTAATGAACTTGAGCCACTGACTGCCCTTTTGTGCAGCAGAAGAGAGTTTATGCCAGTAGGAAATGCTACAATAGCAGGTTACAAGTAAATACTATGACTTCATTAAAATTGTTGTCATTTAATACTAAATTAAGTCAGGATGTAGAAACATTTTTCAGCTATTGTTGATTGGATTTTGAAAACTGTTACATCTAAAAGCCTTCTTTGTCGCTGAAGCAATCCTCTTAAAAATATAACAAAGTCTGAAAGGTGAAATAGATAGGCAAAAGCACTTTTAAATCAAGAAATACAAATGATTTAGTCTGTTGGCAACTACCATAAAAATAAAAAAATTGCCATTGTCTTACTACATGGAGCTAGTCGATTTCTTACTTAAGAGTCATCTCTCTATTACAAGCAAACTATGTTACCCTGAACAAAACATTTAAAACTATGAATATTCATAGAAGAAGTAGGAGGAGCTTCTACTTCTAAAATTCTCTCCCAGGTAGAACATTATTCTGTCACTTAAGTATACCATTTAACACAGAGTATGAAAAGAATGCACCCAGGTGAATGTTACTATTTTAATTAATAAGTTCAATACTTTTTAAATGGGAGTGTAAAAGAATGTATCAAACTAATGAATTGATCAATTGGTCAATTTGTAAATTGGTCAAGCAAAAACAGCTAATAAAAACTATTAAATTTTGAAATGTCTACACTAAAAATATATTATTGATAATTAGATAGTCTTGTGTTTAAGGAATATCATGGTCCCCATACTCAACTAATAGACTATAAATTATTGCTTTTTCAAGGATGACAATTAGGAAAGCCTTTCACACAGCTATCCTTATATCTAAGTAGTCTTTTGCAAGAAGACTGGGGAAAGAATATAGGGAAAAACATAAAAAGCATATAAAAAACATAAAAAAGCATATAAAAAGTTTAAGGTATATTCACATTTTTGCAATGGGGAATCATTATAAAATGATACTTCCTGGATAATTAAAGTATATGAAGAACTGAGGATTTATTTTCATTCAATAAATTAAAGAATAAATAAGAGTTTAGATATATTTCCAAAGTAAATTATATAGTTCCCTATCTCAGAATAATGCAGAATGTATTTTTTCTTGATGATTCAGAACTATAATAATAGTTTTTAAAAAGTAATGGTGTGCCACATTTAATACAGTAATACTTCATCCCCTGCTGCTATGATTATGTCTGTTCCTGTATTAAATGACCCCACATTATTCTGCTATATGACTTTGTCCACTCTTCAAAGTTTTTTGCCTTTTCTTTTTCCTTTGCTTTTTGCCTAACAGTCCTTATTTTTCACCACAGTCGGCATGCCTACTTGAAGCAACTTCTCTCTCCTCTTCTAAGATGTTATTATGATTTTCAGTGGCCTTGGAAAACATATAACCAAGTATATTAGAACTGTACTTAAAATTAGAAGCATCAAGGTCTAGAAAAACAGTTAAAAGAACCTGCCATTTAATGTTAAGATCTAAGTTAATACTGGCTGAATAAGTTCTTTAACCAGAGTATTTGCTCCCTCCACTGTACTTGATGTATATTAACATCTATTTCAGAGCGTTACTGTGATAATTTGATGAGGTAACATATTTGAAATATCTTGTAAACTATAAAGCTGAATACAAATGTATGACAGGATTACTATCATCATTATAAGAACAAGATTGCCATCTAATGGTAACCAAACAGATAACAGGTATCCTATCCATTTTAAAGCAGAAATGCAGAGAGTAATAGGATCTGCTGATGAAACACACAAAGTGACAACTGAGATCACAATTTCATCCTCACTAAAGTGTTATCAAAACTGTATTGTAATAGAACATTTTGAACCTCTATTATAACTGCTCCTTCTAGTAACTAAACATCATTGAGAGCTTTTATAGTGGAAACAGTAAGTGGGTATCAAAGCCACACACAGGCATAATTGAAACCCAAGAATAGCTCTGTAATCATGCACAAATAACAGTGCTCTTCTGAGTCTCCCTTCCTTCATCTATGAAGAGAGAATGATAACACTTTCTGAGAGTTGCTGTGAGGATTAAATTAGATAATCCAAAATGCTTAAAAATTATAGCTTAAAGCTAAAGCAAAACCTGAAACAACTAAGTGCCTAGGCCAGTGGTCAGTGAAATGTAGATGCTTCAATAAATAAATATAGCTAATTTCAACTTCTTAGGTAAAGTCAAAGACAAATATATATTAAGTGATGCCCATAACTTAAAAAGCTAATAGAACAAAAGGTCAGTTTAAAACAAATGCTTCAGTGAACATGTGATTTTAACACTTTATATGAATTAATTTTATTAATCAACAGCATCAAAATGACTAATCACAGAGCCTTAGAGTCAGAAATACCATATTTGAGTCTAGCTCAGATATTTATTCCTATAATGCTTTATCACTCAAAGCTCCAATTTTCTCAAGTGAGAAATTGATGTAATTTACCTCATAAACTAGCACCTAGTCTCAATAAATATTATTTATTATTCCATTATTTTATTTAGTGATATAATTTTATAATCTTAGAAATAAGGACAAAAATTAGTTGCATGTGTTGTGGCATTCTATTCTTAAAATTTGAGAAATTCTATATTTTAAAATGTTAAGATTTTCCACTAATAGAGACTGGAAAGATCACTAAATTTGTCAGGATCAGATGCTGACTGGCCTACATGTATATCATATTTTACAAGCATATTTTTAAAATGGTATTAGCAGTAGTTCTTAAAAATATATATGCTGGACATGAGATTGAATATTCTATAATGCTTTAACTTACTGTTTCTCCAACCAATTTATGAGGTAGATAATATCATCGCCCCCATTTTCAAATGAAGAAGAAAAGCTGAAAAAATTAAATAACTTGCTCAAGTTTACATAGCCTGGCTGGTGGTTGAGATTTGTCTAATTCCAGAGCCAGCATCCATATTTTTAACCATTACGTTATACTTCAAAAATTAAGTGCTGTATGTTTCTTAGTTTTATATAATCAGATTAAAAATACACACACTTTTTCTGACCAAGACACATCAGAGCTTGTAGAAACTTAAAGTTGATTTTTATAATTTTCCCTGTGTGAATGTTGTTGCAATTCTCCGTACATTACCATTCATATTAGGAAAACCACTGGGGTTCATCTCTGCTCTGCTGTGCTATTATCCATTAAAAATTAATAATAAAAATTACCTCCTTAATTAATAGGCACAGGAGGAGTTCCCAACTCACTGCAGAATTTTTATATTGCTTGTTCATCAAACTCAAAATAATTTAGCAACTACCTAATTAATTCCTAATTGATATCATTGGGCCATTACTTCCCCATTTTCCTTTGGACATATACCAAGAGACACTGCCCTAGGTGTTTTCATATCTAATATACTAAATAAGTAACCAAAACAACATAAAATGTCTTCATTCTATCATCCAAATGACCATTACATCCTTTATAACCAAAAACATTAAATAATTGAAATACATTTTTAATTTAAAAACTCATCTGCAAATTGTAAATATCAACCTTAATACAAAGTAACAGTCATAATTTATCTTTGAGTATTAATGATTAATGGTTAATATTAATGGTTAATAATTTTTAAGGTATTTAAAATAGAAATTTATTCTTTTTCATATAAATTTCTATTTTAAATATGCTATGGCAATTTGGACATTTGACTAACAATCAGAAAAAAAAAGTTCACGCATTTAAATGCATTTTTTTAAATTTTTTAATATTTATTATACGTTAAGTTCTGGGATACATGCGCAGAAGGTGCAGGTTTGTCACATAGGTGTACATGTGCCATGGTGGTTTGCTGCACCCATCAACCCATCATCTAGGTTTTAAGCACTGCATGCATTAGGTGTTTGTCCTAATGCTCTCCCTCCTCTTGTTCCCCCACCCCCTGACAGGCCCTGGTGTGTGATGTTCCCCTCCCTATGTCCACATACTCTCATTGTTCAACTCCCACTTATGAGTGAGAGCATGCAGTGTTTGGTTTTCTGTTGCTGTGTTAGTTTGCTAAGAATAATGGTTTCCAGCTTCATCCATGTCCCTGCAAAGAACATGAACTCATTCTTTTTTATGGCAAATGCATTGGTTTTAACACCAAGAAATATACCACCTATTATAAACAAAGTGCCTTAATTGATTTTTGAATATTTAGTACTAGTAAATTATCACTTAAAATGTTACATAAAATTTAAATAAAATTTAAATCAGAAAGCATATTTAAAAATAATTTATAACAATGATAAAACATTAAGACCCTAAGGTCTACAAAAAATAACCAATAATGGGACAAAGTCTTTAACAAGGAATTAAAACTGTCTAAAATTTCAAGAATGGTAGCCAACTTGTAACGGGCTCTTACCCTATTTTAGGCAACTAAGAATGGAACTTTGCATATAAATATGTCACTCATTTAGATAAGATTATATTTTGAGACAGATGTAATTATTGTCATTTTACAAATGAGGAAACTGAGCTCAGAAATATCATTTGTTGCAAGCAACTGTGGGCAGAGCTGGAATTCCAACTTGGATATGCCTATCTTTAAAATGCCTGCTCTCTTTTGATATTAATTTGTAGTTTCTTTATTTTGCATGAATCATTAAGGTGCAATTTTCTATGAGAGTTATTGTGAGTATTAAGTTGAGAGGGTCTACAAAAAGAGACTGGCTCATTATAGGCGTTCAATTTTCCTTTCCATCAACCTATTTTTAACTTTATGAATTTTAAAATATTTAATTGATAAATAAGATTGAATATAATCAAGGTAAAAAAGGTAATGATTTGATATACACACATATTGTGCAGTGATAGCCACAAATTAATTAACACTTCCCTCACCATTCCTGCTGTATATTAGACCCTCAGAATGTGCTCATCTTGCAACTGAAAGTTTGTATCTTTTCATCTTCTCTCCATTTCACCACCCTGAAGCCCCTGCTAGTTCTACTCACATCAACTGAGATTTCCAGCTACAAATTGCCAGTGATTATGTACAACCTACCTCAGTACTAACACAAGAGTCAGGGTAAGAATTGAAGAAACTGTATTGTAAGTAATATACTCTAAACGAGTAACACTAAAATGTGTTTTAGCCCTCTTTTAACTTTAACTCACTTAATTATGAAGCATCACTGGCATTATCCAGGTGCATATTACCCATCAGCTTCTGCCACTGTGAAGATAATCCTATGAGTAGCCAAAATAGAAACATGACCTTATTTAGTTTACCACGGAATAAATAGCTAAAGATTGAGTATTCCAAAACACAAACCCAAATTCTTATTTAGAATATGCACTGCCTAATATTTAACCAGTTATTTGATAACAGCCATTTGCAAAATTGCCTTATTTGTTGCCCAATGGTTACCTTTCATCAATGGTTCATTTCAGAGGATTCATCAGGAAATAACATTGCTTAATATCTGATATTTTATTAAGCTTTATTCTAATTACTTTCTGTCTGACTAAAATTCTTGACAATATTTACTTTACCTAATTTCCATATTGAAATTATTTGAGGAATACAAAGTATAAAAAAAAGTTAATCAATTTTATTTTTGGATTAAGTACGTTCCTTATAAGGCTCCAAGCTTTTGCCACACTGATGTGGTACCATTTAGAACTGTTTATACTGAACTGGCAGCATGATGTCTCAGCTTGTACTGAAGGGGGGTGCTGAGGAAATTATTCCCAATTCAAATCATGTGCACCTTATGAAGACATGTGAGCAAAATATATTTCAGTTCTTTGGAACAAGAATTCTTTTATTTAAAAAAATGCATTCATGGATTGAAGATTGATGGCATATATTTTGATTGTTCAACTGATTGAATTTCTTTCTTCATACATGCTAATAGGACACTCAAAATAACATTTTCAATTCACCGTCATAATACTAGTAAACTACTTGTGCCTTAATCTTATCCATAGCCTCACCTTATTATTTTTCATATTCTGGTTACTTTGTTTTCCTTAAATGATTATTATTTTATCTGTGTTATAAATATTTTGGAAGATGCAAAAGTGAATAGAAAAATATCCTAAAAACATAAATGGGAAACTACATAAAGAAAAACAAACAAAAATGTATTGCTGGAATTTTTCCTTTGACAAATTGTATAGTTCATAACATATACTTCACTGTGAAGAAAATTTCAAGGAAACTTATTTGAAATATTGACCTTGAATGTTTCAAGGTCAAGTCTTTGAAATATTAAATGCTAGTAAATATCATTAAAACCCCTTTTTAAAAAAATATGCTGAGGTTTATCTAACGAACCTCATTGCTAACATATTGCATGCCTCAATTTGTGACAGAAACAATACTATACAAACATGAATAAGAAAGTGAGGGCAGATAAGTGTGAAGAGTCACTAATATACTTTTTAGTTTATCAAGGTATAAATGCTAGCATCTCATATTTTCTAACACAAAATCACTGTGCGTGATCACATATGCTTTATAAATTATTTCTTAAAAGGAGAAGCAATAAATATAATATTTTACCACAATAAAATAGAAATGTCTGGTATTAAAAAGTTTATAATCCTGTGTTTGAAACATAATGTGTATTAATTATTTCACAAAAAAATAGTTTCCAGAAAATATTGTCCAGAAACTCAAGAAAATATAATTTAAAAATCATTTAAATCTAAAACATTTTAAACTGAAAATCCTAGCCTTTATATTAGAATTTAAAACAATAAAATTAGATAATGCCAAGATCATGGTAAATTATTTTAATTTTTAATTTTATTTTTAAATATTTTTCCTCTCAAGGCTATCTCCTTTTGGGAGCTCACTTTGAATTCACATACCATTCTTTCATTGAAATTGTTCTTTCTGGCTTTCATAAAAATAATAATATCCACTTACTGCAGTATAAAACATATTTTATTTGTACTATTATTTGTACTACCACTCCTTTTAGGAAGTATATATATTAATTTAGGACTCTTTATTAAAAAGATTTATGAAACTATTCAAATTTTTCAATACAAGTGGCAAAAACTAAACATTCACACCCCATATCATTTTTATACCAGTACCATGCTGTTTTGGTGACTATGGCCTTATAATTTGAAGTTGGGTAATGTGCCTTCAGATTTGCTTGCTTAGTCTTGCTTTGGCTATGTGGGCTCTTTTATGGCTCCGTATGAATTTTAGGGTTTTTTTTCTTTCTAATTCTGCAAAGAATAATGGTGGTATTTTGATGGGAATTGCACTGAATTTGTGGATTGCTTTTGGCAGTATGATCATTTTCACGATAATGGTTCTACGCATCCATGAGCATGGGATGTGTTTCCATTTGTTTGTGTCATTGATGATTTCTTTCATCATTGCTTTGTAGTTTTCCTTGTAGAGGTCTTTCATGTCCTTAGTTAGGTATATTCCTAAGTATGTTACTTTATGTTTTTTCAGCTATTGTGAAAGGGGTTGAGTTCTTGATTTGATTCTCAGGTTGGTAACTGTTGGTGTACAGAAGGGTACTGATGTGTGTACATTAATTTGGTATCCTGAAACTTTGCTGAATTCATTTACCAGGAGGTTTTTGGATGAGTCTTTAGGGTTTTCTAGATATATGATCATGTCTTCAGCAAATGGTGACAGTTTGACTTCCTCTTTACTGATTTGGATACTCTGTATCTTTCTCTTGTCTGATTGCTCTGGCTATGACTTCCAGTACCATGTTGAATAGTAATAGTGAAAGTGAGCATCTGTGTCTTGTTCCAGTTCTCAGGGAGAATGCTTTCAACTTTTCCCCATTCAGTATAATGTTGTCTGTAGGTCTGTCATAGATGGCTTTTATTACCTTAAGGTATGTCCCTTCTAGGCCAATTTTGCTGAGGATTTTAATCATAAAGGGATGCTGGATTTTGTCAAAGGCTTTTTCTAAGTCTATTGAGATGATCATGTGATATGTGTTTTTAATTCTGTTTTTGTTGTATGTCACTTTGATTGACTTACATCTGTTAAACCATTCCTGCATCCCTCGTATGAAAACTACTTGATCATGGTGGATTATCTTTTTGATATACTGTTGGACTCAGTTCTCTAGTATTTTGTTGAGAATTTTTGCGTCTATATTCATCAGGGATATTTGCCTGTAGTTTTCTTTTTTTGTTATGTCTTTCCCTGGTTTTGGTATTAGGGTGATACTGGCTTCATAGAATGATTTAAGGAGGATTCCCTCCTTCTCTATCTTTCAGAATAGTGTCAACAGGATTGGGACCAATTCTTCTTTGAATGTCTGATAGAATTCATTTGTGAATCCATCTGGTCCTAAACTTTTTTTATTGACAGTTTTTTTTAAACATCATTTCAAGCTGGCTGCTTGTTACTGGTCTGTTCAGAGATTTTATATCCTCCTGGTTTAATCTAAGAGGGTCATATATTTCCAGGAATTTATCCATCTCGACTAGTTTATGTGTGTAAATGTGTTCATAGTAGCTTTGAATAATCTTTTGTATTTCTGTGGTATCAGTTGTAATGCCTCCCATTTTGTTTCTAATTGAGATTACTTGGATCTTCTCTCCTCTTTTCTAGGTTAATCTTGCTCATGGTATATCAATATTATTTATTTTTTTCAAAGAACAAGCTTTTTGATTCATTTATCTTTTTTTATTTATTTTGTTGTTGTTGTTTCACTTTCATTTAGTTCTGCTCTGAACTTCATTATTTCTTTTCTTCTGTTGGGTTTGTGTTTGGTTTGTTCTTGTTTCTCCAGTTCTGTGAGGTATGACCTTAGATTGCCTATTTGTGCTCTTTCAGAATTTTTGACGTAGGCATTTAATTCTCTGAAATTTCCTCTTAGCACTGCTTTTACTGTATCCCAGAGGTTTTGATAGGTTGTATCACTATCATCATTCAGTTCAAATAATTTTTTAAGTTCCTTCTTGATATCATTGTTCATCCAATGATCATTCAGAAGCAGGTTATTTAATTTCCATGTATTTGCATGGTTTCGAAGGTTCCTTTTGGAGTTGATTTCCAATTTTATTCCACTGTGGTCTGAAGGAATACTTGATATATTTTCGACTTTCTTAAATTTACTGAGACTTGTTTGGTGGCCTATCATATGGTCTGTCCTGGAGAATGTTCCATGTGCTGATGAATACAATGTGTATTCTGCAGTTGTTGGGTAGAATGTTCTGAAAATATCTGTTAAGTCTATTTGTTGCAGAGTATAGTTTAAGTCCATTGTTTCTTTGTTGACTTTCTGTCTTGATGACCTGTCTAGTGCTGTCAGTGAAGTATTGCAGTCCCCCACCATTATTGTGTTGCCATCTATCTCATTTCTTAGGTTTAACAGTAATTGTTTTCTAAATTTGGGAGCTCCAGTGTTAGGTGCATATATATGTAGAATTGTAATATTTTCCTATTGGACTACTCCTCTTATCATTATATAATGTTCCTCTTTGATCTTTTTAACTGCTGTTGCTTTAAAGCTACTCCTGCTCACTTTTGTTGTCCATTTGCATGGCATATCTTTTTCCACCCCTTTATGTTAAGTTTATGTGAATTCTTATGTGTTAGGTGAACCTCCTGAAAACAGAACAAACTTGGTTAGCGAATTATTACCCATTCTGCCACTCTGTCTCTTTTCAGTGGAGCATTTAGGCTATTTACATTCAATGTTAGTATTGAGACATGAGGTACTGTTCTATTCATCGTGCTATTTGTTGCCTGCATACTTTTTTTTTTTTTTCATTTTGTTACTGTTGTATAGGTTCAGTGAGATTTATGCTTTAAGGAGGTTCTCTTTTGGTGTATTTTGAAATTTTGTTTCAAGATTTAGAGCTCCTTTTGGCAGTTCTTGTAGTGCTGGCTTGGTAGTGGCGAGTTATTTCAGCATTTGTTTGTCTGGAAAAGACTGTAACACTTTCAAGAGCCTATCAACTGCAGTCCTATAGAGAGGATGCAAACTTGCTAGGGACACTTGGTTAAGTACTCAAGTTTCTCAGGCGATGGGCAGGGCCACAGAGCACCCAAGAGATTATAACCTTTGTCTTAGGCCACCAGGTAGGGTAGAGAAAGACCACCAGGTAGGGGCAGGGATAGGCATTTCTGAACTCAGCCTCTCCTTGGGCAGCAGGTCTTGCTGTGACTTTTATGGGGAAGCGGGGTGTGGTTCCCAGTCCAGTGGAGTTATATTCCCAGGGGGATTATGGCTGCCTCTGCTGAGTCATATAGCTTGCCAGGGAGTTGGGGAAAGCTGTCAGTCACATGCCTCACCCCACTCCCATGCAGCCCGCCGTCTTAAGGGCCTATCTCACTTCCATTGTGCCTCTACAACAGCACTGAGTCTATTTTCCAAGCAGCCAGTGACCAGAACTGAGAACTTGCCCAGGACCACGAGCCTCCCATTGAGAAAGCAAGCAGACTCATCTCAGGGAGCCTGTGGCGGTGATGAATTCCTTCAAAGGTCTGTGGATTCTCTCGGCTTTCCTGGTATATTCCTGTGGTAGTTCTTGGAGCAAAAGTTCATGATGTGAGTCTCCACACCCTGCTCTGTTCATCCAAGCAGGAGCTGCAAGCTAGTCCTTCCTCCCATCTGCCATTTTAATCTTGTCTTCTACGGTCTTTTAAAAAGTTAATCTTGGCCATTATAGTAAGCCCTACCATATACACCATGGAATACTATGCAGCCATAAAAAAGGATGAGTTTGTGTCCTTTGTAGGGACATGGATGCAGCTGGAAACGATCATTCTTAGCAAACTATCACAAGAACAGAAAACCAAACACCGCATGTTCTCACTCATAGGTGGGAACTGAACAATGAGATCACTTGGACTCAGGAAGGGGAACATCACACACGGGGCCTATCATGGGGAGGGGGGAGGGGGGAGGGGAGAGGGATTGCATTGGGAGTTATACCTGATGTAAATGACGAGTTGATGGGTGCAGCACACCAACAAGGCACAAGTATACATATGTAACAAACCTGCACGTTATGCACATGTACCCTACAACTTAAAGTATAATAATAATAAATAAATTTTTAAAAAAACCATCATTTTTGAATGTTTAACACTAATTGTGCTTTTTATCAACTATCAATTATGAGCTTCTTATAATCAGGGAAGGTCTTTAATTATGTTGCTTAATAAATAAAATAAATTGTATAAAACCAATTTCACTGGAAATTCTTCTTTCCCAGCTAAAGTATATAAACATATGTTTGCTGCTTTTCAAAAACCACATAACGTGGAATCTAAAATGAAATACGTTTTCAAAAGACATTTTATTAAGTGATGTTAAACAATCCAAAGTCATTCTAAGTAATATTTTATCTACTAGAAATGCACTTCAAATGTGCAAACTAATACCATTTATCTTGTGAACAATTTATATAACTCAGTTGATTTATCAAGTACCCTGGTTTGAGCTTTAACTAAGCAACCTACACCTTAAAGTAGACTCAGGAGATTCATTGGAAAAATTACATCATTTTTATTTAAAATAAATTAATGAAGTACACAGTAGTATTATTACTTCATAAAGGAGAGATTAAAGTTTAAAGAGGTTGATTTTGTCCCCAAGTAAACACACTGAAATAAGTCTTCAGATATTTAAATCATTCTTTTCTTGTCATCATGGTTGACTACCAAACATAACTGAGACTGCTATGTTAACAGTAGTGTTTTCTAATTGTTGCTTTGTTTTATTTTTTACTACGAAAATCTTCAAAAATACACAAAATAGAGATAATATTATAATTAATTCGTGAACTTTTCACCCCATGCAACTATTGCCTAGCTTTGATAATTTTTAAGAATTTGTCTACTTTGTTTCACCTATTTCCTTACTCATACTTGTTGGTAAAGTCCATATACCATATTGGTACCACCACATATATCTTTATAAAAAGTTTTCCTGAAAAAACAAAACAAAACAAAACAAAATACCATTACAACACCCATTAAAATTAACTATACTTCTGCAATAACAGTCAATCCTCTAATTTCTCTGATTAACTCAGAAACAACTTTATAGAAAAAGTTTATATATTTCAAATAAGTATACCAACAAGAATGTCAATTGCATTTGCCTCTTTTAACCTACAACTCCCACTCCTCCTATTTTATTATGCCATTTATCTTTTTAAGAAACCAGACCATTAATCTTGCAGAATCTCCAAATCCTATATTTGGTTGCCCACAATCTTTTCATGACATTTAACATTTTCTCCCCACCCATTCCAATAATTCCTGTAAAATTGAAGTTTGAACTATTTGAATGGATTATTTCTTCTGAGAGGGGGATAGGAAGGAGGGAAGAGGACAAGAACAATTCAGAGGTTGTGCTGTTGTACTTCAGTCAGCATTGCATCAAGAGAGGAAAAGTATATCGTTATTACACTTTTTGTGATGTTAGAGAATTGATCAATGGATTTGGTTTTGGTATTCCCCATCTAATCCATCCTTGAAAAGAAAAGTACTCTATCAACAATACATCCTTACAGTCAGGTGGGCATGGTGCCTCAAACTTGTAATCCCTGCACTTTGGGAGACTGAGGCAAGTGGATCTCTTGAGCCCAAGAGTTCAAGACCAGCCTGGGCAACATGGTGAAACCCTGTCTCTACTAAAAATACAAAAATTGGACATGGTGGTATGCACTTACAGTCTCAGCTACTTGGGAGGCTGACATGGGAGAATCACTTGAGCCCAGGAGGCAGAGGTTGTGGTGAGCTGAGATCACGCCACTGGACACCAGCCTGGACAACGGAGCCAGACCTTGTCTCAAACAAAACAAAACAAAACAAAACAAAAACAAAACAAAATAATATGTCCTTACAATAATGCCATAGCAGATTTGGATACTGTCCTCATTCTTTTTAATGACTGTTTGGTATACCATTGCATATTCAACAAGTATCCTATTGATGGGCATTTCAGGTGCTTCCAATATTTTTCCATTATAAATATTTTGCAGTGAATAGTTATATGCATGTACTATTTTGTCTTTTGCCAGTATCATAGAATTAGATATCCAGAAGTTAAGCTGTTGGATCTAAGTTGTAAAAACCATCTGCATAAAAGTGTGAAAATCTACATTTTTAGAAGGATATCTGTCAAATCAACTACAGGAAAAATGTACCAAGAAATTTTTATCCTAAAATGGTATTCAACTGAAAAAATTTTAAATGCAGTTTCTTGTTTAGTATTAGCCAAAATAGAGTGTAAGAAAATATCAACATTGTTATTGCCTTCTTTTGACAATTGTTAATATGATGTTATTAATTAACCAAATATACTACATAAACGAAAATTCATCATGAAGTTTTACAACTAAAAATAACTACAGAGGTTATGTCTAATTTCCATGAGTTAAAAATAAAGACAAGTACCATATAAGAGACTGATTTTCTAAAATGTATGCAGCAGGTCCCAAGGTTCTAAAGCTTTAGTTTAATGCTATATCCACTTGAAAATGACTATGTTAAAGGGATTATTAGGAACAAAAAAAGTAAGTGTAAAAGTTTACCTTTGCTGTCAAATATCTACATTTGAATGGACAACCAATAATTCCTATAACCTACTTTAAAGAGAGTAATTCTGGAATTTGAAGACATAACATTTTATGCTTTAACATAAATTTAAATTATTACAAATATATCAGACTCCCTCAAGTCATTCAACACAAACTTATTTACCTCCTGTAAAACTGTGTGTGTATGTATATGTTTATGAGTGTGTGTTTGTGAGTGCTACTGGTAATTATTACTTTTGAGGTCAATCTTATTGCATCAACATTAACCTATATAGGAAGTGAATAAGATTTGGAACAGTAATTCTTGGATCCACCAAACTTCCATTTGGTTACATAAAATAAATGAAAAGTGAGATTATAATTATTGCTTTCTTCCACAAAACAGAAGAAAATATGAAACTTTTTGTTACATATTTAACTAGAATATTTCCTATTTTGGAAATATTTTGTGTATAGTTTTTCTTATTTATAATTATCTTCCAACTGGATTTATATTTCCACAAAAGACTTTAAAATCATTTAAGGCACCCAAATTAGGTCTCCATGGTACCTAGCATGTTCTTTGCTATAGACTACAAAAACCGAGGCCTGAAAAGACTGAGGGCAGCCTTAACAGTGTTTAGGCTATCAGTGAAAGCTACTGACCAGGGTAGGAGTTGTATGATATTATTCATCTCTTTAACACCTACCAGAAGGGTGAAGATTCTGTTCCTCTAAAAATTCAAGATCAAGCATTAGATCATCTTCATCCAGTTCACAAGATCCCAAATTATTCAAAACATCCTGAAGAAAAATCAAAACCAACAATTAGAAACCAAAACACTGAGTAAATGAGGAAATCCTCATATGTGGAAGTCATGAAGCAAAAATAAATTCCAAATCAGAATGAAAAGTTTTAACTGAATCTCAGAAATTATTTGACACCTATGAACTTTAAAATTATCAGTTCAATAAAAACTTCCAAGACTTATTCTAAAAATTCTTAACTTTTCCAATTATCTGCACATTCATTTTTTTTCTTTTTAGTGATATGTATGTAACTTATAATTAAATGGAAGTACATATGGGCAGATATGAAAGATATTAGAAGTCAGGAAATGATTTCTTGATATGAGAAATACAGGCAAGTGTTTATTTGAATAAAAACTTCTTTAGTGATATTAAAAAGGAATTTGCTCATTGCAAAAACACAAAAAGTATATACAAGTTTTTCAAATAGAAGTCTGTGAAATGAAACTTCGGTTACTTTTTCTAATATTTATATTTCAAATGTAAGTAACATTCTTCTAACACATTTAATGAATTGTTTTTCAAACAAATTTTTATATTGTGACAACTGTGAAATATTAATTTAGACCATGCTTGGAAGTGAAAATTTGGCCACCATTTTCCAATTATTTGTTTTACATTAGGAATAATGGGCAGGAAAACAATCTATATTAATTAGATTAAAATTAATTATTGACTTGCATTATACTATAATACATCAGAACTGAGATTATGTTTCCTATTTTATTTTCAAGAGGGCAAACAGCAAAATAAATTCGAAGGCTACACTGAGAAGTCTTGAGAAGAGATGATAATGTGCTGAGGTGCAGAGGGAGGAATTGCTGAGGAAGGAATAAAGTCCTGATTTGCATATTTGTATATATATAAATGATGATAAGTATATTAAAAAAAGTAAGAACTTCTATTTAGAGACTGACAAGGAAATAACAAATGTACAAAAAAAACCAGAACATCAAAAACATCAAAAAACCAGCCTAAATACTAAATGATGCCACGCCATCTCAGGTCACTTTTCAGCTAATGCAAATGTTAGCATAATTTGTAGTTAAAGTAGTTTAAACTAAACTAAAACATCATCATAAACTAAAATATCATTATGGAAAGCTAATGATATTTTCAAATGGATAGTGAACACTTTAGTCCTTGGGATTAAAAGTAAGGACACTGGGACTTTTAAATAAACCACTTCCTCTTTAACAATTCAAATTAAACATTATTAAACTGTAAAAACATGTGTGATCCATGAATAGTGCACATACCATGGTTTGAAAGGTGATCAGTATACCCAAATCTAAGTGCTTCTTTCTCTAAACGAAGGTAATGAATAAACTATAAATAAAATCACTTGTTTATTGGAAGCTCTGTTCCATACAGTGTCAGCGATAGTCCAGTGAGAATAAGTTACTTATCTATATACATTAAAAAATGAGAAAATATAGGCAGTAAAAGAAAAGCTGTCATACTAAAAATGCAAAACAGAAAATTAAAATAACAACAACAACAACAACAAAACATAATTGAAGTTGCGGAAAAAGAAAAGTTTTTAAAAGGGAGATTTTTGTGAAGATACTGATATGAGTGTTTATCAAACACACTATCCAAATGAGAGAATCTTAATCTGGTAGTCAATAATATATTAAATACATTTTATAGTGAAATCATAGTAATTTATCCAATTTCAAATTGGGGTAAATAATTTTACATTTGGATTTTGAATTCATTGGATTTAATTGTATCCTTCCAAAATTTATAAAAAATCCTAACCCCCAGCACCTTAGAATATGACTCTATTTGGAGACAGAGCCCTGAAAGAGAGAATAAAAGTTAAACAAGCTCCTATGGATGGGCACTCCAGTGGGACTGGCATTCTTATAAGAATAGATTAGGACACAGACAGCACACAGGATAGTGATGAAGACACAGAGATGTGACAAAACACATGAATTCACAGAGGGAAGGAAGATAGACCATTTGCAAGCCAAAGAGAGAGGCCTCAGGAGAAACCCAACTGGCCATCACCTTGATCTTGGACGTCCAGCTTCCAGAACTGTGAGAAAACAAATTTCTGTTGTTTAAGCCACCCAGTCTATAGTATTTTTTATGGCAGCCCTGGCAAACCAATACAACCAACAAGACTTAGAAAGCAGTGAAGGACAGAACAAAGGAAATAAATAAATGTCTGGCACATGACTACCATTTTTTATTATACCAAGTGAGGACATCTTAGACATTGTAAACTTCTAGAACAAGGTTTTCACAGCATTCCTCGTTTTTAATTGAAACCACCCTACCCAATCCACCTAGCTATAAAGGGAGCTACCAGATTCTTACATGAGCCAAACTCCTTCTCCTTGGTGAATGGTCCAAGATGGCCATCTTAACCGAACTTGGTGACCAAAGTCCCATCCCAGAAATGAAAAAAAAATTCTCTGTCTGGTGATACATACTGCAAGATGCAAAACACTGTCATCACAGGGGCTATGGATTTCATTGTGTAGTCAAGACCAGTCTAAGCCTACTTGAAAAATTAAAAAATGTCATAGGTAGGTCATCTTGTTCCTGTTTCCAGCAGTTCCTGAGATCCAGAGGCATACATGATGTTTTCAAGGTGGTCGTTCAATCCCTTTTTGAATTCTGACAGTTAATGCATTCACCCACAACTTGAAATAAAATTTTAAAATATTTAATTTTTTAACAAGGAAATATTAAAATCTCTGCCACTGCTATTCTAACATTTCATATAAGACGGCAACATCAATAAAGTGAATGAACTAAATTTGGAAAATTCACTACATTGTTCTCATTTTATTCTCCTTTTGCAAGTAACACTTGACACTTGGACTAGCAGGGTTTCATTTGCTACTGGTCTAGATGAATTGCTTCCTAACTTTACTTATTTTAAATTGCCTTCCTTTGATATTGTGCTTACAAGGCAACTTTCTTGTTACTGTAGAGAAGAATCTTTGAAGCTGGTGAAACCTCATAATAAAAGAAGAATAGATGCAGCAACATTATATGTTACAGAAAATAATCAATGGTGAATGCATAAACCTAAAAACGTCTTTCCAGATCTCTCCCTAAAAGATACCAATAGCAGCAACAGTCCTTTTGCCAGCAGCTAGCACTGATATTGGTCAATCCTAGCGGCTGGATACTTGCTGCCTAATATCTATTAATAAATAATGTTAATAAAAATCAAAGTCCTTTACTTATCAGAGAAAGGGAAAAGAAAGAAAGAAAGAAAAGAAGAAAGACATAAAACAGGATGTTTCTGGGACAATCCTTTTGTTGTCGAGAAAACAAAATTCACCTAAGAAAAAACTTAGTGGCTGTTTTCAAAGGCTAGATAAGGAAGGCTACTTAGATGGCTTCTCCCTAGGTAATCTCTGGCAATACATGCATGAAGAAAAAGTACTCAGTATGGCTAAAAGGAATAATTTGAGACTGTTGAAGGTTAGCTTTTATCCTAGAAAAGAAAAAATTAAGGATATAAAAAGGTACTGCTAATAAAAAATACAAATTGAGTAGAAAATTGTTAATTTATATTGGTTTTATAGTTTATATATGGGTATTTTGTTTTTCTTATTATATGTATGTTTATAAACTGTAGTCATGTATTTCTTTCTCTCTGTAGAGCCAAGGATCTGTAAGTAAACGAGTAGTACCAAAAGTAGTTCTGAACAAGGAATAGAAAAAACTGTTTAGCACCAATGGTCATATGTAGGAATCAGGTAAAAAAAAGAAATCCAGCAATTAATCAACACTAATGATGATACTCCAAATATAAGAGGGTGCAGTTGTGCATTTCAGACATTTTATAAATTAGCAGAATGTAGAAGTAGAGTGATAACTAAGCAAAAATAGTTTCTCATCTCCTGGTAGATAAGAACACTAGATAGCCCTACATAATAAAGAAATAATAATGAAAGTCCATGAGTTTTTGTTTGTTTGTTTTTGTTTTTTGAGATGGAGTCTTGCTCTGTCGCACAGGCTGGAGTGCAGGGGTGCGATCTGGCTCACTGCAACCTCTGTCCCCTGGTTTAAGCAATTCTCCTGCTTCAGCCTCCAGAGTACCTGGGATTACAGGTGTGCACAACCACGCCCGGCTAATTTTTTTTTTTTTTTTTTTTTTTGTATTTTTAGTAGAGATGGGGTTTTACCATGTTGGCCAGGCTGGTCTTGAACTTCTGACCTCATGATCTGCCCACTTTGGCCTCCCAAAGTGCTGGGATTACAGGTGTGAAGGTTTTAATAATGTTAACATAGCAGGAACAAGAAAAGTGTTAAATAACACCAGCAAATGAGATTTTAAAAGAAAATCACAAAATGATTTTTTGTGATTTTCTGTATATTCTGTATATATTTCTGTATATTCTGTATATTCTGAAATATATTCTGTATATATTTCTGAATTTTCTGTATATTCAGAGAAACTTCAAACCCATGATACCGGCCATAATGTTGGACTTTGCTTTTACAATTGAACTCTACTTGTTATGTGCTCTTATGTCTTTTTTTTTTTTTTTAAGTTAAAGCCCACCTTTTAATTTTGTATAATATGGGTTATTTCTGGATTCTCTATTTTTCAATTTGTGTACCAATCTACTTTACACCAGTACCATATTGTTTGGGCTACTATAGCCTTGTAAATTGAAGGAAGGTAATGTGATGCCTCCAGATTTGTTCTTTTTGCTTACAATTGCTTTGGCTATTCAGGCTCTTTTTGGTTCCATATGAATTTTAGGATTGTTTTTTCTAATTCTGTGAAAAAATGATGGTGGTATTTTGATAGAAATTACATTTAATCTGTAGATTGCTTTGGGTAGTATGTTCATTTTCCCAATAATGATTCTTCTAATCCATGAGAATGAGATGTTTTTCCACTTGTTTGTGTTATCTACAATTTGTTTCATCAGTGTTGTGAAGTTCTTCTTGTAGAGATCTTTCACCTCCCTTGTTAAATATATTCTTAGGTATCTGGGAAAAAATATTTCCAAATGACACATCTGAAAAAGGACTAATATAGAGAATTTACAAGGAACTCAAACAAATCAGCAAGAAAAAAAAAATCCAATTAAAAAGTGGGCAAACAACATGAATAGACATTTTTCATATACAAATGGCCAAGAAGTATATGAAAAAATGCTCAACATCACTAACCATCAGGGAAATGCAAATTAAAACTACACTGAGATCATGGGATCAGGAGATCGAGACCATCCTTGCTAACACAGTGAAACCCCATCTCTACTAAAAAAAATACAAAAAATTAGCCAGGAGTGGTGGTGGGTACCTGTAGTCCCAGCTACTCATGAGTCTGAGGCAGGAGAATGGTATGAACTCAGGAGGCGGAGCTTGCAGTGAGCCGAGATCGCACCACTGCACTCCAGCCTGGGCGACAGAGCAAGACTCCATCCCCGCAAAAGAAAACTACACTGAGATACTATCTTGCCCCAGTCAGAACGGTCATCACTAAAAAGCCAAAAAAATTAGACGTTGACACAGACATGGTTAAAAACAAAAAAAGGAACACTTATATACTATTGGTGGGAATGTAAATTAGTACAACCTGTATGAAAAACAGTATGAAGACTTCTCAAAGATCTAAAAGTAGATCTACCATCCCATCCAGCAATCCCACTACTGGGTATCTACACAAAGAAAAATAAGTCATTATGTAAAAAAGACACTTGCACTTATATTTTTTTCACAGCACAATTCAAAATTGCAAAGATACAGAATGAATCTAAGTGCCCATTAACGGATGAGTAGATAAAGAAAATGTGGCATATATACCATGGAATACTACTCATGCATAAAAAAGAATGAAATAATGTCTTTTGCAACAACATGGATGGAAATGAAGGCCACTATCTTAAGTGAAGTAACTCAGGAACAGAAAACCAAACATAGCATATTCTCACTTATAAGCTGGAGCTAAGCTATGGATATGTAGGGCCATACAGAGTGGTATAATAGACACTGGAGACTCAGAAGGAGGAATGGTGCAAGGAGGAGTGAGATTTGAAGAATTATCTATTGGGTACAATGTACACTATTCAGGTGATAGGTACACAAAAAGTTCAGACTTCCACACTATACAATTAATCCATGTAACCAAAAACCACCTGCATCCCTAAATCTATTGAAATAAAAATTAAAATGTAAAGTGTGTATAAGCCTGGTCCATTAGTGGGTCACAGAGAAGGCTTGGATGACTGGAACAGACAGGAGAGGCTCCAAGAGGAAGTTAGAGAGTAATACAGGGCCTAGGTCTTGTAATACCTTTCAGGCCGCTAAGAAGTTTAGAAATCACCAGAATGTAAGATATTCAGATACTCACGTTAGGAAAATCACCTAGCCCGTTCTGCTAAGAATGCATTGCAAGAAAAAAATTTCTAAATGGATCCTAACAGCCAGAAAGGCATACATTGTTTTAAGAATAAAAAACGAGGGTTCGAAAAATTAAACAGCTTGGCTAGGCCTAGTAGTTCACACTTAATCCCGGAGTTTGAGGAGGTCAAGGTGGGAGGGATTGTTTGAGCCCAGGAGATTGGGTGCAGCCTGGGCAACATCGCAAGACCCTGTCTCTACAAAAAAAAAAAATATAAAAGCCAGGCATGGTGGCATGGCACAGGCCTGTAGTCCCAGCTACTCAAGAGGTTTCAACAGCAACATCGATTGAGCCCAGAACTTTGCAGTTACAAAGACCTATTATCATGCCACTGTCCTCAAGCCTGGGCAACAAAACAAAATCATGTATTTAAAAAAGAAAAAAAAAGGAAGAAAAATTATATAGATTGCTTAAGGCCATAACACAAGAAAGTGGCTGAACCAAGATTTAAATACATATATTTTTTGGCCTGAAGAATAAAACTTTCTCCACTAAGCTTCTCTTTGTGTGTGTGTGTGGCCTTTGGTAATATTGCAGGTAAACTTCTCAAATACTAAGAGTCATTTCTTTTGAAGGTTGCTAGCATTTTCCCAGATGTTTGAATATACATGAGTTTGCATAGTTTTGAAAGTGAAGTTTTGATTTCTTTCCTTATGACTTCCCAAACAGGTATGCTCTCATTTTTTACTATTTTCTATGGAATCTCAAAGATGTAAATTCACCTATTGGGCTGTGATTCTTTTTGCTGTAAAGCGAGGGTAAAGTTGATGGTATTATTCACGATAATCTGTAATTCATTTTGCCTATCTGTAATTCCTTTTGTATTCAAATGATACTTTGTTTCAAAATTTTTTTTAAGCCTAACCTTCCAGATTTTACTTGACATTTTCTTTGTTTTCCACAGTTGCAAATTTAGCCAAATTTCTCTTTTATTTACCCTAACATCAAGGTCTAATAATCTATGACTTTTATAAAGATTCTCTCATTGGTTACGGTCAACATTAATTTCTTCTCATGTGATCTCATATTATTCTTACTTGTATCATTCATTTTAAAAGATGCTATGGTGTATTACTCACCCTTTGCAGCTCCCACAACACCTAGAACAGCCTTGAATATATTAATAAATTAATTCAATCAATAACTATTTATTCTGGACTTACTATTTGCTAAGTACTGTGCAAGTAACACATGGTCTTGAAGTGTGCAATTTAATACTTAGCAATAAATTGTTGAATAAGAACACTCTAATACATAAAATACAACTTTTTTACTTAACGACAAATCTGTAGTTTTTAAAATAACTTTGTATTTCATTCATTAAAAGTATCATATTGGTGTCATGTTACGAAGTAATAGAATTACACTTACTGAATCATTTTTCTATTAATATACTTTGTATTAAGGTACAGAGAAATACAACCTCACAGGCAGAAGTAGTATACCATAGGCAATTACAGAGTACTTTTGCTTTTCTTGTAAACTAGAACTTCCCATTCATTGGAAAGACTAACTTTATATTCCATTTTTTGAAAAGAATTATACTTCAATTACTAAAATAAAATCACTGCTACATCATCCCAGAGAAAGAAGGACAAACATTTCAGCAATATTAAGATACACACATGAGTAGTTTGGAAGTACTTTATTATCAAGAGGAATTTCTTTAGTGCTTAAGTACCTACTGATTGGTTAAGGTACACAGTTCTATTTCCTAGTCTTTGAAAGATTAGTTTAAAACACACAATATTGACATATACTCTATAATAAAACAAACATAGTCAAACATAAATATATTCATAAATATATGTCAATATTAATTTCATCTAAAATGCAGAGAATAAAAAATATTATTAGGATAAAAAATAATTGCAGCAAATGAGAGTCAAGATAAAATAGAAGTGGTTCATTTCTTTAGTTTGGCATGTTTGCTAACTTACCTATTTGATATAAAGATTTTCAAATGAATTTATCCCACTGATTAGATCATCACACATGTTTTTATTTTATCCAAATCACTCAACAAAATTAGACACAAAATTGAAATATTGCATCCTGTCTAACCATTCACATTAGTTTTTACTGCATCTAACTAGACTAAAAAATTCTAGGTAAAAATTTCCATAATTAATGGAAATCTAATTCAGTACTAAAAACCCACAGATACAAACCAGTCAATTCAAATTTATTAATATATAAATTAGTGGAATTTAAAAAATGATGATTGAAGGTAAATAAATAATGATGAGTATTAAAAAATAGTAAGTTTGGAGAAACATCAATTAAACAAATTGAATTTGTAAATGTAATTATAGTTGTGTTAAAATTCATATTACTGTAAATCATTTTATCCTCTGGCAACTTATCAACCCTTCATTCTCATGATTATGGACTAAGATTATTTATATGACCATTACTCTGGAATGCATTTATTAAGTGCATTTTCCCTCTCTTTCTTTCTTTTCCTTTACAGCAACAAGGTCATTACATTTGTGAAATAAAGTGACCATGATTAATACTGTGTACACCATGGTATTCTATGGAATGAAAATATTAAAAACAAAAACTTCTCGATAAAGTTACATACAAATTTGTTTGCATTTTATAAATATATACACCCATATATAATATAAAATAAATACATATTCAGCCTTTTGTAATTAGGCTTTACACTTTTACAAAGCTGTTGTTTTCACCATTTTCCCATAAAATATACCATTAGTTCTAAAATATTCTGACTTTTCAAATTTGTTTCATAAATCTGAGAAAAATCTTGCATAATTATGAAATTAAAAAGTGTTTACATCCTAAAATGAATAATCCAAAGTAATTCAGGATGTTAAAATGAAGGTCTGCCTGGTCATTCCCTTCTGCCCTAATTATCCTGCATATTAATTATCACAAGGGTGGGTAGTGGGGCACAATCAGTACTGGTTTCCCAGGCTTGCTTTCAGGTCATGGCCACTCTGCCCTCACTAAGCAATCCTTGCTCATAGGAGGCACATGCTTTAGCATTGTTAGTTCCTCTGTTCTTGCTACATTCATTGAATGTAGCTGGCTGGGCCAGTACTCCTGGGTGCCATCACTGTCCAACTCTGGTCCAGGCTAGTGCCTATCTTTGTGCTCCCACATCATTTCCTGCTTGCTTCTGATTTAGCACATAGCCCTGAATTGCAGTCAGTTCCTGTTTGTTTCCCTGATTGGACTATAAGCTCTTTGGGAGCAGGGAGAAGAAACACAGTATCTTGAACTTCTTAAATGAATTAACTATTAATTAGACGTCTGTCCCTAAGGAGGTCACTCCATCATAAATGAAAGTCTAAATCTCACCTAGAAATTGAAACAAATTGGGAATTATTGTCAATTTAAAGTTTTAAAGGTATGGAAAATGACAACTTTTCCTGCATGGCTAGATCCAGATAACAGAAACCTGAAAATAGTTGAAATATTTTTCAGAAAATACAAAGAAGGCAAATTTACTAAGAAAAATAAGGGAATATATAACTTGTATATTTACAAAGTCAAACTATTTAAATGTATTCTGAGTGACAAAAGCAATTTCAGTTGAGACTAAATATTGTATCTTTCCATATATAATGAATAAGCAAATAATCAAAAATGAAGGTAAAAGTATATGAAGACACCAATAATGATAATATCATATCAAATGCTTTGAACATAGTTAACAATCATTAATTACTTAATAATTAAGTAACTAAAATATTACCTTTTAGGATTTATCAAAATGAATACCTGATGATTTATTTAATTTATATGTATTTTTATAAAGAGAGAGGAATTCATTTTATTGCTTTCTCACTTTAGCCACATCATACATCTGTCCTCTGAAGTATCACTTATTTTTGTTCACCACTTTTCTGAGACATTCACAATGCTTATCACAACTACTAGTGTTTTTATTATAATCCTGAGAAGATCTTTAATATGGTTTTGATCTGTGTCCCTGCCCAAATCTCATGTTGAATCGTATTCCCGAATGTTGGAGGTAGGGTCTGATAAGAGGTAATTATATCATGAGGGTGGGCTTTCTCATGAATAGCTTAGCACTATCCATCTTGGTACTGTCCTCGTGAAAGTGAGTGAGTCTCCTGAGATCTGGTTGTTTAAAAGAGTGTAGCAATTCCCCCTTCTCTTTCTCTTGCCCCTGCTCCAGCCATATGAGACATCTGGTTCCCCCTTTGCCTTCTGCCATGATTGGAAGCTTCCTGAGGCCTCCCCAGAAGCAGAATCCACTACGCTTCCTGTACAGCCTGCAGAACTGTGAGTCAATTAAATCTCTTTTGCTTATAAATTACCCAGTCTCAGGTATTTCTTTATAGCAATGTGAGAACAGACTAATACAATATCCCATTTCTTCTACTATATCATATATATCCCAGTGTCTGTGGAAGTTAAATTGCCATTTCTTTATTTCATAGATTTCCATCATACCATCTTAACTCTATCATCACCAATCCTGCCTCACTCTGCTGGGCTAATGGCTCCTCTATGATATACCATTTTTTCCTTCTCCTATAATCAAAATATTCTATCTTCTATATCACCATTAATCATGTAGGAAAGCATTGCAATCACTGATCCCCAAGCTCCTTGACAAGTGTCTGAAAGTGTGCCTCACATGGTTATCTGACATGAGGAAAAATTTATTTTTGTTGCTTAACCTCAGAGCCTCAACTATGTCCTATAGATGGACATTAACTTCCATATTACAGACTCCTTTGGAGTTATGTTAGAGCCATGTGGCCAGGTTTTGACCTTAAAAACATCCCATATAAACCTTTAATACTATCTTCCCCTGTCCAGATAACTCAGGAAATCCACGCATTAAAATGATGGGAGTACAAAATGGGGAAAGTTTGGCTCTCTGAGCCACAATATAAAAGAGAGCAGTCCTGAAGAGCTGCTGAACCCAACTGAAATTTTGTGTGAGCAAGAAATAAATCTGTGTTGCAGTTAAACTACTGAAATTTTTCATGATTTACTTCTAGGCATTATATAGCTCAGTCTATTCTAATAAATTTTCACTCTGTTTTCACTCTTACCTGATATGCTCCCTATTCTAATCTTGTCTTTAAGTTCTGTTATTTCCTGATAATTATTTTTCTCAAAGAGACTAGGTAGATGTGTGTTCCTGTTCATGTCCATGAACAATGGGACATGTGGCAAGAACTGAGTTACTATATATTTAAATTAGGGGATAAAGTACTATTCTCTGTAGAGAGACATTAACAACATAAACTCATATGGGAGAAGAATTCATGTCTCAATTGTAAAACAATCTAAGGTATCTGCACATTTATAATGTACTATTTTGCTAAAAATAAGAACCTAAACAACTATGTAAGAAACCAGGTGCCAATTTATAACACTAAACTATTTCTTGATTTACTTATGCAATTCTCAACTTCAAATACATTGTCTTAGGCATATTTGACATATCACAGAGTTGCCAGTTTAATAAGCTTATGTCCTCAATGCTGCTTCAGTCAGATCCAGTCTTAAATTGTAATTTCCAAAAGCCACTAAGGATATAAGGATTAACTTCACAATGCAATTAGAAATCTCCAAACCCACTCTATCATCTGCCAGTATAAGTACAGCATAGTGAAAGGACACACAATTTATTATGAAATTCTAATTTTAACTCTGCAACCTAGCCTTGGGTCACTTACCCTCTTAAGACTTAAGCTCTTTCTCTGTGCAATAGAAACAATCAGTTCTGCTTTTCTAGCTCACATTTGTTGTTAAGATAAAATTCTGAGAGAAAACTATAAAGTATTTTACAAACACAGGTTATTAATTATTGTAGTTTCCAAGACAGGTATAGATTTTAGTTCTATCCGAGCTAAAAATAGCTGTTTCATTTACAAGCACTGAGTTTACTGAAGGCAGAGGTCAGTTCAGTGCCAGCAGACTTAGAATTATCTTGAAATTATTAAATTCTAAACAATGCCATAAAGAGCTGAAAAGCATTGTTCAATAAATAGTACATGTTCCATAAATACTTGCCAAATGAATAAGGCAATGAATGAATGAATGAATTTGTAGACAGGGAAGAAATAAAAAGTAAATGACTAGGAGAATTAGAGATGAAATTTTAAAATGGCAACAACAAAAGACAATGAAACTATTTCTATAATTTACCCAAGCTTCATAATAAAAACACATTTTTTAAATGAATGACAATTATTTTCTGTGAAAATTTTCCACCCACAGTTAATTTCTCTAATTATCATTTATTTCCAATTATGTTTTGTTAATCTCTATAAAAATGCTCATCTCAGTTATAATCATATCTATTATGAAATATTACATTGAGTTACGTTGGGTTTCCTATACCTTAGTAAAACATAATATTTACGAGATTGCTAATTAATACAATTTTAGTAATATTTACGACTCCAAAAATAAGCCATGTATATTTTGGTTATTTTGTTTAATTCAATCTCTTAGATACTATTTCTTCAACAAATTAATAGATTTTGATGTGCTACTTACATTTTCCTTGGAGACCACTGTTCTTTGTATTTACATGTTGCTGGCATAATCTATTTTCCACTGGAATGATTTAAGATTCTGCTGCACATATTACACACAATTTATCCAGTACTTCTACCTAATTATACTGGTGTTATACAGTGTTGATGATTGTTTGATACGTGTTCAGATTTTAAATAGAAGGCATTTTATGAAGCCAAATTTCAGTAAAAATGAGACTTTATTACCTAGTCATAAATGTTGGTGGAATAGAATCCCCTCTCTGAAAATTAGCTTTAACAACACATTAATATTATTTTATAACTTCAAACATAATGTGTCTGTGAAGAACGTGTGTGAAGTGTCTGAAATTATATCCCATCTGTAAGCTATTAGTCTACCATGATTTTGTGTAGGCTAGAAGAAAACACAAAAATCCTGGTTCAGACACAAATAACTTTTCTAGATCAATAGCAATAACCAGAGTGACAGCATTTTTAGGTGCCTGTTCCCTAAGTTCCATTTTCACAGGTAAACACAAAGAACTAGATGATATTTGCACATGCTCTGGGTTGTGTTACAGGAGACAAGCACTGTATGTGTGGTGCAGGTGAAATGCAAACCTTTGATGACTGGCAGTAACCATACCTGCTGTTCATTCTGGAGGGAGACATTATCTCTACCTTCAAAGTCTGTTCACTGCACAAATATCCTTAAAAATATTATGTGAGTGCCTCTGCTTGCAAGAAGTGAAGTATGAGAGGTCCATGGAGAATTGTGTCTGTAATATCAAACTCTCTTCTATAGTGTCTTAACTTTTGGAGAATATTCCCATGACTGCATCACCTGTCAGCCACTCTGATTAATCTGACTGACAGAGGCTGGGACCATATCCATTCAATTTATTCCATAAAGCATTTAATTAAAGCTACACAGAACTGTGAGCAGCAATAAGAGACTGACTTGCAGAACTAATCTCAACCATGTCCCCCAGGGTTCCAGACACAGACAACGGGACAAATCCTACAACTCATCAGGGACCACCTTAAAAAGCCAAATGGCTTTCTTTATCGACCTTTCCACTTGATCCGAGTCATTAATCCAGGTGTACAGAAAGAAGTATTAGAAATCACACAGGCTCAGCTTTGAAAGTAAGGAGAAAGTCTAGGGCAAATCTATCTTCTATATCTACCATGTCCGGTTAATTGAGGCTGAGACTGAATGCCTCCAAGAGTCAAAGCTATGTCACTGATTACTTCAGCTGAAGACAAAGAGAAATGTTGTACTACCTTTTCAGATTAGTGAATCCCATTTTAGAGCTAATTGCACATAGGGCATGCAATAATAAAGAAACACTCTTCCAAGAAGATCCCCTGAGTAACCACAGGCAGCCTAATTTTGAAGAGACCTGTGCCGTCATCTGAAGATTATATAATCTACTGGTGACGTTTTCCTTAAACACTTGAAGATCAATTGTGATCACCCTATAATACATATGACTGTGTTTTCTGAAGAGAGGCAAGTTAATTCCTGACATCTACAGAAAATGTACAGTCCCAAGGCCACGCATAGTGCCCCTAGAACAAGTGTTTTTACAACTGCTGTTCCTCCCCGTGTGGAGGACACAAGCTGGCAGTGCCTCCAACATGGTCTCCCAGCTGGCCAGGAAGTCTTATAGTCTCCAGTTAAATTTGAATACTTGAATCTAGTCCTAGTTTTTGGAGGGACTGCCTGAGGGAAATCAGTCCAACTTGTCTTCATGTCCATGCCACCCGGCAAATGGTATTTGTCTGCTCTACAAAATGACTGGAGACAGCTACTGAAATCAGCATGTGGAAGACATCCAGAGGTTTGGCAATGTTTTGCATGGGAGGTGGAAAATCTGGGGCAATTCCAGCTGCATCCAACAGATTTCTCAGTACAATTAAAGGAAATGATTATCAAATCATGGTTAGAGTTATCTGGTGGGGCACAGAGGACCCCGCATTCAGTTAAATTTAAGGATATTTCAGTAGTTTAAGAGAGCCACAGCAGGGTCTTGCTCCACGAGGAAGGATCTAGGTGTGGTTCTGAAGAGAAGGATCACGGATGGCCCTTCCTCCTCCGTACCCGTCAGGGTCTAAGTTATGCTCTCTCTAGGTTCTGCAGTTACTCCCCTTCTACTAACACAAAACTCAAATGTCACATTCTAGTAGCTATATTTTGCTTTTTTTCCAGTATCCCCAACTCATGCCTAGCTCTGTCATCTGGAAGGAACAGGTGAGAAAGGGCAAAGGCATTTTATTAAATCCAACACAGACCCAATGTACCACCCATTTTGGTTCACGTGGACTATTCCAGGAGGACTTAGTGAGCAACGTAATCAATCTAGAAGCATGTCAGTCTAACAAAACAATCCAGTTGGATAAACTAGAATTAAGTTTTTAGTCCCAATTTTGGCGGAGATAATACTCAGAGGGTAGATCAACCAGGCCAAAGTGAGGCTGCCAAACTAAGATCCTTTTCTGATAATAGCTGCACTTCATGGCCAATCTTCTTTCTAGGTTTATGGACCAGGAAGAAGTGAAGGGAGTAGAGTGAGAACTCTTTTTGAGTTGATTATTTAGGAGCCCATTCCAAAGCTCAAAAGCAACAGATACTCATGGATGGTAGGGAGTGTGGAAGTTCCACTGGATATATTTTAACTATCAGCCTGTTAATTACTGTTTTTTGTTTTTTTTTTTTTTTTTGTAATAAAAGAAGCACTAATATCAGACTGAAAAAGTCTGAAAATTAAAATACATGACAATGGTTAGTTGCAAGGTCCATAAATGTATGGGCAAAGTCAGCTGACTGAACTGGAATAGCATTGTAATCTGAAAAAATACCATCAGCAGTGAGGTACAACTAAGTGCCCTGAGAGGAGGTCAATGGTTCAATGGTCAATGTGCCATGGGTGGGTGTGGGTGGGGGCAATGCTTTGTGTAATTCCTCATCAGTAGTTTTTCCCTGACATGTATGGGACAGGGAAGTACGAGCATATAACACATCAAATTTCTAATATATATTCAGAATGACAGCAACCAAAACAATACATAGAATTTTCCCAAAGGGCCTCACTCACAAGATTATTTTAGATTCCTTGCTCCTCTGCAAACCTTGCCCAAATCCCATCAGTTGAATTGATTGTCAAGGAAATTCCCCCTCCCAAAAAAGGAAGCAAATTTGCAACAAGTCCAGCACTGTTTAAGCAGATCTCTTTATGCACACTTTCCAGTATTCTATCTGCTAATAACTTTCCAATTTCTCCTTATTAAAGAGCAATGAAGTAAAGGATAATTTATTGCTTGGTTGACCATTAATGTGGTCAATATGTTTGCTGCCAGTTCTTATACACTTTCTTCAAATTCTGTTAATTGACCCACAAGCGTCTCATTGATCCTATTCTAGAAATAAAACATTTTTAATTTTCACATCCTCATAGCCAAAACTGTCAGGAACTATGAAGGGTCTAAGATTTTACCTTACTTGCAAGCTAATAAGTTAACCTGCTACAGTTTCGTGGATGTTGGCAAAAGCCACAAGACTCCTGGGTCAGAAGGAAAAGGACTTTATTAGTCACAATTATAGCAGTATCTAGAGTATCGGCATTTTCTTTGCCAATTCAGTGCCCTAGTTTCTCTAAGGGAATGCAAAGGGGGACATCTGTACACACTGTGGTTTGCATTACAGAAGAACCATGAGTTATAAACTCAGTCAACTCTCAACAGATATGTGTTGAATGGACAGATGGGTGGTTGGATGCTTGAGTAGTAGTGTGACTTTATTAAGTTGAGGTCCTTAACATCTCATACCATGGCTAATGCAACAGTTTGCATCTCCAATATTTTACCATGGGTAGTAAACATACTTGTCCTTTTTTCCAAGGGGAGGCACTATATCTTCTACAGCTTTCCTTGTAAAAATATCCTTGAAAAGACAGTCCATAACAAAAACAGCAAATTTACTCACAATACATGAAAAAATGCTGGAGACCCATAGAGAATTGTCTCCCATCAAAGGAAACTAGAATGTTCCCAATAAAGTATGCATCCATTGTATGATTTTTTTCATACTTTTTAAATATAGACCTAACTACATTTCTTAAAGCCATTGATCACTAAATAAATGACCTAATTAAAATGAAAAATAATGGAGTGACGTTTCTGACAGAAGAGTATTGTTTAACTGTACTTTCAAGGAGTAAAACTGTTTTCAGTTTCATGACTTATTATTTCACTGTGAACTTTATTCCAACCATATTGCACCATATTAAGTTTGGCAAGTCTTCAATACTCTCCAGTGCTCTATTTTGCACATACCAATCCCACTGCTTCCAATATTTCTGTCAACCAGGGTGACTTTTTAGTCCATAAAGCATTATTTCTAGAAATTCCTCATCATCATGGTGGTTATGGGTATTTATGCCCAAATATAACCCTATCATATCACTTAGAGGAATATATATGATAATTTTCACTTTATATGTCTCTTGTCACTTCACTACATACCATCCATAAACATACAAGCACACACACATACACTCCCTATTCATCTGTAAACTGAAGGTAAATTGAGGACAAGATATCTGTTTGAGTCCTGTTTTGCTCCAGCATACTACCTAAAAATCGGTCAACTCTCAACAGATATGTGTTGAATGGACAGACGGATGGTTGGATGCTTGAGTAGTAGTGTGACGTAATAAAGTTGAGGTCCTTAACATCTCATACCGTGGCTAATGCAACAGTTTGCATCTCCTTTATTCTTTCATTTCTTTAGTGTGCTCCACATACTAAAGATAAATATCTTTAAGGATCAGATTTATCATCTCATTTCTCTTCTGAAAAAAATCATAATCACTTGTAATAAAATGAGAGATTGATTCCCAGGCTATTTACATGGCATTTCAAAACCCCAAAAGTATAACCCTAATCTAGCTTCTTTTTACATTTTTTCAGATGGGGTCTCACTCTGTTGTCCAGGCTGGAGCACAGTGGCACAATCTCGGCTCAATGCAAACTCCGTCTCCCAGGTTCAAGCAATTCTCCTGCCTCAGCCTCCTGAGTAGCTGGGATTACAGGTGCCTGCCACCAGGCCCAGCTAAATTTTGGATTTTTAGTAGAGATGGGGTTTCACCATGTTGGCCAGCGTGGTCTCAAACTCCTAACCTGAAGTGATCCGCCTGCCTCGGCCTCCCAAAATGCTGGGATTACAGGTATGAGCACCCAGCCCCCAATCTAGCTTTTAAAAATGATCTACTAAACATCTCACACCATGCTACAGTATCACTCAGATATTTCCCCTTCTGTCCTTCACTTACATTATCCTTCTCACAATATTGCTTTCTTCTCCCATTACCCACTATTTCATTGCTACTCAAATTTTAAACTTTCTCTTACTGGTCCATTCAAAGTGAGTTATCATTTTTAAACTTTTATTGTACAAATTATCTAGATTAGACCACAGAGTTATGTGGCCACATAAGCCACAGAATGTTATGTTTTTATTTTAGAGGTCAGCATCGTTTTTGCCAGGAGGAATTGGAGCTCCCTGATAGCAGAAACTAGGTCCCCCAGTCTTTTGTACTCTATGGAGGTATACAGCAATTGAAAAGTACAAGCATATCCACAGAGTTCCAAACGATTTTTGATCAGTAGTTGAACAAGTTATCAACTTTCAGAGACCCATAGGTATAGGTTAATATTTGAACACATTCTTAGATTGATCTTTGTAAATTATTTTCATATTTTCTCTTTTATATATATAGGTTAGTGTACACAGTTTATTCATTAGTGTTCTAAATTAATTACATTCGCATTCACATTTTTGAGGCCACCCTCATTTGTTTACAATGGATTGACACAGACAGTCTCCTAAGGACAGGTTTTCACATGGCTCTCATCTAACTATTATTAGCAAGGAAATTCTTATTATCATTTGACCTGTGATATGACCCTGATCCTAACACTGTTTTCGTTTTATGGTGCCATTAACCAAGTCTGTTTGTCCACAATAAAAACAAATTGAACTAAATGATGAATAGGACCTCTTGCAGTTCCAAATTATTCCTAATTATGATGTTGATTATAAAAACAACAGTATTCGTGTTTCCATGGTGCTTTTAAGTTAACCTTTTGCATAACTGTTTTTTTTTTCCTTGACTTATTACTAGTCTTAAGGGAGTTGGTTATTATTTATTTTCATTATGTATAAATTCCTACTCATATTTTGAATAATGATGTTATCTCACAGTTTCAAGTTATGTAAAATGTGCAAAATATGTCATATCTTAAGGCATAGCAATATATTTGTAAACAAATTTTATTCAATTATTCAATTATAGATGCTAGTGTAATTATAAAATATAGCATCAAAAGAAATACTTCATGAAGAATATATTATCTCTATACTTTACAATTTGTGATTTTAAAAAAAGACAAAATAGCAATTATTTTCTGGAAGGATACTGAATTTCTTGAAGCAGAAATATTTTAAGGAGATTTATTGGATTCATTTGCTTCCACTATCTCCCCCAAAAGTAGACATAAACACACAACATATAAACCTCTATGCAGCTTACCTTATATGATGCAATAAAATCAGATTAAAACTAGACAGTTATTTATAGGCAAGGTCTGGGTTTGTTTCCTGTGATAGCTTTTAGCTGCTAATTCATCAAGTTTTGTATCCAGCTAAGAAATGTAGCCTTATGAGCTGCATTAGAAAATCTAAGAATCACTAACTAAAGAAAAATGTTAAGGCATTTAAACCAATGTTAATTCTAAACAAAATGAATAATTCATGGCCAAAATTAAATATTCCACTTTCTGCAACTTTACATGCTTCAAAGGAAAAAGAAAAGAAGTAATAAAATAACAATAAAAAACAGTAGAAGCTTTAAATCTGCAGAATCCTTTAGAACCATGGTTTAAAATGCTAAGTGCATGAGGTATAGCTTTTGAATACATTTCATACCAAAAAAAAAAATCTAAAAAGCTTTTATTCTTGAAAGGGCTCATTTAAAGAGGGCTTTCTTAAAAGAATGTGTATAATAGGCTGGAAAAGGAAACGCAAACCTTGCAAACCTTGTGATGTGATTTTTATAAGTAAGTCTCCCAGAGAAGACATACAAAACAAGCTAAATTATGAATAATGTTTAATTTTACTATTAAAATGGAGAAATGTAGATGACCAAAAGCATATGAAACATGTGAATCCATCTATTTTAAATTCAAGATTACTACATAACCTCTTCTTAAGTCTTTCGTGGTTGAACGTGAAAATCCAAACTACTATTTATACTTAATTTTCTAGAAATAAGTGAAAATCAACAAACATTTTATGGACTCGATATCATACTTAGAAGTTCTAGAAAGCTACCCTCTTTTTCCTATAACCTTAATTTTAAAACATACTCCTGTATGTGGGAAGATTGACATCTTCACGGAAACTGCAGACGTGGAACACCCAGCATGGAGTTGTGAAGCAAGATGTAGGTGCCCTCCGTGCCAGGCAAAGCAGCCAAAATAACCTGGGGTCAATGTGGTGGCAGATGTCAGTGCCAGATGGCATGACACCTAATAACCAACATGTTTCCTTGTATACAGTTTCATTTGTCTTTTTTTGGAAAAGTAAACATAAACAAAACGAGAATACAAACATTAGTTGTGCTTCTTTGAGTAAGGTTTTAAAAATAATTGTTAGGTAAAACTCCTAGGATTAAATAAAACAAAAACTAACACATAAAAGATAATACTAATATATTCTTTGAATTTTATTTTCATCTAATAAACTGAAAAGTTTTCATTATACCAGATAATTGTCAAGTAATATTAAGTTTAAAAGTGTTTCTAAGAAAATGCAACACATTTATCACTTCCCAGTATCTCAAAGAAACAGTAGCAAAATATTTGGTAGAGTGCAATGTATGTTAGAACTGGAGGGGCAGGTGGAGGAAAAAGCTTTCAGAACCTTAAGTAATGTTAACAGCTTTTATCTCTAAGATCTATAAGATCATGTAGTTTTCTCCTGTGATGTCTTAATAGATACATTTATATTAGTACACTCCCAATCAATAAACCAACCTCACTTTTCTGGAGGGAACTGCATTTTTGATATGTTGTTGAATTCTATTAGTTAATATTTTCCAAGAAAAATATTACTTCATCTAACCTCTCAAATATACTTGTAAATAAATATATCATGTATTCTAGGGTTCTTTTGTTTTACTCTCAATCTCCCTATATCTTCTTTAATTCTCTTTTTTATATCTTTGTGCTCCCACTTACATGTTCTTTTTCTTCCCTTTCTTTCCTTTTTCTCTCCTTCCTTCTCTTCCTTTTCCTCCTCCTCTTTTCTTTCTTCTCCTTATTTCTTCCTCCTCATCCTCATCTTTGTCTTTCTCCTTTTCCTCCTCCTCTTCTTCCTTCCTGTTTTCCAATTAATTAGCCAGACCAGTGGTTTTACTAAGTAGGTTTTGGCTTTATTTATTAATTCCACAGATATTATTTCCTGATTTTAAAATTTCTGCAGCTATAATTTTTAAAATTTATTTCTTTGGCATTCAATTGTTTCATTTTATAGGTTTTCTAATTTCTTTATTTTAGAGCTTAATTAATTTTTATTTTTTTGATTAGTGGAACAAATGGTTAAGGATTTGTATTTCTTTCTGACACAGACAGCAATATCCGTAAGTTTTGCTTCTAATAATGGCCCATACAAATTAAAAATTTTTTATTTTATTTTTGTTTGATCTATATGGGAAAGACTTTTTGGTTGTCATCTAAACTTTTTCAGTATGTGTGTGTGTCTGTGTGTGTGTGTGTATTTATATGATGCTATGGATAAAAATAAAACAGAGATAAGGATGGTGAGGTAGGGAAGTTTCAGTTTTATATATGATGATCAGGAATGGCCTAATTGAGAGATGACACTTGAGTAAAGACTTTGTTTTTGTTTTGAGACAGAGTCTCACTCTGTCACCCAGGCTGAAGTGCAGTGGTGCGATCACGGCTCACTTCAGCCTCAAACTCCTGGCTCAAGTGATCCTCCTGCCTCAGCCGCCCCAGGAGCAAAGACTACAGGTCCACGCCACAATGCCCAGCTATTTTTGTCTTTTGTGGAGACAAGGTCTTGTTACCTTGACGAGGCTGGTCTTGAATCCCTGGCATCAAGTGATCCTCCTGCCTTGGCCTCCAAAAGTATTGGGATTATAAGCATGAGCCACCATGCCAAGTCGCATTCCCCTTTTTTAAGCAAAAACTTATTCATTCATATCGTGGTTGACAAAATTTCATTTGTTTTTGGTTTTTCTCATAAGTGCTCATGGGTCCACGAGAGTCACCTTGCCTGAGTTTCTGCCTGTTCAATAGTTTATCTCTATTTGAATGACTAGATGTTTATAAACTCTCAGATCACACTTTCTGTTCATCAGAACTTCCTATCTGTTAATTTGTTAATTTATAGCATTGGAGTGTTCTTTTGTAGAAGTCTGAGAAAATTTGTAATTTTTTCTGAAGGGCATTTGAGTTTAATGCCTAAAGCTTTTATAATTGTTTATTATTGAATTTCAGAACTTAACAGGCAAGGCCTGTTAAATATTTTGCATCAAATTTCCTAAAATATTGTAAAACCCATTTAATTCACACTTTTTTTCCTTTTTTCAGTGATTTTCTATGTTAGTAAATAGTTGAGGATTATTTTCTGCTCAAATGTGTTAACCTCTTTATTTCAGAGACCCCAAGCATGATCATTTTGAAAACTCCGTCCATCTAGTTTGTCCTTTAATTGCTGATACTTCCCTCTGCATTCAATGGGACCGTTTTCTGGAAACTTTCACCTCTGTCACCAACTCCGTTTTCAGTCATAATTTTCATGTTTATTGTTGTATTTAATTACTTATTCTTGCAAAGGTCTTTCTGTTTCTTTTTTTTTTTCTCATTTTATAGTCTTAGCTCTACAAATTCTGCTTTCTTTTGTGGATATATTCTTTTGTCTTTGTGGCCTTATTTCTAAATTCTGTCTTCCTTTACATATTTTTAAGTTTTTTTTTCTTTAAGTTTGTCTAAAGACAAAATATGGTTAGCTAAAAAACAAGCACTATTTGTCAAGCACTGTTTTCCCTATGATACCACTACTAATTACATAAAAATTCTGGAGGAAAATATTATTATTATTTCATGTTACCTCATATTATATATGAGGACACTAAACACAGAAACATTAAGTTATTGTACAAGATCACAAGGGATCCAGCAGTAAACTCCATCAGTGTGGTTTATAAAGTCTTCATGCTCATTCGCTACCCTAAAATGCATGGCACTTTTTGTGGGGAATTTTCTTCTGTTTGTAGTTGTTGTTTTCCAGAACAGAATATTTGTCATTGCTTCCAGAATGGAATATTTGTCATTGCTTCCAGAATGCATTTTTAAATGTTTGTTTGTTCCACTATTTGTTACTTTCTCTTGTCTTTTTGCTTTAGTAGTGTTAGTTATCACAATTCTTCATTTTATATCTCACTCTTTGGTTTTATTAATGCTGACAATTCTGTCAACACCATGTAATCATTCCAACAGAGCGCATGTGAATTTTCATAGGCTTTCCACAATGATGCTTATCTACTTCTATGTGCTTCATGTTAGAGACATGGTATTGTATGCAAACAGGTTAAAACTATTTTGTTTGTTTTGATTTTGTTAAGTTATACATACCTTTTATTAAATTTTATACTAAGGGAATTCTGTGTTCTCTCTTTATTTGGCCATCACAAAAGACTCCTACTCTACACATGGTTTCTAAGGATATCCACTTACTTGTTTAGTTAGTTCAACTATTACATACAAAATTAATGAAATCTCCTGAATTGTGTCACTTAAATCTAGTTTTCACTGGGTACAATAAAAACCCAAATAATTAAACTCTTACCTTAAATGTTGTGTTTAAAATATACAGTCTGTTTTTAGAGGCTGGAGGTGGGGAGAATGACATGATGGTCAAAGGGTACAAAATCTCAGAAATGTGGAATTTTTTTATTTTTTGAGGTCTATTGTACAACCTGGTTAATATAGTTAATAATAGAGTATTGTGCATTTCAAAATTTAAATTTCAAATATTCTCACCATAAGAAATGTTAAGTATTTGAGGTGATGGATATATTAACTGGCTTAACTATTCCACCTTATATTAATAATTATAACATCACTTTGTACCCCATAAATTTATACACTTATAAATTGTTAACTTACAATTTAAAAAGTTAAACCCAGTTCTCTGTTAAAAGAAAAAGAGAAAAAACACACACAATGATACTGATTCCAAAGTTATTAAGATACTAACATCTTTGTCTTCAGCTGTTATAAATGAAACTGAATAGAAAGTAGTATTTGCTAAGAAATTTATTTGGAAATATAATATAATTTTATAAATGCAATGACTAATAAGAATAACATGAACATAATTTCATGATAGATACGCTATTGCTATTATTTTAAATCTTACTGTTACCATGGCTATGAACAGCTTTACTGGTAACCAAGGTTTCAATCATACTTTGATTACGCCTTTTATAGAAACATTGAGTTTCATGACTTTTTTTGGCATTGAAATGTAATTTTTGGCTATGGCTACTAAGAAAAAAAATCAGACAAAAATGCTGTAGTATGCAAGAAATTGTTATTCTGTATACTATTAGTTTTACAATAATATGCTAGAAGGAAAACTAAAACAAAGATGATCTCACATGTATAATTGATAGCAAGGTCTTTGCCCATTGCAAAAACAAATGTTTGCTCACTTATCAATTATGATTATCAAGCAGGAATATTTAAACATGTATTTACTTTAAACATGGTTTAAAAGATAAAATCACTTTCCTTCTCTTAACTCACTCAGACTTTATACACAGTTCAATAGTTGCTTATATATTTATGGTTTTCTGATTCTTCAAGTATTTCAGAATAGTAAGCATTCAAAGGATTGTCCTGTCCAATAATCCTTTGCATATCCCGTTTTTACCTATTAATTTTGAGCATCAAATAGGAACCTACAAAGCAATGAATTAACTGACTGGTACACATGAACTTTAAAATCATCCTATGTACACACAATTGTTTAAAAATTATCACGAATTCCTTAAATTATGATCTTTAAAGTCTGTATATTTTGATTAGTTCAAGTAGAAATTGAGAAGGAAATAGAAGGAACATATTAGAAATGTATGTATATATGTGTATGTATGTATATATGCACATATATATTTATATACATACATAAATATAGTATTAGAATACACACACACATCAACATGAATTGGGACAGCCAAATGGGATGTTATAAAAATATAAAATTGATGTTGCTCATTGAATTCTGTATTAACCTTATGTATTATGCTTTAAATTTTTCATATTAAACACAACTGAGACTGTGGAAATCTTCTATGAATACTAGCTGTAGGCCAAAGTGCACACTAAACTTCAAACTCAAAAATAATTTCCTTTTATCTTTTTCCCCTCAAAAATATATGCAATATTAACAATTTCACTGATTACAATATCAATTAAAAATCTGCCATAGGCTGTCAGCATCTCATATATTTTGTCCTGAGTTTAGGCCTTCAAAGTTCCATACTGATAGTGTTTCTTAAAAATAACTATCATTAGGTTCTTTATCACACCATGAAATACTGCTGTAAAATGTTCAGTCATTGTATGGATGAATGAAAAAAAAATAGGTTAGTTTATAATTTTTTTGTTTGATATTTTCAAAATTTTATTTTGACCTATAAGATTCTCTTTTATTTTTTTCTTTTCAGTGTGAGCTCCACTTTGAAGAACTTCCCATTTTCAGGCATCAACTGCCTTTTACTTTGTTTAATATCTACTTCCTCACATTTACTGTTTTCTTTACAGCAATCAATCTGGTAGGCACAAAACATTAATATTTCCCACCCCGTGAATTAGGGCTAAGTAGATAGTAATAAAAATGCAATTTAAAGTAGAATTGGCTACATATTTTTAAATATCAAGCTACTTTAATGCTTTTTATTATATAAACTCTGTACAATGTTTATGCAGATTTTTGGTAAATATATATGTGGCTTTACATTTTATTCTATAGCTTATATTTTCACCAATGAATAAGTTGAATGTCATATTTTTAACTGCAATTTTTTTCTAACTTCTAAAATCAGAATACCATCAATTTTAGTGATTCTGAACCTTTCATTTTCATTTGGCAATTCATAAAATCTCCATATTTTTCCATTTAAAGACACTGAACTTAATCCTTGGAATAAAGAGGATTCAGTTAGTGGGAAAAATACGAGTAGAGGGAGACAGATGGTTACCTGAACATGGGGGAGAACCAGACAATTTGAAATGGCTCAAGTATTCTACTCCCCATACTCATTTATGGTCAATCCCTGGGAATGTATTTTATTGTCTATTTCAAGGTAAAAATATAGATGTCGCCCAGAGATTATTTTTAGCTTAAATATAAAGCTCTTTCCTCCCACCATGTTTCAAGAGAAGAAGAAAGACTTGGTAAAACCAACTTACTAAAGCAAAATCATTTCCTACTTTTATTCCTGCTCTTGCTTTCCAACAATACAGCAAACTTTCACATAAAAAATGATAATTTTCAAAATCTAAAAACCAAAGTGTGTTCCCAAACATTTTTATGGGATACCACGACAGCATAAATATTCACTTTGCATTCTAGAATACTATCCCATCTTTTTGCAGAATGAACATGTATCTATCTATAGGAGAATTTTTCCACACTCTACCTGGCAACATCAGACCACTACAGAAAGGCTCTGCCCTAATAATGAGTGGGAAAATGAAATGGATGCAATTACTGAAAAATAAAATTATAAGATATGTTAAGTTTAAAACTGTAGGTCACATATTAATAAAATAATATCACAGTTTTCTGTTTCACTTGACAATTTTCTTTAGCTTCTTTGGAAGGTACATGCTGTTATTAAATAATCTTAAGATTTACTTTTTCTTTCAGCCCTTGAAAGTCTTTATTTGCCAAATCACGGTAGGCAGCCAAGTTGCATTTGGATAAGTAGTCTTTTTAGAATAAAACTCTCAAACACATGAGTGCACTTAAAGTCAGGAAATATAAAACAAAGAGAACCCCCCAACAGATCTTGTGTACTTTAGGTGCCACGCTGATATTCATTCACCAATTTATGTGGCAACTATTATATGTCAAAAAGTCTATGATTTTCCCTTCATGATTAGCAATGCAAAAATGAAAGAAAAACAAATTTAACAGAAAAATTAAATATATTTTTGGTATCAGTGTGCTTACTATTTAAGAAGGCAACAAAATCAAATGACTACAAAATACTATGACAATCCTGGCTAACACGATGAAACCCCGTCTCTACTAAAAAATACAAAAACTTAGCCGGGCGCGGTGGCGGGCGCCTGTGGTCCCAGCTACTCGGGAGGCTGAGGCAGGAGAATGGCGTGAAACCAGGAGGCGGAGCTTGCAGTGAGCCGAGATCGAGCCACTGCACTCCAGCCTGGGCCACAGAGCCAGATTCAGCCTCAAAAAAAAAAAAAAAAAAAAAAAAAATACTATGACAAGTGCTTGGTAAGCAATTGACAAGGAGACAAGCAATCTAGAATTTGTAGAAAATTAGAAAACAGGGACCACAGCTATTTTGAATCTATGTTCCTTTGCTCATATTGTGTCCCAGCTTTGCCATATTTTACTGTATAATCTTAGGTAAGCTTTCTATAATGTAAAATAGGAACAACAGAATTATTGTGTGGATTAATGAATTAATACTGATAAGTTCATGTCAGTACAACATTAAATGTTTAATAAATATCTGAGATCCATATTCACTCTAAATCATAATACAAATTTACTCAATTTGCAATTATCCAGGAGCTAATCTGTAAGTCTACAGATTGACAAAATAAATGTACTCACACAACTTAGAAAGGCATCCCTTGTATGAAACTATTGACATACTCCGTTAACTGCAAAGGAGGAAGCCAGGTTCATTGTAATCAGAATGTAGTCCATGGAATAACTTTCTGCTTTACCAGAAACTCCTGGCAAATCAAAGAAGAATAGACTGAGGATCAAAAACACAGAGGGATGTCTGTGTCTATGGTAGCCCCTCTGCAGAATCAGGGCAAGAAAAGTGGAGAAGCCAGTGGAAAAGGAAAGAAATATTCAGGCAGCATGTGGGTAGGGCTCTTTTCTAACTAATTTGGTCCCATTTTAATATTCCAATATTCTCTTTTTCTAAAGAAATGAGATTTACAAGAAGAGCTAGAAATAAATCCGTGATCATTCTCAATTACACTTAGCCTTTGGTTTTTCTAAGTCAAACAATTTATGTATTGATTAATGCTTCTAAACTATTTGACTAGCATCATTTTTACATTTGTGGTGATATATGAAAAACATTAAATGTTTTCTTAAATTTTGGATACAATTTTAACTGTATAAGTTTATATTAAATACCTTCAGCATGCCATTTTGGCATTAGGAATTGTTTTTCACCAAAACTCTATTGCCCTACACTCTGTTAAGAACTGTAAAGGTTGTGAGATTTTACCATACATGTCAGTATTATCTGTCCAAAATTTAAATTTCATGAAATAATTTCATGCATGTTGACATAAGACACAAGATCCCTGTGTCAAAGAACTTTACTGCTCATGGCAACAATAATAACCAGAGTGTCAGTATTTGCATTGGTTCTCCGAGCCCTAATTTTCGTTAAGGTGACACAAGAGAAGAATTCTGAGCTTGAGAATCTGAACCTTTTAAAGTGGAAAGTAAGCCTGCCTGACTTTTGCACTAGAAGGACACGTTATTATAGTGGAGAGTGAACAACCTGCTTTGTGCTCGAGAGAGAGACTCTATATATCGTTTAAGACAGACATTCTTATATAAACTTCCCTGGAAAGGTGGTCTGAAGTCAAAAACTGTCAGTGCCTCTGCTTACAAAACTTGCAGAAACACAAGAGGCTCACAGAGAACTGTCTCCCATTATCCTTTGGCTCCACCATAATATTGGTTAATTGTTCATTCTAAACCAAATACCACATGTTATCACTTAAACATGGCAGCAAAACATTGGGTACATGTGGACATAAAGACTGAAACAATGGGCACTGGGGACTACTACACGAGGAGCAGAGGAGGGAAAGGGCTGAAAAACTACCTATTGGGTACTGTGCTCACTACCTGGGTGATGGGCTCAATTGTACTCTAAACCTCAGTGTCACACAGTATACGCACATAGCAAACTTTCACAAATACCCCCGAACCCAAAATAAAACTTAAAAATTGTTAAAAAGAGTGTTTTCTAAATCAATTTTGAGGCATAGACTTCCTTGTCCAATTTGGACATAATCTAAAATTCCCAGAGAAATAGTCAAAGAGGACAAATAGAAGAAAATAAGTTGTAAATTTATTTTAGTTAGATATCGTAGAACAGATGGAAATAGAGAGGGAGAGGTGGAGCAGAAGCAACATGGAGCGCAGTAGAATTTGTACCACTCAAAATAGTTGCTAATAATTATTGAGAACCTGCTATTTGCTGAAACCTGAGGTAAACTTTTAATAATTAACTTTTTAACTACTATCATAAACTATCTCTCTACTACTATAGAAAGCATTGTATATGCTTAAAGAGTGCCTATCCTTGGAAATGAAAAAATAGAGATAGTCATTTTTTAGGAAAACATTTGATTCAATTTGAGAAAATTAGATTAAAGTATATTCAGATAATGTCACCTACACATCCTTTAAAGCCTTCACCTAGACAGAATGAACTATGGACGCACCATTGTAAATTATGTAAATTAGTATCATAAAAATCATTCAATGCTATTTCTCTTGATTATAGTCTCAGAGTAAACGAAAATACTATGACAAAAGTTGTGCACTATAAAATAAACTAATGTTGAGTACTGCTTGAAATGTGTAATTTATATCTGAAGGTATACAATCTTTTCTTTGAAAATATGGTGATCTTTGACGGTATGGTAATTCATATAGATTATGTTGACCATGATCAGCTAGGCCAATGGATGTTGACAGAAACACATCCATGAGCAACTCTTTTCTGCGGAATGGACTCCTCCTAGACCTCACCAGACAAAGATCATAAAAGAATGATGAAGTTTCTATATTTCCAAGCTCCCTTGGACGCATCCAATGTGGATGCCTTTATTTATTTATTTATTTATTTATTTATTTATTTATTTATTTATTTTTGAGACAGAGGATCTCTTGTGTCGCCCAGGCTAGAGTGCAGTGGCGCGATCTCGGCTCACTGCAAGCTCCGCCTCCCAGGTTTCCGCCATTCTGCCTCAGCCTCCCAGTAGCTGGGACTACAGGCGCCCGCCACCACCCCGGCTAATTTTTTGCATTTTTAGTAGAGATGGGGTTTCCCAGTGTTAGCCAGGATGGTCTCAATTTCCTGACCTCGTGATCCACCCGCCTTGGCCTCCAAAAATGCTGGGATTACAGGCGTGAGCCACCTCGCCTGGCAGTGGATGCCTTTTTATTATAAGTAGAGAATATGGTGGCCGGTTGCGGTCATGATCCACCCGCCTCAGCCTCCCAAACTGCTGGGATTACAGGTGTGAGGCACCGCACCCGGCCCAGAAAACTGATTTTATGTACTCTAAAAGCCATGCTCTAGAGGTTGTATGCTCAGTATGTAAACTACTAGTTTTGGCAAAATAATAAATAAAAGAGGTATATTCTACTGAATTTAAAAATGATTTCCAAAAGTACACAGTTATAACTCATTTTTATATTAGTTTACAATTTTGAAAGCATTCTCATATACTATGTTTTATTTAAGTTGCCTTATTAACATTACTCCCTTTTTTGAGTACTGTGGACTAACAATACTCTCTCTGTATGGTCTTTTCTTTCTGTTGTTCCTATTCAAAACTTATTATTCAGGCTCAACTAGACTATCACCCCTTCTGTTAATCCTTTTCAGCAACATTTAAGCCTGTCATATCTTCTCTTTGAATTCGTAACACATCATGCCTTATGAAATTTATTTGGCAGTTGGATAAATGATGCCATGTGACACCAGCTTACTGTCATCACATTTTGTAAAAGTATCTTTTCATGAATTTTAGACAATATATCTCCAACTATATTCTGAGTACCTTATGGATGAAATGATCATTTATAATTCCTGGCATGCTCTACAATGACCTAAGTGCCTTATAAAATAATGAATGAATATTTGTTGATGTTTGTGATTAAGCATTCATAACCTGCATCCCAACCAATAGAGTAAAAAAACAATTCCCTGACACCTGTTTGCAATTTATTAACTCAAATTATACTGATACTTTACTAAACTAATTTTGTTACAAAGGTTTAATATTTGTTTCTCCCCCAAATGTAATCTTCACAAAACATCAAATCTACCATATTTAATAATATAATTCATATTTTGTATTACAAATACAACAAATTTGGCAAGATCAACATAAAATATGAATTTAATCTTTTCTCCTAATAAAATGTACTTAAGATATGTTTTAAATATGTAAGTCCACAAATTATTATCAACTGCTGGATAAAGAAAATAACTGACATTTACTGAGGATTATTTTGTACTAGGTGCTGTTTCTAAGTACTCTCCATGAACTAATTAATATCAATACTACTATCAGGTTTGAAGTGAGGAAAATGTGATTAAGTAATCTGGCCAAAGTCATACAGAGCTAGTTGGTGGTGGAGGATGTAAAAGTCGATGGAGTTATCTGACTAGACTAGAGAAGCACTTTGACTACACGGAATGTGTACCTTCATTTTTAAATCTAAATCACTACCACTCAAGTTGAAGAAATATAAATGTGTATTAGATAAAAGTTTAAATAGTCAGATAAACAAAAAAATCACAATATTGAAGTGATTATTTGATGTATTATTTACTCCTATTTTTAAAACATCCTTTGTCAAAATATTTTACAAGAAGTTCTTTTTTCTTACAGTCACACTTCAGATAAAAACTAAAAGTTATCTCACTAAAGTTTTATTAATTAGGTTTTAAAACCAAGTGAGTTCCCAAGGACTTCATATATTTTTTGAGGGACTTTATGTAAGACTGATTTAATTTGGGGGATAAGGGCTTTTAACAATAAGGACAGAATTAACTATTTTTCTTTCTGACTATAATATTTTCATTATCATTTGTGAGATTTGCTGTCAGTAAAGCTTTAAAAACTGAGAAGCAGGAAATGCCCTTTTACTGCTTCCTGCTAGCGAAGAAGCTGACCCGATAGTTTTAACTGACCTTCTAAATCATATCAATTGGATAGAAGCAGAAACATTTATCCTGACGTTTGAGGTCAATTATTTTTGTGGTACACACCATAATTTGTCAAATTTGAAGTTTGTTACTTGACCTCTTAACTAATGAATGCACATTCCTTTTTCAATACAATCCCTGGTTACCTTTTCCTGTAAGTCAAAATTCTATTAAGAATGATCAAAGCTAAAATCTTTCAGAGTCATTAATTTTAAATCCTGGAAAACCCTGATTTTCTCATTTCTCAAGAGTGTCTCTCCTCTGACGTATAACAATTTTACTATGTTCCATTTGGTTCCTCCACAAAACATTTCTGAATCATAACCTCTGAGGTATTAGCAGAAAATAAGTCTCTCATAATTCATTTTTTAATTGAAAAGCTTACTTCCACTATTACACGGGAAATCAAGTATTAAAAAAATCACGCAAAAAGACTGACCTTACCAAGTGCAATACTGCCATCAAGTGGACCACAATAAGACTAACTGCACAGAATTACTAAATACAAGTTCCTTTGATAAGTGACCTATACCTGGTATGGGAAACTATGATAAGCATACATAACATGGTTTTTAAAAACCATCTCAGAAGTGATTATTAAGTAATATTTTGCATAGTTATGTAATATAACACTGAAATTCTATAATTAAACAAGGGTTGCATGATAAAAAGGCCAAAGAACATTAAATTCATCTCCAATTATTTCTTTTTCTAATGAGTTAAAACAGGCTGGCACCACCATTTTTACCAGACTTGTAAAAAGTAATTTTATAATATACTTAAATATTCCAAATAGATTTGATTGATAGGAATGTTTTCTGCAGGTCTATTTATGTCATACATTTATTTCAACAAGTTGACTTTATTTCTCCCTTAAATTCCCTGAGTTTTCAGAATCTGTAATATAGAGAATTTTAGTAAGTTATGCTGTAAATATCATAGCTTCATTGATATTTTCTAGCAGATTAGATACTATCTAATTTATCGTCTAAAATAGTCCCAGAAAATATTTAAAGCATGAATTTATATGGTATCAGTATTGGATACATAAATGATTTAATAATATTGAAATCTAACAAAAATAAAGATAGTAGCTAAGTTTATTGTCTCCCTATAAGATTTTAAATATTACCTCACTTAATTCTCACTTCAAGACTATGAGGTAGGGATTATTATCCTGATTTTGTAGATAAAGAAAATGAAGCTTACACATTTTAACTTGATATTCCAACGTCAAATAGCTAATAAATGTTTAAGATAACATAGTCTCATTCCCAAACACTAGCTGTTATTCAAGACACTGTAAACTATAGAGCTTAATTTTTTACATAAAATACATACAGTTGTCTATTTCAAAAAATGTTATAAATACAATCATTTCAATATTTATGATTTAAAATAACTACATATATTGCAATCACATTAAGTTCTTCCAATTAATAACTAATGAAAAATTAGTTTTTGAAAGGAAAGCTGTGGGATGGAAGAAATGTTACAAGACTTAAATATTAGAAGTTATAAAATAGTATAGCTACGCAGACACTACAATGTCTAAACACAGAATAGAGATATATATATATATATATAGTGTCTTTGATATACTGCAAGTTGAGCAAACTATTCATTTTATTGAAAGAAACCAGGAAATTTATCAGGATAATTACAGAAGAGTTCTTGTTAATTACATGCTTTTATAAAGATACATGATGTCAAGTGAATCAAATGATATAGCTAAAAATTTCTAAATATAATTTTTTGTAGTTGGCCAATTAAGACAATAGACTATTCACTAATGCCCACCAAATAAGCCAATTCACATTTGCCTATTTCTAACATGAAAGTAATCTCTGTAGTCTGGCAAGGGGATAATTTATATTTATAATAATTCACAATAGTCCTTTGGCAGCCATAAAGTCCTTGGAAACCTTTACTTTCCAATTTGTTTGGCAAGTTCAGAAGTCTGTATATTCCATCACAAGAGGCATTAAATCAGCGTCTGAAGAAATGCCAAGAAGCAAGGTGATTTTTCTGTCAATAATGTTGCAAAACACATAATTATGATTAAGAAGAGTATTACACCTGTTCATATTCTCTGCTGTCTGCCATGGCAGAGGAAGAAGTCAGTCTTTAGAATCTTAACACATAGCTTCCTATCTCAGCTTCCCTATGTAGCAGGAGTATGTGGGAACCTCAACAAGTTATTTGACTTCCACCAAACATGGATTTTCTCATATGAAAATAGGGATGGTAACTCACTTTATTTTATATACATAATGCTTACAGATAGATTATAACCGCCTTTATAGGATTATAAAAAGTAAATATTATAAATTGCATAAAGCAGGAGACCTAACACAAAGTAAGTTAAAAATCTGTGCCAGTTGTGTGATAAGAATGCTGATTAAATTAAATGCTGTTTCTTTCTTTCTTTCTCTTTCTTTTGTTTCTCTTCTTTTTTTTTTCTTTCTTTTACTATAATACATCATTATCCACTTCCTTCTGAGAAATATATCTATTTAATAAATAGGAAGAATGTGTGCCATTATCCCAAAGAAACAGTTTATAGCCTGTGTATTGTTTTTAAAGAGTAATTTGCTTTTTATAAATACAGCTTAATTAGGTAAAGATTTGAGTCTTATCCAGAAGTCTTCAGTCTTCATATTACTTTACTGTTCATTCTTAGGAAATAAACTATTTGAGGCTTAAATACTCTCTTTTAGTAGAGCTAATGAAATAGACTAGAAGAATCAAATGGTAGAAACAAGGAGATTAATATGGCACTGAGGGATTAAAGAAAGCCTTGTATTTAGATAGAAATTTATTTCTAGTTACAAAATACAACCACCACCACCACAAAGAGCACTGGGAAGCAGAATAAAGAAACTGAGAAAAGCCCACATTTGCAATATGGCAAAACTTCTAATACAGATAGAATCATATTAGATTTTTTTCCACTAGGAAAAAAATCAGAAGTTATCTAAATTCTATTTGAACATTTCTAAGGCCACATGCTAGTTGGTTCTTGTAGTACTTAAAATGATTAAAGTCTGTAAAAAAATACCTAGCACGAGAACCATCAAATGGAAGTCATTAATGCCTTTATTTAGTTATTTTTCTCTTTATTTCAAATTTATTGGGGTATAATTGAAAAATAATAATTGTATTAATTTAAGGTGTACAATATGATTTGATACACATACACACTGTGAAATGAGTACCATAATCAAGTTGATCACACAGTTACTATTGTGTGTGTATGTGTTTGTGTGTGTGTATTGAGAACACTTAAGACATACTTTCTTAGGAAATTTATACATTACAGTATTATTAACTATAGGCACTATGCTGTACATTAAATCCCTTGAACATATTCATCTCATTTTATTTTATATACATAATGCCGAATATTTATATTTATCTTATAACAGAACATTTACACCCTTTGATCAATATCTCCCCATTTTTCTAGCCCCCCAGTCTCCTGGTAACCACTGTTTGCTCTCTGCTGTTAATACTCCAACTTTTTTAGATTCCACAGATAAGTGAGATCATATAGTAGCTGTCTTTCTGTCTGTCTTATTTCAGTTAGTATAATGTTCTCGAGGTTCATTCATCTGATTGCAAATGGCAGAATTTCCTTCTTTTTTATTACTAAATAGTATTTCATTACATTAATATATACCACATATTCTTTAGATGTTTATCCATTGGTTCACATATAGAATATTTCCATATATTAGGTACTGTGAAGAATGTTGCAATGAACATTGCAAGATCTCTTTGAGATCTCTCAAAGGAAGCCAATTTTGTTTCCTTCAGACATACAGTCAGAAGTAGGGATTACTGCGTCATATGACAGATCTATTTTTAATGTTTTCAGGAACTGTCATACTGTTTCCATAATGGCTTCCAGCACGAGGCCACGTGTTCTGGTGGGGTTCCTCCGGCCAGACCTAAATTTTTCCACCTAAACCTTGCTTCTCCCACTCCTTTGTTGCTTAAAGTGTTTGATACATTTGCCTTTTACTACAACTGAACATTTTCTTCTATTTCCTTGTTTTCTTCTACTTATTTTTCCATATCTTTTCCTTCTTTCCTTCCCTTTTCTATCAGTTACTCTGCCAGTTTCTCTGGTGAGGTTGCTGCTGTGGCCTCAACTGGGGCCTCTGTTGGGACCTCAGCTTGGACCTCTGATAACCATAACAGCTACTAAAAAGAGTAAAATGTAGGGGACATATTCAGCATGCATATGCTGGACAAAGAGATTATTCACATTTTGGACAGGTCAGGGTGAGATACAAGAGCAGCCTGAAATTTAAAGTATGAATTGTTTATTTCTGGAATTTTCCATGTCATGTTTTTGGACTGTGGATGACTGTGGATGACTGTGGATAGCTCCAACTGCAAAAAGTGAAACCAGAGATAGCCACTGTACTCCAAGAGATAGTCCCTATTAGGTAAACTAGAAAGTTAATTCTATTCTACCCATAAAGATAGATATATGTATTATTAAAATAGATATATATTTTAAGAGGATATATTAACAGTTATCACCGAATGTTTAAAAATTACATAGTATTTAGTCTTATGGGGTGAAATCAGTTCCTTATAAATTGGCAGCCTGATAAGTAAACAAGTAAAAATTATAGGCAAATCTGTCCTATTATTTACGCTTTTGCTTATTCCAATTATACTCTGTAGTGCTTCCATAATGTACTTCATCATATAGAAAAACCACAGAAATACAAAATTAAGTGATAAACATACAAACAAAATAATCTTCTTTCTTTAACCTTAAAACAAAGACCTTTCAGAAAGATCAGAGCTATACCATATTGAATTTACTTGTGTAGGGCATACAAACATTTCTATAAAATCTGATCTACCTTAATTCATGGGAAGTTTACTATTTCTTCCATTGAAAGTAAATATACTGTCTACTGTAGCCTCAATAAAAGGCTACTGGGGAAAGAAATTATGTGACCACTTACATTATTTTTTTTTCCTATTTCTTCCATTGAAAGTAAATATATTGTCTACTGTAGCCTCAATAAAAGGCTACTGGAGAAAGAAATTATGTGACCATTTACATTATTATTTTTATTAATAAGATGAAATATTAAAAATAATAAATTTAAAACTGCAACAATTCTTTGTAATTTCATTGCCAAGTCAAACTAGACAGAAGAGCAATATATTTTTCAAAGTAACCAGTACTTATATACATACAAGTATTGTAATACATTATTTATGTGGTATGCCACAAACATAGACATACTCACACACACATTCTTTCAGTAATAGAAAATTGTGACCATATTGACACGTTCAAATAAAATTTCATCAAGTACTCTAAAGCTCTTCACAAATCTAGACAAATTAAAAATCAAGCATTACTTGATAATGGAAAGCATTCAAAGTTAAGAAGCTTTCAGGTTTAGTATTCAAATTAAATCTTATACTTAAGTAGAATTATATTGAGTATAATCTAAGCTTTCACTGACAATCTAGCTATCATTGAAATATTGCATAATTATATAAAGTGCCACAAAACAAAATAAATATAAATTACCATAATTTTATTGCAACACAGAAGAGAGATCTACAGTTATAATTGCTTAAAAAATATGTCACTTAACTGAATAATAAGAAATCTATATTAAATGTATAATTTTAAATAAATGTTGTGATCACATTGTGACTATTTATATTTATGCAAGAAATAGTTGGTTAAGCTACGACATTTCTATAAATTTACAAAGGAATTTTTTTTCTTTTTTTTGAGACGGAGTCTCGCTCTGTCGCCCACGCTGGAGTGCAGTGGCCAGATCTCAGCTCACTGTAAGCTCCGCCTCCCGGGTTTACGCCATTCTCCTGCCTCAGCCTCCTGAGTAGCTGGGACTACAGGTGCCCGCCATCACGCCCCGCTAATTTTTCTATTTTTAGTAGAGACGGGGTTTCACCGTGTTAGCCAGGATGGTCTCAATCTCCTGACCTCGTGATCCGCCCGTCTCGGCCTCCCAAAGTGCTGGAATTACAGGCTTGAGCCACCGCGCCCGGCCTACAAAGGATTCTTTAGGTAACAGGTTTTATAACCATTGGTCTAAGCGGCATCCATTAATTTGGGTAAAATGTGTTTTAACTTCATTAAAATATTTAAGCACCATTTTATATAGAAAAAGCAGAATGAGCACAGGTCATATGGCACAAAAAAGTAGGATATTTACATAAATTAAGGAAGGAAAGAGTGGTTAGACAACAGAAATAAATGGGGGAGAGTATGAAAGGAGAATATAAAGAGAGAGAGAGCCAAAACCATCACAGCCTATAGAGAAAAAACAAAATTATTTTTCTCTTAATTCTAAGAGTAATGGGTAATTTCTGAAATGATTTAATCAGGGAGATTATGTAAGATTTCTGTTTTACAATAATTACTCTAAAACATGGTTTAGAAGATGGTCAGAGAGATGTGGAGATCTTATAAGAGGCTACTGAATTAATCCAAGAGATAAATTATGCTGCTGGGTTCGAAGAGAGTAAGGGCCATGTGTGTTGTTCATGGTTGTGCTCAGTGCATTTAGCATAAGTTCAGTAAATGTTTTTGTTAATTTGTCTGTTCATTTAGTATATGATTGAAAATTACTCTTTTCCAAGCAGTAATTATTATTTCCCTGTACTACAAACTATTGATTTAAGAGTTTTCATATTGCATATTTTCAAGCAGACACACAAAAAAATTATCATCTTTTGGTCCTGAGAATAACCAAGTAGAATTTAAAATTTGTTTTATGAAATACCACACTGGGAAGAATTAGCATCAGCATTCCAACAATAAAATTCTGCTACAGGATTCTTTTCTGAGCATTTGTCATCACAAATGAGAACTTTTTCTTAAAATTTTTCAATTCCAAAATAATAAATCTGCAAAAACACACATAGTACCCTTACCATTTGGGAGACAACTCAATCTCTTGTTTCTTCCATCTAAATACTTTGTCAGTAACATGGCAATCAATGACTTCAATGCTGGTGGTTCTCCCACTACATTCCTAGATGTATTTCTGTTAACTGTTTGTCTTAAAGGTCAGCTTACACACAAATGTGTATTCTTAAATGTCATCATCATTGGTAAAATTATACTTAGTTTTGAGAGTAAAACAGTTGATAGCGCCAACTCTTCTAATGGAGAGAGCATGGTTTTCTTTTTTTCTTCCTTCCTTTTTTCTAAGCATATGTGCAAACTGTCAAACATGGGAATCAAGGACTGTCTGAAGTTGGTCAAATGAATATTATGAGGAAATTGAATTTATATGCATTCAATATTTTCTACACAATGAGAAAGTGGTCTCATTGAATAAATTCTGCAAAAAATAACATATTTAATATACATATGTTCTCTTTAAGTTACCCTCATTTTATTCTTAGTTACATCTATTAGACATTCACAAATACATTCATTCAAAGGTGTATTAAAGTCTTATTAAGCACAAGTTACTATACCTGGCATGAGGGCAGATGGATAAGTACAGATGCTCCCCAACTTAATAACAGTTCAACTTAACAATTTTTTGACCTTATCATGGATTTAACAGGATGTAAACCCATCATAAGTCAAGGAGCATCTGGATCTTTGATGGCTAAACTTATAAATTTTCAACTTTACAAGGAGTTTATGGGGGTACTAAATGTATTTCCGATTTCACAATATTTTTAACATCTATTAGATTTATCGGTATGTAACCCCATTGTAAGGCGAGAAGCATCTGTACCACACAGTCTCTATATTTATGCTGTACTGAGAAATCAGTAAAAAAAAAAAAAAAAGTTACACAAACAGATTCAAATAAGTGTGATAAGAAGTATAATAAAAACATGTGCAGAACACAGTACTTTGGGAGAAGACTCATGAGTTAAATCTTGAAATATGATACTAAATGGAAAAATTATTTGTATGTCAAGAATATTTAGGCAGAAAAATAAATGAATGTGGTACATATACACAATGAAGTACTATTCGACCGTAAAAAAGAATGGCATCCTGTCATTTGGAACAACATGGATGGAACTGGAGGTCATTATGTTAAGGAAAATAAGCTAGGCACAGAAAGACAAACATCACATGTTCTCACTTATTTGTGGGATCTAAAAGTCGAAACAATTGAACTCATGGAGATAGACAGTAAAAGGATGGTTACCAGAGGCTGGGGAGGGTAGTGGGGTGGGAGAGAGGAGTCAGGATGGTTCATGGGTACAAAAAATAGTAAGAATGAATAAGACCTAGTCTTTGATAGCGCAACAGATTGATTATAGTCAATAATTTTATTGTACATTTTTAAACAACTAAAATAGTATAATTGGATGGCTTGTAATACAAAGGATAAATCCTTGAGGGCATGGCTACCACATTTTCCATGACGTGATTTTTACACATTGCATGCCTGTGTCAAAACATCGCATGGACCTCATACATACATATACCACTATGTACCCATAAAAATTTTAAAAATAAAATAAATTGCAGAAAAGTAACATGAAACACTTTGTGTTACCAAAAAGTCTATGACAATAATGTGAGAACACACCAAAGTCCAACAAGTCTAAAAACTAAAGTCTAGTTTTGTTTTGTTTTGTTTTTTGGGACAGGGTCTCACTCTGTCGCCCAGGCTGGGGTGCAGTGGCGCAATCTCAGCTCACTGCAACCTCCGTCTCCCAGGCTCAAGTGATTCTCCTGCCTCAGCCTCCTGAGTAGCTGGGATTACAAACGCGCTCCACTACCCCCCAACTAATTTTTGTATTTGTGGTAGAGACAGGGTTTCACCGTGTTGGCCAGGCTGGTCTCGAATCCCTGACCTCAAATCATCTACCCACCTTAGTCTCCACCCTGCCTGGCCTAGAGTCTAATTTTAAGGCTACTGCAATCACCTCGGTGATAAATAATGGGCCCTGAATTCAGGCAATGACAGTGGGAATGGAGAGAAGGCAGACTGAAGTTTTAATTATGAAGCTGTATAAGTAAGACTTTATAATTAAAAGGATATGATAAATGACTTTGATAAGCAAGTTGATAAAGGCCCCCCAAAAATAGAAGAGAAAGCTTGCAAGATAACAAGGATAGTTTATTTAGAACATATTAAAGATGACATGCCTGCAAGTCATACAGATAAAGAGGCTGACCTGAAGAAAGAGACTTCTATTATCATCAATGGAGAATTGAAGTCGATTAAATCATTTGGGGGAAATTGCATTGAAGAAGAAGAGAGGCACCCAGAATCAATATCTGGAGGACATCAATACCTAAGGGAAAGATATTAGCAAAGTCAACTGATAAGAAAAGAGCAACAAGATAAGAAAAAATCTTTAAAAATACTATGGTCGAAAAGTCAAAAAGGATGTTTTAAGAATAAAGGAATAATCAGCAATATAACATGACAGACAAAAGAAAGAGGATGAAGTCCACTGATGGTAACAATAAGGAAACTATGGACATCCTTAACAAGAGCAGTTTCCACAAAGTCCTGGAGTATGGAAAACTTCATGGTGAGAAAGTAAGAGAAAATAGGAATATTATTTCAGGGTGATTAACTATTATTGGAAAATGAGCAGGTGACAGAGGGATACTCGGTGCTATGGTTCTTTCACTTGCAAACAAGATTCTTGATAAATTACTTTTCCTTTAAGACTGAAATGAAAACAATAATGCTGAATACAAAAGTATAGAAATTTATATGTGGGAAGTATTGCCAGAAATTGAGTGAGTAGAACTCTCATTGTCTCCATTTTCTCTGTGAAAAGAAAGGTAGGCATGATTACTTTCTGAGAACGGAGGATGGTGTAGGGTGAGGATAGTCAATGTCTGGAGACTTAACAGCAAGCTATGGAGAGCAAGATGACAAGAGATGTGAAATTGCCCAAGTGGTAATAAGAATAGAACAAGTGTAAAGGCCTCATATATGCAGTGATAGCAAATCACTGTTTCCACAAAACTGTGAGATCCCCAGGTCAGTTACCTTGTTCTCGCCCATTCTCAGTTCAACATTATCTTTCTTGGACTAAAGAAACCAGAAAATAAGCATGTTCTCTTTGTATACCCCTCCCTTTCAAATCTCATATTCAATTCAGATTTTACACACTGCGTGCATTTAAAGGAAAATAATTGTCTTATTAAATTCTTTGCCAGTGGGTCTCTGGTAATTTCTTCTGGAAGTAAAGATAATCCAGATTTTCAGTACCTCAAGGGGAGGCAGTCATGAAAAGACTGGATCGGTGTCATCTAATCCACCAAATAAACCCTTGCATTCTAAAGCTTATATTTATATTGAGGTTTTATTAGTTTATCTATGCATATAAGTTAAACATTTTATAACAAAATACGTAACCAGACACCCTAAGGTTCTTTCTATTATTTGTCAGTCTCATTTAATCTCCATGATTAAGGCAGATTCAGGTCAGAATAAATAATCTCCATAAAAGAGTAGTTATTAACTGTATTTTGTGCAATAATAAATCAGATTCAGCCTAGAGAAAAATAAACTGAATTTAATGTCTAAACAGCCTAATAGTCATGTTGACAAGTTAAAGCTTTTAACCATAGATCATAAAACACAATGCAGTATAAATGTAAATGGAATTGGTAAATAAATATCATAGAAGATTAGCTATTTTATTTGAGTTGTCTAGACTAGTAAAAACAAATATAACAAAAAGTATAATATTTGGAGTATTTGGGGATAATGTAAAAATTAATTTTTAAATCTCTAGTTTTATTAAAAGGATATTATATTAAAAAATGCTCCTTGTGGATTTATGAAATCGAGAGTAAAAATTCATTTGCTGTGTTAATAATAGTTAGGCATCATAATCTGATTTATATATCTAAACATTGTCAAGTTAATGTTAAAGATGATTACAAACAACAGGTATTTTTCACCTAGGAATAAGATAATAAAACTCTCGTAAGGTCACAGAGCTAAGCATTTCACCAAATAACACTTTTACTGATTTCACTTCATGATGCAGCAGTGAAGATGCTATTCTGTTAAATATTTATATATGAGGAAATAGACATTTCAACTGATCTTCTAAATCGAGTGATTTTCAAAAACAGTGTAAAATTATTAATTCTATAACAGTAGCAGTTCTCAAAATTATTTTCTATTTGCAATAATTTCAATTTCTCCCACATTATATCACAGGTCTCTTTACAGTGAAAACTCACTATTGTTATTCATGTCTTGAGTATTTTTAAAGTCATGTTAAAATTTGTATTAAGCATAGATTATAAATTTGTTTACAACTTTATTGTTACTAAACATATCATTACGTTAAATTTTAAGTGTTCCAGCTTAGTATCTAAACCCAAGATGAATTGACTGCTCATTTTGACAAATGCCACTGGGCTGGATCATCGTTGACTCTCTAAAATGGATGAATAACTACAATTAACAATGAATTTTTAAGCTAAACTGTACTCTGATTGAAATTAGTATTTCTAAGACTTGTAAATCTTACGGGAATGGTTGGAAATAAAAAGGGGGAAACCGATTAAATTGCTAGAAATTGCCAAATTGTAAAGCACAGAAAAGTTGTCATGTTAAATTAATTGAATTACTGAGAGTCTAAAATTACAAATTATGCAATATGCTCCATAGATGATTCAACAGCTTTTTATTTTTTCCTTGCTTTATAACTGCTGTAATTATAATTTCCTTTGAATCCAAAAACTATGTCAAAACGTCTGATTTTTAAACATTTTAAACTAGCACAAATTCACAAATGAAATTCAATTTGACAGACACAATTTGAGTAATGGTGCTGCTTTCTCTGAGGACTTTTTTTAAAACAAAAGTCTCTCATTACACAGGATATTTACTATGAAAGAACAAAGAAGTCAAACTCCCCTTGCTTTTAGTTTTTGAGGGTAAATGTAAACCAACGTTTTAGAATACATATATTTGGAGCCTCGCAACATGCACCAGGATGTGTATTTTAAGGTAAAAATAAAATTCTACCACTTGTAGTATTTCATCCTTCTACTGTGAGGCCAAAAGAGAAAAAATATGTAATTCAGAACTTTGTGAAAAGTCTGTTTTAGCAACGTCCCATTCCAATGGCATAAAACCATTGGAAGCGTTGGGGGGAAATGTAATAGTAGATGGAATTTTTAATTGTCACTAAGGAGAAAATATAAAATAACAAAAGGTTAAAACAAATTAGAAAATCTTTTTCAGGATTGTTTATTTTTTCTTTCTTCTTTTTGCTTAATATGTATTCCATGCCTTCTTTGTTTGAAGCCCCGTTCTAGGCTTTGGGGATGTTTCATTATATATATATATATTAAATAGTACCTACCCTAAAGGATCTTTTGTTCCAATATTGGGTGAGCATCACATTAAATAAGTAAGCAAACATAAATAGTGATAAATATTATTGAGAAAAATGAAGCAGGGTAAAGCAGATATGGGAAGATTAAAAAAACAGCGCTTGCTGTTTTATAGAGAATGGTCAGGGATGATGATGATAAGGTGACACTTAAGCAGAAACCCAAAGAAAATGAGGGAGGACAACATACAGTAATCTGGAGGAAGGGTGTTCCAAGCAGTAAGAATTACAAGTGCAAAGACACTGAGGTGGGTAATTGCTTGCCAAGCCCGAGAAAAATTAAGGAGGATAAAGTGGCTAGTGGAGAGAAAGGAAGGTAAAATAATAGGAGATAACTGGAGAGTGAAAGCAAGGAATGGAATCATGTAGGGAAATGCAGGTCATAGTGGGGACCCATTGGAAACTGTTGAGAACAGACATAACATAATTTAATTTAGATATTAAAAGGATCAATCAAGCAGCTCTGAGGAGAACAGACTAAGCGAGCAAGAGTGAACCAAAAGTAGGGGAGCAGCTGGGAGGCGATGGCAAGAATCCAGCCAGAGAGGCCACCTCGACACATGGCAATGGTAGAGATGGTGAGAACTGGTCAGATTCTGGGTATCTTATGACAAAAGAAACTAAAGAATTTGGGAATGACAAATGTTCAGAGAAGGAACACAGGCAAGAAGAAGTTCAAGTTTTTTGGCATGAGTAATGGGGAAAGCTGGTAATTGGATTTACTAGTCTGGAGTTCTACAGAAAGAAAATAATTATTTTTCCCAAAAATCATCTTATAAACTATAAAAATATATAAATAATTTATGAAAATTACAACAAACATTTAAATCCACCAAAACACACATATGTGCAACATGTTATTTATTCAACAAATGCTGCTTTTACTCCAGACCCTTTGTAGAAACTAAGCTCCCTACCAAGAATGTATGGTCTACAAATTGGAGATCATAGGACTAATTTATCTTATTGCATTAAATGGTTTAGATTTGGACTTTGATATGATGTCAATACAATAAGAAGATATGTACCTCATGTGGAATAGCTGAACAGTCAAGAACACAACATATACAAAGGCATAATAGGAGATATTTGTCACTATTGCAGCTCACTAAAAAAACAGTAATTTTATCTGAATCAGATGGTGAGTACATCTGATTAAAACAACAAATTTTCAGTATTTTTTGTATAAATGAAAATGCACAGCCAGAAAGTAGTCAATTCAATTAAACTCAATAAACATTAATTAACTGAATACTATACTGTGCTTAAGCCCTATGCTGGAGTAAAACAATCAGTAAGACTCAAGTCCTCATAGGGTAATCAGCATGAAATATCTTTGTTTCACAACAGATGACATATATTGTGGGTTTTGCTTCTTTTTCCTGTGTAAGCTGCCAAAGAATGAACATTGTTAGGAACTTCAATTTTTCAATTCTTTTTGTTTAAAACAAGTTACAAATACAACTGCAGATGATAAAAAGTAGAAAGAAAAGAAAATTGAAAACAACAGAAAGAAAGCAATCAGAAAATCATTTGTACAAAAGAAAGGTTTAAGTCAGTAAAGGCTGTAATATTTCAGGAGAGTTTCACATGAGATAAAGGACTTGCATTAGGCATTCAGGAATAGGTAGAAAGAAGCAAGTGAAGTAGGAAGAATGAAGATACTGGGAAGGGAGGGCAACCACTATCTTAGATGGGCCAAGTCCCAAAACTAGCAGTGAATGTGACTAGCTTTAAGAATAAAGAGTCAAAAGTGTTTCTATAAGTACAATATTCACATCAGTAACATAATTTTATTTCAGAGTATAAAAAATTCATTAATATGGCTTCAGATCCTGCCTTCAACTAAACTGTGAGGAACTACCCTTTTCCAACAACATATCTATGTGTGGGCTAATATTCTTCACAAAACGACATATTGCACCAGATTGAATGCAGAAAGAGAAAATCCCAGCCAGACAATGAAGAAATTTGCAAAATTGTAAAGCAATACTGCACTTCTCATCAATTTTTTTTTGTTTGGGAAAATATAGATATTTTTATAAAATTATTTTATGTAACATATGATGGGTTAAATACTATTATCTGAAAATAGCATACTTTTTTCGATGTCTGTTTCAATTACTAATTAGGTAAGTATTAATTGATACAACCCACAGAAACCAACATTCTTTTTGATGCTCAGTAATTTTTAAGAATGTTAAGGGATCTTGTAAAAAACAAAGATTAAAAACAACTATATTAGCATATTTATTAGTATTAATTACTATCTACATATCTCAATTTCCTCATTTGTAGTATGTGAAAAATAATAATGTCTAACTTTAAGGGATTTTTGTGAAGATAGATACTCCAATGGCTGAAGTGATATACCTTCCAGATCCCCACAATCAGGACTGAAACATGGATTCTCACAGCTGCTGTGTTTTGGCCACTAACACCTCTCAACTAAATCCCTCTTCAGGACTTGACCTCAGCTCTCAGCCCCTACTGCCTCGTCCACTGTGTGTCACAACTCCTGCTCTTAGTGGTCTGCATTCCTTGGTCAATATGGAGGTATAGAGAATGCTTCCTCTTGCCCGGATGTAGTCTGAGAGTTCATTATATGATCAGTTGAGGCCCTGTTCTCAGTGCTTTACAGTTCAACTTATCCTTCTGTGCAATTCTGCTTTCTTCATTCATCCACCTTTTACAAACATAATTGATGGAGGTGAGTAGAGAACTGGTACACAGGAAGAGCCAGAAAACAGATATTCAGGGCTTATTGATTCTGACTGCAAGTTCTATTTTTTCCACTTCACTTTATTTTCTAGGCCAGATATTACCTTGTCTTGCAGTTTGTAATGTTTTGTAAATAAACCATTTATGATGTGTTCACCTTTGATTTTAGGCTTAGGGCCAGTCTGTAGATGGCCATTAATAAACATCAGCTATTACTGCTGATGAACGCAGAAGGATTTGCTATTGAGGGTATTTATTATTAATCATATGCAAAAAAACTGGCTGAATTCCCTTGCTTTATAAATGTGTATTTTTACATATTGGATTCACTTTAGCAAAGTATACGCACACCATCATCATCACCAGAAATTACTACTTTCTTGACAATAGAAGCAAAAATAAACTCCCTATTCAATACCTTTACTCAAAGACACAAATCTAGGACACATATCCTCAAGGAAAGGACCAAGCTGATTTGTAGTTCTTCTCACATAATGATAAGGGAAATCATAAATTTATTAAATGTTTTTGAAGTCTTTAACAGCCTGTTTTTACTTAAACCATTCTTACTTAAACCCAGTCACTTCAAATTAAGTCTAGAAAGAAGGCACGTGAAAACTGGTTGAGATTCAATAGTCTATTAATGAAACCACAGAAATATTAGTTCAAATTGGTCATAAGTGTTTTTATTCATTTTACACTATCTTATATGACACATGTACAATCCTATGTTTGGAATCTGAAATATTGTTCCTCCACATTATCAGTGATCCTGAGGATAACTCTTTAACTAAATCTATACCACCAAAATAAATAAATCTATGATTGTCTCTTTAGTCCTTTAACTCAAGATTACATAATTGTCAGTTAACCTAGCCAGTAGCCAAAATTATCATTCTGTGGAAATTTCTGTAGTCAAGACCAAATTCTCTTGGAAGAAAACAACATTTTAAAGTTAAAGAAAATCTAAGGTCTAGTGTCTAGAAAAAAAGGATTAATTATCACTTCCTAATCAGTTTTCAGACAAGTGATTTATGCTATTTTTCTATGAATGTAACATGTTTTTAAAGATTATTTCCTAAAACAGGCTATCCATGGAAGAGAAATGGTGAGTGTTCTTTTTTTTTTTTTTTTTTTTAATTATACTTTAAGTTCTAGGGTACATGTGCATAACGTGAAAGTCTGTTACATATGTATACTTGTGCCATGTTGGTGTGCTGTACCCATCAACTCGTCAGCACCCATCAACTCGTCATTTACATCAGGTATAACTCCCAATGCAATCCCTCCCCAGTCCCCCCTCCCCATGATAGGCCCCAGTGTGTGATGTTCCCCTTCCCGAGTCCAAGTGATCTCATTGTTCAGTTCCCACCTATGAGTGAGAACATGTGGTGTTTGGTTTTCTGTTCTTGCAATAGTTTGCTGAGAATGATGGTTTCCAGCTGCATCCATGTCCCTACAAAGGACACAAATTCATCCTTTTTTATGGCTGCATAGCATTCCATGGTGTATATGTGCCACATTTTCTTAATCCAGTCTGTCACTGATGGACATTTGGGTTGATTCCAAGTCTTTGCTATTATGAATAGTGCCGCAATAAACATACATGTGCATGCGTCTGTATAGCAGCATGATTTATAATCCTTTGGGTATATGCCCAGTAATGGGATGGCTGGGTCATATGGTACTTCTAGTTCTAGATCCTTGAGGAGTCGCCATACCGTTTTCCATAATGGTTGAACTAGTTTACAATCCCACCAACAGTGTAAAAGTGTTCCTATTTCTCCACATCCTCTCCAGCACCTGTTGTTTCCTGACTTTTTAATGATTGCCATTCTAACTGGTGTGAGATGGTATCTCATTGTGGTTTTGATTTGCATTTCTCTGATGGCCAGTGATGATGAGCATTTTTTCATGTCTCTGTTGGCTGTATGAATGTCCTCTTTTGAGAAATGTCTGTTTATATCCTTTGCCCACTTTTTGATGGGGTTGTTCTTTTCTTATAAATTAGTTTGAGTTCTTTATACGTTCTGGTTATTAGCCCTTTGTCTGATGAGTAGATTGCAAAAATGTTCTCCCATTCTGTAGGTTGCCTGTTCACTCTGATGGTAGTTTCTTTTGCTGTGCAGAAGCTCTTTAGTTTGATTAGATCCCATTTGTCAATTTTGGCTTTTGTTGCTGTTGCTTTTGGTGTTTTAGACATGAAGTCCTTGCCCATGCCTATGTCCTGAATGGTATTACCTAGGTTTTCTTCTAGGGTTTTTATGGTATTAGGTCTAACATTTAAGTCTCTAATCCATCTTGAATTAATTTTCGTATAAGGTGTAAGGAATGGATCCAGTTTCAGCTTTCTACATATGGCTAGCCAATTTTCCCAGCACCATTTATTAAATAGGGAATCCTTTCCCCATTTCTTGTTTTTCTCAGGTTTATCAAAAATCAGATGGCTGTAGATGTGTGATATTATTTCCGAGGACTCTGTTCTGTTCCATTGGTCTATATCTCTGTTTTGGTACCAGTACCATGCTGTTTTGGTTACTGTAGCCTTGTAGTATAGTTTGAAGTCAGGTAGCATGATGCCTCCAGCTTTGTTCTTTTGACTTAGGATTGTCTTGGAGATGTGGGCTCTTTTTTGGTTCCATATGAACTTTAAAGCAGTTTTTTCCAATTCTGTGAAGAAACTCAATGGTAGCTTGATGGGGATGGCACTGAATCTATAAATTACCTTGGGCAGTATGGCCATTTTCACAATATTGATTCTTCCTATCTATGAGCATGGTATGTTCTTCCATTTGTTTATGTCTCTTTTATTTCACTGAGCAGTGGTTTGTAGTTCTCCTTGAAGAGGTCCTTTACATCCCTTGTAAGTTGGATTCCTAGGTATTTTATTCTCTTTGATGCAATTGTAAATGGAAGTTCATTCATGATTTGGCTCTCTGTTTGTCTGTTACTGGTGTATAAGAATGCTTGTGATTTTTGCACATTGATTTTGTATCCTGAGACTTTGCTGAAGTTGCTTATCAGCTTAAGGAGATTTTGGGCTGAGACAATGGGGTTTTCTAAATATACAATCATGTCATCTGCAAACAGGGACAATTTGACTTCTTCTTTTCCTAACTGAATACCCTTGATTTCTTTCTCTTGCCTGATAGCCCTAGCCAGAACTTCCAACACTATGTTGAATAGGAGTGGTGAGAGAGGGCATCCCTGTCTGCTGCCAGTTTTCAAAGGGAATTTTTCCAGTTTTTGCCCATTCAGTATGATATTGGCTGTGGGTTTGTCATAAATAGCTCTTATGATTTTGAGATACATTCCATCAATACCGAATTTATTGAGCGTTTTTAGCATGAAGGGCTGTTGAATTTTGTCAAAGGCCTTTTCTGCATCTATTGAGATAATCATGTGGTTTTTGTCTTTGGTTCTGTTTATGTGCTGGATTACGTTTATTGATTTGCTTATGTTGAACTTGCATTCCAGGGATGAAGCCCACTTGATCATGGTGGATAAGCTTTTTGATATGCTGCTGGATCCGGTTTGCCAGTATTTTATTGAGGATTTCTGCATCGATGTTCATCAGGGATATTGGTCTAAAATTCTCTTTTTTTGTTGTGTCTCTGCCAGGCTTTGGTATCAGGATGATGTTGGCCTCATAAAATGAGTGAGGGAGGATTCCCTCTTTTTCTATTGATTGGAATAGTTTCAGAAGGAATGGTACCAGCTCCTCCTTGTACCTCTGGTAGAATTCAGCTGTGAATCCATCTGGTCCTGGACTTTTTTTCGTTGGTAGGCTATTAATTATTGCCTCAATTTCAGAGCTTGCTATTGGTCTATTCAGGGATTCAGCTTCTTCCCGGTTTAGCCTTGGGAGAGTGTAAGTGTCCTGGAAATTATCCATTTCTTCTAGATTTTCTAGTTTATTTGTGTAGAGGTGTTTATGGTATTCTCTGATGGTAGTTTGTATTTCTGTGGGGTCGGTGGTGATATACCCTTTATCATTTTTTATTGCATCTATTTGATTCTTCTCTCTTTTCTTCTTTATTAGTCTTGCTAGCATTCTATCAATTTTGTTGATCTTTTCAAAAAACCAACTCCTGGATTCATTGATTTTTTGGAGGGTTTTTTGTGTCTCTATCTCCCTCAGTTCTGCTCTCATCTTAGTATTTCTTGCCTTCTGCTAGCTTTTGAATGTGTTTGCTCTTGCTTCTCTAGTTCTTTTAATTGTGATGTTAGAGTGTCAATTTTAGATCTTTCCAGCTTTCTCTTGTGGGCATTTAGTGCTATAAATTTCCCTCTACACACTGCTTTAAATGTGTCCCAGAGATTCTGGTATGTTGTATCTTTCTTCTCACTGGTTTCAAAGAACATCTTTATTTCTGCCTTCATTTCGTTGTGTACCCAGTAGTCATTCAGGAGCAGGTTATTCAGTTTCCATGTAGTTGAGCGGTTTTGATTGAGTTTCTTAGTCCTGAGTTCTAGTTTGATTGCACTGTGGTCTGAGAGACAGTTTGTTATAATTTCTGTTCTTGTACATTTGCTGAGGAGTGCTTTACTTCCAATTATGTGGTCAATTTTGGAATAAGTGTGATGTGCTGAGAAGAATGTGTATTCTGTTGATTTGGGGTGGAGAGTTCTATAGATGTCTATTAGGTCTGCTTGCTGCAGAAATGAGTTCAATTCCTGGATATACTTCTTAACTTTCTGTCTCGTTGATCTGTCTAATGTTGACAGTGGGGTGTTGAAGTGTCCCATTATTATTGTATGGGAGTCTAAGTCTCTTTGTAAGTCTCTAAGGACTTGCTTTATGAATCTGGGTGCTCCTGTATTGGGTGCATATATATTTAGGATAGTTAGCTCTTCCTGTTGAATTGATCCCTTTACCATTATGTAATGGCCTTCTTTGTCTCTTTTGATCTTTGATGGTTTAAATCTGTTTTATCAGAGACTAGGATTGCAACCCCTGCTTTTTTTGTTCTCCATTTGCTTGGTAGATCTTCCTCCATCCCTTTATTTTGAGCCTATGTATGTCTCTGCATGTGAGATGTGTCTCCTGAATACAGCAGACTGATGGGTCTTGACTCTTTATCCAGTTTGCCAGTCTGTGTCTTTTAATTGGAGCATTTAGTCCATTTACATTTAAGGTTAAGATTGTTATGTGTGAACTTGATCCTGCCATTATGATATTAACTGATTATTTTGCTCATTAGTTGATGCAGTTTCTTCCTAGCCTCGATGGTCTTTACATTTTGGCATGTTTTTGCCGTGGCTGGTACCAGTTGTTCCTTTCCATGTTTAGTGCTTCCTTCAGGGCCTCTTGTAAGGCAGGCCTGGTGGTGACAAAATCTCTAAGCATTTGTTTGTCTGTAAAGGATTTTATTTCTCCTTCATTTATGAATCTTAGTTTGGCTGGATATGAAATTCTGGGTTTAAAATTCTTTTCTTTAAGAATGTTGAATATTGGCCCCCACTCTCTTCTGGCTTGGAGAGTTTCTGCTGAGAGATCTGCTGTTAGTCTAATGGGCTTCCCTTTGTGGGTAACCCGACCTTTCTCTCTGGCTGCCCTTAAGATTTTTTCCTTCATTTCAACTTTGGTGAATCTGGCAATTATGTGTCTTGGAGTTGCTCTTCTCGAGGAGTATCTTTGTGGCGTTCTCTGTATTTCCTGAATTTGAATGTTGGCCTGCCCTACTAGGTTGGGGAAGTTCTCCTGGATGATATCCTGAAGAGTGTTTTCCAACTTGGTTCCATTTTCCCCCTCACTTTCAGGCACCCAAATCAGACGTACATTTGGTCTTTTTACATAATCCCATACTTCTTGCAGGCTTTGTTCGTTTCTTTTTCTTCTTTTTTCTTTAGATTTCTCTTCTCGCTTCATTTCATTCATTTGATCCTCATTTGCTGATACTCTTTCTTCCAGCTGATCGAGTCGGTTACTGAAGCTTGTGCATTTGTCACGTATTTCTCGTGTCATAGTTTTCATCTCTGCTTGTTTGTTTATGGCCTTCTCTGCATTAATTATTCTGGTTATCAATTCTTCCACTCTTTTTTCAAGATTTTTAGTTTCTTTGCCCTGGATACGAAATTCCTCCTTTAGCTCTGAGAAGTTTGATGGACTGAAGCCTTCTTCTCTCATCTCATCAAAGTCATTCTCCGTCCAGCTTTGATCCGTTGCTGGCGATTAGCTGCGTTACTTTGCAGGGGGAGATGCGCTCTTATTTTTTGAATTTCCAGCTTTTCTGCCCTGCTTTTTCCCCATCTTTGTGGTTTTATCTGCCTCTGGTCTTTGATGATGGTGACGTACTGATGGGGTTTTGGTGTGGGTGTCTTTCCTGTTTGTTAGTTTTCCTTCTAACAGTCAGGACCCTCAGCTGTAGGTCTGTTGGAGATTGCTTGAGGTCCACTCCAGACCCTGTTTGCCTGGGTGTCAGCAGCAGAGGCTGCAGAAGATAGAATACTGCTGAACAGCGAGTGTACCTGTCTGATTCTTGCTTTGGAAGCTTCCTCTCAGGGATGTACTCCACCGTGTGAGGTGTGGGATGTCGGTCTGCCCCTAGTGGAGGATGTCTCCCAACCCAATTCGATCTTCCCAGGGCTTTGTTTACCTACTTAGGCCTCAGCAATGGCGGGCGCCCCTCCCCCAGCCTCGCTGCTGCCTTGCGGTTAGATCACAGACTGCTGTGCTAGCAATGAGGAAGGCTCTGTGGGCGTGGGACCCTCCCGGCCAGGTGTGGGATATAATCTCCTGGTGTGCCCGTTTGCTTAAAGTGCAGTATTGGGGTGGGAGTTACCTGATTTTCCAGGTGTTGTGTGTCTCAGTTCCCCTGGCTAGGAAAAGGGATTCCCTTCCCCCTTGTGCTTCCCAGGTGAGGCGATGCCTCGCCCTGCTTCAGCTCTCGCTGGTCGGGCTGCAACAGCTGACCAGCACCGATTGTCTGGCACTCCCCAGTGAGATGAACCCAGTACCTCAGTTGATAATGCAGAAATCACCTGTCTTCTGTGTCACTCACGCTGGGAGCTGGAGACTGGAGCTGTTCCTTTTCTGCCACCTTCCCCAGTTGTCTGAGTGTTCTTAATATTGAGAGAATATACACATTTTATAAAAGCCAAAAATATGAAAAATCTATAAATATCTATGTCGGGTGTGATGGCTCATGCTTGTAATCCCAGTACTTTGGGTGGCCGACGTGGGAGGATCACTTAAAACCAGGAGTTTGAGACCAGCCTGGCCAACATTGCAAAACCTTGTCTCTACTAAAAATACAAAAATTAGTCAGGCAAGGTGGTGTGCACCTGTAATCCCAGCTACTCAGGAGGCTAAGGGAGAACTGCCTGAACTCAGGAGGGAGAGGTTGCAGTGAGCCAAGATCATGCCATTGCACTCCAGCCTTGGAGTTTTAAGACTCTGTCACCAAAAAAAAAAAAAAAAAAAAAAAAAAAAAAAAAAAAAAAAAAAACCTAGAATTGTGTGTTGCAACAGAGAACAATACACAAGTTACAGGGAGGTAGGATTCCATAGGAGAAAGAATTTTAATGACTACATCCATTTACTAAAAGTGCACAGAGTTTATGGAGAGAATTTTTCTTTTTAGGAAGACTTATAAACATGAAATAATATTTCCCACGTGAAAAGTGACTATGTAAGTTTTGATATATAATAAGCTTCCAATAAATATTAACTTTCCAATTTTTCCATCCCTGACAATAAGCAAATTTATGGAATACATACTTGCTTTCATAGGTCTAAAAAAGGAAAGGGAAAATGTTATAAAAGGCCTAATCATGAAAATTATAGATGAAATAATCATAGAAAGCTCATATTCTTAGGTATTAGGAAAAACATCTTAAGGTCTCCTGATGATAAATGTTTAATCATGAAAATTATAGATGAAATAGGCATAGAAAGCTCGTATTCTTAGGTATTAGGAAAAGCACCTTAAGGTCTCCTGTTAAGAAAATCCTGACAACCTACAAGCTTATATATAATTACTACCTCTCTTCAGACATGTATGTTTGTATTTCTCATTTCTAATCCACCCATCATTAATTAATCAGTCTGTCATCTTCAAGTTCATTTTACACATGAACTGGATTTGTGAATCGTTTAAGAATTAAGTGTGGCACTTTTATTTTCTGCCACTGAAGAAGCCTATATGATACCTAATTTTTCTTTCTTTGTCATGATGTATTTTAATTAGAGAATAATCTTGCAATCAGCTCACGCAGACTGCATCTCTGGCTACTTGTTCCTTCATGTCCAACATCTTTTAGAAAAAATAATGCCCTTTGAAGAAGGTAGTTGATTTCGGAATTAACACACAGGAGCCAAACCAAAAACCCCCTGCTACTTACAATACAATAAGTATAAATCCGTATAGTCACATCCACTGCCTACACATAAGATTTTTGACTTTTATAAATTCTTCCTATTACCTTTTGTCACCTTTCATACTACCCTATGTGCAAAACTATGAGGATATTTTACAGAATGACAGTTTGGTTTGTGACTAGGGAAAAAATGAGTTGGCTAGAAAATAGGTTTATCATAAATTAGGATGTGTTACTTCAGTCACTAATAAATTGTGGTATTTTATAATTGAAGTCATAATATTAGAATGGTACACAAACTGCTGAATAAAAGAAAAATAGCCAAAATAGAAATAATTCATTGCTGTCCTTCTCTTAGGAACATCATTATTGCCATTCTCCATAAGAGGTTTAATTGATAAGTTCATCATTATTCAGTAACTATTCACTAACGGGAAAGCTTTTAAATACACAACTTCATTATTTTTAAGAACAAACAAGCATACAACAATGCATAATTGAATAAATAATACGAAACTTTGGCTAAATGTTGAGAGAAAAGTTTTAATTTGGCAGCAAAATATCTCAAACAAATTGCAATATAAAGTTTATCTCAAATGTCAACAAAAAAGCAATATGCTGTTCCGCAGTCACAATCATAAAGAACACCATCATTTTTTATGTAAAGTATTTTTTACTCTAACCTATAGCCCACATAATGAATTCATTTATTTAAAATTAAGTAAATGATAATTCCAAAAGGCCTATCTTTTTGTGCCACTGTCCTGCTTAAAACCATCAATCTCTCCTCACTTCCTACCTAAACCCTCATTATATAATACATGACTCTCCCTGGCCTGGCTCTTCTCTATCTCCTACCCTTTCTATCATAGCATCTCACCTTTATTCTAACACTCCTGCCTTACTGAAATACTGTGTGCATTACTGCAATTATACATGAATTTCTCTAGGTCGAAATTACTGTTCTCTTGGTTTCTCTTGAGCTCACCATGGTAATGGTTGTGTTAAGAATACAAAACAAAAGAAGGCCAAGAAGGTGATCGCCTACTGAAGCATTATTTAAAAGGCTTTTCCAAAGATGACTACATTCAATAGATTATATAATTGTTTGATTTTGCTATTTACTATAAGAGCTCTGACTCAGTGAAGTTAGGATGTAACTTGCAAATTTGTATCCAGTGATGATACAAATGTTGTTGTCTAGTAATGGATAATTGTCCCGCAGGACCTGAACCAATTTTGTATCCAACTTTCCAATATTACTCCAGCATTCTTCTATTAAATTGCTACAAATATCCAGTTAATCAAATGCTCTCTGAACCAATTTACTATTGTGCAGGTTTTCTTATTAATAAGTTGAGTAGATCTTTGATTCTTGTCCAATCTATATTTGTAAAAAATCATTTTTAAACTTTTGAAAATTACACTTTGACAATTTTGGACAACTCACTGAGATGGCGAAGTAAACTCACATGCTAGAACCACTTAAACTGCATTGCTGGAGAAGTCACTTCATGGTCTGATTAAGATCAGGCATGTCCCTTATTAGATCTCAAAGTGACTTCCAACTGGCAATAGTATTTTACGTTTGCTGACTTTCTGTTTGTTTTTTTCTTCTGATTTTTTCCTGGTTCTATTTATTCTTTTGTTTTGTGTAGTTTTGTTTGTTTTGTGTTTGTTTCTGAGAAATTCTGCTATTCTCTTTCTTGTCTAATTCCTGGTTAGTGCTATGTTCTTTTCTACAATTCAACATGAAAACTGTTGAGTCTATGTCTTATCTCTACTAAAACTACAAAGTTAGCCCAGAGTGGTGGTACATGCCTGTAATCCCAGCTACTTGGGAGGCTGAGGCAGAAGAATTGCTTGAACCCAGTAGGCAGAGGTTTCAGTGAGCCAAGATCATGCCATTGCACTCCAGCCTGGGCAACAAGAGCAAACAAAAAACTCCATCTCAAAAAAATAAAAAAAAATTACTTGTTAAAACTGAAGTGACATGGCATAACTAAAGTGATGCTCGTTCTATAAAGCATGAAAGTAAGTGTGGTTAACTTTTTCTTTAAAGTAAAAGATTCACATGCAGGAACAGTAGAAGAAGCAATACCTAATTTATCTGTTCTCTTGAGTCTGATACTATTAATATGCAACTGAGTTTTATTATTTTCAATAAGGTTTTATTTTTATTTTTAAGAAGTAAGTTGACACTAAGAAGAGGCAGAAAAAAGGGACAGAGGGGAAAAAATAAAAATAGAGATGAAGACACCTCATTTTACTTCTCTGAGTTCTACTTCCTACAAGTTCTGTTTTGTGAATCTGACAATTCATGGAAACAGATTATCTGAATGAATGTATAATATAACTTTACAAAGTTTTTGTTTGTTTGTTTGTTTAAGTTTCTGGCTCATGGTAGATAGTCCACAACATTCACTGAAGAAATGAATTGGACTCACTTTACTTAAATCTTTGCTCTACCTCACCAGTAACTATAAGCCAATTATATCCCCTCACTTCTATTTTCAGATTTGATTGTGGGCTATTCACCATTTGATTGATTACTTAGATCTGTAATAGAATCCAGAACTAGTAATTTCTTACTTATTCTATTAAGGTGTCCTTGTGGGAAAGGAACCTCTATTTTCAGAATGCAGGCATTTCAGGACTCTGGTAGGAAATCTAAATGTTTCAGATTCAAGACTTTCTTTTAGTTTCTTTTAATACCATGTAAGTCAGCTGCCACAAGTAAAGAAATCTTCTCTTCCTGTTGACTATGTCATCCCCATGCCCTAAAATAATACCTAATGCATAATGGGCACATAGCTAGTATTGGGTCAAACTGAGAATTTACTTTATTTGTCTATTAGGTGAACATTAAGTCCATCTAATAAAATCAACTTTTTAATGTTTTCTTTAATTTGGGTTGCTGTTTTATCCTAAGCAATTCTACTGTTGCTTTATTATGCACTCATACTTCGTAAAAAAGAGAGAAAAAGAACAAGAAATATTTTTAGTGAAGTTTTTATCGATTGTTTCAATAAAATAGGCTTGCTTATTGAACCAGAATAATTTCCTATCTTATGGTAAAAGTATTCTTATTTTTAAAATAATATAGAAATTTTTAGCAAAACTATAGTACCAAAATTTATAAATCACTTTATTTTATATTGTTTTATAAAAGGAAAAAAAATTCTGTAGAAATCATTTGTATAGGTCGCTTGTTCTGATTTCCTAAAAATTACTTAATCGTCTATTTACAACAAACAGAGAATCATGAAAAGCTAAAGATTCAAGCATCTTTTATGTTCAAGCCCATTGCACTGAATCAAAAAAATACAAAGCAAAACTATATACTGAACAACTGTGGCTATCTTTGAACTTCTTTAGTTAACAGACCTTACAGGCTTCCAGCTGAGTAATAGTAAGTTCCCTTCAAGAAATCATAGTATCACTTCATAAAACTTAATGGCGTCCCAACTCCTTTTGTTATGCAGGACTTCCTAGAGAGATAAATGCTATTAGAGCAAAGCATGCATTAATAGTTCCTTTCTCTTTTTCTAAATGTAAACCCAGCATCTATGCCTCACTTCTTTTTTTCTCAGCTATTACTTCCAGTGGACTGCTGGGTCAAGTTAAAGCTTTAGCATCAATGTACTCTGGCACCCACGTGGCTCAGAGATACTTTCTATATACTTTTATTATTATTATTAAAAAATAAAAGAGAAAGATAAAGTGAGAATCACTGTGATTCATGAACCATAGCTAGGTGGCTGCTCTGCTTTTCATTTAAAATCACTATTTGTATTAATGTATCCACACTTTGGAACATAAATCTTACTGAAGGTAACCGCATGCTGAGATATACTGTCTCATCCCAACTGAAGCCTAATACATGATATGAATTATCTGACAGCTGGTTACCCTCTAGTTCTAATCCCTGATAGTTTAAATATTCAAGCTGAATACCCTACTGGTGGAAGTATTCTTCCAATAGAATGAAGAAAGAAGAAACACAAATACAAAAACTCAAGTGTGTTACAAAAGTTTCTCTCACAAAAGTTTAGAGATCTTAAATTATTATAGAACTGACCAGTACTACTGAATACACTACGTTCAAAATTTATTCCTAAAGTAAAATAAATTATCTATAATTATTTTCTTCTACATTATTTTTTGGTCTTTGAAGTTATTGCCTATTTTGAATAGCATTACCTTAAAATTTAACAAAATATACTTTAAAATTAGTAATTTATCAAGTTGTTATATAAGTTACATAAGTATTCACATAAGTGTCTACAATGGTTAAACTTGCATTTTATTTAAGAAACAAAAAAATGTAAATTAAATTTCTCTATAAATAGCCAAGACACCTGTCTTATGAGCAGATGCTTTTTTTCCCAGTTTAATAATCAGAAAATATCTGAGTTGAGTAACCTTTCTAACTAAAGTATAACCTAAGTCATAGCAGAGTATTCAAATCTTAAGCATACTGCTCAATTTTTTTCTAACTGATCATAAATTGATTTTGAAGATTGTGAAAAATGTATGACTTTTCAAAAAATAGCCAAATACAAATCAAGTAAATAGCACATTACCCCTATAAAGATCTAATAGATAAATAACTTCAACATTTAGGACTTTTTTATTGTGGCTAAAAGAAACTAACATTGTCATGGTAAAGATAGACCCTAAATGTGAGTTTGACTTTTAAAGTATTTCTTTTCTAAATCACTACTTTAAAAGGCAATACTATTTGTTTTTCAATGTTTCTAGTTTTGACACGTTATTAATAGAAACAACTGTCGTATTCATTTGTATAGCACTTTAATTCTTACAAAGCCGTTTCACATAAACTATATTATTTGATTCTATGACAACTGTATGAGGTGGGCAGTATTATTATTATCCTCTGAAACAGGTAACATTGGAGTTTGGTGTCCTTTCCCAAATCGATCATTCCTTTCATCACACCATGTACTTGCTTAAAATAAGTTAAAACCACATCTAACTGACAAAAAAGGATTCTAATTTTGTAAGTTTTCCTACTTTGTTCATATTGTATTTCAGAAGAAAGTGTACCTTTGATTTTTAAACAATGCACTTTTATTTCAGACAAGTTGCATAAAAATACAAGTGCATATTCTTATAGCATATGAAAGATTAGGAGGTACCAAAAGCCTTTAAAAAACAAAGAAGTGGGGAAAACCATGAAAATATTACAAAAGTGTTTGTGTTCACTCATTTAATACATTTTATTACTTTATTACTTTTTTGTTTTTAGACACTAAAGGTATTTCATAGATTTTCGTTTTTTCTGAAGTCATGCTCAAAACTTTCCGCCCCTCCCCAACACATGCCCTCTGCACACCACAAGTTCCTCTTGGACCAGAGCCAGGCTGAGGCACAATTCAGCCTGAGGCACAGTCCCTGGGAGGCTCTGAAGGAGACAAAGCAGAGACAGCAGTTGCAGAGGCCACACTGCAGGGCAGAAGTAGGCAATGTGTGTGTCTCTGGGGGTTGCCAAGTTTCCGGGATTGTCTAATACCTTCTGCTTGCACAATGCCCACAGTTTTTGCCACTGCTTTTTGCTTGACTTAAGCTGCTGTCGATTTGGAAAAATAATGCATAATGGTCAGTGATAGCAGTTAGGGTAGAAATTAGTATTACAATGTATTACAATTCTGATTCTAATAGGGAGGTCCTACTTTAGATGACAGAATTGCTGCTTCTCCAATGTGACTTTAGACACAGAAGGGTACATTAAGAATTTCTTGACTTTTTTAAAAGCTGAATGAAATATATGTGTATAAAAACAAACATTACAATAGTAATACACATTTTTTAAAAAGGGAGAGAAGCCGTTAACTATTAGGGCAAAATCACTGCATATTTCTCTATATCCACTCCAAAGATAATTGCCTTCAGAGTTTTGGCTATTCTCCGCATGGAAATAAATTTTTCATAGGCCCTCATTCTATTTCTATAAATCTAATATATTGTGATTTTCATGCCTATTTGATTTTGTCAGATTTCCAATATGACAGAAATTCCCAGCCTTTTTGTTTGGAATTCACTTATAACTTCCCCTCTATCTTAAGTTTTCAGATACGACAGGTAAATAAAAAAGCAATAAAGGACCAAATGACAGAAATAGCTGTGTTTAAAGTGTGGGTGTGAAGAAGTCTGCAAAGGAATCTGAAAAGAGCAAAGAAGAATGAGAATAACCACAGGAGATTTCGCACCGTGAAAGGAAGACAGTAAGTGCACAGAGTCTTCAACACTGTTAAATGAATAAAAAATTAAGATTAAAAAAAAAGAAAATTGGCAAAATCATTGATAGCTTTAGATACTTCTCAACTGGGGGCAATTTTTCTGTACAAGGGCACATGTGGCAACGTTGGAAATATTTTTAGTTGTCACAACCAGGGGGTCCCACTGGCATTTATTAGGTAGGGGTCATGAATGCTATTAAACATCCTACAATGCACAACACAGTCCCCCAATACAAAATTATTCAAAACAAAATCTCAATAATGCTGATGTTGAGAACCTATATTATAATGGCTAAAGTTCATGAAATCGAGGAATTCATAGACAATGAGAAAATGAGTATGGCAAGTGTCAGGACTGTTTGCCTTGTACGGAAAAAGAGGGATAGGATAGAGAACTTTAGGAGCAAGCAGTATACAGAAAAAAAAATTTTATTTGTTTCTTCAAAGATGGAAAACTTGACAGTGTTTTAAACTGACAGCAGTGAAGAGATGGGAAAGAAACTCAAGACAACAGAAGAAACATACTGAAGGAATACCATTCTAAAGTAGATGAGCAGTTAAAATGGGGACAACGAGTAGCATTTTTGCTTAGAAGAAATGAAAAAACAAGTATTTCCCTAGGATCAAAGGAAATGAAGACCAATGGGTAAAAATACAAGCGAGGGGGATTGCAAGAATAGAACAGATAGTTTGAGGAGAGCATTCAAAGTTCGCACTTGCTGCCTGAGTTAAGCAGCTAGCCTAAGATCCATCTTCCCTTTTACAGGGGAAAATGGTATATGCTTCCCTGAAAGTAAGAAAGCAGATGACCTGCTAGGATCTCCTTGTAAATACACTAATGACAGACTTCCTAGCAAACAAACTGAAGGATTTTCACTAGGGGAATTTATCTATATACTGCTTTTGGCAGAATATGTCTGAATTGCTTATGAAAAATAAAGATGGAATCTAAAAATATATAAGACAGTTCCCTGAAAAACGTCCATCTATGCTATATCACTGAGTATAAAATGGAGATGCTTCATATTGAGATGGCTCCTCCTGCATAAATGAGGTCACTGGCATATACTCAACCCTCCAAACCTCATCCAACATCCTGGGTCAGGGCCCATTAGATGCAGAAAGAAAGGGCCTAGGGAGCAGGAGGGATATTCCAGAGCACCCCCTACTGCACCTATCTCTTTTGAAACCTGATAAGAGTTCTGATTTATGTGAATCTCTCTTGGCAATAAAATTCTTAATGTTTCTCACTGACACATAAACTAATCACTGTGTAGTATTGAGATAGCTAGCTGAGTACAACAATAATTTTGTATAGAATTACAAATGTCTACAATAAAGAGGCTAACAGAGAGATTTAAAAGAATTAGTAGGTAGTCTGTTTTAGATGGGATGTATCAAACTAAGAACAACAGAAGATATATATATACACACACAAGGCATTTCAGAGCAAACTTTTAGCATGAGTAAAATAATCAATGAATGAGATTATAAAAGTGATAAAAATGACAGCTACTCTAATTTAGAAACGGTTAGATTTTTTTTAAAAGTCATCACATAGGAAGACTGTGAAATTGTATATGCAGATTCGCTTGTAAATTACACTGTTTTACACTTACATTACAAATATGATAGTTTGTGAGACAATTATAAATGTCTCAATTTTAAAATTACTTAAAAACAGTATGAATATATTTAGTTATTTCTATTTTTTAAATCTAATGGTCAATATTGAATATAATTCTTCACTAGTAATATATTTCTTGACCTTTGGAGTCAGAATTTCTTTGGCTTATTTAATTTATTAATGTTAATGTAATGTGTTTAAATTTCAACATCATAAAATAACTCTATAAAATAAATTTTCTTCATTGTCTAAAATGAATAACGTACAAACCTCAGATTCCAGTGACTGTCACCTCAGAAAAGGTAGTTAGTTTACTGAAGGTCAATTCTGTGCTGCAAATTGTGCAACATCTATTCAGATGGTCAGAGATTTGTCACAGATCCTGAATCAATAAATATTATTACTTTTGCTATGGAAGCTGTGCCAGCCCATTCAGTTACCTAAATAAGGAACAAAGCAGTTGTCCTCTCACAGAAAATTAAGAGAGAAACTTCATCCAGTTAAAAATAATATAACTTGAAAAATAAAAGATAAACAATCTTAGTTTTCTAACTTCTTAATTTTAAAGGGATATGAACTATTAATATCTAAAGTATATCCTAAATTAGTATGGTTACAGGAAAAAGATATCTAATTCTCCTTTACTACTGTCCTTTTAAATTATTTTCTTAGTAAATAAGTACAGTTTTTAATTAGGCTTTTAACATACATTATTTCATACTGCTACTGTTACAACATGACTATAGTAAGTTTAGTAATGTAGGAGGTAGAGCAATGTGGCTGAATAGAACCCCAAGTGATTGTCCCCACATCGGAACACCAAACTGAACAAATATTCAGGCAAGAAAGCACATTCATAAGAACCAAATGTCAGGTGAGCAATCATAGTACCTGGTTTTAATAACACGTCAAGGAGAGGCACTAAAGAGGATAGGAAAGACAGTGTTGCATTGCCCAAGCCAACATCCCTCCATCCTCTGGCAGCACAAAGACAGAAAATTTGTGAGCTTGTGGGAGGGAGAGTGAAGTGATTGTGAGGCTTTACATTGGAACTCGGTGCTGTCTTGTCACAAGAGAACACAACACAGAACTGAATTCTGTCAGCGCTCACAGAGAAACCATTTAGGCCCTGTCAGAGGAGAATTCGCCCTCCTAGGGGTAGGAATCTGAGCTCCAGCTAGCTCCACCACTAGCTGACCAAAGTGGTATGGGGTCCTGAATAACTTTGAAAGACAGGTCACAAGAACTTCAGTCCTTGGGCAAGTCCCGGTTCTGCACTGGACGTGGAGCCAGTGGACTTGGGGTACACATGACCAAGTGAGACACCACCTGTGGCAGCCAAGAGAGTGCTTGCATCACCCCTCCCCCAATGCCAGCTGTGCAGCATGGGGGAGACTCCTTCTGCTTGAGGAAAGGAGAGGGAGGAGTATAGAGGACTCTGTCTTGCAACTGGGAACCAGCTCAGCTACACTAAAATGAAGCACCCAGCATATTCCTGAAGCCACTGATTCTAAGCCCTAGTGCCTGGATGGCATTTCAAGACCCAGCCTGGGCTAAAAGGGAACCTGCTGCCTGGAAGGAAGGATCCAGACCTGGCAGGATTCACCATTTGCTAACTAAAGAACATTTGAACCTTGAGTAAACATCAGTGGTAGCCATGCAGCAGACCCAGTACTGCACTGGCTTCAGGCATGACCCAGTGCAGTCCCTGAAGCTGTGGTGGCAATGAAAATACTTACATTACCCCCTCCCTCAGCTCCAGGCTACCTTACCACAGAGTCTCCTTCTGTTTGGTGGAAAGTGAAGGAAGAGAAAAAGAGACTTTGCCTGGTAATCCAGGCAATTCTTTCCAACTTGCTCATACCCACCAACGCAGAACCTCTGGGAGTAGGCAAGAGTTACAGAGTTTAAAGGGCTTAGGGTGCACCTCCTTGTGCTGATATTGTTGTGGTAACCAAAAACTTAGATCACAACATTCAATTCCCTTTGAATACCTGGAAAGCCTTCTCAAGAAGAATGGGTATAAACAAGCCAAGACTGTGAAGATTAGAATAAATACCAAACTCACCAAAGTCCAGAAATCAGTGAACAGCCACCAGCATCAAGAGCGTACAGAAAAACAAGACTTCACCAAATGAACAAAATAAGGCATCAGTGAGTAATTCTACAGAGAAATGTGACCTGTCAGAGAATTTTTTAAAACTGTTTTGAGGAAGGTCAATGAACTTCAAGAAAATACAAAGAAAGAATTCAGAATTCTATCAGAGAAATTTAACAAACAGATTGAAATATTTTTTTTCAATTAAGCAGAAATTCTGGAGCTGAAAAGTTCGGTTTTTCAAAATTGAAGAGAAATTCAAAGTTTCAAAATTGAAGAGACACTAAGAAATGCATCAGTGTCTCAATGGCAGAATTGATCAAGCAAAAGAAACACAATTTGTGAGCTTCATGAAGGCAGGTTACTTGAAAATACACAGGTAGAGGAGAAAAAAAGACAAGAGAATGAAGTGCACCTTCAAGATCTAGAAAATATCAAAAGGACAGATCAAAGAGTTATTGGTCTTAAAAAGGAGTTAGAAAGAAACTTGGTGTTACACAGTATACTCAAAGAAATAACAAGAGAGAACTTTTTCAATCTAGAGAAAGATATCAGTATTCAGGTACAAGAAGGTCATAGAACACCAAGAAGATTTAACCCAAATAAGACTACCTCAAGACACTTAATAATCAAACTCTCGAAGGTCAAAAATAAAGAAAGTATCCTAAAACAGCAAGAGAAAAGAAACAACACACAAAGGAGCTGTAATCCATCAGGCAGCAACATCTTCAGTGGAAACCTTACAGGTCAGAAGGAAAACACTTTTATCCTAGAATATTATATCTAGCAAAAATATCCTTCAAACATAAAGAAGAAATAAGCTTTCCTAGACAAACAAAACTTGAGGGATTTCATCAACTCCAGACTTGTTCTACAAGAAATGCTAAAGGCAATTTTTCAATCTGAAAGAAAAGGACATTAGTGAGCAATAAGAAATCATCTAAGGGTACAAAACTCACTGTGAATAGTAAGTGTACACTCAAATACAGAATACTCTAACAGTGTAATTGGGCTGTGTAAGCCCCTCATCTTTTTCTCTTTTTTTGAGAAGCAGTTTCACTCTTACTGCCCATTGCCCAGGCTGGAGTGCAACGGTGAGATTTCGGTTCATCACAACCTCCACCTCCGAGTTCAAGCGATTTTCCTGCCTCAGTCTCCAGAGTAGCTGGGATTACAGACATAATCTACCATGCCCGGCTAATTTTGTATTTTTAGTTGAGATGGGGTTTCTCCATGTTGGTCATGCTAGTCTCAAACTCCTGACCTCAGGTGATCCACTCCCTTCGGCCTCCCAAAGTGCTGGGATTACAGCATGAGTCATTGCGCCCAGCCTGCCCCCATCTTAATTAGAAAGACTAAAAGACAAACATCAAAAATAACAACTATAAATTTTTAAGAGATAGATAGTACAAAAAGATAGAAACAGAAACAACAAAATGTTCAAAAGCAAGGGGAGGATGGAGTTAAAGTGTAGAGATTTATTTTCTCTTTGTAGGTTTGTTTGTTTTTGGGTTTTGATTTTTGTAACCAGAGTTAAGTTGCCATCAGTTTAAAATAATGGATTTTAAGATGTTATTTGCAAGCTTCATGGTAACCTCAAATCTATAAAACTGCAACAGATATACAAAAATCAAAGAGCAAGAAGTTAAAACTATAAGAAAAAATAACTTTTAAACAAAGGAAGACAGGAAGGAAGGAAAGGAAAGAAGGGAAGGGAAAAGGAAAGGGAAGGAAGGGAAAGGAAGGCAAAGGAGAGGGAAGGGAGAGGGAAGGAAGAGGGAAAGGGGAGGGAACGGAGAGGGAAGGGAGAGGGAAGAGAGAGGGAAGGGAGAGGGAAAGGAGAGAGAAGGGAAAGGGAAGGGAAGGGAAGGGAAGGAAAGGGAAGGGAAGGGAAGGTAAAGGAAGGGAAGGGAAGGGGAAGGGAAAGGGAAAGGGGAAGGGGAAGGGAAGGGGAGAGATGGGAAGGGGAAGGAAAAGGGAAGGGAATGGAAGGGGAAGAGAAGGGAAGGGGAAGGGGAAGGGAAAGAGAAGGGAAGGGGAAGGAAAGGGGAAGGGAAGGGAAGGGGAAGGGAAGAAGGGAGAAGGGGAAAGGGAAGAGAAGGGGAAGGGAATGGAAGGGGAAGGGGAAAGGGGAGGGAAGGGGAAGGAGAAGGGGAAAGGGAAGCGAAGGAGAAAGGAAGGGAAGGAGAAGGGAAGGGGAAGAGGAAAGGGAAGAGAAGGGGAAGGGGAAAGGGAAGAAAAGGGGAAGGGGAAAGGGAAGGAAAGGGGAAGGGAAGTGAAGGGGAAGAAGAAAGGGAAGGGAAGGGGAAGGGGAAAAGGAAGGGAAGGCAAGGGGAAGGGAAGGGAAGGGAAAGGGGAACAGGAAGGGAAGGGGAAGGGAAGAGAAAGGAAAGAGGAAAGGGAAAGGAAGGGGAAGGGGAAGGGAAGGGGAAGGGAAGAGAAGGGGAAGGGGAAACGGAAGGGAAGAGAAGGGGAAGGGGAAAGGGAAGGGAAGAGAAGGGGAAGGGGAAAGGGAAAGGTAAGGGAAGGGGAAGCGAAGAGAAGGTGAAGGAGAAGAGGAAAGGGAAGGAAAGGGGCAGGGAAGGGAAGGGGAAGGGAAGTGAATGGGAAGGGCAAACGGGGAGGGGAGGGGAGGGGAGGAGAAGGAAGGGAAGGGAAGGAAGGGAAGGGAAAGGGAAGGGAAAGGGAAGGGAAAGGGAAGGGAAAGGGAAGGGAAAGGGAAGGGAAAGGGAAGGAAAGGGAAGGGAAGGGAAGGGAAGGGAAGGGAAGGGAAGGGAAGGGAAGGGAAGGGAAGGGAAGGGAATCCCACTACTGGGTATCTACCCAGAGGAAAATTTGTCATTACACGAAAAAGATCCTTGCTCCACGCATGTAGCAGCACAATTCACAATTGCAAAAACATGAACCAAACCAAATGCCCATCAATGAGTGGATAAAGAAACTGTGGTATATACATACAATGGAATACTACTCAGCTATAAAAAGGAATGAATTAATGGCATTCACAGCAACCTGGATGGAATTGGAGACTCAAAATTAGTGGAAGAAAAAAGTAATAATGATCAGAGCACAAATAAATGCAACAAAAAAATTACAAGATATCAATGAAATGGAAAGTTGGCTTTTTGAAAAAATATCAAAAATCAACAAACCTTTAGCCAGACTAAGAAAAAAGAGAGAAGGCCCAAATAAAATCAGAGCTAAAAAAGGAGACACTACAACCAATACTGTAGAAATGTAAAGGATCATTAGAGACTACTATTAGCAACTATATGCCAATAAATGGAAAAACCTAGAAGAAATGGATAGATTCCTAGCCACATACAACCTACCAACACTGATCCATGAAGAAATCCTAAACCTGAATAGATGAATAACAAGTAACAAGATAAGCCATCATAAAAAGTCTCCCATCAAAGAAAAGCCCGGAACGCAATGGCTTCACTGCTGAATTCTAACAAACATTTAAAGAAAAATTAATACCAATCCTAGATTAACTATTCCAAAAGATACAGAAGACTTCTGAACTCATTCCATGAGGGCAATATTACCCTGATCACAAAATCATACAAAAACACAAGAAAAAAAAAAAAGAAACTACAAGCCAATATCTCAGATGAGCAAAGATGTAAAAATCCAGAGAGAAAGGTCAGGTTACCCACAAAGGAAAGTCCATCAGAATAACAGCAGATCTCTCCGCAGAAACTCCACAAGCCAGAAGAGAGTGGGGGCCAATAGTCAACATTCTTCAAGAAAAGAATTTTCAACCCAGAATTTCATATCCAGCCAAACTAAGCTTTATAAGTGAAGGAGAAATAAAATCCTTTACAGACAAGCAAATGTTGAGAGATTTTGTTACCACCAGGCCTGCCCTACAAGAGCTCCTGAAGGAAGCACTAATCATGGAAAGGAACAACCAGTAGCAGCCACTGCAAAAACATGCCAAAATGTAAAGATGATCGATGCTAGGAAGAAACTGCATCAACTAATGAGCAAAATAACCAGCTAACATCATAATGTCAGGATCAAATTCACACCTTACAAAATTAACCTTAAATGTAAATGGGCTAAATGCTCCAATTAAAATACACAGACTGGCAAATTGGATAAAGAGTCAAGACCCATTAGTGTGCTATATTCAGGAATCCCATCTCACGTGCAGAGGCACAGAGAGGCTCAAATAAAAGGGGATGGGGGAAGACCTACCAAGCAAATGGAAAACAAAAAAGGCAGGGGTTGCAATTCTAATCTCTGATAAAACAGACTTTAAATCAACAAAGATCAAAAGAGACAAAGAAGGCCATTACATAATGGTAAAGGGATCAATTCAACAAGAAGAGCTAACTATCCTAAATATATATGCACCCAATACAGGAGCACCCAGACTTATAAAGCAAGTCTTTAGAGACCTACAAAGAGACTTAGATTCTCACACAATAATAATGGGAGACTTTACACCCTACTGTCAACATTAGAAAGGTCAATGAGACAGAAAATTAACAAGGATATCCAGAAATTGAACTCAGCTCTGCACCAAGTGGACCTAACAGACATCTACAGAACTCCCCACCCAAAATCAACAGAATATACATTCTTCTCAGCACCACATCACACTTATTCCAAAATTGACCACATAGTTGGAAGTAAAGCACTCCTCAGCAAATGTAAAAGAACAGAAATTATAACAAACTGTCTCTCAGACCACAGTGCAATCAAACTAGAATTCAGTATTAAGAAACTCACTCAAAACCGCTCAACTACATGGAAACTGAACAACCTGCTCCTGAATGACTACTGGGTACATAACGAAATGAAGGCAGAAATAAAGATGTTCTTTGAAACCAATGAGAACAAAGACACAACATATCAGAATCTCTGGGACACATTTAAAGCAGTGAGTAGAGGGAAATTTATAGCACTACCATGACCACAAGAGAAAGCAGGAAAAATCTAAAATTGACACCCTAACATCACAATTAAAAGAACCAGAGAAGCAAGAGCAAACACATTCAAATGCTGCAGAAGGCAAGAAATAACTAAGATCAGAGCAGAACTGAAGGAGACAGAGACACAAAAAACCCTCCAAAAAATCAATGAATCCAGGAGCTGGTTTTTTGAAAAGATCAACAAAATTGATAGACCACAAGCAAGACTAACAAAGAAGAAAAGAGAGAAGAATCAAATAGAAACAATAAAAAAATGATAAAGGGGATATCATCACTGGTCCCACAGAAATACAAACTACCATCAGAGAATACTGTAAACACTTCTATGCAAATAAATGAAAAAATCTGGAAGAAATGGATAAATTCCTGGACACATACACCTTCCCAATACTAATCCAGGAAGAAGTTGAATCTCTGAATAGACCAATAACAGGTTCTGAAATTGAGGCAACAATTAATAGCCTACCAACCAAAAGAAGTCCAGGACCAGATGGATTCACAGTCAAATTCTACCAGAGGTAAAAGGAGGAGCTGATACTACTCCTTCTGAAACTACTCCAATCAATAGAAAAAAAAAGGAATCCTCCCTAACTCCTTTTATGAGGCCAGCATCATCCTGATACCAAAGCCTGACAGAGATACAACAAAAAAAGGGAATTTTAGACCAATATCCCTGATGAAAATCAGTGCAAAATCCTCAATAAAATACTGGCAACCTGAATCCAGAAACATATCAAAAAACTTATCCATCATGACCAACTGGGCTTCATCCCTGGGATGAAAGGCTGGTTCAACATAAGCAAATCAATAAACACAATCCAGCATATAAACAGAACCAACAACAAAAACCACATGATTATCTCAATAGACGCAGAAAAGGCCTTTGACAAAATTCAACAGCCCTTCATGCTAAAAACTCTCAATAAATTCGGTATTGATGGGATGTATCTCAAAATAATAAGAGCTATTTATGACAAACCCATGGCCAATATCATACTGAATGGGCAAAAACTGGAAGCATTCCCTTGGAAAACTGGCAGAAGACAGGGATGACCTCTCTCACCACTGCTATTCAACATAGTGTTGGAAGTTCTGGCTAGGGCAATCAGGCAGCAGAAAGAAATAAAGGGTATTCAGTTAGGAAAAGAGGAAGTCAAATTGTCCCTGTTGCAGATGACATGATTGTATATCTAGAAAAACCCCATTGTTTCAGCCCAAAATCTCCTTAGGCTGATAAGCAACTTCAGCAAAGTCTCAGGATACAAAATCAATGTGCAAAAATCACAAGCATTCTTATACAACAATAACAGACAAACAGAGAGCCAAATCATGAGTGAACTGCCATTCACAATTGCTTCAAAGAGAATAAAATACCTAGGAATCCAACTTACAAGGATGTGAAGGACCTGTTCAAGGAGAACTAGAAACCACTGCTCAACAAAATAAAAGAGGATATCAACAAATGAAAGAATATTCCATGCTCATGGATAGGAAAAATCAGTATCGTGAAAATGGCCAAACTGCCCAAGGTAATTTATACATTCAATGCCATCCCCATCAAGCTACCAATGACTTTCTTCACAGAATTGGAAAAAACTACTTTAAAGTTCATATGGAACCAAAAAAGAGCCCGCATTGCCAAGTCAATCCTAAGCCAAAAAAAGAAAGCTGGAGGCATCACGCTACCTGACTTCAAACTGTACTACAAGGCTACAGTAACCAAAACAGCATGGTACTGCTACCAAAACAGAGATATAGACCAATGGAACAGAACAGAGCCCTCAGAAATAATACCACACATCTACAACCATCTGATCTTTGATAAACCTGACAAAAACAAGAAATGAGGAAAGGATTCCATATTTAACAAATGGTGCTGGGAAAACTGGCTAGCCATATGTAGAAAGCTGAAACTGGATCCATTCCTTACACCTTATACAAAAAATTAATTTGAGATGGATTAAAGACTTAAATGTTAAACCTAAAACCACAAAAACCCTAGAAGAAAACCTAGGCAATACCATTCAGGACATAGGCATGGGCAAGGACTTCATGTCTAAAACACCAAAAGCAACGACAACAAAAGCCAAAATTGACAAATGGGATCTAATTAAACTAAAGAGCTTCTGCACAGCAAAAGAAACTACCATCAGAGTGAACAGGCAACCTACAGAATGGGAGAACATTTTTGCAATCTACTCATCTGACAAAAGGCTAATATCCAGAATCTACAAAGAACTCAAACAAATTTACAAGAAAAAAATCAAACAACCACATCAAAAAGTGGGTGAAGGATATGAAGAGACACTTCTCAACAGAAGACATTGACGCAGTCAACAGACACATGAATAAATGCGCATCATCACTGGCCATCAGAGAAATGCAAATCAAAACCACAGTGAGATACCATCTCATACCAGTTAGAATGGTGATCATTAAAAAGTCAGGAAACAACAGATGCTGGAGAGGATGTGGAGAAATAGGAACGCTTTTACACTGTTGGTGGGACTGTAAACTAGTTCAACCATTGTGGAAGACAGTGTTGCGATTACTCAGGATCTATAGCTAGAAATACCATTTGACCCTTCCATCTCATCGCTGGGTATATACCCAAAGGATTATAAGTCATGCTGCTATAAAGACACATGCACACATGTTTATTGCAGCACTATTCACAATAGCAAAGACGAAATCAATGCAAATGTCCAACAATGATAGACTGGATTAAGAAAATGTGGCACATATACACCATGGAATACTATGCAGCCATAAAAAATGATGAGTTCATGTCCTTTGTAGGGACATGGATGAAGCTGGAAACCATCATTCTCAGGAAAGTATCACAAGGACAAAAAAACAAACACCACATGTTCTCACTGACAGGTGGGAATTGAACAATGAGAACACTTGGACACAAGAAGGTGAACATCACACACTGAGACCTGTTGTGGGGTGGGGGAATGGGGGAGGGATAGCATTAGGAGATATACCTAATGTAAATGACAAGTTAATGGGTGCAGCACACCAACATGGCACATGTATACATATGTAACAAACCTGCACATTGTGCACATGTACCCTAGAACTTAAAGTATAATTAAAATAAATAAATAAATAATAAATAAATAATTGTATATAATAAAAATCCGCACTTACCGAAGCAATCTACAGATTGAATGCAATCCATATTAAAATACCAATGGCATTCTTCACAGATATAGAAAAATAATCCTAAAATTTTGATGTAACTATTCAAAATACCCAGAATAGCCAAAGCCATTGTAAGCAAAAAGAATAAAACTGGAGGAATCATATTACCTGACTTCAAATTACATTACAAAGCTATAATAACCAAAATAGCATGGTAGTATAATACAAAAAGACACACAGACCAATGGAACAGAGTAGAGATCCCAGAAATAAATCCACACATACGCAGTGAATTCATTTTCAACAAAAGTGCCAAGAACATACATAGGGAAAAGGACAGACTCCTCAATAAATGGTGCTGGAAAACTGGATATCCACATGCAGAGAATGAACCTACACTCCTATCTTTTGCCATGTATAAAAATCAAATCAAAATGGATTAACACTTAAATCTAAGACCTCAAACTATGGAACTATGGAAGAAAACATTAGGGAAACTCTCCAGGACATTGGTCTTGGCAAAAATGTCCTGAGTAAGACTTCAAAAACACAGGCAACCAAAGCATAAATGGACAAATGGGATCACATCAAGCTAAAAAGCTTCTGCACAGCAAAGGAAACAATCAACAAAGTAAAGACAACCCACAGAAGGGGAGAAAATATTTGCAAACTATCTATCAGACAAGGTATTAATACTCAGAATATATAAGGAGCTAAAACAACTCAATAGAAAAGAAAACTAAATAATCCAATTTAAAAATAGGTAAAAATATCTGAAGAGACATTTCTCAAAAGAAGACATGCAAATGGACAACAGGCATATAAAAAATGTATTTTATCCAAAAGAGAGGCAAATAACAAATGCTAACAGGATGTCGAGAAAAGGAACCCTTGTACACTGTTGATGAAAATGTAAAGTAGAACAACCACTATGGAGAACATTTTGGAGATTCCTCGAAAAACTAAAAATAGAGCAATCATATGATCCAGCTTTCCCACTGCTAGGTATGCACTCGAAAAAAAGAAATTAATGTATCAATGAGATATCTGCATTCTCATGTTTATTGCAGCACTATTCACAATAGCCAGGAAATGCAATCAACTTACGTGTCCATCAACAAGCAAAAGGATAAATGTGGTACACATACACAATGGAATATTATTCAGCCATAAAAAGCAAATGAGATCCTGTCATTTGCAACAACGTGAATGAAACTGCAGGACATTATTTTAAATAAAATAAACGAAGTGTGGAAAGATAAATTTTGCCTATTCTTATTCATATATAGGAGCTAAAAATTAAAACATTTGAAGTCACAGAAATACAGAATAGAATGATGGGTACCAGGAGCTGGAAAGGGTAGTGGGGGGGTGGTAGGACATTAATGTATGCAAAAATATAGTTATGCAGAATGAATAAAATCTAGTACTTTATAGCAAAATAGGGTAACTATAGTCAAAAAATTATTTATTGTATATTTTAAAATAACAAAAAGTGGAATTAGAATGTTCCTAACAGAAACAAATGATAAATGCTTGAAGTGATAGATACCCCAATGACCTTGATGTGATTAGTATTAATATAAATTGCATTCCTGTATCAAAATATCACATGTACCACATAAATATATACACCTATTATGTATAATTATTATACAATAATAATTAAAAATTTAAAAAATAAGTTTAATAATGTTATCACAGAGGTAAAAATGTAAGTGTCAAGCATCACTCAAACCGATCTTCAAATCATTTAAAATGTCAGTTAAGTCTATGAATAGACTATGCCTAATTTTGCCCAACAAACATACAAATTGTGAAAGCTTCTAAATGAAAATGACTCATCTCAAAGTTCAGAAAGACAAAAATGATTGGAATATATTTATTCAATCCTGCTTGTAAAGGCAACTCTGAATCTATAAGCTTATAAGAAAAGAAGTGAGTTGGACTAGATAAAATATGCAGGGGATTTTTAAAATCTTCCCTTACCCATATGTGACCAAGATATTATATTTTAATGGGTTTAATGAATACCACAAATATTTGACTATTTCTTGTCCTCACTGTATGGCCAGTTCATAACTATTGCACTCATATAATCCTAGAAAACTTGTAGTATAGTTTGAAGTTAGGTAGCATGATGCCTCCAGCTTTGTTCTTTTGGCTTAGGATTGTCTTGGCAATGCAGGCTCTTTTTTGAACAGACACTTCTCAAAAGAAGACATTTATACAGCCAACAGACACAGGAAAATATGCTCATCATCACTCACCATCAGATAAATGCAAATCCAAACCACAATGAGATACCATCTCACACCAGTTAGAATGGTAATCATTAAAAGGTCAGGAAACAACAGGTGCTGGAGAGGATGTGGAGAAATAGGAACACTTTTACATGTTGGTGGGACTGTAAACTAGTTTAACAATTGTGGAATACAGTGTGGCGATTCCTCAAGGATCTAGAACTAGAAATACCATTTGACCCCGCCATCCCATTACTGGGTATATACCTAAAGGATTATAAATCATGCTGCTATAAAGACACATGCACACGTATGTTTATTGTGGCACTATTCACAATAGCAAAGACTTGGAATCAACCCAAATGTCCCTCAGTGACAGACTAGATTAAGAAAATGTGGCACATACA